>NC_056060.1:50198723-50823723 GCF_016772045.2 Ovis aries
AGTAACTTTTAGGATACGTTGTTTGGCGAAAGAAGCAAGGTAGAAAAATATGTATAGTAGGATATCCTTTGCCTAGGAAGAAAGGAAAAGGTGTGTTTTGCAAAGCAAGCAAACAAACAAAAACAAGCAAACACACAGACACACAAGGGATAAACCAGAAAGTAGTAATATTTATGAGGAGGAGGAGTGGGACTGGGGTAGAAGGAGTGGATACAGGAGGATGTATATTATATATCTGGAAAATTAAAAGCAAACTCTAAATTGGAATACAATTTAAAAAGCAAATGAATCTAGCTGTATATCATATTGATAAAATAACCACACAGAGAAAAGAATTGATTCAGGTAAAATTTAGTACGTATCAGGAGCTTGGCTCACCATCCCTTAGTGGGATCTACTTTAACAAAAGGAATTCAAAGGCAACTAAAGATTTAGTATGGCCATTAGTTGTTAGTAATGTTAGTATTACAATTTTGAAACTATATATCAATATTAAAGAAAAAAAAAACCTATAAGTAGATATAGTATTAGGAGTCAAGATTTTAAGAGGAAAAAACAAAAGAAAATACAAGAAGTTTTTTAAAAAAACCTTTTATATTAAATTTGAATATAGGAATTCATATACATATATATATATATATATGTTTCATAGCTTTACCCACTTGAAAGGACTTACAAGTAATGGCACTTAGTGGCAATGAGCATACTTATCGCCTAGATCTCAATGTGAATATCATTTTCCATTAAAAAGGAAAAGGACTCCTTAGAGAATGGCTGAATCTGTATCTAGTGAATCAGAAATATTTTGTATTGCTAGACAACAAGGAGAAACTTAAAAACCAGTGTGTTCTTATAAAAAGCATTCAGGATCTATCTTAAAGGCTCTGCCTCTAGCCACATTTGGGACCATTTGGACATTGAAAAGAACAAAGAATGTAACTGTTTATAACACATTAAATATATATGAAATTCATGAGACTATAGTTATTTGAAAGAGAGGGAGAAGGAAAGGGTGGGGGGCAGGGGAAGGGGGAGAGAGAAGGGGAGAATAGAGAGAGAGAAACAGAGAGAACAGAAAGAGAGAAGAGAAACAGAGAACAGAGAAAGAGAGAGAAGAAAGAATAAAAAGAAAGCTCATTTTTACAGAAGAATGGTAGTTAATAAACATAGAAGGAAGGATAAAATGAGGCAGGCCCTGCAATCCCAACATAATGATGAATTCAGGTAAGGACCTTCAGTGTATGCTAAGACAGTTTATCCATATGGCATGACAGTTTTAACCCACAGATTACTAATGACAAAGAAGAAGACATGTATTTTTACTCTGGAGAGATCTGGCCATCACCACCTTAACTAAGAGGCCAAACTTAACATCACAGATACTGGGACAACCCATTGTGTGACTTCTGGCATGATGCAACAGAAGAACACAAAATTGCTTAAGATGCATCTTGGCAGAAATGTCTAATCTGCATCCGATCAAGCTGCCAGCCCTCTCAGTGTACAGGAAATGTAGAGTTAGAGGAACATGTTAACTACACCACAAGGAAACAATCTGCCTTATCCAGAGTGTGCAAAATGTTCTAAAAATAACTGAATTTCTCAAAAAGTCAACATATATAAGTTTAAACAAAGGACAAAGAGAAAGAGGAGCACTGTTCACTGTTTTGAAACACTGTGGCCTGAAAGGCTAAAAGCATAACAATCAGTGCAAGAATTTGGCACAGTTGTAGAAATATGAATATGAATTGGGTATTAGATTATATTGTTGTTGTAATTTAGTGGCTAAGTTGTGTCCAACTCTTTGTGACTCCATGGACTGTAGCCTGCCAGGCTCCTATGTCCATGGGATTCTCCAAGCAAGAATACTGGAGTGGGTTGCCATTTCCTTCTCCAGAGGATCTTGCCGACCCAGGGATTGAAGCTGCGTCTCCTGCATTGTAGGCAGATTATTTACCGTGGAATTGTTGTTTTCTCAGATGTGATTGAGACATTCTGGTTATGTAGAAGATCTTTATTCTCAGGAGATGCATGGTGAACTGTTTAGCGATGAAATGTCATGAATGTCTGCAACTTAATTTAAATGACTTAATAGCAGATACTAAAAATATATACTTTTTCCTCCTGTATTTCCTCTGTATATGAATAGAAAGATGGTTGATTGACAGATAGCAACAGAGAAAGAAAGTTAAAGCTAATTCAACAAAATGTTGACAATTGGTAAATCTAAGTGAAGAGTATATGGATGTTACTTTAAGTCATTTATCTTTTCTATAGACTTGACATTTTTCAAAAAAAAAAAATTGGAGAAAATTCAGACAAGACACCATCAGACCTGGAGGAGTCCTTGGACTTTTGTCTTCTAAACCTTTCATTTTGTAGATTAAATCTTTCATTAGTAAGATTGAAACCCAAAGAAGTTAACAGCTTGTCTAAGACCACAGTTAACAAGCAAGAGGACTGAGTCTTTGGTGTTATTTCCACTATTCTTTACTGTGTCTCGTAAAAATTAACCTCACTTTCTTTGGCATGTAAAATTATTTTTAATCTCTTTTAGTGTCACACTGGCTTTTCCATATCAAAATGAGTGGGGGAAGGCAGGGCACACACAAGCCATTGATATTGGTTCCCTGTCTCTCTCCTCGTTAGACATGAGTGTCTAGACTACAGGACGCCTTGTGCTCGTAGGCCCTCTCACTCAATCCCTGTCATGTCTACCCCGCCTCACTGTCTCCTTGTTTCATTAACTTGGTGCCACTCTCACTGACCTGGCTATGGCATGTTTCTTTAACATTCTTTGGCTGACTTTAAAAAAGCTTCTTTGAAACAAATCATAAGAGAACCGAGTCGTCATAATTATATCTTGGCCGTGCTAATTGGAAACCTCACGTTTAAACAAAAGGCTATATACAGGTCAGTGTCTTCTCACAATGTCCAAAGGGTAGCCTGAAACACAGCAATATATAAGTAAAACCACCAGGCTGAGTTTGCCCGAGGACATTTTGCAAGATTGTAAACCAATGAAAAACAAACAGGTTTCCCAATCAACCCTTCTTCCACAAAGGAAGGGAGATGTGGTGGAGATGCTCTATAAAAATTAGGCAAAAACTGCGGGGCTTGAACCTGTCAAAGTAGAGAGCTGAAAACAACTAAGGATCTTTAGAAGTTTTGATTGAACTATTCTGCTAGTTCACACTGCCCCCTTTTTTCACTTTCACTTAATACTGCATTTTCTCTTTGCTGGTCTGATGTGCCCACAGTTTATTTTCCTTCATTGACTGGCACAAAATGACTTTTATTTTTACTGTGTATTGAGAGTTTGATATTAAAAGATTCTACACAACTCAACCCCCTTTCTCAGTCTAATCATTGCTTACAGAGGACTTTTTTCAATGAATATCTAATGAAGGTGGCTTTTAAATAAAAATGAATGTTATATTTATAAAATTGTGAAATGTTATTTTCTACCTTATAAAGAAAAAATATATATCATGTGGAATGTATAATTTATAGGCAGCCTGGAAGACTGTGGCAATTTAAATGGTATCAGGCATGGAATAAGCAGAAAAACTAAAGATATCAAGGAATGCTGGAGGATATACCAGAGATGGCAAGACTGAACCCAAGGGTTCAGTGTGTCTGCTGAGTAAGGTCCTTGGAAAAACAACCCTGTGTGTTTGTATTATTGGCACATTCCCTCCAAATTAGAGGCAGCATTTCTTCTCCTGAATTTGTTGGATTGAACTTCTGAATTCTAGTGTGTTGTGTGTCTGCATATGGAACTCTAAAATTAGCTTTGAAAGGCATAACAAGCTGTTGGTCTGGATTTTATTTGGTCTATACAGTATTTCTTAAAAAATCAGAAATTTGCACATAAAACCCCAGATTGCCAATTTCTCGTGACATTTTGGGAGATCTGGCAACACTAGGCTTGAGTTTTCTCCTGGTAAAGGTTAATTGTCCCCCATGGCCACAGCTCTGTGTTTTGCCACAGTCCCCAGAAGTCCTTGTTGTTGTACATCCAGGCAGCTTTATTCAAATGGCTGGCTCCGAAAAGCATTTGCATTTGAGACCTACATTATTCAGTTTCAGTTCATTTAGATAAAAATTATTTTTTTACAAAAATAAGTACTTATAACTATGAAGGCACCTTGTAAATTCAACGCATAAAATGCTATAGGGCATTTTCCATTACATTACTTCCATTACAATTTTTTTTTACTCTTCTCAACAGTCCTTTGAAAGAAGTGTAATTATTATAACCATAATAATCATAAGACATGATTCCAAATCTTGGAGAGGTTGTGTAACTTGCCCATGGTCACACAGCTGGTGAGGAGTAGAGTCAGGATTCAAACCCAAGACTATGCTGTGAAAGAACTGAGGCCACAGAGGATGTGAGTTTACAGTGCTTTATCGCTAAGGAAACAACATGGAAACATAAAAATAACCATAGGTCAAAGACTCGAGAACGAGGACTGAGATCACAGGCTTGTTTTTCTGAGGACTTAACCACTTATTGGGCTTCCCTGGTGGCTCAGCTGGTAAAGAATCCGCCTGCAATGAGGGGAGACCTGGGTTTGATCCCTGGGTTGGGAAGATCCCCTGGAGAAGGAAATAGCTACCCACTCCAGTGTTCTGGCCTGGAGAATTCCATGGACTGTATAGTCCATGGGGTCTCAAAGAGTCAGACACACCTGAGCGGCTTCCACTTTCACTTTTCAACCACTTATTATTTGGTAACCTTGGGAAATCCCCTTTCCTCTTTTGTGTTGAGTTCTTAGTGGACGGGGTGAAACAGACTTCCAAAAGCTAAGTTGTGTCTGACTCTTTTGCAACCCCCCTGGACTGTACCCTGCCAGGCTCCTCTGTCCATAGGATTTTCCAGGCAAGAATACCGGAGCTGGTTGCAATTTCCTTCTCTGAGGGATCTTCCTGACCCTCGGATCTAATCCCCTGAGACTGCTGCTTGGCAGGCGGGTTCTTTGCCACTGAGCCACCAGGGAAACCTTATCTTCCTGTGTTTGGTACCTTAGCTGAGAATAGATTTGTTCTTTTTCTTTGGTGCCCTCTGGTGGGCACAGAGCAAGAGAGAAGCCGCTTCAGATTTAGTCCAATTATTTATGAAGGGCTTGCCCTATACAACGGCATGAAAGGCTCCTGGTTACCAGGTGAAGAGACTTAGATAGGAAATGATTCTGAGTCATTTTTTGATCACCATTGAGCACAGCAAATGAACTGAAGGTCTAAAGCAACTCACAATTCCATTGTATACATTATTGCAGAATTGGAAAATGATAACCATGGAAATAACCATGTACAAAAAAGGTCTTAAGGACCAGGATAACCATGGTGGTGTGATCACTCATGTCTAGAGCCAGACATTCTGGAGTGTGAAGTCAAGTGGGCTTTAGGAAGCATTAGTATGAACAAAGCTAGTGGCGGAGGGGATGGAATACCAGCTGAGCTATTTCAAATCCTAAAACATGATGCTGTTAAAGTGGTGCACTCAGTATGCCAGCAAATTTGGAAAATGCAGCAGTGGCCACAGGACTGGAAAAGGTCAGTTTTCATTCCAATCCCAGAGAAGGACAATACCAAAGAACTACAAACTACTGTACAATTGTGCTCATTTCACATGCTAGCAAGATAATGCTCAAAATCCTTCAAGCTAGGCTTCGACAGTACACAAACCAAGAACTTTCAGATTTACAAACTGGATTTAGAACAGGCAAAGGAACCAGAGATCAAATAGACAACATCTGTTGGATCATTTAAAAAGCAAGAGAGTTCCAGAAAAACATCTACTTCTGCCTCATCGACTATGTGAAAGCCTTTCACTGTGTGGATCACGACAAACTGTGGAAAATTCTTCAAGAGATGGGAAAACCACACCACTTTACTGCGTCTTGAAAAAGCTGTAGGCAGGTCAAGAAGCAACAGTTAGAACTGGATGTGGAACAACGGATTGGCTTAAAATTGGGAAAGGAGTATGTCAAGGCTGTATATTGTCACCCTACTTATTTAACTTATATGCAGAGTACATCATGGGAAATGCCAGGCTGGATGAAGCACAAGCTGAAATCAAGATTGCCAGGAGAAATATCAACCTCAGATATGCAAATGATACCGCCCTAGTGGCAGAAAGCAAAAGGAGCTAAAGAGCCTCTAGATGAAGGTGAAAGAGGAGAGTGAAAAAGCTGGCTTAAAACTCAACAGAAAGCCTAAGACCATGGCATCCAGTCCCATCACTTCATGGCAAATAGAAGGGGAAAAAGTGGAAGCAGTGACAGATTTTATTTTTTCGGACTCCAAAATCATTGTGGACGGTGACTGCAACCATGGAATTAAGAGATGCTTGATCCTTGGAAGAAAAGCTAAGACAAATCCAGGCAGCATATTAAAAAGCAGAGACATCACTTTGTTGACAAAGGTCAGTATAGTCAAACTATGGTTTTTCCGGTAGTCATGTAAGGATGTGAGGGTTGAACCATAAAGAAGGCTGAGTACTGAAGAACTGATGCTTTCGAACTTTGGTGCTGGAGAAGACTCTTGAGAGTCCCTTGGACAGCAAAGAGGTCAAACCAGTGAATCCTAAAGGAAATCAACCCTGAATATTCATTGGAAGGACTGATGCTAAAGCTGAAGCTCCAATACTTTGACTACCTGATGCAAAGAACCAACTCACTGGAAAAGACCCTGATGCTCCAAAAGATTGAGGGCAGGAGAAGAAGGGGGCAACAGAGGACAAGATGGTTTGATGGCATCACTAACTCAATGGACATGAGTTTGAGCAAACTCCAGGAGATAGTGAAGGACAAGGAAGCCTGGTGTGCTTTGCATAGGGTCACATGCAAAGTCAGATATAACTCAATGACTGAACAAAAATGGAAATAATGAGAGCTAATATTTATTAAGGACTGACGATAGCCCAGGCAGTATTTAAAGTACTTTGTCTACTTTAATTTCCATTTCATTATTAAGTTAGCCTATCAAAGATTCCATTTATTATACTTGTGCTGGGAGGGAGGTTAGAATGCAATCCCCTCTGTTTTCAGATGAAGAAATTGAAGCCCAGGGACTTTGACTGATTTAAAGTCACACAGTAGATAACTGTTGGCAAAGCTAAGACCAGAAGCTAGTCCAGAAATCTTTTTACCCTTCTATCCAGATTCTTCAATTTAAAATCTGGCTTAGTCTAGATATAGGACTAACATACCAAAGAATAGCAAGAGATAAGAAAGCCTTCTTCAGCGATTAATGCAAAGAAATAGAGGGAAAGAACAGAATGGGAAAGACTAGAGATCTCTTCAAGAAAATTAGAGATACCAAGGGAACATTTCATGCAAAGATGGGCTCGATAAAGGACAGAAATGGTATGGACCTAACAGAAGCAGAAGATATTAAGAAGAGGTGGCAAGAATACACAGAAGAACTGTACAAAAAAGAGCTTCATGACCCAGATAATCATGATGGTGTGATCACTCATCTAGAGCCAGACATCCTGGAATGTGAAGTCAAGTGGGCTTTAGAGAGCATCACTACGAACAAAGCTAGTGGAGGTGACGGAATTCCAGTGGAGCTATTTCAAATCCTGAAAGATGATGCTGTGAAAGTGCTGCACTCAATATGCCAGCAAATTTGGAAAACTCAGCAGTGGCCACAGGACAGGAAAAGGTCAGTTTTCATTCCAATCCCAAAGAAAGGCAATGCCAAAGAATGCTGAAACTACCGCACAATTGCACTCATCTCACACGCTAGTAAAGTAATGCTCAAAATTCTCCAAGCCAGGCTTCAGCAATACATGAACCGTGAACTTCCAGATGTTCAAGCTGGTTTTAGAAAAGGCAGAGGAACCAGAGATCAAATTGCCAACATCCACTGGATCATCGGAAAAGCAAGAGAGTTTCAGAAAAACATCTATTTCTGCTTTATTGACTATGCCAAAGCCTTTGACTGTGTGGATTACAATAAATTGTGGAAAATTCTGAGAGAGATGGGACTACCAGACCACCTGACCTGGCTCTTGAGAAATCTATATGCAGGTCAGGAAGCAACAGTTAGAACTGGACATGGAACAACAGACTGGTTCCAAATAGGAAAAGGAGTACGTCAAGGCTGTATATTGTCACCTTGCTTATTTAACTTCTATGCAGAATACATCATGAGAAACGCTGGGCTGGAAGAAACACAAGCTGGAATCAAGATTGCCCGGAGAAATATCAATAACCTCAGATATGCAGATGACACCACCCTTATGGCAGAAAGTCAAGAGGAACTAAAAAGCTTCTTGATGAAAGTGAAAGAACAGAGTGAAAAAGTTGGCTTAAAGCTCAACATTCAGAAAACAAATCATGGCATCCGGTCCCATCATTTCATGGGAAATAGTGTCAGACTTTATTTTTTTGGGCTCCAAAACCACTGCAGATGGTGATTGCAGCCATGAAATTAAAAGACGCTTACCTCTTGGAAAGAAAGCTATGATCAACCTAGATAGCATATTCAAAAGCAGAGACATTACTTTGCCGACTAAGGTCCATCTAGTCAAGGCTATGGTTTTTCCAGTGGTCATGCATGGATGTGAGAGTTGGACTATGAAGAAGGCTGAGTGCCGAAGAATTGATGCTTTTGAACTGTGGTGTTGGAGAAGACTCTTGAGAGTCCCTTGGACTGCAAGGAGATCCAACCAGTCCATTCTGAAGGAGATCAGCCCTGGGATTTCTTTGGAAGGAATGATGCTGAAGCTGAAACTCCAGTACTTTGGCTACCTCATGCGAAGAGTTGACTCATTGGAAAAGACTCTGCTGCTGGGAGGGATTGGGGGCAGGAGGAGAAGGGGACGACAGAGGATGAGATGGCTGGATGGCATCACTGACTCGATGGACATGAGTCTGAGTGAACTCCGGAAGTTGGTGTTGGACAGGGAGGCCTGGCATGCTGCGATTCATGGGGTCGCAGAGAGTTGGACACGACTGAGCGACTGAACTGAACTGAACCAAGAAATGATTAACAGAAGGAGGCATGTGATGAGAAGCTAGATTTTGAGAGTTGAAAGGAGACTTAGAGGTTACTAACATAATTTCCTGTTCAGACAGAAACTTCTCTCCTAATCCCTGCAAAGTAGGTCCTTAGCAATTGACTGAAAACATACCTCTAGTCCTCATTTTGTCCCCTGAGGGTATACAGGATATATCTAAGCTCTCTTTTGTACACAGTCCTCCAAGAATTTGTAAACACCTACTGTGAATTTGCAAAACATCATGTCTATGCTAAAATTCCCAAGTTTATTTGTCCTTCATGCTATGCATGAGTTTTAGAGTAATATTCATTATAAACATGACTGTCCTCCTCCAATGGACTCCAAAGATGACCTCCAATAATGATACCCCCTGGTATTCTTTCATGTTCTCTTCCATACTGAATTTTGGCTTTTCTTGGACCTGCACAGAATGGGCCGAAGTGACTGTGGCAATTCTGGTTCTAAGGCCTAAGAAAGATGAACAGCTTTTATCTTTGTGCTCTTAGAAGCTAGCCACCATGTAATTGTTTGGCTACGCTGCTGAACAGGAAAGGCCCCAGGGGATGGTATGCCATATGGAGGAGAACTAAGGCATCACCTCTGTGGATGAAGGAGCCATTTCAGATGTCCTGCCCATGCAGGACTCCTGTCCAGAGCATTGGCAGACCTAACTACTAACTGACTGTAACTGCAAGTGAGATTCCAAGCAAAACCAGCAGAAGAACCACTCGTCTGAGCTCAGTGCACAGAATTATGAGATAAGAATACACATTTCTTTTAAGACAGTAAGTTTGACTGATTTATTACACAGCAATCGGCAACTTGAAATATCCCATTCAAAAATATTTCAGGAAACAAAATTTTCCACCCTCTAATGCTGAGGGTGGAAAAAATAGTGCCTCTGTTTATCAAGACACTGTTGAACCTGTCCTGGACTTAATTTACACTTGGCAACCACGTGACCAGACTGAACTGTGTGTGTGTCACGGACTGGCACAGGAACTGGCGCGTGTCACAGGACGGTTGTTTAGTAGCTTCTCTCCAATGTCTTCCTAAGTGGTATTATAGACCTAAAAAAAGGACTTTTAATTTTTTCTTGCTGATCTTCTTCGTCTTGTCTGTTTTGATTCATCATTCCATCCTGATGAGATTTTTTAGAACAAATTTTATTTATTTACTTTTTCAATTAATTTATATTGGTTGGAGGGTAATTACTTTACAATATTGTGATGGTTTTTGCCATACATCAACATGAATCGACCACAGGTATACATGTATCCCCCCATCCTGAAGCCCCCTGCCACCTCCCTTTCCACCCTATTCCTCTGGTTTGTCCCAGAGCACCAGCTTTGGGTTCCCTGCTTCATATTTGAACTCACCCTGGTCATCTGTTTTATACATGGTAATGTACATGTTTCAATACTGTTCTCTCAAATCATACCACTGTCGCCTTCTCCCACAGTCCAAAAGTCTGTTCTTTACATCTGAGTCTCCTTTGCTGCCCTGCATGTAAGCTCATTGGTACCATCTTTCTAAATTTCGTATCTATGTGTTAATATACAGTATTTGTCTTTCTCGTTCTGACTTATTTTACTCTGTATGATAGGCTCCAGGTTCATCCACCTCTTTAGAACTGACTCACATGTGTTCCTTTTCATAGCTGAGAAACAGTCCATTGTGTGTATGTACTGCAACTTTCTTATCCATTCATCTGGACATCTAGGTTTTTCCATGTCCTAGCTGTTGTAAACAGTGTTGCAATGAACATTGGGGCACATGTGTCTCTTTCAATTCTGGTTTCCTGGGGGTGTATGCCCAGCAATGGGATTGCTGGGTCATATGGCAGTTCTATTCCCAGTTTTTTTTAAAGAATCTCCATACTGTTCTCCATGGTGGCTGTACCAGTTTGCATGCCCACCAGCAGTGTAAGAGGTTTCCCTTTTCCCCACACCCTCTCCAGCCTCTACTGTTTGTGGACTTTTTGATGATGGCCAGTCTGACCAGCATGAGATGATAGCTCATTGTGGTTTTGATTTGCATTTCTCTAATAATGAGTGAAGTTGAGCATCTTTTCATGTGTTTATTAGCCATCTGTATGTTTTCTTTGGGGAAATGTCAGTTTGGGTCTTTTGTCTACTTTTTGAGTCTTTTGCCCACTTTTTGATTGGATTGTAGAACAAATTTTAGTTCTATTATCTATTACAATAATTATCCCTTGTATCCTCTGCAATTTGACAAACACATCATACATATTTTATCAAAATTATTGATAAATCGATGAATAGGACCAGGCAATATCAATCAATTTTCAAGGTACCAAAGATCTTCTGAGCAGATTCATATACATTAATTGAAAACACTTTTAGGAAATGGACATTTCAGCTAAAAAATCTGTTCAAATCAGTCATCCAGTGTAATAATTATCCCTAGTGTCCTCTGCAAGTTAACACATGCCATACATATTTTAGGCAAGTCATTGATAAAATAGTTGGCTAGGACGGGGCAAACTCAGGGTCCCTTGGCAGGGCGCGAATGTCCTCCTGCTCAGTAGGTTTGTTCTGTTGATTGAGGAGCACTTTTAGGAAATAATCAATCCAGCTACAGGTCTGTCTAATCTGTTGTCCACCACGCTGCTTGTCTTTCGATTCACAATGACATTGCAGACCCTGTGCCTTATTAAGTCAAGGGATATCTGGCTTCTAGCCTTTTCCTGAATTTTCTGGGTAAAACTTTCTGATTTAGTCTAGCATTACTGGCTGCTGTTAATCAACTCATGTGGGCTCCTAATGGACACCACTTTATTTCCTCCATGTCATGAGCAATCTGTTTTAGAATTTGAAGAGCACAAGTTTTGTTGTCAAACACCTGGTTTGAAATCCTTGCCGGGGTCAAGCCCCGGTGGATCCAGGGAATTCGAAGGGTGGATGGAGTCGGCGAGGAAAACTTATTTATTTATTAATATAAGATTAGATTAGGAAGAAATAGTGCAGTAGGAAGATTAAGTGGAGAGAAGAGGCTGATTAACTTGGGTTACGTGGAAAACCAATAAAGTTCCAGACAAGGAGCTTGCACCATCTATGTTAGGCTGCCGGCGCCCGTTTGAATATCGGAGAGTGCCCCGCCTTGGGCTCTCTCTCTTACGGATCTTAGAAGCCGGGACAAGTAAGTAGACACAGTGAGCCTCCACACCCCAGATGGGAATTCAGCCTGAAATTAGAGTAAAGAGGAGATACAGGGGAAACCAGTCCAGCGACTGGCTCTCCTTCTATTGTCCTTCAAGGCCTTTTATACTTTTGATTATACATAGAGATCAATGGGTAATACAAAATTATGTAGCGTTAGCAGCCCAGACTCTTTCTGTATATCTTTTTGTATACAAAAGGTCTCAGGTGATTTACGTTATCTTCTGGCCAAGAGGCTTGTTAACACTTTTTGGCTCTCTTCCTTAATGAATGTTAATTTCGTTTCCCCTAAGTGTTTTTCTTTAATCTGCCTCTCCTTAAAGCGCTAAAGTTACATCTCTATAGAACAAAGGCGCAGTGGGTTATAACAAAGAAGGTACTTAACTCAAAGATCTAATGTTGCTAATACCAGGTCTACTACTTGTTTTTCTATATACCAACTATATCTAAAAATAAAGGATATGAAAACTAGGCAGCAAGTATTGGCTCAACAAATGAAACCTTTAATCAGTCCTATTCTAATGATTTTGACTCCTCGGAAGCCCCTACATTCCTAGGATGTTTCAAGCTTCCTGTGCCTCCTGCGGTCAGGAGGCCTCAATCACATGCGCAGCTGTATGAGTCATGCAGGCAGGCTAAAAAGCCATCAGAGGGGTTTTTGGATTGAAACACTCTTTCAAATGCAGAAAACTAAAGCCCTGAATTGACTTTTTCCAGAGAATATCAGAAGAGTGGAAAAGCAGGCAGATTCTTATTTTTGGGAGGTGGATGCTCAGGAAATTCCAGGGGGAAAACCTGAGGTCTGATTAGCCTTGCCATCAGAGCTCTGCCGCATGACCTTGTCACGGGTGGAATTCCTCACGCTGGCTCCCGGCAAATCCTGGCTCTTTTTGCTGTGAACTAAGGCAAGTTAGGACTTCCCTGATGGCTCAGTGGGTAAGGAACCTGCCTGCAATGCAGGAGACACCAGAGACTTGGGTTCGATCCATGGGTTAGGAAGATCCCCTGGAGGAGAAAATGGCGACCCAGTTCAGTACGCTCGCCTGAAAAATACCCCATGGATAGAGGAGCCTGGCAAGTTACAGTCGACAGGGTCAAAAGAGTCAGACACAGCTGAGTGACTCAGCACAAGCACACACAAGTGAAGCAAGTGACTCACTTTCTCTGAGCCTCAGTTTCCTCATCTGAGAAGAAGAATACTTTCTTCATGGTTTTGGTGTGATTATTTCATTAAAATGAAATAGTATGTCAAAAGCAGACAACATTATGCCTGGCATGTACTGAGTCAACACATGTTGAATTTCATGATTGTTAGTTTTTTTTTTTTTAATTGTAATGATAAGTGACTCAATCTGTAGTTTCTAAAACTGACCTCTTTCTGTTTTCTGAAAATTTGAATAACACATGCCTATCCCTAGTCTTATGGCACTGTGTTGAAGAATATAATAAAAATAAAGATAGTGCTGCTTTCTATCTGCCATCTGTTAACTTGAACCATCTGCCCAAAGCTGTGGGCCTATCCCTTTCTTTGTTCTTCTTGCTCAAAACATTGATTAAAATGTCACCCCATCCCTTTGCCCAACTTGAACCCTTTTCAGCCTCAACATGCTTCTCAAGGCTTAACTCTTATGGGGCTCCGTCTGCTGTCACACAGACCCGCTGGGTCCATTCTTTGTCCCTGCCTTCTTTCAGAGGTCTGTCATCACCTCTAAGACCAGAACTTGAGATCATTTAGGTCTTCCAGAATGGAGCAGAAAACCAGTCAACAGCAAGAAATCATGTGATCTAGGGTTAGGGAGCAGGACTTGGAGAAATTGGGGAGCATCCTAGTCATGGGGAAACTAGAGCACCCAGAAGGGAAATGAAATAGGATAATAGTAACAAGGATCTGGTTACCAAGTAGTGGAACCAGGCACCAGGCCAACACGGTGAGACACTAGGGAGTACAAACCCACCTCTAATTCTGTGGTACCAGATCTTGGGTTTGAGTTGATTCTATAATCAGGTGGCTCAGCAGTGGTGGGTTACTGGGCTACCCCAGCAGAGAGCCAGGCAAGGTACTAAGATATCCTCCAAGAGAATTTCCAAAATTCTTGATGCTTGCCCACCCCATTTGGTTCTCCCAGCTGGTCCTTCTTCTTACACATTTCTGAGTCTTGTGAGATGACCTTATTGCGAGGTCAGTCAGAAATCTATCAGATGCCTTTCTTTCAGCAGAATGACAGTATTTAACTATAACTGGGTGGGATCCAGGTCACTGATGATTCTCTGAGTACTCAAAATATCAATTCAAGGCTAGGACAGATCTGATAAGAATGGACAGTGATAGGTTACACTTCACAGGGCAGTCATTTTTAATCCACTTTAATAACCCAAGGGGATAGTACTGGTTGTAATTCTGTGGTTGTCTGTACCATCAAGGTGCCCTTAAATGTCACTCAAATGCCATCTAAGACTTCTGCCATTTTAAAATCTTTTACTTATTTTTTTTTAAGGTCAGAATTTTAATTTAATTTTTTAATATAACTTTGTTTATTTTAATTGGAGGCTACTTACTTTACAATATTGTATTGGTTTTATCATACATTGACATGAATCTGCCATGGGTATACATGTGTTCCCCATCCTGAACCCCACCTCCCACCTCCCTCCCCATCCCATGCCTCTGGGTCATCCAAGTGCACTTTTAAAACTAAAAATATTTTTTAAAATTTAAGAAATGGGGAAATAAATCCCATCACAATCCCACCTTTTGGAGAAAATCTGTTAGAATTTGGAGGGCATCTGACCTAGTTTTTTTCTGCTCTCCTGTGCCCCTCATCCACCCCCTTTCTTATCATCCTCTTTCTCTCTTTGGACCTCAAGGGCAGAGAGTCGAGTCATTTATACTTTTCAGTCATGGCACATTGTCAACACTAGCATGTCCTTGGCTTTGCTTCTGTTTTATTATTTTACCCCTTTCTCCTGAATTGTTACTCTCACTGCCCCCTCCTACCACTAGTGGCCATTCTAAAAATGCTTTATTCTTATATTTGCATGCATCTTTGAAGGATATATTGTATTTATGTATTTTCAGTTTACATGAATGGTGCTTGCTCTAGGTCTTGTTCTGTTTCTTTTTATCATTCACTGTTTGTATGATCTATTTATAGTGCGAATGTCCATCTGGCTCATTGCTGCTTGCAGCTGCATGATGTTTGATAGTATACATTCACCCCGTTTTATTTATCTATTTCCCTAGTGATGGACCTTCAAATTGTTTCTAACATCCTGCTGCCAAAAACAATACAATAGACATCTCCATGTATATACCTCTATGCATCTGATTATCAGAAATATTTAGACAGGAGAGAGATTGCTGAATCATAGGGGTACACATATTTAGTATCACTAAGTACTTTCAGATTGTTCTTCAAATGGTCATAACATTCTGTTTTGTTGAGAAATGATTTGCATTCCATAAAATTCACTCTTTTATGGGGTATAATTCAGTGGGTTTTAGATTATTCACAGAGTGGTACATCTAATTCTAAAACAGTTTCAGTTCCTCCACAAGAGACTTGGTAACTATTAGCAGTCACTCCCCATTTCCCCTCTTCCCAGCCGCTGTCAACTGTGGGCTGAAAAATCTACTTCCTGCCTTGATAGATTTGCCTCCTCTGGACATTGCACACAAATGGAATCATTCTATATGTGGCCTTCTGTGTCTAGTTTCTCTCCACTTAGCAAATTGTTTCCAGTGTGGATCCATGTTGTGACATGTGTCAGTATTTCATTCCTTTTGCATTGCTGAATAATATTATATTGTATGGAGATAGCACATTTAATTTGTCTATTCATCAGATGATGGACATTTGGGTTGCTTTCTGGCCATTAAGGATTATGCTTCCTTTGAATATGTATTTATAAGTTTTTGTGTGGCCATACATTTTCAGTTCTCTTGAATATGGACTTGGGAGGGAATTCCTGGGTCTTTTACTAACTTTGCTTAGTTACTGAGGACTGTCCCAAAGCAGCTGTGCCATTCCATGTTTCTACTAGCATTATATGAAGGGTCTATTTTATGTACCTCCTCACCAATACTTGTTATTATCAGCCCCTTTTTACTAAGCCAGCAAAGTGGGTGGCTTATCATTGTGGTTTTGATTTGTGTCTCCTAATGGCTAATTATTTTGAACATCTTTCTATGTGCTTATAGGTCATTTATGTGTCTTCTTTGGAGGAATGTCTGTTTAAACTTTTTGCCCTTAAAATTTGCTTATTTGTCCTTTTATTGTTGAATTGAAATAGTTTTTTTAAATACTATGTATAAAAGTTCCTTATAAGATATATGGTGGCAAGTGTTTTTATCCATTCTGTAGATTGTCCTTCCACTTTACTGTGTCCTTGAAGCACAGAAATGAATTTGATGAAGTCCAATTTGTCATTTTTTGCTGTTGATTATGTTTTTGACATAAACCACTGTCAAATCCAAAGTCACAAAGTTTTATGCCTATTTTTCTTTCAAGATTTTTATAGTTTTAGCTCTCACATTTAGAGACTTTGATCCATTGTGAATTAATTTTTGTATATCTTATAAGGTGTGCTGTGCTGTGCTTAGTCACTCAGTCGTGTCTGACTCTCTGCTATCCCATGGACTGTAGCCTGCCAGGCTTCTTTGTCAATGGGGATTATCTAGGAAAGAATACTCGAGAGGGTTCCCATATCCTTCTCCAGGGATCTTCCAGGGATCGAACCCACGTCTCCTGCATTGCGGGCAGATTCTTTACCATCTGAGCTACCAGGGAAGCCCAAGAGTACTGGAGTGGGTAGCTTATTCCTTCTCCAGGGGATCTTCTGACCCAGAAATCGAACCGGGGTCTCCTGCATTGCAGGTGAATTCTTTACCAGCTGAGCTACCAGGGAAGCCCATCTTATAAGCAAGCTATTGATCCACATATATCTTTTGCATGTGGATGTCCAGGATATCCAGTTGTTCCAGCACCACTTGTTGAAAAGACCATTCTTTTCCCCATTGAATTATCTAGGTACCCTGGCTGAAAATCAGTTGACTGTGAATGTGAAGGTTTATTTCTGGACTCTCAGTTTGAGTCCAATATTTTATGTCTGTCTTTATCCACACTTTGATTCCTGCAGCTTTGTACTCTGTTGTAAAACTGGGAATTGTGAGTTCTCCAACTTTGTTCCTTTTCAAGATTGCCTTGGGAGTGTTTGAGAATGTTAACCATCTGTATTAATTTTCTATGGCTACTGTTATATATTAGCACCAACTTAGTGGCTTTAAACAATAGAATTTTTTTACCTTACAGTTCTGTAGGTCACAAATCCCACATGGACTCACCAAAATCAAGGTGTTGGCAACTTTGTGTTCCTCCCTGGATGCTTCAAAGGAGAATCTTGTTTTTTTGTCTTTTCTAGCTTCTAGCGACCTTCTTCTTTCCTTGGCTCACGATATGGTTCTCTGTCTTCAAAGCCAGTGGTGGCAGGCTAGTCCTTCTCTGTTCTCTCACACATTCTCCCTTCAGGGGGAGGCATACCTCCCTCCCACAGTGATGTTTTCTTGTTTTCAGAATACAAGGCTTGTGCTTCTTTTGTTACATTTATTTTGGGTACTGTTGTAAATGGAATTGTTTTTATAGTTTTGTTCTCAGATGGTTTGTTGCTAGTGCATAGAAATTGATTTCTGTTTTCTTGATCTATCCTGCAACCTGGCTGAACTCTCTTATTATATCTAATGACATTTTTGTGAAATCTTTAGAATTTCCTACATGAAGTATCTTATCATCTTGAAATAGAAGTAGTTTTACTTTGTGTTTAACAATCTACATGTCTTTTATTGCTTTTTCTTGCCTAAATGCTATGACCCCCAATAAAATGTTGAATAGATATACCAGAGTGGACATTGTCTTGTTCCTGATCTTTGGGTGGGGCGTGGGGGTGGGGAGACTTTAGTCTTCCACCATCAAATGTCATGCTGCTTTGTGGTTTTGGTTTTTTTTCTTATAGATGCCCTTTATCCCACTAAAGAAGTTCCCTTCTATTACTACTTTGTTGAGTGTTTTTCTAATAAAAGTGTTTTGAATTTTTGTCAAATGACTTTTCTACTTTTATTAAGATGACAATATATCCTCCCATGTTTTTCTCTAGAAGCTTTATAGTTTTAGCTTTTATTCTGAAGCCTGTGATCCATCTTGAATCATTTTTTTATGCATTGGGTTACCTTGATGTAGGAATCAAGGTTTCCTTTTTTCCTAGTTGTTCAGTACCATTTGCTGAAAACAGTTTCCTTTTTCTATTGGACTGCATGTTCTTTATTGAAAATCAATTTACTGCATAAGCGTGGGTCAAAGTCTGAATTCTCTGTTCTGTTCCATTTTTCTACTTGTCCCGCCTTATGCCAATAGCATGCTCTCTTGATTACCACAGCTTTATAGAAAGTCTTCAAATGATCTAGTATAAGTCCTCTAACTTTGTTCCTTTTTTTTTCAAGTTTGCTTTGGCTCTTTTAGTTCCTTGTGAAAGTGAAGTCGCTCAGTCATGTCCGACTCTTTGTGACCCCATGGACTGTAGCCTACCAGGCTCCTCCCTCCATGGGATTCTCCAGGCAAGAATACTGGAGTGGGTTGCCCTTTGCTTCCCCAGGGGATCTTCCCAACCCAGGGATTGAACTCAGGTCTCCAGCATTGCAGGCAGACGCTTTAACCTCTGAGCCACCAGGGAAGCCCTAGTTCCTTTACTTGATAGTTCCTTTACTTTGGCATTTATCTTTTAGAACCAGCTTGGCAATTTCTACCAAAAAACATGCTGAAACTTTGATGGGAATCACATTACATATGTAAATCATTTTTATTTTGATGGATTTGCTTATAAATTTGGTAGCTCTATTAGGCAACTAAGTGATTTGGTTAGTTCTTAATTGAACCTAGACTCTGTAATTCCTGAACTAAGCATGGCCCTGTGCAAGTGGCTTGCACCCGAGTGTATGAAAAGAATTGTCATATCTAAGTTAGTCACATGACTTGGATTATTTGTCAGCAAATTTATACTCCTGGAGATTTTTCTTCATCAACTTTTTAAATGGGACTTCCTAGGTGGCACTAGTGGTAAAAATCCTGCCTGCCAATGCAGGAGACATAAGAGATGTAGGTTGGATCCCTGGGTTGGTAAGATCCCCTGGAGGCAGACATGGCAACCCACTCCAGTGTTCTTGCCTGGAGAATCCCATGGACAGAGGAGCCTGGCGGGCTATACTCCATAGGGTTGCAAAGAGTTGGACACAACTGAAGCAACTTAAGAAAGCAGATATACAGCTGAATTTGTAAATGTGAAATAATAATAGAATTAGCTGACACTTATGAAGAAGAAAGTAAATTCTAGGCTCTATGTTAAAATGTTTCACAGGCATTTTCTTAATACTTTCAACAATACATAGAAAGCAAGTGCTAGTATCACTCCTATTTTATGGACAGAGAGGCTGTGCTTTAGAGGGTCACATAGCTATTCTGCAGTGGAATTCAATCTGGTTGTCTGTAGAGCCTGGCCTCTTGAGAACTAGTCACCAGCCTGTGATTGCACAGACTCCCTTCATGGCATTGTTCCAAAGGCCAGTGGCTCAGCCACAGAACCTCTACTCCCTGTCCTTGACTCCAGGCCAAGAACAGGCTCCTAGATAGTCTTCTGTGTGCATGGTCTTCTTTTCTCCTTGATCCACAGAGGTCTTTTTGGCTATAATTTTATCATCTATTAAGTAAGTGAAAGTTGCTTGGTCCGACTCTTTGTGACCCCATGGACTATACAGACTGTGGAGTTCTCCAGGCCAGAATACTCGAGTGGGTAGCCGTTCCCTTCTCCAGGGGATCTTCCCAACCCAGGGATCGAACCCAGGTCTCCCACATTGCAGGTGGATTCTTTACCAGCTGAGCCACAAGAGAAGCCCACTATCTATTAAAATAGAATCCAGTTCTCAGTATATCACCAGATGAGATATACTAAGGGCCATGAAAATCTCCTTTGGTACAGGTAATTTTGTTTACCCAAAAGTTGAAAAGTATTGTACCACTTTTTTTTTATTAGCTTTTATCTTCCAAGGTCTGAAGTCATTGGGCAAAAAGTATAAACAAACAAACAATAAATAGGAAGCATCAAGCGCCACTACTCCCAGTGAAGCAGCTTAGGAATTTTTAGGTTTTCACTTACCTTAGTCTGTTACGATGATTCCCTCGCATAGGACTGCATAGATGTTAACTATTTGGATGTCTTTTCACAGCGTGTTTCAGCTTTTAAAGTGTAAGCATTCTATGGAGTATGTATTTTTTGGTGTAACAATAGTCACTAAAGATCTTTTCTAAAATCCAGGTAAATTCAAGACTTCCTGTCTTTCTAAAAATGATTTCACTCCTGGAGATGGCAACTTTTAATAATAGTAGGCAAATGCATTTTCCTTTTGGTATAAAAATATAAATATTTTGTGAAAAGCTTAAAGAAGGCTCTGATACAAGGGTACAGAACTGAGATAAACTTGTTCTACAAAATCCCCATGTCTCTCTGAGATATCAGAGTAAATCCCTTGTTTTCAGTCTTCACAGATTCCACATTGTTATTAACTGGAGTTGAAGGACAGTCTCACTAGAAATGTGAAATATGAATGGATATTTGATGATATTAATAAATTATTGATAATTATTCTTGTGTGATAATGGTATTTTGTTTTTTTTAAAACAAGAATCCTTATCTTTTATATATTTATATTAAATATCCATGAATACCATTATATCGCATGTCTGGGATTTGCTTCAAAAAATAACATTATCCAGGCAAGAAAATTTGCCTGGTGGGCCATGGTCCATGGAGCCTCAGAGAATTGGACATGACTAAACACATTTTAAGTGCTTCCCATGTGGCGCTAGTGGTAAAGAAATCACCAGCCAGTGCAGGAGACATGAGAGATGTGGGTTCAATCTCTGGGTCAGGAAGATCCCCTGGAGAATAAAATGGCAACCCACTCCATTATTCTTGCTTGGAGAATTCCAAGGACAAAGGAGCCTGTTGGGCTATAGTCCATGGGGTTGCAAAGAAATGAACAGGACTGAAGTGACTTAGCACCTACGCAGGAGAAAGAGGCTGCAGTATGTCCAGGCTCTGAGGCACCAGAGGGTGTGCTAGAGCCCAGGATGGTTTTAGTAACCCAGGAAAATGTTTTAGTGTCTTCTAACAGGGTTTAAAGCTCAACATTCAGAAAACGAAGATCATGGCATCTGGTCCCATCACTTCATGGGAAATAGATGGAAACAGTGTCAGATTATATTTTGGGGGGCTCCAAAATCACTGCAGATGGTGACTGCAGCCATGAAATTAAAAGATGCTTACTCCTTGGAAGAAAAGTGATGACCAACCTAGACAGCATATTCAAAAGCAGAGACATTACTTTGCCAACAAAGGTCCGTCTAGTCAAGGCTATGGTTTTTCCTGTGGTCATGTATGGATGTGAGAGTTGGACTGTGAAGAAGGCTGAGCACCAAAGAATTGATGCATTTGAACTATGGTGTTGGAGAAGACTCTTGAGAGTCCCTTGGACTGCAAGGAGATCCAACCAGTCCATTCTGAAGGAGATCAGCCCTGGGATTTCTTTGGAGGGAATGATGCTGAAGCTGAAACTCCTGTACTTTGGCCACCTCATGCGAAGAGTTGACTCATTGGAAAAGACTCTGCTGCTGGGAGGGATTGGGGGCAGGAGGAGAAGGGGACGACCGAGGATGAGATGGCTGGATGGCATCACTGACTTGATGGACGTGAGTTTGAGTGAACTCCGGGAGTTGGTGATGGACAGGGAGGCCTGGTGTGCTGCGATTCATGGGGTCGCAAAGAGTCAGACATGACTGAGCGACTGAACTGAACTGAACTGAACTGAACTGAACAGGACTGGAAAAGGTCAGTTTTCATTCCAATCCCAAAGAAAGGCAATGCCAAAGAATGTTCAAACTACCACACAATTGCGCTCGTCTCATATGCTAGTAAAGTAATGCTCAAAATTCTCCAAGCCAGGCTTCAGCAATACGTGAACTGTGAACTTCCAGATGTTCAAGCTCATTTTAGAAAAGGCAGAGGAACCAGAGATCAAATCGCTGACATCCACTGGATCATCAAAAAAGCAAGAGAGTTCCAGAAAAGCATCTATTTCTGCTTTATTGACTATGCCAAAGCCTTTGACTGTGTGGATCACAATAAACTGTGGAAAATTCTGAAAGAGATGGGAATACCAGACCACCTGACCTGCCTTTTGAGAAGCCTGTATGCAGGTCAGGAAGCAACAGTTAGAACTGGACATGGAACAAGAGACTGGTTCCAAATAGGAAAAGGAGTATGTCAAGGCTGTATATTGTCACCCTGCTTATTTAACTTCTATGCAGAGTACATCATGAGAAACGCTGGGCTGGAAGAAACACAAGCTGGAATCAAGATTTCTGGGAAAAATATCAATAACCTCAGATATGCAGATGACACCACCCTTATGGCAGAAAGTGAAGAAGAACTAAAATGCCTCTTGATAAAAGTGAAAGAGGAGAGTGAAAAAGTTGGCTTAAAGCTCAACATTCAGAAAACGAAGATCATGGCATCTGGTCCCATCACTTCATGGGAAATAGATGGGAAACAGTGGAAACAATGGCTGACTTTATTTTTTGGGGCTCCAAAATCACTGCAGATGGTGATTGCAGCCAAGAAATTAAAAGACGTTTACTCCTTGGAAGGAAAGTTATTACCAACCTAGATAGCATATTGAAAAGCAGAGATATTACTTTGCCAACAATGGTCCGTCTAGTTAAGGTTATGGTTTTTCCAGTGGTCATGTATAGATGTGAGAGTTGGACAGTGAAGAAAGCTGAGCGCCAAAGAATTGATGCTTTTGAATTGTGGTGTTGGAGAAGACTCTTGAGAGTCCCTTGAACTGCAAGGAGATCCAACCAGTCCATCTTGAAGGAGACCAGGCCTGGATGTTCATTGGATGGACCACTGCTGAAGCCTAAACTCCAATACTTTGGCCACCTCATGCGAAGAGTTGACTCACTGTAAAAGAATCTCATGCTAGGAGGGATTGGGGACAGGAGCAGAAGGGGACGACAGAGAATGAGATGCCTGGATGGCATCACTGACTTGATGGACGTGAGTTTGAGTGAACTCCGGGAGTTGGTGATGGACAGGGAGGCCTGGCGTGCTGCAATTCATGGGGTTGCAAAGAGTCAGACATGACTGAGCGACTGAACCAGTGCTATCATATAACATTATTTAAGAAAATAAATTTCTGCCCACGAAGGCAAACATTCCTAAAGTCCTCAAAAGACATAATGTATCCATGGGGTGTCAGACTCTGCTTGGACACCATGTGTATCCTCACAGAATTCCATGAATTTTTTCATCTAATTCAGTTCATTTAATCATGTTCAGTTTTATGGGGGCCTTCTTTTATTAGCCTCAAGACTACCTCTCTTAATAAGAGCTACTCTGTTTCCAGCAACAAGAAAGAGATTGGGGCTTGATGGATCAGTCTATCTACTTACCTATCTACTTGTCTTCCTATCTATCTATCTATCTATCTATCTATCATTTATCTATCATCAATTATGTACTATTTATTTTTATAGAGACTTAGAGACCCAGTAAGCCTGGTCAGGACTACCATGGTTTTTCTCCACGCACTGTGATAAATAAACATGTTATCTCAGAAAACTAAAATTCTCAGTTTGAGAAATTATATACAACTTGACCTACAACATCTTTTTGTGGGTGATGTTTAGTAGGTTAATTCCATTTAACTTCATTTATTAAGACATCTTTGACAAATTGCCTGAGATTGAATTAACACGGACTTTGCTAGGTTCTATACTGGAAACTTTTATAAAAATGGTTAGCAACAACTTTCCCCAAACCCTTATCAGTGATTTTCAACTTGTGTTCTGAAGATCCCCCGCCGCATAGACAGGGTTTCTTTCCAGACACCCCTCAGTGGCTGCACTAGGGGAGTAAGATGATATCACAGGCAGGATCAAACTTACTTCCTCTTCCCGGACCTCTTTCTATTTATAGCAGCCCTGGTTGACTTTTGGATACCACATTAAGATTTTATTTGAACAATAGGTTCTGAGGCTAAATAAAACTTGTAAACCATTCTCTATAACAGGAAGCTGTAATTCTTTATCCATGACCACATTTTTGAGCACTGACATACTTTTAAAAAAGGCACGTGTGTGTAAGCAATTTAAAAGTAATAATACTTAAAGATTGGGTTTTTAAATGTGATGCTTTTGCTCCAGTTTTTCCTTTCAACAGCTGAGTATTAACTCTGGCTGTTGATGGTTAGAAAAGTCCTATAACTTTTGGCATTCTGAGACCTCAACTAGTTAGGGACTCGTAGAGAAATTCTACCTTTGATAATAAACATGTGTACTAAGTTTTGCGATGGACAAGAAAGAGAGAAGGGGAAATGTTGTCATTCTAGTTCCTTAAATAATTACTTTTTTAAAAGATTTTTTTGATGTGGATTATTTTTAAAGTCTTTATTGAATTTGTCACAATATTGTTTCTGGTTTATGTTTTCATGGGTAGGTTTTTTTTGTTTTGTTTTGTTTTTTGCCAAGAGGCATGTGGGATCTTAGGTCTCCGATCAGGGATGGAACCCCTACATTGGAGGGCAAAGTCTTATCCACTGGACAGCCAGTGAAGTCCCAAGAATCTGTTTTTTAAAGATAAGTATTTGGCTCTTACTGACTTCTGAAACATGGATGTTCTCTTGGATAAGAACCTGACGTGGGCAAACTGGGAAAGACAGACGATTTGAGATTTGAGTGCACGCACCTGGAACAAGAGAGCTTCTTTTTTCCATAAAGAAAAAAAATCTTTCTGTGGTTGATTTCCATAAGCGCACATTTCCTCTTCATAATTCCAGTCATTAATCACCAAGCAGTGTTTAATGAGCACCTGTGGGGATCACAGATTCCACTGTCCAACCTGAAAACTCAAATTTGAGGTCACCTCTTGATTTGGGGTAAGAAGTACAATGTACCCACGGGGTCTGGTCCTGACTCATCTGGCATCTCTGTTTTTTGACAGAACTGGGATCAAGGCACATGACTTCAGTGTCTTCTCTTACGTGTCTGTCTGTTCTTGAATCTAGGGTCTCTTAACCTTCGCACTGAAGACATCTGGGTATGAATGGGTACTGCAGGGGAGAGCTATCCTGTGCATGGTAGGAAGTTCAGCAGCATCTCTAACTTCTACCCACTAGATGCCAATAACACTCCTACTCCAGCTGTGACAACCAGAACTGTCCCCAGACATGGCCAAATGTCCCCTTGCAGGGGTGATAGGTGAGAGTGAGGAGTAAACTGTCCGTTTCTGAGAGCCACTTCCTTCTAACCCCTGAGGACCCCAAGTCTGAGAATCCTACCAGGAATTACTTGGACACCACTAGACATGTTTCTCAAGGAAACCCATGTACTTTAACCAAGCCAATGTTCTCCACACTGGCTACACCCATTCATAATCACCAAGATGTTTACCAAGTTGTTTTTTTAGAAGTTCCCCAGAGATCTTTGTTTGTAGATAGGTCAGACAACCTCTGAACTAACTGGGCTTCACAATCTCATTACTCATAAAAACTCCAAACAAACATGTCACTCTAAGTTTATTTCAAATAGGAAATGCCAGTAGTTTCAGAGCAAGAAGAAGTGCCATATGTCGGTCTATTACTGTCTATTAAAGCCCCCTGGAGACATTTCACATACGCTTTTTGTTGTTCTGTTATCATTACAAAACAGTTGAGAAACTGGATAGTCTGGGAATTCTGAGCTTTATAACAGTTTGACTGAAGTGTATCACTTGCTGTGGAAGAATCTCTCATGCTTGTAATGCACAGGCACTTTTTTTTACACTTTTAATTTTATATTGGAGTATGGTCGATTGACAGTGCAGTGATGGTTTCATTTCAGGTGGACAGAAAAGGGACTCAGCCATACATGCACATGGATCCATTCTCCCCCAGACTCCCCTCTCATCCAGACTGCCTCATAACATTAAGCAGAGTTCCCTAATTCACTGACTCTTGACTACAGTGACAGGGAGGAGCCTGACCAAGAGGAAATTCCTAGAATGTACAATGCTGGGATGGTCAGGAAGATCAAGACCTGGCAAGACTAAGGGTGGCCTAGGAAGGGTCACCCTTAGTCACCTCTGATAATGTTCTCCAGCAGATGAAAAGTCTGGGGCTACCTCTTCCCTTTGTAGTGTTTTTGGGATTAAAATCAGACAGTGGCAGTCTTTATAACTTAGGATCCAGAAGAATGTTGCCCAGGCTGTGTGCAAATTCTGGCAGCTGCCAATCCCACTTCTGGCAAGCCAGGAGGAGCTGGTCAAACTTTCTGTGCAGTTATTAATCTGATATGTATAGGACGCATTCAATGATGTTCAACTTTCCATGGGACCTTAGGCAACTCAGCTTCCCTAAGATTTTGTTTTCTTATTTGAAAGATGAGCAGCTTGATATTTACCCCAGATGGTCACTAGGAGGATTCAATTAAATAATGTGTGTGAAGATGCTTTGTGAAAGGTAAAGCCCAGTAGGTAGCCAACTGTAGACCCAGACCTGAGCACGCTATTACATGATTGCATTCAGTTCGTATTTCTCTGGTTTTTCCTCTGGCTGCTCTGCCTCCAAGTCTGGGTTCAAATCTGGGTGGTGGATTTCAATGAGAAGAAAATAGACGAGGCCTCCAGCAGCAGCACCAACCAAAGGGCCCACTACAGGGATCCACCAGAAGTTATTCCCAGCTCTGAAAGCAAACAAAGAAATAAGTGACACATCGCTTGGCCTTCCTTCTAGGATCACTGCCAGTTACTCACTAACCAGCTAGTTGTTCTCCTACTCATGGCTCTTTTTCAATCAGCAAGAGCTAAGTAGGATGGCACTCATGGTAGCTTGGTAACCAGTATCCTTTCACTGGCCGGACCCTCTTGAGTTGGATGTGCCGGGCTTAAAGGGAGGAGCAGGTTCCCTGCCTGGCCTTACTGGTAAGCAAGGTCATTTGCATCCTATGATTGAGGGGATGCCAGAAAAATGTCTGTGTTAATTGCTTAAAGGTACTATTTAGTAGGATACTGATTTCAGTTGACCAATTCCATTGTTCTATTAATACCTGTGAGAGAAATGTCCCATTTATTTCCCTTTCAGAAAACATAGCCCCTGAACCCATGGCAACAGTTGAGGGCATCTAGGGCAAGTTCAGGTCAATTATTCAGGAGTGGCCTTTCCTTCATACTGAAGTGGCGAGTCCTGGGGATTGTGAATGGAACGGGGATGTGGAAAGATTCCTGGACGTGATTGGTGGATGAGGGCAATCACAAGATGAACAGTCAGGATACATTTGTCAATGAATGAATTAAAAACTCAAAGGTAGATATATGAATTAAATACTAAATATAATTTAATTCCATACTTATATTTTGAGGTCACAGCTTACTCAGATGTATTTTCTGATGAGGATTCCCTCTCCCCTCCAGAAGTTCTCAGTGTCAGTACACTATATTGGAGGTCTAGTTCTGGGAGAAATCAGGTGTCTCTGTGAATTGTCACCATCTCTTTTGGGGACAGAAAATCCATTCAGATAATTCAGTAGAAAGGACCATGAGTGCTCTGAAGCAAGTAAAACTATATAGTATAGTTGTGTAGTTGTTTAAGGATATGTGCATTTGAGATAAAACTTTTTAAAAGAAGGATAATTATGAACAAAAAGTTCAGGGTAATGCAGAGGAGGCGGAGGAAACAAAAGGAGCACAACTCTGCAGAGGAATTTCACAGTGTTTTATTTGGGGGGCATATTCATGGCTGCTATTTACAATTTTATTTTTAATAACTATATGTATTTCCATGGGACTGTTTGTTTCTAACTTTTATTAGAAAGAATAATAAAGGAAATATTATATTATTTAATATAATATTTTAAATAAAATTATTTAAAAATAATAAAGGGGAGCCTATTCTAGAATCCGTGAGACCTAGTTCTAATCTCAGGAGTGTCTTGGGTTTAGAGCACGTAGCACATTGCTGTGTGTGTGTGTGTGTGTGTGTGTGTGCGCACGTGTGTGCGTGTGCGCACACGCCCAGTTGTGTCCGACTCTTTATGACTCTACAGACTGTAGTCGCCAGGCCCCTCTGTCCATGGGATTCTCTGCTCCAGTGGAGTGGGCTGCCGTTTCCTCCTCCAGAGGATCTTTCCAACCCAAGCATCAAAACCAAGTCTCCCGGTTTCCTGCACTGGCAGACAGGTTCTTTACCACTGAGCCACCTGGGATCTCAGGACTACAGAAGGCCTTTGAGCAAGCCTCCCCATCTCTGAGCTTCATACTTCCATCTATACCGCGGTCCTTTCCTAATCCGTATCATGCAAGCACTCTCTCTTAGTTCCTGAATCTTAGATCATAAATGCAGGCTCCAGGGAAGAGCACTGAGATTGAGCACAGTGGCCACCAGATGGCACTCTTACTGTGCAGGAAAGAGGACGTTACACTCCACACTTCTCACAGACCCTTATCCTGTGCCTCCAAATTTTCTATGAAAAGAATTTTCTGTGAGAGGCACCTTCTCTTCAGCACATGCTGCTGTTTAATCAATCGTGTCCGACTCTGTGACCCCCCTGGGATGTAGCCCACCAGCCTCCTCTGTTCATGGGATTTCCCAGGCAAGAATACTGGAGTGGGTTGCAGTTACCTTCTCCAGGGGATCTTCCTGACCCAGGGATCGAACTCATATCTCCTGCTTGACAGGCGGATTCTTTACCACTGAGCCACTGGGGAAGCTCTCTTCAGCACATGGAGTGAGTTTAACCACCTTATTTGGTCCATCACTTCCTTTTTTTCCATCACTGATTTGTGGTGAATCTCTCACTGTCATTTAACAGATTAGGGGCCAAGATACCTGCCATCATGCATGTCCTCCTTTCACTGTCTGGACCCTCTTGAACTGGATATTTTGTGCTAAGGTCACAAGGCTTAAATGGAGGAGATTTGATGTGGCTTCCTGCCTGGCCTTACAGGTAAACAAGGTCATTGGGTGCTATGATTTGAGGGGATACCATAAAACTGTGTCAGTTGCATGAGGTACTATCATCAGGGATTCATTTCTTTGGCTAAGTTATTTTAAAAATTAACAATACCCCTGAGATCCTTCACCTATTAACACTTTAATGTGAATTAGTGAAGACCACGTGCTTACATCCTAGTGTGTGTGTGTGTGTGTGTGTGTGTGTGTGTGTGTGTGTGTGAGTTGCTCAGTCATGTCTGACTCTTTGCAACCCCATGGACTGTAGCCCACTAGGCTCCTCTGTCCGTGGGATTCTCCAGACAAGAATACCAGAGTGTGTTCCCATTTTCTTCTCCAGAGTATCCTTCTGACCCAGGGATCAGACCCAGGTCTCCTGCATTGCAGGCAGATTCTTTACCATCTAAGCCACCAGGGAAGCCCAAGAATACTGGAGTGGGTAGCCATTCCTTTCTCCAGGGGATCTTCCTGACCCAGGGATGGAACCCCGGTCTCCCTCATTGCAGGCAGATTCTTTACCATCAGAGCCATCAGAGAAGCCCTTTTATATCCTAGTACTTAAGGGAAAGCAAGAGTCAGCTAGGGTCTGTCTTACCCTTGTCAGACCCTGGGGAACCTACTCCCCTCTCATCCTCACTTCTTGCCATACAGGGGCAAATGAGGGTCTGAGAATAAGGTGGTCTGGGTTTCATCTGAGATCCTGGATGTGGATTCAAACGAGGAAATCTCCTGAGATGCTTGTCTTGAGTGGAAAACCCTGAAAGGATGGAACTCTAGGGACCCTTCGGAGTCCTGTTACCGCTCAAAGATTTTCTTTTGAACTTTTGGTAGAGGATCATCAGCCAGCCTAGCTATCTCATAACTGGTATCTGCCCCTTCTACTCCTTCTTGATTTCTTTTATATAATGATGTCAGATTAATTTTTGGTAAATTGAAGTTCTAAACACATCAAACTTTTGCCCTAAATCCTTTGCTGCTCCCTATAATCTATAGAAAAGAGAGCAACAAAAATCCCAGAGTCTTATTCTAGAAATCCAGTCCTCTATGATCTGAAACGATTGCCCTTCCAGGTTTCTTCATACAGCCTTCCGACTAGACTAGATCATGTGTCATTTTGATATGCCGTCTTTAGATACAGATGCCTCTCTGCTTGAAATAGCCTCTCTGTCCCTGATTGAACATGTCCAAATACTATAAAATGCCCCTACTTCTACTCCCATGGTTCCTAAATCTGAAGCTGCAAGTCTTCTCTCAGCTCCTGGGGTTAGTCATTTGACAGCGTCAACCTGTGTAAGAGGCTATGCTCACCGTCTGAAACAGAACATAAACAAAGCAGTGAAGGGCAGCAGCAGTAAAGGGCATCTTTAGCACTGGGCCTTGAATAAGGAATTAGGAAGCTGCATGGATGAATGAATACATACATGAGGGGGAAAGTCCTGATCTAAGGGGTGCGGTGCTCAGAGTTTGGCATTAGGTGATTTCAGCATCACAGATGTGGGCTCCTAGCTATTTGGCTGATAATCCTCTACCAAAAGTTCAACAAAGCAAAGAGAACGAGCAAGACCTGTTTTAGAACCACCATCACGCTTAGAGCTTTGGGTGAATCGCCAAGCACGGCTCAAAGCGAGGCCAGATCACTCTGGCGCATCTTTGTTTTAGGGGTCTGTGTGAAGCTCACAGAGGTGTCTTGGTGGTGAGGTGAGGACAGTAGTCTCCTGGAGTGAACCTCAGGAAATTGGAATTAAAGGAAACTCATGGGTTAATTCTGGGCTTTGGAAATAAGGAGACCTTTAACATGTTCTCAGTGGTCCATTGAAAGAATACAAAGGATCCATCCTAGCTGTGAACATTTTTTTCCACCTTTTCATGCTCTAGTATGGTGATTCTGGAACAGAGCTCCTCAACTGTGGCACTCAGCATTTTCGTTTGTGGGGATCTGTCCTGCATACCGTAAGATGCTTAGCAGCATCCTCCATTGGACTCTACCCACTAGATACTGGTGACAAGTTCTGCCCCCACCATGCCCAGCTGTGACAACCCAAAGTGTCAACATGTATTGCCAAACATCCTTGGGGGCAAAATTGCCACTGGCTGAGAACCACTGCTCTAGAAAATTCATTGTATTGTTTGTTCCTTAAAGATAGGGTATGCTAGGGACTTTCCTGATGGTCCAATGGTTAACAATCTGCCTGGTAATGCAGGGGACATGTGTTCAATCCCTGGTCAGGGAACTAAGATCCCAAATGCCATGGAGCAACTAAGCCTGCATACCGCAATGGGAGAGTCTGTGCACCGCAACAAAGTATTCTGCATGACATGGTGAAAATCCCATGTGCCACAACTGAGACCCGACACAACAAAAGAAAGAAACAAAAAAGACAGGGAATGCTGCTTGATTCTTTTTGTATCCTTCATTTCCTAGAACATATGTGGCACAGAGCATTTATCCATTCTTTTGTTCAGTGGCGTTCACTGAGGTTTCTATGTGCTGGACCCTATTTCAGTCACTGCAGACAAAGCAGTGAACACGCGGTTAAGGCCCCTGTCCTCGCAATGCTTACTCTGTAGCGGCTCCAGTGCTGCCAGTGGTGGTGATTAGAATAGCGCCCGTGATTGCTCTCTTTGTCTCCCTCCCCCTTCTCTCTCTCTATCTTGCACACATGCACACATCATAAATCACCAGTGATACGTTCCGCTTAGGACGAGGGTGCTCTTACCCTCCCCCTCCCATCTGCGCTCTCTTGGATCTCCAGGTCGAAGCCCAGCGCCCCCCGCTGAGGCACAGCATGAATCTTCCTCCCTCTTCCCCAGATCATTTTGTTACTTACGTGAACACCTCAAACCCCCAGCCTGCCAAAGCGGTGAAAAGTCTGGGACTCAGGTCTCGAGCTGGATTCATGGCACAGCCACTGTTCATTCCCAGAGAGGAGGCGATGGTGACAATCAGGAAGCCAATGACAACAGGCTCTAGGCCTCTGGGGACTCCCAAGTTTCTCGAGTCAAACAAGGCAAAGATGACAATGAGGAGGAACATGGTGGCTGCTACCTGGGTAAGGAGAAAATGTACGAGGGGTTCAGCTTACGTTCTTCCCACTGGCCCACCTCAAGATGCACCCCCTCCTGTTAAAAACCAAACCTAGTAATAAGCAACATAACACTGGCTGAGCACTGTGTCAGAGCCTTTTCTTCTTATTGGCAGTCCTAGACATGCGTGCTAATATCTCTCTCCTTTACAGACTAGTTACCTGCCTGAGGTGGCACAGTCAGTGGCAATCAGGTGTGGATGCAGAGGTCTAACTCTAGAGACTGTATCTCAACTACACTGACCTGTTAAGCTACTACCAGGTAAATAGAGGGCAAGCTGCAGGCTGGAGAAATGAACAAAGGGGCTCATTCAAATTGGTGAGAAAAACGATGTGAGACGTCAATAGATACATGGGCAAAGGAAATGAAAAGACAGTTCATAAAAGAAAAAGAGATTTGAAAGACAAATAAGTGGGGACAACTGATTTGTAATGAAAAAAATGCAAGCAATACCAAATATTAGGAAAATGATATCAGTTCTCTCAGGCTTTCCTGGTTGAACTAATCATGTTTTATACTTTTGAAAGGCAATTTAACAATGATTTAGCAATATGTATTTTAAAAAGCCCATAAATGTGTATACTCAATTGGACCCAGTAAGATATTTGAGAACTACACCTTGGAAATAATCTAAAATATGGAAAAATCATAAAATGAATATGCAAATACATATTTAAGCATTATTTATAGTACTGGAAAACTGGATTGCACATCAACAGGGCAAAAGCAATTGTGTAGTGCCCATTCTATAGTCTATTATACAGCCACTAAAAACAATAAATATGAAATCTATGTGTACAATGTGATGATTAATATTTACCTCGGTTAACATGAAATATTTTTCTAGGTTAACATGAAAATGAACAGGTATGTTTTCAGAAAAAAAATTAGAAAACAAAAACTATGTGGTTACATTAAAAAAAAAAAATTGGAGGCTTCCCTCGTGGCTCAGTTGGTAAAGAATCTGCCTGCAATGCAGGAGACCTGGGTTTGATTTGTGGGTCATGAAGATCCACTGGAGAAGGAAATAACAACCCACTCCAGTATCCTTGCCTAGAGAATCCCTGTGGACAGAGGAGCCTGGCAGGCTACAGTCTATGGGGTCACAAAAGTCAGACACGACTGAGCAACTAAGCACACACATGTGGTAAAATTTAAAAATACTTATGACACTAGGTAAAAAATTATATGTGCATTATATTTTATACTTGAAAATAACATAAAAGACAAGTTGTAAGGGATTATACAAACAGTGATAGCAGGTATCTTGAAGTGGTGTGGTATAGTGGGTGTTTCTCCCAGACTCTACTTTAAAATTTCTAAACTATTATTTGGAAATTGTATTACTATTTTACTTCAACAACTAAATGACAGCCACTAATTACCAGATATTTATTATGTGCCAGGTACTTCATTGCTTTTTCTCGTTAGAACCTCACACTAATCTGTGAGATAAATCCTATTTATTCACAATTTACAGTTGAAGAAAGGAGGATTGAAAGAGGTTAAGAAACTTGCCCAGGGGCACAGAGCTTCTAAGCAGAAGAATCAGGATGAGACTCAGACAACTGATTTAAGACCAGAATAGTTGTGCTATTGGCTACATGACAAATGCTTGGATGCCCCTTGTTTAACTGTCAAAAAGGAGAGACACTTCTAGCTGCCTAGAGAGTCTAGATAAACCTATACATATGGGGAGACACCAAGGACCCTCAGCTTGCCTACCACACTTCACAGTTCTTGAACTGATAACAAAACGTCTTTTCTCCAGATCTGTACATTTACGGGGTTGCAAATAGTCAGACACGACTGAGTGACTGAACTGAACTGAACCGATACGTTTACATGATGTGGACAAATGAGGCATTTTCGCAAAGCAAACCCCATTTGCCCATACAGGGTTGAAATGTCCACTCCTCCACTTTTCTCTGAACTTCAACTGATGTGAAACAAGGGTACTTTTTAAAGAGGAAGTAGGAAACTCAGTGGTTCAACTTTGGCAAGCACAAGAATTTGTCAGCAAAGCTAGGGTTATGCTTAGGGACCTCCAACTTTGGAAACACAGACTTTCCTTTCTGATAGGCCTGTAATGTTCCTATGCATCCTCCTTATTAGATTATGTCTTTTCACTGAAGTTGGGTCTTGTTGCATATACACTCACTTGTTCTGCAAATGCATTCACCAGAGACAGATACGGAGCTGGGTATGTCGCGAAAATGTGTGCTGTTGCGTTTTCTCCCACGATGAGCAGTTTTCCACCAGCAAAAGACATAAATGCATCTATGGAAGACAGAGCTCTGGCACGTTAGTGTCCTCTGGGCAGAAGAGAGGGAGACTTATGCCAGGTCTTGTGCTGAGCAAGTACAGACAAATAGCCAGCTTCAGTTTGGCAGATCCATATCATTTGCCTTTCTTCGTCTCTTAGTATGGTAGTTTTAGAGATGCCCAGAGAGCTCCCATGGAGAAGGCGATGGCACCCCACTCCAGTACTCTTGCCTGGCAAATCCCATGGATGGAGGAGCCTTGTAGGCTGAAGTCCTTGGGATCGCTAAGAGTCGGACATGACTGAGCAACTTCACTTTCACTTTTCACTTTCATGCATTGGAGAAGGAAATGGCAACCCACTCCAGTGTTCTTGCCTGGGGATTCCCAGGGACAGGGGAGCATGGTGGTCTGCCGTCTATGGGGTTGCACAGAGTCGGGACACGACTGAAGCAACTTAGCAGCAGCAGAGAGCTCCCAGGGTGACGGGTCAGAGAAAGAAAGCCCTGGCTGCCCTGGATGGTTCTCTCCACATTTGAGCCAAATCCTTATTCAGTGGGTCTTGGGAATCAGTTTTCTCTGAGGGGAATTGTTGGAATTTGCAAGATTGACTAAAAGCCAAAGTGAAGCTTAGACCTGCTCTAGGCAGAATCCATGATTCCCAGAGGGTTCTCAGTAACCCCTAATAGCAGTCCAGCATTTGAGGCATCAAGTACAGTGAAGATGCCCTTAGAGCAAGAGACACATCAGACCCTGACATAGCCAGTGTGGTCTAGGTTGTCCCAGACCCCTAGGCCTCTCCTGACCCAGCCGCTGACTCTCCAGTTTCTGGTCTCATCATGAGTTTCTCCTTGAGTTTTCTTACACTCTAATTCTTAGGATAGTCTGCAGGAAGAGGTGCCTTTCCACAGGCACCTCTATTAAGCTTGGCTCATAAATTCTAGTTTCCTAATTGTTCCAGCTTGAGAGTTATAAGGTATTGAGATTTACTTTGGGTTAGATGGAAGGACCTACCGTAACAGTTGATTTTATGGAACCCCAAGATTTTTTAGCTTGAAGGGGTTCTGAGGTCATCTAGTTCATTCTCTCATTTTCCAGAGGAGGAAACTGAGACCAATAAGGTCAGATGACTTATTGAAGCCACGCAGCTACTTAATTCATATGGAACTAAAGTCTGGGTCTTCCATTGTCAGAACTTTGATTCCCCCAGGACTGCTGCCGAAGGAAGCCCTGGCTATTGGACAAAAGGGAGATGGGGTTCCCTACCCACCCCATTTCTCTGCTGTGTTCCTTCCCTCAAAGGCTTTGCTCCAAATTCCTTCTCTAAATATTTACTCATCATTCCCTTTGAGAGAAGTCAATGGTTTCTCTCCCAGCCAATTCAGAAAAAGCTATGGAGAAGCCAGTGGCCTGTTGCTTGCTTTGGCACTGTTTACATTGTAGTACTGGTTGGGTCTAAAGACAGAATTCCTTTATGTTCTCCCCTTCATTTAAGTTGTGATCATTTTCGTTAAGAGGCTTCATGAATGTGCCTGAGAATAATGTTGGCCCCATTAATTAGAACTTAGGACCCTTAGAAGGGCTTCCCTGCTGGCTCAGATGGCAAAGAATCCACCTGCAATACAGGAAACCCGGATTCAGTCCCTGGGCTGGGAAGATCCCCTGGAGAAAGGAATGGCAACCCACTCCAGTATTCTTGCCTGGAGAATCCCATGGACAGAGGAGCCTGGCAGGTTACAGTCCATGGGGTCGGAAAGAGTTGGACACGGCTGAGCAGCCAACACTTTCACTTTTATTCAGGACACTTAGAACTGCCTGTCAAGTGTATGACAGACTGTGTCCTGTTCTATCTCACCTCTTCCTGCCAAGTAATCCTGAATTTCAGCTTACACTCAGCTCTCCATAATCTCTGGACTCAGGGCCCCTACTCACCATAGTAAACGCCGAAGAGGGTTGCAGCCCCTGCAAAGGCTCCCAAGAACTGAGCCCCCACATAAAAGGGGAATTTGAACCACTTCATCCGTCCAAAAAGACACATTGCAAAAGAAACAGCTGGGTTGATGTGGCCACCTGCAAAGAAGACAAGGTGATTAAGAAAGTCAGAGGGCAGGCCAGGGAGAACTATTGTGAAGAAAAGCTTGTCTAGGGACTGTAGGCAGAACTCAGTCTTCTAGGTAAGGAACCATATGTGAGGACACAGAGGGGTGTGTGTGTGAGAGTGGGAAGAGAGGACTGTTAATTCTCATGGCATCATTAGATGCTTTTCAGGAAGTTTAGCTTTCTCAAATTTATAAAGAAACTTGTACTCAAGTGGCTTATTTTCCGTCTCTGTCTATTTATATGTCTATCATTCTGTCTATCTATAATCTCTCTCTACTGGGCTTTTAGTTCGGTTTAGTCACTCAGTCATGTCCGACTCTTTGCAAACCCCATGGACTGCAGCACACCAGCCCTCCCTGTCCGTCACCAACTCCCAGAGCTTGCTCAAACCCATGTCCATCGAGTCAGTGATGCCATCCAACCATCTCATCCTCTGTCGTCTCCTTCTCCTCCTGCCTTCAATCTTTCCCAGCATCAGGATCTTTTCAGATGACTCAGTTCTTCCCATCAGGTGGCCAAAGTATTGGAGTTTCAGCTTCAGCATCAGTCCTCCCAATGGACACCCAGGACTGATCTCCTTCAGGAGGCACTGGCTGGACCTCCTGGCTGTCACTCTCAGGAGTCTTCTCCACCACAGCTCAAAAGCATCCGTTCTTCAGCGCTCAGCTTTCTTCACAGTCCAACTCTCACATCCATACATGACTACTGGGAAAACCATAGCTTTGACTAGATGGACCTTTGTTGTCAAAGTAATATATCTGCTTTTTAATATATGTCTAGGTTAGTCATAGCTTTTCTTCCCAGCGTCTTTTAATTTCATGGCTGCAGTCACCATCTGCAGTGATTTTGGAGCCCAAGAAAATGAAGTCTGTCATTGTTTCCATTGTTTCCCCATCTATTGCCATGAAGTGATGGGACCGGATGCCGTAATCTTAGTTTTCTGAATGTTGAGCTTTAAGCCAACTTTTTAATTCTCCTCTTTCACTTTCATCAAGAGGCTCTTCAGTTCTTCTTTGCTTTATGCCATAAGGGTGGTGTGTCATCTGCATATCTGAGGTTATTGATATTTCTCCCAGCAATCTTGATGCCAGCTGTGCTTCTTCCAGCCCAGCGTTTCTCATGGTGTACTCTGCATAGAAGTTAAATAAGCAGGGTAACAATATACAGCCTTGACGTACTCCTTTTCCTATTTGGAACCAGTCTGCTTTTCCATGTTTGGTTTTAACTGTCGCTTCTTGACCTGCATACAGATTTCTCAGGAGGCAGGTAAGGGGTTCTGGTACTCCCATCTCTTTAAGAATGTTCCACAGTTTGTTCTACTGGGCTTTGCCTATCCATAAATCAATAACCCCAAAGAGATTGATATAAACTGTTAGCTTCAGTATATTTTAAAATCAATGTACTTATATAATATACTTAGCAGATTTAATTCTATATTTAGTAATTCCTAAGTCCATGTCCAGAGGACATAGAAATAATATTAGGACTGAAAAAGAGACATATCTTAAATGGCCCTCCCTTGGTGGGCTGTGCCTCTCACTGAGGTAAGGGGCTCAGTTTATTTTGAAGTGGTCACAACATCTGAATGGATTCTCTGTAGTTTCTCTGCATAGACAATGTATATCTCACACACAGAAATGGAATAACATTTCCTTCGCTCCAACCTAAACTCTGACTGAAGAAATCATCCTCTTTGATTCTTATCCATTTGCAAGTTCAGGCAGAGGGCTTGTTCTGGGGGTAGGCTACTGCTATCCCCGGCTAACTTTGCTGTAGCAGCAACAACCACACATGTTGAACACTTGCCAGATGCTGTCATATGGGTAATTACATGCACTTGATCCTCCTAAGAAACCAGTGAGATGGGTCCTACCCCAGTTCACTGGTGGGGAAACTGAGGAGTAACAGTTTATGGTCACATGGCTAATAAGTGGTAGGTCTCGGATTCAAATCCAAGCTTATTTGAACTCTAGGGCCTATGTTCTATGTTTTGACTTTTCTAGGTTTTCTTTACAAGTTCATAAAGGTTTTCTCTGCCTTAGAAGGCAGGTGAAAAAATTCCGAAAGTCGTCTTTGAACATATGGGCTTGATTCCTAGGGATGAAGGACACACGTGGAGAGTACAGAAGACATTTAGTGTGTGTTTTGGGGGGATTAGAGTGACTGTCCGTGTAACCACACCGAAATGTGGCCCTCTGGGTTATGGAAATAGCTGTAAACAAAGCAGTGATAGTGATGATGATGATGACTCATTGCCATTTGACTCCACACAGAACCTATGGATAAGCTTGTTTTTGTAGGCCTCCCTCCTCTCATTGCCTCCAGGAAGAAAGTTGTACTTTTCCTGAATCTCTAAGCCAAGGTGGGCTTGCAGTGGGGAGGGATTCTGACTGCTGGCTTAACTATGAGGGCCCTGTCTTCACCTGACTCTGCCCCTCAGGGGCTCATATGAATAAGAAAATGTCAATACATCAAAGCACAGGTGACTTCCTGAAGACTTACACACACATCACCTATTTTGTTTTGCATTTAAATCTAAGACAGTCATAATTCTGGAGACTGGCAAGAGTACAGCTTACTAGGAAGCTGGAAATAGGGCTTAGAAGAGGGGACCACACAGGGCAGGGGAAGAGCTCCTGGAGCCAGCCCTGTTTCTCTTTTCCAGAGGCTAGTTGGAGGGTCACCGCCACCCAGCCAGCCTGGAGGGAACCAGTGTGAAAGGACCCAGGGACATAAGAAATCACCTCCACTCAAAAATATCTCCCCTCAGATGAGTCCACCAATGGGAGAGTTATTATTTAGCAAGCTCCTCTTCCAAAATAAAACTTGCTGTAGGTTTAAAGCATAAAAGATTTATGTTTTTAGTCTCTCAAAAGCACTCTGAGGCCAGAACTATTATTCACCTTGACCTTCACATACCAAAAGGCACTTAGTAGGTGTTCAAGATATGAAAGTTGGAGATATAAATATCCATAGGTCTTTATTGAGATAGCTCAGGCTACAAACATTGACAGAAGGAAAGCTGTTTGAGGGTCAGAGAGGGTGTGTCTGGGAGGGCACTTTGCAAAGCAATGAGGAGAGTTTCTCTTTGCAGAGATGCGTGATCACTCAGCTCACCCTTACCTGAAGGACAAAACAGAGCAGCACTGTGGAAGAAACAGGAGTGTTAGAGTTGGAGAGGGCCACTGGTGGGTGGAGCTGAAGCCCAGGAGGAGGCCCGAGATGAAAGTCTTACATGAGCAAGGCGATCTGGTTCAGGGTTCTGTCCTAGACGAGTCCCCTTCTCCCTGCCACCCACAGACAACTCTATGATGGAGATAATCCTACTATTTGAGCTCTCATTAAGCAATCTTGCTTTTTTCTGGAGATTTTTATTGCCTATAAAATGCTGCATCAGAAACAGCTGCCCTAGTCTAGGTACAAGTCAGCAGAGCAAATGCTGAGTGTGGGGTGGTGCATAATCAAGGCATTGCAAGTTCTGATTGGCCAGACTGGATTGCCAGACTCCTGGCAAGCTCACGAGGGAGCAGGGTAGGTGACTCCTGTGCAGAGAAGTAATGCTTTATGTTCCAAAACCAGAGGCCAGCTGACCTTCCCAGTCTGGACCACAAAGTGGGCTCCCATTTATGTTTATGCCTAATATACATTGGTTATTTTTGGAATTCCCAAAGAGGGCCTCACAAGTGTCCACAAACCAGTATGTTGGTTGCAGCCACTATGAGAGAATCACTCCTCCACCCCCAATCTTCCTCTCCTATTCCCGGGCTGTTAAAGCCAATATCGAGTCTGTACTGATGTCATCATTGGGCCAGGGTGTTATCTGTGCCTGTTTCCCCATTTCCCTGGGAGCCTGAATAGCACTTAGTTCCAAACAGAGATGGGAAATAAGCTCCCTTTCTCCAGCTCAACACTGCCATCCCAGGTGGCTCAGGGGCAAAGAATCCGCCTGCCCATGCAGAAGACGTGAGTTCAATCCCTGGGTCAGGAAGATCCCTTGGAGAAGGAAATGGCAACCCACTCCATATTCTTGCCTGGAGAATTCCATGGACAGAGGAGCCTGGCAGGCTATAGCCCATCAAGTTGCAAAGAGTTGGGCACGATCTAGTGACTAAACAGCAGCAATAGCTGCCTTCTATTAGCCAGGCTCAGAAACTGTTCTCCTTGGGTTGGGGGATCTCACAGTCTCTCTGAAACAATTTGGACAGCTCCCAAGCCTTGCTGGGAAACAGCGCTTCGTGAAAACCGTCCCCTTACTCCTCTGAGCATAGGGGCTTGACCCAACCCCAGGCCAAAGGCCAGATGGGAAGACCTCACACCATCTTTCACTCCCTCTTCTCCTTCCTGCTGGTCTCTTCCCCTTTCCTCCCATGATAACTCCAAATATATCGGTATATGCAAGCAGACATTGACAGCGGTGGTGGTGAAGTGTCAGCTACATTGGTAAGGTCTGGGACCAATTTATCCAAGTAAATATTTGATTATATTCAATTCAGGGAGTTATGTAGGTGAAATACTGCAAAACCACATCTCCACCTTTAAAAAGTAGCTGAGAATATGCCTACATTTATATTGCATGGTTTGTGGAAACCACACTTGTCTGAATGTAGTTGGAAGGGAATGGGGGGAAGCAATAGAGCATTCTGCATGCTTGTTTGAAGCCAAGAAGGTATTCTGTCTCTGGTGTCAAGGCCTGCACTGTCATCAAGCCTTGGCCCATTCAGGATGGCCCCTTGGTTATTTTTGCATCTTGGGTAGGCAGTAGAGTGCGGGGATCACAGCAAAGGCTCGGCATGAGTTTGAACACTCATGAGCAGTTTGAAACACTGCTCCTACCTCACAAACCACATACATGGGAATCTATAACCTGGACTGCCTCAGGATCTGAGTGCCCATATGATATGGAAAGGCTGCTGCTGCTGCTGCTGCTAAGTCGCTTCAGTCATGTCCGACTCTGTGCGACGCTATAGATGGCAGCCCACCAGCAAATGACTGTTCTGTGTACCTAGTCCCCTTAGGCTCTGAGTGGGTCTGGGGAGTCATTCTTCAGTGCTACAATGGCAGTGCTTGTCACCAGTCCAGCCAACTCACCTGCAGGATCCTCCCCTGGGCCATCCTGCCCTGTACTGGACCTGTACAGCCCTGTCTAAACCGCCTTTCCCATGATAGATCATTGGAAGTGTTGTTTAGCAATGGGGACCTGTGCTTTGCTGTCTCATGGACCTGGGCCAAATCTTTGATTTGCCTTTTTACCAGCTGTGAGATGTCTGGCAATTAATTTAACCCCTTGGGGGCTTCCCAGATGACACAGTGGTAAAGAATCCACCTGCCATTGCAGGACACACAGAGACACAGGTTCGATCCCTGGGTCGAGAAGATCCCCTGGAGTAGGAAATGACAACCCATTCCAGTATTCTTGTCTGGGGAATCCCATGGACAAAGGAGCCTGGTGGGCTATATATAGTCCATGGGGTCGCAAAGACATGACTGAGCACAAACCCAAAGCAAAAAGCAAAAATCTTCAGGCCTCCAGTTTTCTCTGTAGAATGGACAGTAATACCTGCCTCAGAGTGCTGCTGTAGAAGAGAGAGGAGATGATACAGAAGAGAGAGGAGATAAATTATATACAGCACCCCATACAGTGCCCAGCACACTGGGGTCCCCATCTTCCCTTATCCCCAACAGTCTTACCTTAGTGTTCTGAGTCCCCAAGACAAGGCTGCTAAGGATTCCGCAACCCTTTGGGAAGTGGGTAGTTTTCACAGTTCCTTCTTAAGGTCCCAGGCTGCATTAAGTCTCCTTTCATTTTGCTTCTCAGAACCTCGAGAGTTGCTTTTAATTAGTCTTCCACTCGCGGCAGGGTTGGACCAAGACCTCCTGATTAGCCCTGCACCTCCATGAAAGCACCAGCTACTTTGCAAATGGCCCAGGGCCCTCTGTGATTGCTCTGATAAAGGTCTAGGGAATTGCCTCTGTTGGAGTGATCTTCACAGGCCATTCGCAGAATAGATGGGAAGTGGTTTTCAAGCGTAAGATGGAGCTTATAAAAGAATGTATTGACAGGTGCAGAATACGATTCAGTGGCCGGATTTAGGAATCAGTTATGAGTTCCAACCCTCATCTCTGTCTCTTGCTACAGGTTGCCAAAGCGGCAAGTCACTTAGCATTTATTTACTGGCCATTTAAAATTGGTCATTTATAAAAATAGAATCAAAGACATATTCTTGCAGGACTGCTGAGGTCTAAAACAGTTAAGGTATGTAAAGTGCCCAGAACAGTGATAGTACAGTGGGATGGCTGAGTTAGTCGTCGTCATTGTTTCTGGTACTTACCAGAGACACCTGCACTCACGTAAATGGCCATTCCAACTGCCATTGAAAATCCAGTATTGATAGTGATGATTCCTCCAAAGTGTCCTCGACTGAGAACAGCTTGGGCAACAGAACCACATCCAAGGACCTGGAATGAGAGGAAACTCAGTAAGTGAGTGAAGATGGCCACCATCAAAGACAATGGGAAGTCACAGTAACAAGAAGCATTTTTCTTTTTTTTTTAACCATTTATTATTATTTTTTACTTTACAATATTGTATTTTTCAAGCACATTTGCAAACCAGGCTGCCACAGGCCTCGTATAAATCAGTTTATAATCTTCCAACTGTGCACAGGTAGCAAAATGCTGGTCCCGAGGCTGCATCTGGATTGTGGATGAGTTTTGTTAGGCCTTCACAGTGTTAAAATTTTTAATGAATCTATAAATTGGGTAATTTGGTAATCATTTCATTTTATATAAATATCTAATCATTATGTTATAAAACTGAAACTATGGACTTCCCTGGTGGCTCAGATGGTAAAGCGTCTGCCTACAATGCAGGAGACCCGGGTTCAATCCCTGGGTCGGGAAATCTCCTGGAGAAAGAAATGGTAACCCACTCCAGTATTCTTGCCTGGAAAATCCCATGGACCGAGAAGCCTGGTGGGCTACAGGCCATGGGGTCGCAAAGAGTCGGACATGACTGAGTGACTTCACTTTCACTTTCTTTCACTTTTGTATGTCAATTATACTTCAGAAAGAAAGGGCGAGAGGAAGGGAGGGTAGAAAGAGGGGAAAGAAAGGAACATTTGGTGAGGGAGGGTTATTGGGAAAGATGAAACAGTTGCATAAATTTCAACAGGACAGCACGTGACCATTGGCCATCCTCATGCTGTGGTTTAAAGAGCCAGTGTTGTCCTGAAGGAATGTCTGGGGCTGGAGGCTCATTAGGTCATTGTTCCTAGATGTCAAGTAGCCAAGTTTTTTCTAGAATACAGATCCCAGTTTGGGTTTCTTAACTAAAGAAGAGCACCAACTGGAGGGAGGACTCAGCATCAAGTAATGGATATGATTTGAGGGTATGTGAAGCAAGTTTTCAGAAACGAATGTATTCAAGGAACAAGAGACAAAGAATAGGAAGGCTTCTTATCAGGATGATAATAACCAACTACGGTGTCTCTTCACCAAAGGATGAGAAGGGAAGTCTGAACCTGAAATGAGAGAGGATGCACTTCAACCATTTCCTGAGAGTGATGAATTAATTCTAAATAGCTCCCTTGGGGCTCATTTGTGAAGTCCTTTAAAGAAATATGATTTACAAACAAGGGATGTTTAACACATATAGAATGGTTTTGTTTTACTCCTCCCTGAAGGCAGAGAAATTACCTAGATGATCTTTTAATATCCCCTCCAGTCCCTGATTCTAAGATATATTGACTTAACTCTAACTGCTAGACAGTAGGGAGAAGAAGGACCTGACATCTGGAGGGATGCACCAGGGCTTCACATCACAGGCATGGGGCTATCTTTGATGTTAATCACAGATCTGGCTCCAGACCCTATACTGAGAGCCAAGTTAAGCTGTAGCAGGAACATGGTTCCCTTTCCCTTTTTAAGAAACGAAATATTCCCGAGTCCATCTCACAGCCTAACAATTCCACCTAGACTTGACATTATTTTTTCTAGAATCCTTATCTGTTATAATAAATGTCAGAATTAAAACCACACTGCTGTCTTTCTTTTTAATTTAAGATCAATTAAATGCCCCAAGTACAACTTCCAAGCTAACTGTCATTTAGGCAGCCTCTTCTCAAAAGAGGAAAAAAACAAAACATTCCTGACAGCTTAGAAGACCTGATTTAGACAACCAGGGGTAAGGAGAGACACACTCAAACGCGGGCCAGTCCTGAGCTATTACCACTTTCCAAATAAACTTCTTCCCTCTTTTATGGTGTGATATTCATGGACTTGTGATATTCTACAGGGGGTGTAAAAGCTTTAAAAGGTCTGAGTGGACCTGGGGAGGCTTCTGTTCTGTCAAGCTTCCTTGTGATTAATACTGTCCTCTTCCACCCTAGATGCTGAAATTGCTTTTTTGTTCTTTTCTAGGGAGGATAACTGATGGCATCGCTGACTCAATGGACATGAGTTTGAGCAAGCTCCAGCAGTTGGTGATGGACAGGGAAGCCTGGCATGCTGCAGTCCATGGGGTCACAAAGAGTCAGACACGACTGAGCAACTGAACAAAACTGAACTGATGCTGTGCACTGCAGGAAATGAGCACAAGGAGAAATAAACAAGGTAAGCACTTCAGTTTGCCTAGTCAGAAATTGCTATTCAGAAGCTTTCAGCCCATGTTGACATCATTTCTTCCTGGTTTTATAGCCTGAAATTTATACCTTAATGAGGCAGACAAGTAATTGCCTGCTAGGATCTTCTCTTGCCTGCTTCCTCTGTCCTGCATTCACAGCACCAAGGAAGTAGACCTTGGATATCCTGACGTTATCATACTCTGATCACTAGGGAATTGGTCACTTACCCTTGTTTCCTTCTTCTGTAACTTTCTTCTTTAAAAAAATGAGAGAACTGTCATTTATAGTATTGCTGATAGAATTTCCAACATGATTCCATGCTCTCACCATTAAGAACTGCCTTATTGTTCCCCTTCTTAGACACAGAAAGAGCCATGCTGTCTCAATTTTTTTGGTCTTCACTATCAAGTAATCTTTTTTGGACTCATCACTCATAGTCTTCTCACTAAACCTAATCTTTTCTCTCTGTAATTCATTTGTACTGTCCCTACTGAACAGTTTGTGTTCAGTTGTTTTCCAAGTGCCTGATCCTGATTTCCTTGTCTAGAAAACAATCTCTTAGATTCCTTTGCATACCAACAGGCAATAGTATGCTCAGTTCAGTTCAGTTGCTCAGTCGTGTTCGATTGTTTGTGACCCCATGAATCACAGCACACCAGGCCTCCCTGTCCATCACCAACTCCTTAAGTTTACCCAAACCCATGTCCATCGAGTCGGTGATGCCATCCAGCCATTTCATCCTCTGTTGTCCCCTTCTCCTCCTTCCCTCAATCCCTCCCAGCATCAGGGTCTTTTCCAGTGAGTCAACTCTTCGCATGAGGTGGCCAAAGTATTGGAGTTTCAGCTTTGGCATCAGTCCTTCCAGTGAACACCCAGGACTGATCTCCTTCAGAATGGACTGGTTGGATCTCCTTGCAGTCCAAGGGACTCTCAAGAGTCTTCTCCAACACCACAGTGCAAAAACATCAATTCTTTGGCACTCAGCTTTCTTCACAGTCCAACTCTCACATCCATACATGACCACTGGAAAAACCATAGCCTTGACTAGACGGACCTTTGTTGGCAAAGTAATGTCTCTGCTTTTGAGTATACTATCTAGGTTGGTAATAACTTTCCTTCCAAGGAGTAAGCGTCTTTTAATTTCATGGCTGCAGTCACCACCTGCAGTGATTTAGGAGCCCCTGAAAATAAAGTCTGACACTGTTTCTACTGTTTCCCATCTATTTCCCACGGAGTGATGGGACCGGATGCCATGATCTTAGTTTTCTGAATGTTGAGCTTTAGGCCAACTTTTTCACTCTCCTCTTTCACTTTCATCAAGAGGCTTTTTAGCTCCTCTTCACTTTCTGCCATAAGGGTGGTGTCATCTGCATATCTGAGGTTGATATTTCTCCCGGCAATCTTGATTCCAGCTTGTGCTTCTTTCAGCCCAGCGTTTCTCATGATGTATTCTGCATAGAAGTTAAATAAGCAGGGTGACAATATACAGCCTTGACATACTCCTTTTCCTCTTTGGAACCAGTCTGTTGTTCCATGTCCAGTTCTAACTGTTGCTTCCTGATCTGCATATAGGTTTCTCAAGAGGCAGGTCAGGTGGTCTGTATTCCCATCTCTTTCAGAATTTTCCACAGTTTATTGTGATCCACACAGTCAAAGGCTTTGGCATAGTCAATAAAGCAGAAATAGATGTTTTTCTGAAACTCTCTTGCTTTTCCGATGATCCAGTGGATGTTGGCAATTTAATCTCTGGTTCCTCTGCCTTTTCTAAAACCAGCTTGAACATCTGGAAGTTCACAGGTCCCATATTGCTGAAGCCTGGCTTGGAGAATTTTGAGCATTACTTTGCTATCGTGTGAGATGAGTGCAATTGTGTGGTAGTTTGAGCATTCTTTGGCATTGCCTTTCTTTGGGATTGGAATGAAAACTGACATTTTCCAGTCCTGTGGCCACTGCTGAGTTTTCCAAATTTGCTGGCATATTGAGTGCAGCACTTTCACAGCATCATCTTTCAGGATTTGAAATAGCTCTACTGGAATTCCATCACCTCCACTAGCTTTGTTCATAGTGATTCTTTCTAAGGCCCACTTGACTTCACATTCTAGGATGTCTGGCTCTAGGTGAGTGATCACACCATCGTGATTATCTTGGTTGTGAATATCTTTTTTGTACAGTTCTTCTGTGTATTCTTGCCATCTCTTCTTAATATCTTCTGCTTCTGTTAGGTCCATACCATTTCTGTCCTTTATCGAGCCCATCTTTGCATGAAATGTTCCCTTGGTATCTCTAATTTTCTTGAAGAGATCTCTAGTCTTTCCCGTTCTGTTGTTTTCCTGTATTTCTTTGCATTGATCGCTGAGGAAGGCTTTCTTATCTCTCCTTGCTATTCTTTGGAACTCTGCATTCAGATGCTTATATCTTTCCTTTTCTCCTTTGCTCTTCGCTTCTCTTCTTTTCACAGCTATTTGTAAGCCCTCCTCAGACAGCCATTTTGCTTTTTTGCATTTCTTTTCCATGGGGATGGTCTTGATCCCTGTCTCCTGTACAATGTCACAAACCTCCATCCATAGTTCATCAGGTGCTCTGTCTATCAGATCTAGGCCCTTAAATCTATTTCTCACTTCCACTGTGTAGTCATAAGGGATTTGATTTAGGTCATACGTGAATGGTCTAGTGGTTTTCCCTACTTTATTCAATTTAAGTCTAAATTTGGCATAAAGAGTTCATGATCTGAATCACAGTTAGCTCCTGGTCTTGTTTTTGCTGACTGTATAGAGCTTCTCCATCTTTGATTGCAAAGAATATAATCAATCTAATTTCGGTATTGACCATCTAGTGATGTCCATGTGTAGAGTCTTCTCTGTGTTGTTGGAAGAGGGTATTTGCTCTGACCAGTGCGTTCTCTTGGCAAAACTCTGTTAGCCTTTGCCCTGCTTCATTCCGTACTCCAAGGCCAAACTTGCCTGTTACTCCAGGTGTTTCTTGACTTCCTACTTTTGCATTCCAGTCCCCTATAATGAAAAGGACATCTTTTTTGGGTTTTAGCTCTAAAAGATCTTGTAGGTCTTCATAGAACCATTCAACTTCAGCTTCTTCAGCGTTACTGGTTGGGGCATAGGTTTGGATTACCATAATATTGAATGGTTTGCTTTGGAGATGAACAGAGATCATTCTGTTGTTTATGAGATTGCATCCAAGTACTGCATTTTGAACTCTTTTGTTGACCATGATGGCTACTCTGTTTCTTCTAAGGGATTCCTGCCCACAGTAGTAGATATAATGGTCATCTGAGTTAAATTCACCCATTCCAGTCCATTTTAGTTCGCTGATTCCTAGAATGTCGATGTTCACTCTTGCCATCTCTTATTTGACCACTTCCAATTTGCCTTGATTCATGGACCTGACATTCCATGTCCCTATGCAATATTGCTCTTTACAGCATCAGACCTTTCTTCTATCACCAGTCACATCCACAACTGGGTATTGTTTTTGCTTTGGCTCCATCCCTTCATTCTTTCTGGAGTTATTTCTCCACTGATCTCCGGTAGCATATTGGGCACCTACCGACCTGGGGAGTTCCTCTTTTTGTATCCTATCATTTTGCCTGTTCATACTGTTCATGGGGTTCTCAAGGCAAGAATACTGCAGTGGCTTGCCATTCCCTTCTCCGGTGGACCGCACTCTGTCAGTATGCTCATCTGTTCTGTTTCCTCGGGTGGTGTGTTTCCCAAGTCCACCACCACTCCTTCTGTGCCTGCCATCACAGACCTCCAGTGTCTCTTCTACCTTCATGCCAGGATCCAGCACCTACTTTCTCCAGAAGACTTAGAAAATCACAAAACCGTGTAGGCAAGGGAGGGTATTACAAAGCCGTGGATCTAGTCTTCACTGTGCTGCCCAAAATCCTCTATGGAATTCTCCCAATTGTTTCACCAAACCTTCTCTTCTCTCATTAGCCCAAGGCACCCAGTTCCCTTTCTGCAAATAATACCTCCTTTTACTTGACTCAGCACCTGTTAAGTAGCCTTGAAGATCAATGGCAATTCAGAACATCACATAAACATTGCATTCCGGTTATTTAGTGATATGTAACTATTCCCAAACTTAGTGGTTTAAAATGGCAACGTTTCTTTTCCTTGTGAATCTGTCATTTGGGCAAAGTTTGGTAGAGTATCTTATCTCTGCTCCAGTTGGTATCAGATGTGATGATTCAAAACTTGAAGGACTGGAATTATCTGAAAGCTCACCTAGTCACATGCCTAGAGGTTGATGTCGGCAGGCAACTGATGCCTCACCTGGGATGGTGGCCAATACACCTACACACGGCCTCTGTGTGGCTTAGCAGGTTCCAGGGGGTGAGCACGGTATAGCCTCCAGAGCCTGCACTCTTAAACCCTGCATTATGCTACCTCTCAGCCATGACTGTGTTGCTTCTGAATTCGATAGCACACAAACTACAACATCCTAAATAACCATTGACCTGGCCCATGTTGGTTGCCTTTAGCGACAGGGAGCTTATTACCACATCAGGGAGCTTGTTCTATATATTTTTGGTGTTCCAGTGGTTGGGGAGCCCTTCCTTACATGAAGTTGTAGTCTTTTATCCTGTAACTTCTATTCATTAGCTCCTGGCTTAGTCTTGGGGCCTCAGAGAAGAAGCATCTTTTACACACCAGGCATTCCACTAACTGGAGGGAGCGAAAAGTCCTCCCTGAATTTTTCCTGCTGAAAGTTTGTCCCTTCATCTTGGATCCTTAGGGCTCCTCAGATCCCAGTGAGTCTCACCTGGGATGAGCTCAAGGTTGTTAGCACCTCTCTTAAAACACAGAGCCCACGAATGGGCACAATTCTCCCTTATTTTTTTTTTAAGCCTTTAAAAATGTTTTTTATTTAAGACTGAAATCCTGTACAGATTCTCTTAGAGAATTCTCTAATTCTCTAAATTCTCTCTTAGAGAGAATATGAGGACTATATAAAAATATAAAGAAAAAAACCAATCACAATGCCTTTATCTATGAACAGACATTATAAAACTTTGGCTTATTTCTCCCCAGTAATTTAAAAAATATTTATTTATTTAAGTATAATTGACCTACAACACTGTCAACAACAAAAACTGACCTACAATGTCAGTTCCAGGTATACAACACAATGATTCATTGTTTTCATACATTACAGTGATCTCTGCAAGTCTGATTGCCATCTGTCACTATACAAATTTATTGTAATATTACTATGTTCCCCATGCTGTACTTTTCATTCCTGTGACTCATTTATTTGATAATGTGAACTTTGTACCTCTTTAATTTCCCTCACCTATTTCACTCATCCCTCCACTGCCCTCCCCTTTGGCAACCACTTGTTTGCTTGCTATATCCTTGAGTCTGTTTCTATTTGTTATGTTTGTTCATTTATTTTGATTCTATATTCTCTGTTTGACTTATTTTACCTAGCATAATACCCTTGAGGTCCACCCATATTGCCACAAATTGCACGATTTCATTCTTTTCTTGTGGTGGTGTCGTATTCCATACCATATCTTCTTTATTCATTAATCTATTGATGGACTCTTAGGTTGTTCCTATATTTTGGCTAGTGTAATTAGTACTGCAATGAACATAGGGGTGCGTATAACTTTTCAAATTAGTATTTATTTTCTTTGGATAAATACCCAGGAATGGAATTGCTGGATTATGTGGTAGTTCTATTTTTAATTTTTTGGGAAACCCCCATCCAGTTTTGTGGCTGTACCAATTTACATTCCCATGAATAGTGCGTGAAGGTCCCCTTTTCTCCACATCCTTGCCAACACTTGTTATTTGCTGTCTTTTTGATGATAGCTATTCTCACAGGTGTGAGGTGACACCTCGCTGTGGTTTTGATTTTCATTTCCCTGATGATTAGTGATGTTGAATATCTTTTCATGTGTCTGCTAACCATGTCTTCTTTGGAAAAATGTCTCTCCAGGTCCTATACACACTTTTTAAATTTTATTTATTCTTTATTGAAGGATAATTGCTTTACAGAATTTTGTTGTTTTCTGTCAAACCTCAATGCACATTTGTGTTTTGATGTTAAGCTGTATGAGTTCTTTGCCTATTTGGGATATTAACCCCCTATCAGATATATTGTTTTCAAATATTTTCTAATTTGTAGGCAATCCTCCCTTGTTTGTACATCATATCATATTATGCCATCATATTATGACATGGTAATTAATTACATACCTTCTGTTCATTGCTTCTATTGCCATCTAGTGGGTCACTTAACCACAGGATGTAATTCAACTATTCACATATTAATGCCTGGTTTTCCCAATTTTATAAGACTCAGGATCATGTCATGGACTTCTTTGACTTTGCAACAGTATCTAGTATATTGGAAGTAATTAAATAACCAGATCCTAGTTGTTATTTCCAATTATGACACTCGGTATCTGTGTAAATGAACATGTTACTTCTCAGTCTCAGCTTGCTCATCTATTAAAAAATAACACCTGCTTGCCTTGTTTCATAAGATTTTTCAGCAAAGTTTCAAATGGGGCAACCTTAATAAAGGCACTATTTAAACAACAAAGGACAATAATAGGTGAAGGATATTTCTGCCTTTAGTATAAACTCAAAAGCAAAACCCCAATTCAAGGTGAATTCAGGCAAAGGGACTCATGGACTTAACTCCTAACTCACTGCTGCTGCTAAGCCACTTCAGTCGTGTCCGACTCTGTTCGACCCAATAGATGGCAGCCCACCTGGCTCCCCCGTCCCTGGGATTCTCTAGGCAAGAACACTGGAGTGGGTTGCCATTTCCTTCTCCAGTGCATGAAAGTGAAAAGTGAAAATGAAGTCGCTCAGTCGTGTCCAACTGTTTGCAACCCTGGACTACAGCCTGCCAGGCTCCTCCGTCCATGGGATTTTCCAGGCAAGAGTACTGGAGTGGGGTGCCATTGCCTAACTCACTGCCTGGCAATAAAAATGGGAGAGAAAACACATCTATGACTGAAATTATAAATAGCTGTTATTTCATTCCAAACATGAGATCAGAATTTGTGGAAAGAAGAGAAGTGGGAAAATGACAAGAACTTCAAGGTGTTCTGCATATTTGTGATTACTCTCCAAAGTGAGGTCATTTCATAGCTGACGAGATTTTAGTGCTTTTGGTAGTGAAGCAAGACTAGAAAAGAGGAGGGGGGTAATTCCCGTAGCTATCAGGATCTGTGCATGCAGGAGTGGGAGAAAGCGTTTCATTGGAGAAGGAAGAGAGACATTTGAAAGGCAGAATTGCTACAAAAGATTGACTGGTGAGAGAGGTACCCTCAGTCATTCTCAGTCACCAAAGCCACATGTTCTGGAATTTTTTTGGTACTCTTTCCTCTTCTCTCTCTTCACCCATGGCCAGTTATTTCCAGTTATCTCTTCTGTGGGTTCTGACCTGTGTCCCCAGTTCCAGTATCTCCCCACGCAGCTGTTGTGCCAGATGAAGCACAACTTGCACACTGTCCCACACCCACTGCTCAGGAAGTACTAGCACCAACCCCTCAGCCTGGCTCTTGGGGCTCTCCGGTGCCATGCCTCATGATTGCCAGCCCAGTGTTCTCCCCAGAATAAATCTCCCCACCAGCCAGGCTGGCAACCCACTCACTTTGAGTCCTTTGAACTTGACGCTCATTTTCACCTTTGCACACCTACTCATGCCATCCCTTCAAGCACAATATCTTTTCTGCATTTTCACCAGCCCATATCAGCCTCTTCTTAACACTGAGCTAAAATGCTACCTTTTCTGTAGGGCTTTCTCTGGCAACTGAAGCCCCCAAAGACCTCTCCTGCTTCTTTCATCATGTCTTTACAATGTCGTTTTATGTTATCCCCACCTTGCCTTGTGGCACTCCACCAAGACCATGATGCCCACCAGGCCACTTGTGCGTCTTTATATTCTGTGCTCAGACAGTATTTATAAAAGATATTAAAATATCTAAGCATAAATGGGAAACAAAATCCTGCCTAAAATATCGTTTCTTTCTTTTCTAACTTATGCATTTATTTGGCTGGGTTGGGTCTTAGTTGTGGCGCGTGGGGTCTCCGTTTTGCCATCTAAGGTCTTTCGTTGCGGCACAGGACCCTGCAGCGGCAGCGCGTGGGCACTGGAGCGTGCAGGCTCGGTAGTTGCAGGTGCATGAGCTTAGTTACTCTGTGGCCTGTGGGACCTCAGTTCCCTGACCAGGGATCAGACCCGAGTCCCACATCGCAAGGTATGTTCTTAACCACTGGACCACCAGAGAATCTCCAAAATGCCTTTTCAAGAGGAAAAGTTAGTTTGGGGGCACGATGTAAAAAGTGGGAGGTGTAATTTCTGAGACATACCTCTTGAGACTGTTGGAAAGTTCCCAACTGAGCCGTGAATCCTATGACAGGCCGAGTGCTGGACACAGTGTGAAACCTCACATGATTAACTGATTACCATAAACTGAAATGCTGGCGGTGAGGACAAAGGTTCATGAGTCCGCAGATTGTGTTTCATATGACCCTTCTCAAATTTCCTTTGTATCTACTATTTCCTTCAAAGTGCTAACCAAGATATTCCTAGCACAGACGTATGGCAGAACCAATACAATGTTGTAAAGTAATTAGCCTCCAATTAAAATAAATAAATTTAAATTAAAAAAAAGTAAATGACCACTCATCAAACCAAAACTAGGACTATGTAAAGGAAACATGGTGTCTAGAACACAAAATTTTAGAAGGTGCTCAAGCTTAGGTGCAGACCCTGCACTTGGATGAGCCTCAGAGTACCGCCTTAGATTTTCCACCCTTGACAAGTGCACTGCCCAGAGCCAACATTCAAAAAAGGTCCTGGACGACAGAAGAAAACTTGTGGCAATACAAACGTCCTGTAGCTTAACTGCATCGATGTCAGTATCCTGGTTGTCATTTTGTCCTGTTGTTCATAAACTATTATTGGGTTGGCCAAATCTTTCCACAAGGTGTTACGGAAAAACTCGAAGGAACTTTTTCACTAACCCAGTACTATCAGGTTCAATAAAGGGAAAGGGCATGTGGGCTTTCTTTGTGCTGTTTCTTACACCTGAAATTATTACTTCAAAAGTTTAATTAAAATTTTAAATGTTCTTCAATTTATAAAAAGGAAAAAAAAGAAAACGCAGTGCCTAACAGACGCTTAAAATATTTGCTTGATATATAAAAGCTGAGCCCTTTCAGGAAAGCAGTTAGTAAAGGTTGATGATTCCTTAGTAAAATGTTGGCAAATGCATGTACTCTGGGGCCAGGGATTACTGGGGAATTTTGTAGTTAACACAAGTGATTTGTGATTCCCTGTGCACATCAACATTGTCCAAAGAAGGAAAAAATTAACATGTCTTATATCTTCAAGGTGTTTTGCCTACTTGTGATTATTCTCCAAAGATAGGTCATTTCACAGTTGGCAAGGCTTTAGTGTTTGGATGTCTGGTGGTTAGGACTTGGTGCTTTCTCTGCTGGGGCTCAGGTTTAATCCCTGGTTGGGGAACTAAGATCCTGCAAGCTGCACGACGTGGCCAAAAGAACAAAAACAAAAAAACAACAACAAAGAAAAAAAGAAGAAGAAAAGAGAAGGGGTGAATACTATTGTTATCAGGGTCTTTGCAGGGCAGGAGTAGGAGAAAGGATTTCAGTGGAAAAGGAAAAAAGAAAACTTGAAAGGCAGAATTCCTACAAAAGATTAATTGGTGAGTGAAGTAACCCCAGTCATTCCCAGTCATCCAGGTCATACCTTCTAGAATCTTGTGTTTCAGTATTTTCAGAATTAATGGATACTAAAAAATAGTTTCTATCCTATAGAGTTCCTGAAAATATTCAAAGTTGAAAGAAACTCCTTGGGAAACATTGTCATGGAATTTGTAGTAAAGGCTGAATGAAACATTGACTATCTTTACTCATCTGTTTAGGGTTATGTGAGTAAACGAATACAAATACCAGCTACCATCTTTTTGATGTGTGCTTTGTGCCAATTCTATGCTAAGGGCTGTAATACAGGTACAGTATTATTTCATCATCATCCCATTAACTTAGGATCCCTCTGAAAGGGAAGTATTATTACCTCCATTTTATTGATGGTGAAATAGAAGTTGGGAAAGGCCAAGCAATTTTCCCAGTGTTACATCGTAAAAGGAAAGGAGACAGAATCAGGGTTTGATTGCAGGCCTGTCTTACTCAGAGGACTGTACTCCTAACCATTACATATTGGACAGAGCAAAAGGTCATCAGAAGCAAGCAAGGTCCCCAAGAATTCACAGAAAGTTTCAGGGAGGACACTGGGTTTTCCACAGGAGGTACGATGGGGATACGAGTTTTCCTATCTGCATGCTGAGAATAAAGACTGTCTGGGAATGTGGAAGGGTTTAGAGGCAGCAGTCATCTATTACCAAACCACCTGTTATTAAAGGCCTCCCTGTAGACCAGATACAGTCTGAGGAGAAAGTACTGAGGTTGAAGCTCATTTGGAAGCCTCCTCATAGAGCCTGCTCTTTGTGACAGGACAAGTGGCTTTTCTGGTGACAACATATGTGGTCACTGTGGTTCAGAAAAACACCAACACTTGTACTTTATTGCTGAAGCTTCCCATGACCTGGAGAAAATTCCTTCTCAGCCCCATTTCCCTTCCTTTCTCAGAGATCAATGAGACATGTTGGTGATTAAGTGCAACTTTTTCAGTTCATGCACAACCTATTTTTTTGATTCCTGTGTGCTTGATTTTTAACTCCCCTTGCAGAGAGAGCTTCCACTAGACCAAGTGCTCACCAGGGAAGATTAGACCTGAAGGCAGAGTGAAACCTTTCCCTCTCTTGTGTTCTTTTGCTTGTTTCTTTCCTCACAGCGTCTCCCTGTCTTGTAGTCATCAGCTGAAGACACACTCCTCCCCCTGATGCTGACCAAGCCTGTCCACTCCTGGCTGAAAGAACGGTGGAGTGGGCCTTTTCCACACTTACAAGCCACACCCATGAGCCATGTGGATATCTTGTGGAGCTGGCCAACATTGAGGGCACTTATTTAGCATTCAAACCTATCACAACGACAAGACTCAAGAAGTCAAACAATTCCACCTCTCTGTCCGGGCCCCGTGTGCCCCTTTAATACCTTTAACTGAATCAGAGCCAAAGAACTAAGCCAGGTGATCATTCCAAAGTGCTCTAGTACCTTCAAAGCACACCTGGCTAGTGTTTTATTGTGCTTTTAAATACTTGTCTAGGAAGCCGATACCCTCCTTTAACCCAGTGGTGCCAGTTTGTGCCCACTGTGGGCAGCAGCAATGTGACGTAAGAACAGGGATCGTGTATGACTGTTCACCTTATATTGCTGCAGATCTTCCTGGAGATAGGTAAGCAATATATTTTGAATGAAAAATATTCTTCAGTAGGTAATTTGTTATAAAATGATATAAATATTCATAGAACAGAAGTCAGCATTAAAAGAACATATCTGTGGCAACACATATTTTAAGTAAACGGATTTGTTTTGTGTATAGGTGGGTGAGTGTAGGTGTTTTTATCAGATATGTTTACATACACTCCATATATATATATGATATAAATATCTCATTTAATCCCGATAAAAACCTAAGGAGGGAAAAAACTGAAACCTTAGACCAAAGAAATTAAGTAATTTACCCAAGGACTTACAGTGAAAATATCTTTTTGAATCCCAAATTAACATTTCCACCCAAAGCTGATGTTCCTTCACTTACATGAACAGTCCTCAACTGTACCTGAGCTAAATAAGTCATTTGTCCAGATTTGTATTTCACAAGTGTGTCTTTCAAAAAATCAAATTGCTGTGCAGCACAGGGAGCCCAGCCTGGTGCTCTGTGATGACCTGGAGGGATGGGAGGGGGGAGGGAGGAGAGGGAGGGAGGGGATGTATGTATAATTATGGCTGATTTGCATTGCTGTATGGCAGAAATCAACACAACATGGTAAAAATTTTAAATATATATATATTTAAATTTAAAAATAGAAAAAATGAAATGCAAAAAAATAAAAATCAAACTGTAGGAAACAAAGATCTCCAAGTCTACAAATACCTCTCATTGAGATTTGGTATTCACTTTTATTCATCCAGTCCTCTCTGTTCATGTACCTTTAAAAATTCTAAGTGCCACGCATGCTGCCTGGTGTAGGAGGGATGCGAAAAACCAGACACAGGGCCTCTCAAAGCTCACAGAGCAGTAGGAGAGGTAGGAGCTGGGAACTGCTGAGAATCATGAAAACTGTACGAAGTTTTATGTTACAAGCTTGTTACTCATGAATGGTGTAAGTATTTATGCCTAGTGAAAGTGCATGTGGGGATGTAGTTTTGTAAACATTACTAACTAGAGGATAGAAAATTTGACATTTAAATCTCCGTAAATTTTTGAATTACTTGATTAATACCCCAAATTATTGAGCCACCTGACATTAAATCTGAGATATAGTAATATATCATATGAGTGTATAACAGATTGGTCTCATGAAGAACTTGACTATGATAATATAAGATCAAGATTTATCTTCTGATATTGCCAGAAATAAAATGACTTTTATACTATTGCCTCAACCAAGTTTGCCAGAATGAAAGGATGAAGCCAAAGCAAAAACAATACCCAGTTGTGGATATAACTGGTGATAGAAGCAAGGTCCAATGCTGTAAAGAGCAATATTGCATAGGAACCTGGAATGTCAGGTCCATGAATCAAGGCAAATTGGAAGTGGTCAAACGAGATGGCAAGAGTGAACGTCGACATTCTAGGAATCAGCGAACTAAAATGGACTGGAATGGGTGAATTTACCTCAGATGACCGTTATATCTACTACTGTGGGCAGGAATCCCTCAGAAGAAATGCAGTAGCCATCACGGTCAACAAAAGAGTCCAGAATGCAGTACTTGGATGCAGTCTCAAAAACGACAGAATGATCTCTGTTCATCTCCAAGGCAAACCATTCAATATCACAGTTATCCAAGTCTATGCCCCAACCAGTAACGCTGAAGAAGCTGAAGTTGAACAGTTTTATGAAGACCTACAAGACCTTTTAGAACTAACACCCAAAAAAGATATCCTTTTCATTATAGGGGACTGGAATGCAAAAGTAGGAAGTCAAGAAACACCTGGAGTAACAGGCAAGTTTGGCCTTGGAGTACGGAATGAAGCAGGGCAAAGGCTAACAGAGTTTTGCCAAGAGAACGCACTGGTCAGAGCAAACACCCTCTTCCAACAACACAAGAGAAGACTCTACACATGGACATCACCAGATGGTCAACACCAAAATCAGACTGATTATATTCTTTGCAGCCAAAGATGGAGAAGCTCTATACAGTCAACAAAAACAAGACCAGGAGCTGACTGTGGCTCAGATCATGAATTCCTTATTACCAAATTCAGACTCGAATTGAAGAAAGTAGGGAAAACCACTAGACCATTCAGGTATGACCTAAATCAAATCCCTTATGATTATACAATGGAAGTGAGAAATAGATTTAAGGGCCTAGATCTGATAGATAGAGTGCCTGATGAACTATGGACGGAGGTTTGTGACATTGTACAGGAGACAGGGATCAAGACCATCCCCATGGGAAAAAAATGAAAAAGGCAAAATGGCTGTCTGAGGAGGCCCCACAAATAGCTGTGAAAAGAAGAGCAAAGGAGAAAAGGAAAGATATAAGCATCTGAATGCAGGGTTCCAGAGAATAGCAAGAAGAGATAAGAAAGTCTTCTTCACTGATCAATGCAAAGAAATAGAGGAAAAGAACAGAATGGGAAAGACTAGAGATCTCTTCAAGAAAATTAGAGATACCAAGGGAACATTTCATGCAAAGATGGGCTTGATAAAGGACAGAAATGGTCTGGACCTAACAGAAGCAGAAGATATTAAGAAGAGGTGGCAAGAATACACAGAACTGTACAAAAAAGATCATCTTGACCCAGATAATCACGATGGTGTGATCACTCACCTAGAGCCAAACATCCTGGAATGTGAAGTCAAGTGGGCCTTGGAAAGCATCGCTATGACAACAGCTAGTGGAGGTGATGGAATTCCAGTTGAGCTGTTTCAGATCCTGAAAGATGATGCTGTGAGAGTGCTGCACTCAATATGCCAGCAAATTTGGAAAACTCAGCAGTGGCCACAGGACTGGAAAAGGTCAGTTTTCATTTCAATCCCAAAGAAAGGCAATGCCAAAGAATGCTCAAACTACAGCACAATTGCACTCATCTCACACGCTAGTAAAGTAATGCTCAAAATTCTCCAAGCCAGGCTTCAGCAATACGTGAATCGTGAACTTCCTGATGTTCAAGCTGGTTTTAGAAAAGGCAGAGGAACCAGAGATCAAATTGCCAACATCCGCTGGATCATGGGAAAAGCAAGAGACTTCCAGAAAAACATCTATTTCTGCTTTATTGACTATGCCAAAGCCTTTGACTGTGTGGATCACAATAAACTGTGGAAAATTCTGAAAGAGATGGGAATACCAGACCACCTAACCTGCCTCTTGAGAAATCTGTATGCAGGTCAGGAAGCAACAGTTAGAACTGGATACGCAACAACAGACTGGTTCCAAATAGGAAAAGGAGTACGTCAAGGCTGTATTTAACTTATTTAACTTATTTAACTTCTATGCAGAGTACATCATGAGAAACGCTGGACTGGAAGAAACACAAGCTGGAATCAAGATTGCCGGGAGAAATATCAATAACCTCAGATATGCAGATGACACCACCCTTATGGCAGAAAGTGAAGAGGAGCTAAAGAGCCTCTTGATGAAAGTGAAATTGGAGAGTGAAAAAGTTGGCTTAAAGCTCAACATTCAGAAAACAAAGATCATGGCATCCGGTCCCATCACTTCATGGGAAATAGATGGGGAAACAGTGTCAGACTTTATTTTTGGGAGCTCCAAAATCACTGCAGATGATGATTGCAGCCATGAAATTAAAAGACGCTTACTCCTTGGAAGAAAAGTTATGACCAACCTAGATAGTATATTGAAAAGCAGAGACATTACTTTGCCAATAAAGGTCCGTCTAGTCAAGGCTATGCTTTTTCCTGTGGTCATGTATGGATGTGAGAGTTGGACTATGAAGAAGGCTGAGCGCTAAAGAATTGATGCTTTTGCACTGTGGTGTTGGAGTAGACTCTTGAGAGTCCCTTGGACTGCAAGGAGATCCAACCAGTCCATTCTGAAGGAGATCAGCCCTGGGATTTCTTTGGAAGGAATGATGCTAAAGCTGAAACTCCAGTACTTTGGCCACCTCATGCGAAGAGTTGACTCATTGGAAAAGACTCTGCTGCTGGGAGGGATTGGGGGCAGGAGGAGAAGGGGACGACAGAGGATGAGATGGCTGCATGGCATCACTGACTCGATGGACGTGACTCTGAGTGAACTCCGGGAGATGGTGATGGACAGGGAGGCCTGGCGTGCTGCGATTCATGGGATCTCAAAGAGTCGGACATGACTGACAACTGAACGGAACTGAACTGAGGATGTGGAAGAGAAAAGGAACACAATATTGCGTGTAGGACTTCGATTTCAATTAGCCAATCCTCTTGTAAACAGGTAACATCAGACAGCAGGCTTAGACCCTCAACAGTCTCTCCATCTGTGCTTTTCTGATGAGAATATTTTGTCTTTGTAGAATGTGGTTCTGGACACCTTCAGAGCAGAGTCAGAGACTAGTGGGCCATGGTTGAAGACTGCCTTTAAGTAGGATTGACTCAAAGATGTGTTTTGTTTGGCCCACATGGTGATTTTTAGAAATTGCTGCCAGTATTTAAAAATAGAAAAATTACACATAGAACTCTGGATTTCTGATCATTCTTGCAAAACTGTAATATTTGATGAGGCTTTACTTCATTCCTGCTTACACACAGTGGAGATGGTCTGAATGGCATGGTCTGATGGTCTGAATGGTCTGATGCCCCCTAAGACATGGTGTACACTGCCCACTTCCTCCCTAACTCCACCAGGCCCATTTCATTCAGATATCTTACCTGTCTGGTTTCAATAAGCTCTGGGGCTATTGAGTACCATCTTAAATCCTAGGAAGATAAACCCACTTAGATTTGGGGGCTTGTAACTTTCTGGTCCCACAGACACTATGGTGTTAGCAAACCTGGCCTGAGACACAAGACAGCCTCCTATTTCCTGGAGGAAGGATCTGTGGCCACCTTCAAATGAATGACTAACTATGGGTAAAACTTTATCTAAGTAGGTTAAGTAATAGGAAGACCAGAAAACACAGTCCTATTCTTGAAAAAAAAAGTCATTTTGGGGGCTTGCCAGAGTGTCTCCTCTCCCTGTAAGCATTCTGTCTTTTGTCCCTGGAGAGGAAAAAGAATAAATCCCCACCTGTCAGGACCCTGGTCTCGGCAAACCTTGGTGCTCCAGCCTGTGCTGTAGGTGTCTGTTACCAGAAGTCCCACATCCTACTCTATCTGTGTTTATATTAATATACCTATTTATTTTATGTGACTTTGTCTATTGGAACATATAATAATAATAGTAACAACAACAGAAACAAATACTGCTTATTGAGTATAATAGCATATATTAGCCCATTAATTCTCGTAAGGACCCAATGAGTCCAGCTCCTCTTATTGTCTCCACTTTACATATAAGGAAACAAAGATTAGAGAGGTTAAGAGGTCAAGAGAATTTCTCACATTCACAGAGGCAGCAAGTGATAAGGTCCAGGTTTGATTGTCCTTTATTTTGGCCACTGGATGGGTGAATGAGAAAGCATTTACACGTGTATACAATGGACAAAGTGTCTCATTTCTGTTACTTCCATAATAGAAGCACCAATACTTTGACCACCTGATGCAAAGAACTGACTCATTGGAAAAGACCCTGATGCTGGGAAAGATTGAAGGTCAAAGGAGAAGGGGGCAGCAGAGGATGAGATGGTTAGATAGCATCACTGACTCAATGGACATGAGTTTGAGCAAACTCTGGGAGATAGTGAAGGACAGGGAAGCCTGGCATGCTACAGTCCATGGGGTTGCAAAGAGTTGGACATATTGACTGAACAACATTCCTCTCAATATTAAATCCCCATTTAAAAAGTGGAAAACTGGGTGACTTAACAAAAAATCCTATTGCTAACAAGTGGCAGAATCTGAATCTGGAGACAACTTCTCTGATTTCCAGTCCTGTGTTTCTCCTGTGACAACTGCTGCTATCTCCTTGGGGTTACTTGGTTTCTTTATTAGAACAGAATGTCTCTTTATGCACAGCTTTCCAGTTGGTTAGATTCCCAATTGGAAAATAAAACTTTCTCACTCATAACAAAAATAGTCACAAAGAACTTAGACTGAAATCTGGACATTCTGGTTGAAAATAAAGTATTGGGTGGCATGTAACCTGAGATAATACCAGAATACAATCAATCACAATCAATCACCTCTAAGAATCAGTCGTACTTCAAAAGAGATGATATTAAGACAGGCTCATAAAAAGAGAGGAATCTGAGATTTGAGAACCAAGTGAATGGGCAAATGGCCAATCTTACAGCTCTCTAAGTAGAAGAGTACCCAGAACCAACACAGTTCTCAGAAATGAGAGGTGGCGAAACTCCACCATTTCCACTAAACTGAAAAGAATAGTGATCTCCTTTTCTGATCGGCACCCAGTCACTCATTCCCTCAGCTCACCCCAAATAATGCCAGAATAAGAGTCAGAATAAGAAACTAATGAATAATTTGTTAAGGTGTGTGTGTGTTCATATCAGGATAACTATGGGGCTGAGTGTGCTGGGTATGGACGGGAGGTTGCTGAGGACAATTCTCACTTGATTCAGAGTGGTCCAACAATGTCAAGTATATTTCAGGTCACTATCAATCTGGAAGATCCTTGAAGATGGAAGGGTTTAGAGCCCTGATTTGTTTCTCAGTTTCATTCCAGAGCTTGCAGTTCCTAACATATGTTCCATGGATCAGCAGTTCCATGAGACACTCCTCACAAAGTGGGGGTTGTCACCAAGTTAGTCTGGGGACAGCTGTATGTTCTAGTCCCCTCTTAGAGATTAACAGTGAAGGTTAAAGGCTCCAATAATTCCTACAGTTGAGAAAACTGCTTAGCTTGGTTTATCCCAGTGTTTCCAAAGTGTATTTGGGGAGGACAGCATTTTCTTTCACATAGTTCTTGCATGCATTTTACAGAACTAGTGTTCTTCAGAACAGTTTGAGCAACTCCCTAAATCACTTGGAAGAGATAAATTCCGCTGAGTGAGCTCTTTTATGGGGAGCAGAGGAGTGAAGAAAATATTCATGGACATGTAGAAAATTTTCAGTTATAAAGGGCATATGATAAAATATGAGAATTAGTGTCCTTCTCACTCCAGATTTCATATTTTATTCTCTACAGGTAACTAATAACAATATTTTCTGGTATATCCTGTTAAATGTGTGTACATTTTATACAAATGGGAATATTTTCTACCTGCTTTTTCATTTTAAAAGTTTAGTGAGTCTTTCTATATCAGCATATGAATATTGGCCTCATTATTTTTAACAGCTGCATAAGAGTCCGTTACAGCAATACACTCCAATTTCTTTAAACTACCTGTTGATAGAGGAATAGGGTTTAGGGGGAGGTTTCCTGCAAAGAAAGAGATTAAGCCATGTAGACTTATTCTAGGATGAGGACTAAGCCCTCAGGTCCTTTTTGGTCTTGATTGACTGTCCTGATCGTGTAGCTTAGAGTGTATCAGCCCATCTATCAAGATGGCTAGGGGGTGGGGTGCACATTTTGCTGGCATATTTACTTTTAAAGCATTTGCTTTGCTTTGCAGGGTCAGTGCACATAGCAATCCTACCTCAGACATGAAATAAGGAGCCCACTAGGTGCAGAAAGTCACTTCTGGGTGCTTTTACATATTGATTGATTCTATGGATTGTGATCTCATTTCTATGAGGCTTCCCTCCCTCATAATCCTCACATTATGAGTCCTCTGCGTCACAAGGGTGATAAATAAGGAGGAGACAGCTTCTGCTCTCATCCCACATTCTCCTTTCTTGTCAAGTAATGAGAACATGTTGCAACAAACTTTGTCACTAAAAACTAAGCAGCTACACATCTGGAAAGTAAAAAACAAAAATATTTCCCTTTCAAAACCCAGCAATCCCACTGCTGGACATACATACCGAGGAAACCAGAATTGAAAGAGACACATGTACCTCAATGTTCATAGCAGCACTGTTTGTAATAGCCAGGACATGGAAGCAACCTAGATGTCCATCAGCAGATGAATGGATAAGAAAGCTGTGGTACATATACACAATGGAGTATTACTCAGCCATTAAAAAGAATACATTTGAATCCGTTCTAATGAGGTGGATGAAACTGGAGCCTATTATACAGAGTGAAGTAAGCCAGAAAGAAAAACACCAATACAGTATACTAACATATATATGGAATTTAGAAAGATGGTAATGATAACCCTGTATGCGAGACAGCCAAAGAGACACAGATGTATAGAACAGACTTTTGGACTCTGTGGGAGAGGGAAAGGGTTGGATAATTTGGGAGAATGGCATTGAAACATGTATACTATCATGTAAGAAATGAATCGCCAGTCTAGGTTCAATACAGGATACAGGATGCTTGGGGCTGGTGTACTGGGATGACCCAGAGAGATGATATGGGGAGAGAGGTGGGAGGGGGATTCAGAATTGGGAACTCATGTACACCCGTGGCGGATTCATGTCAATGTATGGCAAAACCAATACAGTATTGTAAAGTAAAAAAAAAAAAAAAGTAATGAAAATAGCAAGTTTTCTGGGACAAAATTAAAACTCAGGGATCACAGAGCTTATTTTTGGCAGAATCAAATATGGTTTTATGAGTCTGCAGCCCTTAGATCAGTGACTCAGAACAGACTTTTCTCCCCAGGTCCTTTGGAACTCTGGAATTTCCCAAGTTAGTCTGGCCCTTGGGAATGTTCACTACTGGCCCAGTAGTATGTTCACTACTAATAAGGGGAAGACTGCAGGAAAGCCCTTCTTCAGCTGATACTGACTCAGAGTCTAAGGATTTGAAGAGATTCAGCCTCATTTGGAGAAAGCATAGGGTTTCCCTCTGACCTGCCTCTTGAGATATCTGTATGCAGGTCAGGAAGCAACAGTTAGAACTGGACATGGAACAACAGACTGGTTCCAAACAGAGAAAGGAGTACGTCAAGGCTGTATATTGTCACTCTGCTTATTTAACTTATATGCCAAGTACATCATGAGAAACGTTGGACTGGATGAAGCACAAGATGTAATCAAGATTGCCGGGGGAAATATCAATAATCTCAGATATGCAGATGACACCACCCTTATGGCAGAAAGCAAAGAACTAAAGAGTCTCTTGATGAAAGTGAAAGAGGAGAATCAAAAAGTTGGCTTAAAGCTCAACAGTCAGAAAACTAAGATCATGGCATCTGGTCCCATCACTTCATGGCAAATATATGAGGAAACAATGGAAACAGTGACAGACTTTATTTTGGGGGGCTTCAAAATCACTGCAGATGGTGACTGCAGCCATGAAATTAAAAGACACTTACTCCTTAGAAGAAAAGCTATGACCAACCTAGACTCCATATTAAAAAGCAGAGACACTACTTTGTCAACAAACGTCCATCTAGTCAAAGCTATGGTTTTTCCAGTAGTCCTGTATGGATGCGAGAGTTGGACTATAAAGAAAGCTGAGCAGTGAAGAATTGATGCTTTTGAACTGTGGTGTTGGAGAAGACTCTTGCGAGTCCCTTGGACTGCAAGGAGATCCAACCAGTCCATCCTAAAGGAAATCAGTCCTGAATATTCATTGGAAGGACTGATGCTGAAGCTGAAACTCCAATACTTTGGCCACATAATGTGAAGAACTGACTTATTTGAAAAGACCCTGATTCTGGGCAAGATTGAAGACAGGAGGAAAAGGGGACGACAGAGAATGAGGAAGTTGGATGGCATCACCAACTCAATGAACATGAATTTGAGTAAACTCCAGTAGTTGGTGATGGACAGGGAGGCCTGGGGTGCTGCAGTCCATTGGGCTGCAAAGAGTCGGACACTGAGCAAAGTCCATGGGTTGCAAAGAGTCAGACACTGAGCGACTGAGCTGAACTGAACTGAACTGGTAGGGTTTCCTAGTCACTCATGGTCACATATTCCAGGTGGGAGAAAGGGAGCAGAGAGCTCTTCACCACTGCACCCACACTCATCGGTCTTCTCCTTTTCAGTTTTCCACCTTATGGTAATCATTTCTGGTTGGTGATATACCTGGGCAACCTAGCAGAAGCAAATGCACACCTGTTCTGGAAGAGCAGTGCCATAATTTGGGCCCTAAAGATTTCCCACACTGAAGAATAAACCTTCCTAAAGAGCTTACAGTACAAATCCATGAAACACTAAAGGAAATGATCCTTTGTGAATGAAGCAGTGCATAAAATAAGTATGAGGATTACCAACTCCAAAACTTGAGATGATGGGAATAAAGATGGAAAGGGAGGTCTGGCGTGCTGCGATTCATGGGGTCTCAAAGAGTTAGACACGACTGAGTGACTGAACTGAACTGTAAATATGTTAGGCTTCAGTTAAACAGATTTAAAAAATAAACACCTAAGGAGAGAAAATAAAAGCAATTAAGCACAAGAACCAAATAGAATTTCTAGAAATGAAAACATATTAAGGAAACTGAAGATGTAATAAACATATTAAACAGAAGCCTAGATATAACTGAATAGGGAATTAGTGAATCAGCAGATTTGAGAGCACTACACAAAATTCATCATGGAGAGGTTTAGATGGATTTGTGAAAGTGGTTGGGAGAGGTAATGAAAAAAGTGAGAGCATCAAGCATATATACAAGTATAATAGGAATTCTGAAAGAAAAAAAATAGAGTCTGGAGGAGAGAAAAGATAATAAAGCTGAGAATTTTCCAGCATTGGTGAAAAGTCCAAATCTTAAAATTGAAGATGAGCAATGAATCCTGGGCACTACAAAACAAATAAATTCATTCCTAGTCATATTATAGTAAAGTTTCAGGAAAAAGGAGAAATTTGTAATAGTAGTCAGAGACATGCAGATTATTAAGGACAAAAATTAGACCAATAATAGACTTGTCAATAGCAATAATAAAGATACTGAGATGATACCTGCAAATTGCTAAACAAAACCAACGATCAACCTAAAGCTTATCAGCTAATTTATCATTGAAGCTTGAGGGTGAAATAAAGACATAGTCAGACAAAGACTACCCTTCCTGGAAAATTTCTTTAAGAAACCTTTTTTTTTTTTTTTTTACTGCACAAAGAAGCCAGCATCTGAAAGAAAATAAAGGGTGAATGCAGTAATGATTAACAAATAAACTGGTAATTGATAGTAAATTCAAATAAGTATTCACTATTCAAAACACTAATATTAAGCTCAATGAGTATAATATTAGATAATAATGTCATAAGATGGGGTAGTTGATTACAATTAGGCTTTTAAAACATTTTTGTGTTGTTCAGAAGGAAAGAGATGTTAATTCATTTTAAAGTTTGTTAGTGCAATAATACATTTTGTAAGGATAAGTACTTAAACAATAGAAAGTAAGCAGAGGAGAAAAGGGAGAAATAAAGAAAACTGATGGGAAAATCAACTCAATGGGATAATGTAAGAAATGTCAAAGCAGAAGCTAAGTGGAAAACATAGAAACCACATTAAAAATTAAAGAACAAAATGCATATATATGTATGATTGAGTCATTTTGCTGCATAGCAGAGATTAGCACATTATAAATCAAAATACTTCAATAAAAAATAAATGAAAATTAAAGGGCATCACCACAGGTACAGCAGAGATTTTTAAAAGCTGGAAGCCAATACTATGAAAAATCATTTCAAAATTACCGCTTTCACTAAATGTAAATGAAACATAGCTTTAGAGAAATCTACTTTCAAACATCTCTCTTTCTTTTTCATTTCACATGCTAAGTAATCTTTAATGAACTGGCAATCCTCATTTTATACAAAGTGTTCCATAAAACAAAAAGTGGGAAAAAATTCCAATATATTTCATGAAGTTAATATGCTGCTGGTAATAAAAGTAGACAGGACAATATAATAATTGAAATTATAGTCCAGATCCTTAATGAAACATTGCAAACTAAATGCTGTGATTAGATGGGAATTAATCTCAGGAATGTAAGGATGATTTAACACTAAAAATATTTATCAATGCAATTTTCTTTATCAACAGATAAGAACAGAAACCCATGTGGTTATCTGAATAGATGTAGAAATGTATAATTCGACAATTGTTCCTAATCAGAGTTTTAGTAAATGAGAAAGAGATAGGAATTTCCTTTCTCACATCAAGAATGTCTACCCAAAACCAAGAGAAACTATTGTTTAATGGTAAAATATAAGAAGCAGATTTTTAAAAGCTGGGGATAGAACAAGAATGACACAATTATAACTTCTAGTAACATTGAACAAGAGGTTCTGATTATAATAATAAGAAATTAAATATTTAAGGACTAAAAAGAAAGAAAATTAAAAGCTCGCATATTCTCAGAGAAAAGGGTATTATCTATGTCAGTACAGTCCAATAGAACTTTTTTCAATGAGTGAAAAGTTCTATTATTATATCTCTGCTGTCTGATATGGTAGCCAATAGTCATATAAGGTTCTTGAGCACATAAAATAGAACTAGGAAGGGTGGAAACTAAATTTCTTATTTTATTTAAGATTAATTTTAATTTAAGTAGCCACATATGTGTAGTGGTACTCAAATGTGACAGCTTTGAACTATACAGAATATCTAAGACAATCTTAGACTTATTTGAATTAATAAGAGAATGACCAAGTTTGCTGAATACAAAATCAATATATAACACTCAGTATTGTTTCTAAACACTAGTAATAACCAATTAGAAAATATCATTTAAAAGGTACTATTCACAGTAGTGATCATAACCAGAAGATAGCTAGAACTATATCAAACAAAAATAAATGTATGACTAATACCAAGTAAATTATAAAACTTTGGAAAGAAATACGAAAGCAGACCTATGAATGAAGAATTATTTATGGGTGAGCAGATTCACTATTTCAAAATGTCAGTTCTGTCCAGAATACTGTAAATTCAGTGCAATTCCAGTCAAAATCTCTACAGGGTATGTATGGAACTACAGATCCTAAAATTCATGTGGAGGACTAAAAGGCTAAAAATAGCTAAGACAATATTGAAAAAATAACAAGAAAAGTACCAGATAACAAAAATTATTTAGAAAGCAATCATAACAAAAATATGTGGCAGTGGTATGGGTTTGGACAGAGAGATCAATGGAACTAAATAAAGTCTAGATATACACCACATTTATATGGGAACTGGTATATAATAGAGATGGCATTACAATCAGTAGAGTCAAAATGGTACTGGAACCATTGGTGATCCTTCCAAATAGAGACACCTACTCTACATTCTACCGCAAAATAAATTCTACACAGGGAACTATACTCAGTATTTTATAAAAATCTATAATGGAAAAGAATCTGAAAAATTATATATATATATATGTGTATATAACTGAATCACTGTACTGAAACCAGCACAACATTGTAAATCAACTATACTTCAATAATTTTTTTTAATTCGAATAATTCAAGCACCTAAATGTGAAAAGCAAAATACTAAGCTGTAATTAAAACACAAAATATTTTTCAAGTCTGGTTTTGAATATCAGTATCCTATAACCAATAAGAAAAAGTAGAAAAACAAAGACAAAATATGCAGAGGATATGAAGAAGCAATTTCCAGAGGAGAAAAATCTCAAAGTTTAGTAAACACGAGAAGATCAACTGCACTAGAAATTCATTAAAATTTCTAGTGAACTTTTATTTCCTGTATATCAAATAGACAAAAATAGAAAGTTGAAGCATATCAAGAGTTGACGAGTATATGGAAATGGGAATTCTTATATTACTTCCTATAGTATAAGTTTGAAACCACTTCGGAGAGCAATGTTAAAATACACATAAAGGTGAAGATCGACACACCCAAGGCCAAAAAACCCACTTCTCACCCGTGGTGGATTCATGTCAATGTATGGCAGAACCAATACAGTATTGTAGAGTAAAATAAAGTAAAAATAAAAATTAAAAGCAAAAAAGAAAAGAGGAACTCATGTACTAGGAGGCCTGAACAGGATGTCTTTAACAGCAGAGTTGGTAACAGTGACATGCTGCAAACAACGTTAACAGTTCATGACGTGAATGGATATCCACACTCGCTGTCTGGCACAACAGTTAAAATGAATCACCCACGTCAACATGGCCCCAAATGGATAAATCTCAAAAAATGTCTTCGAGGGAAAAAAATCTCAAATGGTAGAAGGTATAAAAACTATGAAGCCCACATAAAAGTTTATGAAACATCCAAAATAGTAACATAGATTGTCATGGGAGGCAATAGTAAAGTGCAAAAGCATGTGTAAGAATGAAGAGAACCCAGAGAGGTCTGATTCTAAATCCAGCTCCACCACGCATTTGCCTGTGAGCAAGGTGTTCCATATACTAAGCCTTCATTTCCCCACCTGTAAAATAAGAACAGTTTCCTTATCTCACTAGATTTTTTTCAGGATTAAAGTGAGTATTAATGCCCTTCGGCATTCTTTGACTTCATTACATAACTCTATCTGGAGTGAGAGAATCTTCCACTTCAGGCCTCTGCACCCGCGTTGAAGGCACAGGGCAAGAGCCCACATAAGACCTCATGGCTAGCTCTTCCACACTTAGAACCCTGGGCTTTCTTAAAGTGACAGAGCACCCACATGCAGAAGTACAGATCCAGGAAAGGCAGAGTACTAGACATACGCTGTAAATAAACAAAAGAAGCAGATAGTGTTGGCGGTGGATCGTCTTTCCCATGTTCTGCTGTGGTAGAAAGAGCATTGGACAGAATTCTGTGAGTGAGCCCATGTGTCTCTGTTTCCTCATCGGAAAGACACGGGGATCAGACAACAGAGACAACTGCATCCCAGTGTAAGGGCCTATGGATGAGGCTTCTTCCACGGCTCTGGGTAACAGGCCATCCAAGATCAACAGAGGCTCCCGGCTTATTGGCCCGCACATTGACAGCTCTAGCTCTGTGGGGTCCACAGTCCTGGAGGTTGTAGGCCTGGAGTAGGGCGTGGCTTTGCAAAGCTATAAGCTTGAACCAAGCAGAGAGGAGACAGGACAGGGGCATTTCCAGCCAGAGAGGAAGACAGAAGATTTATGAAGTCTCTTAAGGGCCGCTTCCTTTTAGTTTCTTTGTTCTAAGCCACAGATTGGTCTCACAGAGGAGGATCTAGAAAATAGAAATATTAGGGGAAGAACAGAGTGCCATGCATGGCCAACATGTTTATCAGAGCCATGAAGAGATGGCTGAACCACCTTAGAGTTCTGATGTTACAGGGGGGTGAATGTGATTGTAGGTGGTTGTGCCTGGGTGCTCAGATGCTAAGTCATATCTGACTCTGTGACCCCATGGACTGTAGCCCACCAGGCTCCTCTGTCCATGGGATTCTCCAGGCAGGAATACTGGAGTGGGTTGCCATTTAAGAAGCCTAAAAACTTCATGCTAATAGACCTATGAAATGTTCATGTCATGGTCATGTCTGTCCTATATAATAGTCTTTTGACACTCTACTGTCTAATGTATTTTAGGCTATAAAATTAAAGTTCTCTTGGACTTCCACATGAAAGGTGTTAATTCTCACTGAATACTGGTATTGAGGTGGCCAAAAATTTCACTTAAGTTTTTGTGAGATGTAATAGAAAAACCCAGATGAAATTTTTGGCCAAACAAATATATTAGGAATGACTGAAGTCAAGATATTAAGCCTAGCTCTTATGTTCATGGGCTGGGTGACCTTGGGTGAACCTCTTGATTGTGTTACATCTATTTTCCCATCTGGCAAAATGGAGTTCATCATATTTCTCTTTCTCTCTCTCCTTCCCTCCCTCTTCCCCTCCTCTCCATGGAGAGTTATGAAAAATAAGCAACAGCCCAGATGAAAAAACACTCCATGCCTCTTAGAGAAAAAGCAGAGTGGAAACCCAAGGCCCAGTATGTGCATAAGACAGGATAACTGGGCTCCATGCTGATTCCTAGGACCTATACTTGCATCAGCCTGTGCCTTAGCTTCCCACCAACAAGAAGGGCAAAGGACATCCACCCTTACTCTTACCTCACTGTTGTCCTACCAGTCTCTAGGAACTCCAGATAATGTAGCAGGCCAGGATTGCCCTAAATTACACCCTGCAAAGTGGCCTTAGTTTAAGAACTGGCTAATTTTAAGAACTTTCCTATTTCACACTGAATGCTAACCCTATATTCTTTAGTTTCAACAGCTTCCTAATATGGACCAGACCTATTCCAAGATCTGAGCACACTTTGTAATAATCATTTGAGAGCCCTATAATTTCTGTAACCAGCCTCTGCCCTTTCTATTTCCCTTCAGGGCACAGATCAAAGATATTACTTTTAGCAAAAGTGCTTGCATTATTTCATTCTTAGATAGGCTAAAAAGTAGATGTCTAATGTACAGGCTTGACGGGGTGAGGAAAAAAATGTAGGGTCTTTCCCAGTATACAAGTAGATGCCATCCACTTCTAAGTCTAGCCCTGGAAGGGTGTCCTTCCACCATAAGGGGAAATATGGCTGCTGGCTGGGCTGTTCACCTTAGCATCTCCAATAGGATGGGCTCTGTATCAAAGAATCCTGGAATGTTTGGAGAGAGAGGAGGGTACACAGAATAGTGAGGAGTGAACATAGATCCTGTGAGAAATAATGAGAGATCTTGGGAAGTTCAGCCTCCTAAAAGAATTATTAATTCAATACACATTGATGGGCTTCTTTTATATATGGGCAGAGTTCCGTAGTCAGTTCTAGGGAAAGGTATGGGCACGATGCCCAGGAGGGGACAAAGCAGCTATTTTTAAATACTACAAAGACTCTCAAGTAAGAGCAGAAGGATCAAGGGGAAAGGGAGCTAACATGTAATGAGCTTCCTGTGTCAGGAATTTTACATGTAGTGTATATTTAATGTGCAACCTGAAACCCACACGTCATGGGCCCACATGCAGGGGGCTGAGAAGACTGTTATCTGCCTTCACCTTTACACCCTTCCACCTGAATTGAGTAGTTTTTTCTTCTTGGTGGCCCAACTAACGATCTGGTCTCATCAGGTGCTCACCAATTAAACACATATGCACACAGTGTTAACTCAAGGCTCCAGTCTATGGAAATATTAAAGCAGAATCTGATTTACTATCTATCAAAGACACTACCAAAGGAATTCCAGCAATGGGTAGAAGTATGCGGAAAGTGTAGGCTTTATAATTAGAAAGAACCCCAGTTCACTGCAAAACCCACTGGTTTGGGGCAGTTACTTCATCTCTTTGAGCCCTCATTTCTCCAACTGTTTACAAGTGATAAATGTAGGTAAAGAAGCTAACAAACAGTAGATACTTATTACTTACACCCTATATTTGCAGCTCAGTGCTTCTAAACCTCTTCTCTGTGATAGGAAAGATGCATTGCAACCTGTCTTCCTCACACCAGTAAAGGCAAAAAGGCCTGCCTATCCCAATGTCTGGACTTCCCTGGTGACTCAGCAGTAAAGAATCCACCTGTAATGTAGACGATGCGAGTTTGATCCCTGGGTTAGGAAGATCCCCTGGAGAAGGAAATGGCAACCTACTCCAGTATTCTTTCTGGGAAAATCCCACGGAGAGAGGAGCTTCGTGGGCTACAGTCCATGGGGTCACAAGAGTCGGACACTACCTTATGACTAAACCCCCACCACCATCCATCCCAATGTCTAAAAGGCCAAATTAGAGCTAATTTTTTAGGTTATGACTTAATTATTTTAATATACAGAGAATTTTTCATGGAGCTTCTCTTCCCTTAATGCTAATAGTAGCCCTTATCAGTCATTTATACCACAGTGTGAATGAGCTTGAGATGCTTCCCTTAAGAGCACTTTTCAAGATTGGGGTGAAAATGGCATCAGACTCCCAGTGTCTGGGTGAAAATTATCTTTACAAATAAAGTGAGTCCTTCATATACACTCTGCCATTTTTTAGTGCTCCCTTTGCTCCATGCCTTATCAACATGCAAACTTTTTACTAGAGAAAGTAAGGTAAAATGCACGTTTTCTAATAAAGCAGAAATAATTACTTTGGATAACCTTTGAGCAAGACCATGTAGATTTATTAAAAACTAAAATTTTAATTTACATGTATATTGAAAAAATACATTTTTGCAGAATTTCCTTGTTTATACATTCCCACAAGCCTCAACAAAATTGAATATTATAGTCAGAAAGATTTCATCAGGGTTCATTTTAGAACAGTATAAATAGAAATCAAACATTTCAAGAAATGATTGGCTTTAGCCGGAAGATACAAAATTTAATTTTTCAGCAGTGTCGAGATATTATTTCTATAGCTGCCACCATGAATTTTAGGGGAAGAAACATTACTATTTGTATGAGCAGAATAGTGAATAGCTAAATTTCACTTTCATTTACTCAACTAGACAGGATGAGATTATGAAATAGATTCTTATGAAGATATAAAGAGGGTTTTAACTTTTTTTTGGTTACAAAATACACAGATGTTTAGCTCACTTCCTCCTCTATTTTATTTGCAGAGCACTTAGACTTGTAACTGAATTTACTTCACTTCTCTGTATCACAGGTCACCCTGAGGATAAAGTTAAGCTGGGATAACCACCACTCTTCCCTTTGGGACCAAATTGTCAAGGAACATAACCACAGGATTTCTGACTCCCTGAGGGCAATTTTTCAGTAAAGAGTGACTAGAATCAGAAGAATCTTGGACTTTTATTTTCTCTCTTTTTTTCCTTCCAACGCTCTTCTCCCCAACACTGCCCTCATCTAACTAACTCACGTAGATGAGAGGGGAGGATGGTCAAGAGGGAGTATAAGAAATTGTCCTAATACCTTGAAGATACTTGAATGAATCATATACAAAGAGGTTTTCAGAAACCAGAAAACATATCGCTCTGTCTCATTTTACACTAGTTCAATTTTTTGAGTCCATATTCATTTCTTAGTCTTGGATTAGTCTCCTGAAATGTTACGTATTTACACAAATCAAAGAACTTTAAAAAATGAGGTATAGCAATATGGTAGTTCAGGTGTACAATATACTAATTCAATATTTGTTTATATAGTAAAATGAGCATCACAGTAAGTCTAACTAATGTCTATCTGCATACATAATTATATATTTTTTTCTTATGATGAGAACTTTTAAGATATAATCTTAGCAATTTCCATGTATGTAATATAATACTATTAACTATAGTCACCATGATGCATATCACCCAAGAACTTTTCATGTACAAAGTTTATGGATAATCCTCTATAATCTTAAAAATGAAATTATTCGTAAATGGAGTAGGGAATCTTTGAGCAGATTTTTGTCGTTTTAAAGCAAGTTAAAATCAGTAGCAGCTACTCATGAAAATAATCGCACATTTAACTTTTGCTCACTAATGGTTTGAGCCCAGCTAAAAATTCAGGATACAGAGAATGATGGAACATGCAACAGGATGAAAACCTAGAGCCCATGCCGCTTAAGTAAACTTTCCAGACTTTTGTTAATAGCTGTGCTAATCTTCAGGCAAAATCCTCAAAACGTTCTTAGAATACATCCTTCCTTTACATCTGACAATTTTTTTATAACTGTCTAATTGAAACTCTTTAGAGATTAGTTTGAGTTAAACAGAGGAGGCAACTAATAAAATTACAGCTGGACCATTGCACAGTACACTATTTCTACCTAATAAATTAGTGCATTTTTAAATTTAGTAAAAATCAAGTGATCTGACAACACAATCTTTGCCAAGCACTTGTGATAACAAGCTGTCTCTTGGCATCCATATTTATTGATTATTGATAAATCAGCTTAACATTTTTGGGGAAATAAGCAGGGTATAAATCAGTTAAGCAAAGGGAAAAATTTTCTAACAGCTAACTTTAGTCACAAAGTCATTTTAGAGCCCGAGTAAATCTGTAAAATGAAGAAAGTATTTCATGCCCCTCTTCCTCTCTCATCCACTTTTGTGGCTAAATGGAGTGAGTCAGCAGAAACCTAAAATGTTGGCCACTGAGTAGCCAAACAGCCTGGAAGTAACTTGCTGATTGCTGAAAGAACTGAGTCTAATGACGAACTCAAAACAAAGATAAAAATTTTTATCATGAGCTAGGTTACAATGAGGCATCCTTGGTTCAAAATTCAGGAAATACTCACAATCATTATAAATGTACCCAAGAACTCGGAGAGTGTTTCCCTGGCTAAAGTGTTCTTCAAGACCAATCTCTGCTTCAAGCTTTTTTTCTTTTGTTCCATCTCAGGCTGCATCTTGGGGCTTCTTCAAAGACCACTCGTTTCACCAACACCTGCTTCTTCTGATCCCTACTTCACTGGCACATAAAAGTTTTTAACAACTGCTCACAGGTTCCTGGTGATGTCTGATTCGATTATCCAGTCCCAGTTAGAATCTGTGGTTTACTCCTCTGGTGGTGAAGTTGTCATTCCGTGGTTGCTGCTGTTTATTTGAAATGGCGAGGTAGAACCTGAAATCCTGAAAACAACCCTTTTTGTGCCTGATGGATTAATCATTACCTTTCTTTTCATGGTACTTTTTTCTCTGTTGGTTTTTTGTTTCAAGAGATGAGAAAAGAGATGTATTGGTTGCGTCGTTGCCAAACCACAGCGATGGGCTCCAGTCCAGGAGAGATTTACATGTTGCACAATTGCAAGCTTCTGACTTTTTTTTTTTTTTCTGTTTAGAAATGGTTGGTTGAAGTGTAGCTTGGAATTGTCAAATCAGACACATATACATCCAGTGTAAACATTCTTCTCTGAAGGCACTTTCATGCACATTATAGAACATGAATAAAATATAGATGTGTTGTTCTGCAAAATTAATCACTCTTTTTCTCTTCCAATAACATTTCAGTGATTTAATTGCAGCTCCCTGATGATGTTGAGAACCACTGCATTTGTTCTAGAGATGAAGAGATTACCGTGTGTGTGCTCAGTGTCTCAGTCACTCTTTGTGACCCCCATGGACTGTAACCCATCAGGCTCTCCTGTCCCTGGGATTATCCCAGGAAGAACATCAGAGTGGGTTGCCGTTTCCTTCCCCAGGGGCTCTTCTTGACCCAGGGGTCCAACCTGCATCTCCTACATTAGCAGGCAGATTCTTTACCACTGAGCCACCTGGGAAGACCTGAAGAAATGAACATACAGAGGACAATTGCAAGTTTCACATGGCAAGTCTGTACAACAGAATGGGATCTCCTGTTCGGATCCTGTAGCTGGGATTCATCTACCCAAGATAGCTTGGAATCAAGAATCAGGATGATGGAGAAACCAACTTCTTAAGAAGCATTCTAGTTTGAAAACCAAGTTGCCTTCCTTCATTTACCATGAAATACTTAGGCAAAATCTATAGTAAGTAAACAACAGTAGCTTGAGAGTCTATACTGCTTAGAGATCACTGAGTCAGAAAGAGCTCAACCTGAGTATGTCACCCCAATTAAACAAGAAAGGGAGTAAGATACCTAAACAAGTCTCCTGGGTTATATTTTTTAAGTTTGATGAATAACATCCCTACAGACAGCAAACTGTATTCAAGACTAACTTCTCATCACATTGAACATTCAAGTCTTATTTTTCAAAACTGGTTTGAAGAGGTAGAATCCAGTGGTTGTTTCTGAATCCCAAAACAGTTCCATGGAATTAGTACCCATGCTGTATGCTTCTTCCCAGCTCTCCCACAGAGAAGCCAGCTCTATTTCAGGCCCTCCCGTGTCTTTGCAGGAGGCCCACAGTTATTCCCAGTTAAGGAGGAAGACTGGAAGAGAAGGAAGGGCCTGGAGAAAAGAGCTGCAGATATTTCAAGGACAGAAGACATACCTAGTGTATAATTGAAATCAATAGTTTAGGTCTAAAGAGATTATAACTTGCCTGAGAACATGCCATTGCCAAAACAGTAATGAAGTATTTGACTAACTCCTGGTTAAGTTATGGATACTATTGTCTAGAAGAGTTATTTATGACTGCACTATTCCCAAGTACCACTGGATGGACCAGAGAAACAGGACTTTATTGTTGTGTTTACAACTAATACCACACAAGGGTGTTCTTTGCTGTCCTCCCTCACCTAACAAATATTTATGGCGTATTCATTGTGTGCTGTGCCAAGCACTGTACTTAACACAAACACGTGGAGTTCTTGCCCCTTACAGAGCTCAGAGTCTCATAAGGGAAGCAAGCATGAGTGAAATAATCATACACACAGAAATGTGAAATCACAACAGAGATGTATGCTATGGGGGTAGAGGACATATTTCTATGAGCAAATGTAAGCAGGGAATTTCACCTTGCTAGAGATCTCTGATAGCTTCTCTTAAGGATATCATGTCTGAGCTGAGATCAGAAGGAAGGATAGAGGTTAATGTCTTGGGGGGTGAGGATGGGAACAGTATAATGCGTATCCAAGAATGAGAGAAATGACTGGCTCCCAGAGGCAGCAAAGGAGTACAGAGCAAAATGAGCCTAATTCAGGGGACAGACCATACTGAGCCTTGTAAATCATGTTCAAGATAAGAGCAATAATAAGTCACTGAAGTGGTTTAAGCAGGAACAGGACACCATTAGATTTGCATATTAAAAAAAATTGTTATTTTTGGCGGCACTGCTTTCACTGTTTTCACTGCTACGATTGGGCTTTCTCTAATTGTGGCGAGTGGGGACTCTTTGTTGAGGTGTGGGGTCTTCTCTTTCTGTGGAGCACAGGCTCTAGGCATGTGGGCTCAGTAGTTGCAGCTTGTGGGCTCTAGAATGCAGGCTTAATAGTTGTGGTATGTGGGCTTAGTTGCTTCATGGCATGTGGAATCTTCCTGGGCCAGGGATTGAACCCATATCTCCTGCACTGGCAGGCGAATTCTTAACCACTGAACCACCAGGGAAGCCCCCAGATTTGAGTTTTTAAAAGATCATCTTAGCTGTGAGTGGAGGGGGTACTGGAGAGGGCCTAAAAGTGGATATATGTAGACATTGGGGGATATTACAGAATGCCAGGACTAGGTGGTAGCTTAGAACACTTTCTAACACCATACACAAAAATAAACTCAAAATGGATTAAACATCTAAACGTAAGACCAGAAACTATAAAACTCCTAGAGGAGAACATGGGCAAAACACTCTCCGACATACATCACAGCAGGATCCCCTATGACCCACCTCCCAGAATATTGGAAATAAAAGCAAAAATAAACAAATGGGACCTAATGAAACTTAAAAGCTTCCGCACAACAAAGGAAACTATAAGCAAGGTGAAAAGACAGCCTTCAGAATGGGATAAAATAATAGCAAATGAAGCAACTGACAAACAACTAATCTCAAAAATGTACAAGCAACTCATGCAGCTCAATTCCAGAAAAATAAACGACCCAATCAAAAAAATGGGCCAAAGAACTAAATAGACATTTCTCCAAAGAAGACATACGGATGGCTAACAAACACATGAAAAGATGCTCAACATCACTCATTATCAGAAAAATGCAAATCAAGACCATAATGAGGTACCATTTCATGCCAGTCAGAATGGCTGCAATCCAAAAGTCTACAAGCAATAAATGCTGGAGAGGTTGTGGAGAAAAGGGAACCCTCTTACACAGTTGGTGGGAATGCAAACTAGTACAGCCACTATGAAGAACAGTGTGGAGATTCCTTAAAAATTGCAAATAGAACTGCCTTATGACCCAGCAATCCCACTGCTGGGCATACACACCAAGGAAACGAGAACTGAAAGAGTGTACCTCAATGTTCATTGCAGCACTGTTTATAATAGCCAGAACATGGAAGCAACCTAGATGTCCATCAGCAGATGAATGGATAAGAAAGGTGTGGTACATATACACAATGGAGTATTACTCAGCCGTTAAAAAGAATACATTTGAATCAGTTCTAATGAGGTGGCTGAAACTGGAGCCTATTATACAGAGTGAAGTAAGCCAGAAAGAAAAACACCAATACAGTATACTAACACATATATATGGAATTTAGAAAGATATGCGAGACAGCAAAAGAGACACAGATGTATAGAACAGTCTTTTGGACTCTGGGGGAGAGGGAGAGAGTGGGATGATTTGGGAGAATGGCATTGAAACATGTATAATATCATATATGAAATGAATCGCCAGTCCAGGTTCGATGCATGATACTGGATGCTTGGGGCTGGTGCACTGGGACGACCCAGGGGTATGGTATGGGGAGGGAGGAGGGAGGGGGGTTCAGGATGGAGAACACGTGTATACCTGTGGCAGATTCATGTTGATGTATGGCAAAACCAATACAATATTGTAAAGTAATTAACCTCCAATTAAAATAAATAAATTTATATTTTAAAAAAGAAATGGAAGAGTTCTTTATATCTTAAACTTGGAAGGGCTTTATGGATTGGATATGAAGGATGAGGAAAAGGAACTCAAGTTTAATGGCTATATTCCTGGCTTGTTGGGGAAAGAGGGGCTAAGCACCCAGAGAGGAAATGTTGGAAGAGGACCAGGGCTGCAAGGGAAGGTCATGAATTCTGCTTGTGCAGGTTGAGCCTCAGGGACTCTCTAGTGCTTCTGAGAGGAGATGTCAAGTAGGAAATGGTCTATATTGAGAAGAAAGGTCTGTGTGTTGATCGAGGTGATAACTGAAGCCTTGAATAAAGATGAGGTTACAGGCTTCCCAGGTGTCACGGTGGTAAATAATCCCCTGCTAATGCAGGTTTGATCTCTGAATGGAAAAGATTCTCTATAGAAGGAAATGGCTACTCACTCCAGTACTCTTGCCTGGAGAATCTCATGGACAGAGGAGCCTGGCAGGTAGGCTAGAGTCGACAGGGCCGCAAAGAGCCAGACACAACTAAGCATGCATGCCATATCTAAAATAAAATAAAATTGAATAAAATTTTAAAAAAAGATAAGATTACCTTAGGAGAGCATTTATTGAAAGCAGAAGTTGAACTTGTGGTACTAAACATTTCAAATCTTTATAATTTCTTTCATTTTACCTTCAGAGGACAGTTACCCTTTTCACCTCCATCACCATAAATTCATCCTCAAACCTAATTCACTCACACTCCCCTTTGCAAAGCACCCTCATGCCAAAGGTCCTGTTGGGTAATGAGGCTGCTTAATTTCTTTCATTTACTCATCCAGAAAAACCTTTTATTATTTACCATACATCACGCACGGCATTAAGCAGTAGGGATTCAAAAGTAAGGTAGACAGATCTCTACTTTTAAGAATTTATACAGTCTAAGTGACAAATATCTCCAAGTGAATACATCATATGGTAAAGCAGAAGCAAGTGCAAAATACTAAACCAAAACTCCACTTATCACCACATAGACATCCTAGAGGCTACTGTGCAGCGCCAACGCAATGACTCATCTGGCCACCAGCAGTCCTAAAATTGTGCATACCTAGACCCAGTGCCAGGCCAAATCTTTGGAGCTAGCCTACCTAGCTCTTTAATTTATTTATTTACCTCCGTTTCCTCATCTTTTTTTTTTTTAATTTATTTTTTTAATTTTTATTTTTACTTTATTTTACTTTACAATACTGTATTGGTTTTGCCATACATTGACATGAATCCACCACGGGTGTACATGTGATCCCAAACATGAACCCCCCTCCCACCTCCCTCCCCACAACATCCCTCTGGGTCATCTTCCTGCACCAGCCCCAAGCATGCTGTATCCTGCATTGGACATAGACTGGCGATTCGATTCTTACATGATAGTATACATGTTTCAATGCCATTCTCCCAAATCATCCCACCCTCTCCCTCTCCCTCTGAGTCCAAAAGTCCGTTATACACATCTGTGTCTTTTTTGCTGTCTTGCATACAGGGTTATCATTGCCATCTTTCTAAATTCCATATATATGTGTTAGTATACTGTATTGGTGTTTTCCTTTCTGGCTTACTTCACTCTGTATAATCGGCTCCAGTTTCATCCATCTCATCAGAACTGATTCAAATGTATTCTTTTTAACAGCTGAGTAATACTCCATTGTGTATATGTACCACAGCTTTCTTATCCATTCATCTGCTGATGGACATCTAGGTTGTTTCCACGTCCTGGCTATTATAAACAGTGCTGCGATGAACATTGGGGTACATGTGTCTCTTTCAATTCTGGTTTCCTTGGTGTGTATGCCCAGAAGTGGGATTGCTGGGTCATATGGCAGTTCTATTTGCAGTTTTTTAAGGAATATCCACACTGTTCTCCATCTTTTATTTTTAAAAAAATTTTATTAGAGTATAGTTGATTTACAGTTTTGTACCCAGCTCTTCTATATCCTCCCTTCCTTCTCTGTCCCTCCCTAACCCCAACATTGTCTTCTCTGCTTTTCACTGAAGAAGAGAAACCATCTTTTCCACCACCATGGCATTCAACAAGTCTGTTGTTCTTAAGGAGAACTGTCTCTTACTCCGACCTGACTTCCCCAACCTCTTCTACTTTGGCCAACCGAATCCCCACTCTACTTCAAAAGCCCCTTTGATGGCCACTGTTGGGATTGTGTCACTACGTCCTCTCTCAAAATCTTTCATACCAGACTACATCCCACTGACTAAAACTTCCAGTTCCCACCTTTCACCCACTCTCTTTCACCAATCTGCTTCACATCCTCTTCATGGATTACAGTCTGTCAACTCCTCCCTCTCCACCTAGCTCTTACCTCACTATCACCCAGGTTAATGATGCACTTAACCAGTGTCTCTGGTTCCATTGACCCCTTGACTTTCTTCCACACCCACATTGCCAAAGCCCAACTCTGAGTAAATTCAACCATTGATTTCTCTCAAATTCTTTCCTCCCACAATGTTAATAATGCTGAAAAATTATATAAAGGTACTGATTGACCCTAAAGATAGCTGTGATCTAGCATCAGCAATGGCCCCATATCTTTAGTTAACCTTTTATATCAAAGGTTCCAGACTTTAGGATGCTTTCATATCACCCAACTTCAGAAACTATGATTTGGTACATCTGGGATGGAGCCCAGGAATCTTGCATGTATTCCTGGTAGTTCAGATCCTACGCACTATTTCATTCTGCTGCTGCTGCTGCTAGGCTGCTTCAGTCGTGTCCAACTCTGTGCGACCCCATAGATGGCAGCCCACCAGGCTCCCCTGTCCCTGGGATTCTCCAGGCAAGAACACTGGAGTGGGTAGCCATTTCCTTCTCCAAAGCATGAAAGTGAAAAGTGAAAGTGAAGTCACTCAGTCGTGTCTGACTCTTCACGACCCCAGGGACTGCAGCCCACCAGGCTCCTCCGTCCATGGGATTTTCCAGGCAAAAGATTTCACTCTATGCAGCAGCAATATATCTCTTCCAGGCTCCTCCAGTTCCCTGTTCCAATCCTCCCACTCAGCTGATGATCTTTTATCCTAATCCACTGAGAAAACAAACAGGTTCATTAGCTATAATACTTTTGTACCTCTTCTCTTCAAAAAGTTGCCCTAATTTTATTTATAATGTCCTCCTTTCCTTTCCTTTCATTCTAAAGTTAGCTCTGATGCTGGTGTACTGTTCCAGCCCCTCTGAAACCTTCCAGTTAACATTTCCCTCACTCTCTCAATCTCTTTCCCCCATTGGCTTCTTTCCTGGGTCATAAAAATAGGTTCAGGTCTTAATTCTCCTGCAAAATGTTCCTTCAGAAGTGTTTCACCTTAAATTTCAGTCTTAATCCATTTGGGCTACTATAACAAGATCCCATAGACAGGGTGTTTTAAGCAACAATCATTTATTTCTCACAGTTCTGGAGGCTAGATGTCTGAGATTAGGATGCGAGTAAGGTTGGGAGAAGACTCTTGAGAGTCCCTTGGACTGCAAGGAGATCCAACCGGTCCATTCTGAAGGAGATCAGCCCTGGGATTTCTTTGGAAGGAATATGATGCTAAAGCTGAAACTCCAGTACTTTGGCCACCTCATGCGAAGAGTTGACTCACTGGAAAAGATTCTGATGCTGGGAGGGATTGAGGGCAGGAGGAGAAGGGGACGACAGAGGATGAGATGGCTGGATGGCATCACGGACTCAATGGACGTGAGTCTGAGTGAACTCCGGGAGTTGGTGATGGACAGGGAGGCCTGGCATGCTGCAATTCATGGGGTCACAAAGAGTCGGACATGACTGAGCAACTGAACTGAACTGAACTGAACTGAACTGAAGGTTGGGAGAGGGTGAGGGTTTCTTTCCTGGTGTAGACAGCTACCTTCTTGTTGCATTCTCACATGACTGAAAGAGAGCTCAGTCTTGTTCCTCTTTTAAAGCTACCAATCCCACCATGGAGACTCCACTCCCTTAACTTCATTCAAAACCAATTTCCTCTAATCAAAACACCACATTTGGGAATTAGGGCCTTAACCTAGGAATTTTGGGATGACACAAACATTCAATTCATAGCAACCATTTCATCTGTCTCTTCTGCCTTTTTTCATTTCTAGTGGGAAAATATAACCACTTTACCTTGAGAAAAATAATCATACTAAGTTGAAAAAAATTCAGAAGTATTTAAATTAAAATAAAAATCTCTCATAATCCCAGCCCTTGTAGTTTATCACTATTAACAGGTTGAAATATACCCCCCTAGAATTTTTCAGTAGATCTACATAAATATTTCTCCCCTTTTCCCTAAAAGTGGGATTATATTGTACATACTAGATTCATGTATTTTACATTTTTCTGTCATTTTCTATGCCAATGTATAAATCATCTTTTTAATGATTGTATAATATTCAATTATACAAATGTGCCATAATTTAAACAACTTCCTTTCAATAGACAATTAGTTGTTGCCAACTCCCCCCACACACATTAAATGAATATCCTTATATATATACTTATCTGTCTGTCTCTTAGAAGAATTGTCTAGAAGTTGAATTACTGGTCCAAGAATATGCATATATAAAGTTTTTAAAAAGTACCTGCTTCTGCAGAACTTACCTGGTGGTCCAGTGGTTAAGACTCTGCACTTGCTGTGCAGGGGCATGGGTTCAATCTCTGGTCAGGTAGGATCCTACATGCCTTACAGTGAAGCCAAGGGGGAAATGTATCTATTCCTCTCATTCTCTTTAATATTAGTTAATGTAAATTCTTTCTAATTCTCTCACTATAGCAGTTAAAAAATAAAATTGTTTTCATATGCATTTATTTGGTTAACTGTGAAGTGGGATAGAACTAACACCCCAAAAGTACTAGAACTAACACCCAAAAAAAGATGTCCTTTTCATTATAGGGGACTGGAATGCAAAAGTAGGAAGTCAAGAAACACCTGGAGTAACAGGCAAATTTGGCCTTGGAGTACAGAATGAAGCAGGGCAAAGGCTAATAGAGTTTTGCCAAGAGAATGCACTGGTCATAGCAAACACCTTCTTTCAACAACACAAGAGAAGACTCTACACATGGACATCACCAGATGGTCAATACCAAAATCAGATTGATTATATTCTTTGCAGCCAAAGATGGAGAAGCTCTATACAGTCAACAAAAACAATACTGGGAGTTGACTGTGGCTCAGATCATGAACACGTTATTGCCAAATTCAGACTTAAATTGAAGAAAGTAGGGAAAACCACTAGACCATTCAGGTATGACCTAAATCAAATCCCTTATGATTATACAGTGGAAGTGACAAATAGATTCAAGGGATTAGATCTGATAGAAAGAGTGCCTGAAGAACTAAGGACAGAGGTTCATGACATTGTACAGGAGGCAGGGATCAAGACCATCCCCAAGGAAAAGAAATGAATAAAGCAAAATGGCTGACTGAGGAGGCCTTATAAATAGCTGTGAAAAAAAGAGAAGCAAAAAGCAAAGTAGAAAAGGAAAGATATACCCATTTGAATGTAGAGTTCCAAAGAATAGCAAGGAGAGAGAGATAAGAAAGCTTTCCTCAGTGATCAATGCAAAGAAATAGAGGGAAACGCAGAATGGGAAAGACTACCTTCAAGAAAATTAGAGATACCAAGGGAACATTTCATACAAAGATGGGCACAATAAAGGACAGAAATGTTATGGACCTAACAGAAGCAGAAGATATTAAGAAGAGGTGGCAAGAATACACAGAACTATACAAAAACCATCTTCACGACCCAGATAATCACGATGGTATGATCACGTACCTAGAGCCAGACATCCTGGAATGCGAAGTCTAGTGGGCCTTAGGAAGCATCACTACGAACACAGCTAGTAGAGGTGATGGAATTCCAGTTGAGCCATTTCAAGTCCTAAAAGATGATGCTGTTAAAGTGTTGCACTCAACATGCCAGAAAATTTGGAAAACTCAGCAGTGGCCACAGGACTGGAAAAGGTCAGTTTTCATTCCAACCCAAAAGAAGTGAAGTGAAGTCACTCAGTCGTATCTGACTTTTTGTGACCCCATGGACAGTAGCCAACCAGGCTCCTCCATCCATGAAATTTTCCAGGCAAGAATACTGGAGTGGGGTGCCATTTCCTTCTCCAGGGGATCTTCCTGACCCAGGGATCGAACCTGGGTCTCCCGCATTGTAGGCAGACACTTTACCATCTGAGCCACCAGGGAACCCAAAAGAAAGGTAATGCCAAAGAATGCTCAGACTACCGCCAATTGTAGTAATCTCACACACTAGTAAAGTAATTCTCAAAATTCTCCAAGCCAGACTTCAGCAATAGGTGAACCGTGAACTTCCAGATGTTCAAGCTGGTTTTAGAAAAGGCAGAGGAACCAGAGATCCAATTGCCAACATCCACTGGATCACTGAAAAAGCAAGAGAGTTCCAGAAAAACATCTATTTCTGCTTTATTGACCATGCCAAAGCCTTTGACTGTGTGGATCACAACAAACTGTGGTAAATTCAAGAGATGGGAATACCAGACCACCTGAGCTGTCTCTTAAGAAACCTTTATGCAGGTCAGGAAACAACAGTTATAACTGGACATGGAAGAACAGACTGTTTCCAAATCGGGAAAGGAGTATGTCAAGGCTGTATAATGTCACCCTGGTTATTTAACTTATATGCAGAGTGCGTCATGAGAAATGCTGGGCTGGATGAAGCACAAGCTGGAATTGAGATTGCCTGGAAAAAAATCAATAACCTCAGATATGCAGGTGACATCACACTTATGGCAGAAAGTGAAGAACTAAAGAACCTCTTGATGAAAGTGAAAGAGGAGAGTGAAAAAGTTAGCTTAAAACTCAACATTCAGAAAAGTAAGATCATGACATCTGGTCCCATCACTTCATGGAAAATAGATGGGGAAACAGTGGAAACAGTGACAGACTTTATTTTATTGGGCTCCCAAATCACTGCAGATGGTGACTGTAGGCATGAAATTAAAAGACGCTTGCTCCTTGGAAGAAAACCTATGACCAACCTAGACAGCATATTAAAAAGCAGAGACATTACTTTACCAACGAAGGTCTGTCTAGTCAATGCTATGATTTTTCCAGTAGTCATGTATGGATGTGAGAGTTGGGCTATAAAGAAAGCTAAGCACCGAAGAATTGATGCTTTTGCACTGTGGTGTTGGAGAAGACTCCTGAGAGTCCCTTGGACTGCAAGGAGATCCAACCAGTCCATCCTAAAGTAAATGAGTCCTGAGTATTCGATGGAAGGACTGATGCTAAAGCTGAAACTCCAATACTTTGGCCACCTGATGTGAAGAACTGACTCATTTGAAAAGACCCTGATGCTGGGAAAGGTTGAAGGTGGGAGGAGAAGGGGAAGAAAGAGGATGAGATGGTTGGATGGCAGCACCGACTCAACGGACATGAGTTTGAGTAAACTCCAGTAGTTGATGATGGACAGGGAGGCCATCAGGTTGCAAAGAGTCGGACACGACTGAGTGACTGAACTGACTGATTGAGGTTGGGTATCTTTCATGTGCTAACTATTTGTGTCCTTTTATACATTTTCAATTTATGTCCTCTACCCACTTTCATCAGTTTTATTTTTAATAACGTTTGTCACTCTTTACAATATAAAAATATAAATCTTTTATCTATTATATATGGCAAATCATTTTCTATTTAATCCTTTATGTTTTATTTATAATGATGATGTGTGGCTGCCATATAGAACTTTATAAAATTTGTAAACTGAAGTCTATAAATATTTTTGTGTATGGTTACTAAATTTGATACGGTAAAAGATCTGGCTAAAATTTAATTTATTTAAATTTATTTAATTTGTCTAAAATTATGCCCAATTAAGCTTTGTTTTATATTTTATTGTAATATTTCCATGACTTTACACACTTAATTTTTAATTTTTTTAGGATATATTATGATATATAGTGTAAGGCAGAACTCTAACGTTATTCCAAAATATTTTGGCAAGTTTTTCAACACTATTTGGTTTGAAATTCCATCTTGCCTGTATAAGAAAATCCTGGAAGTAAAATAGTGATTTTAATTACTGTAGTCCTGCAAGACATTTTGATGTCTTTGTGGTAGAATAGATCCCTCCTTATTACTATTTTCAAATATTTATTAGATAAGTGAACTTTAAAATCATTTAAAAAGTTTCATATCCTCCCAACTCTAATTAATGAAAGAGCATTAACTTTATGGATAAAGTTATACTATTGAATAGTCCCTTCAGAAATATGATTCTTATCTCTCCACTTATTCAAGTCTTTCTTATGTCCTTAAGTAAGTGTACATTATTTTCTCCACTGAGTCTTGCAAATTCTTAAATTCTTATTTCTAGGCATTTGGTATTTAGTTGTCTCTACTTGGGGAATTAGAATGAGATCTTCTTTATAATTCTACCTGATCATTACAAGCAAATTTCTGCATGTATGCCTTTAATATTCACATCTTAATGAGCTTTATTACAGTTCTAAATAGTTATCTAGTTGACACTGTAGAGAACAGCATTAGTGTCCTACTTGGCTTCTTTTAAGCCCTCTTTCAAATAGTATTAGATTTTTATTTGGATATCCACTGCTTTTTCTGAGCAACTATAGGCTTTAGGTAGAGCACTGATTAAGGGTAAACATAAGTTTAAGGTTTAAGGGTAAAAATAGACTAGTTTAACCTGTGAGAATCATTTTCCCACCCTTGAAACCATGCCTGGTTCAGGAATAATAATGTGGTTTAATTGGGGCCAATTAAATTTGAGAAGAAACTTTCTGAGGCTTTGGAAAGAAATTCCTCAACTCTCTGAAAGCTGTAAGAAACCAGTTCTCTGTCATTCCCTGGACATGAACAAGGAAGCTTGTAGCTCCAACTATTGCAGACACCCATCCCATAACTTTGAGGGGAGCTAGAAGGCAATGGCAACCCACTCCAGTACTCTTGCCTGGAAAATCCCATGGATGGAGGAGCCTGGTAGGCTGCAGTCCATGGGGTCGCTAAGAGTCGGGCATGACTGAGCGACTTCACTTTCACTTTTCACTTTCATGCATTGAAGAAGGCAATGGCAACCCATTCCAGTACTCTTGCCTGGAGAATCCCAGGGACGGGGGAGCCTGTTGGGCTGCCATCTATGGGGTCACACAGAGTTGGACATGACTGAAGCAACTTAGCAGCAGCAGCGACAGCAGCAGCCTTCTAATTAAGCTGACACAGGGACCAGAATGCAGCTGAGCCCTTAGTGATATCACTGAATTACTCGATCAACTAACCCTGAGGCCCATGACATTTCTGGACTTGTAGTTATGTAAACCAATAATGTTTAATATTTTCAAAACCAGTTTGAATGGGTTTCTGTTCATTTCAATATTAAAAAGCCTAAATTTTTTCATTATCTTAAATTTTTAAGATAGAATATAATGAACTATAAATAATCATCCTTTGCTCTCTCTTTTTTCTTTTTAATCTTTATATTTATTTATTTTTCTTACCTTAGTATATGGATAGAAATCATTACAAAAATATTGAATTATAATTATAAAAACAGGCATCCTTGTTCTGTTCGTTAATTTACAGACAATGCCTTTAGTGAACTGCTAAGTTTCATGTTTCTTGTTTAATCATGAAGAGACTTTTTAAAAAAATGTAAGCAATGTGATTTTTAAAACAGAAATGAATGTTGGAATCTATCAAAATGTCTGTTGAATATTTACTGAGGCTATTACATTTCAAAAAATTCTTCTATTTCTTGTTATGTTATTACTTAATTATACTATATTTTAAATGTTCTTATATTCCTGAAAAGATCCCTATTTAGTCATGATACACATACACAAATACTACTAGGTTTAATTTTTGAGTATATAGTTTTTCATTTTCTTTTGGCTTTGAAATTATAAGTAGGTGATTTGTATTTTATTTGTCCAATTTGATATCAGACATACTGTTTATGAACAAAAAAACTAGAAAGTTTTCCATATTTCTCTATCCTATAGAACAATTTAAATAACCTAAGAATGATATGTTCCTTAAAAAAATAATGGGTTCCATTTATACACAAATGTGGACTAATCTGGGCATCCCAGCTGGTGTTGGTGGTGAAGAACCTGCCTGCCAATGCAGGAGACATAAGGGACATGGGTTTGATCCCTGGGTTGGGAAGATCCTCTGGAGGAGGCCGTGGCAACCCATTCTAGTCTTCTTGCCTGGAGAATCCCATGGACAGAGGAGCCTGGCAGGCTACAGTCAATAGGGTTGAAAAGAGACACAACTGAAGTTACTTACCATGCATGCACGCAACCAATCTCCTCTTTGATTAGCAGATCTTTGAGATTTTAGTACCTACGAAATAGTTACTGTTATTTATGTGTCTTAAGTGATTTTTCAGCTTCCCTTGTAGTTCAGATGGTAAAGAATCTGCCAACAGTGCAGAAGACCTGGGTTTGATCCTTGTGTTTAGAAGATGCCCTGGAGAAGAGAATGGCAATCCACTCCAGTATTCTTGCCTAGAGAATTCCATGGACAGACCATGGGGTCGCAAACAGTTGAACACGACTGAATAACTAACACACATAAGTGATTTTTGGTCAGTCTTTTCTAAAAATTCTTTTATTTGCCTTAGATTTTTAAAATTAGTAATCCTGATGTAGCAAACAATTTTAAAGCATCCTTTTTCATTTTAAAACTTATTTACTTATATTTTCCTCTCTTTTTGCCTTGATCCCTACCAGACAGATATCTCTTTCATAGTTATTTCTGAAGAACAATGTACCGATTTTATTTGTAAGTTTACATTTCTCCTGATTTAGTTTAATTTCTTTCATTGTTCTTATGTCTTTAAGTTTACTGATTAATTCATTTATATTCTTTCCTGTAGAAGTAATTAAGGTTATGAATTTTCCTCTGAGAACTGCTTTAGTTGTATATATATGTTTTGGTATATTGTGTTCTATTATTGTTCATTCTTAGAAAAATCTGTCATTTCTGTTTGATTTCCCTTTTACCAAATAGATATTTATTGGTGTGATTTTTTTTAAATGTACTATCCAAGGAAGTTTCATTATTGGTATCTAACTTTATTATAGAATATTCAGAGACTGTATCATAAGGTTTCAATTTGTGGTCTATATTGTAAAAGTTCTTGTGGCCTAATATATAATCAAAGTTTTCTAATACTCTTCCATGTTCGGTTCTTACTGTTGCTTCTTGACCTGCATACAGCTTTCTCAGGAGACAAGTAAGGTGGTCTGATACTCCCATTTCTTTGACAATTTTCCAGTTTGTTCACACAGTTAAGTTCTGTAGCTTAGTCAGTGAAGCAGAGGTAGCTGTTTTTCTGGAATTCCCTTGCTTTCCCTATGATCCAGTGGATGTAGGCAGTTAGATCTCTGGTTCCTCTGCTGCTGCTGCTGCTGCTAAGTCGCTTCAGTTGTGTCCAACTCTGTGCAACCCCATAGACGGCACCCCATTCCAGTGTTCTTGCCTGGAGAATCCCAGGGATGGGGTGCCTGGTGGGCTGCCGTCTATAGGGTCGCATAGAGTCGGACACGACTGAAGCGACTTAGCAGCAGCAGAGCACATTTTAAGGGTTCCCCTAATTAAATCCATCTCAACCAGGATAATCTCTCTTTTGTTTAACTCAAAGTCAATTGATTAGTGTTGCCAACTGATATAAATTATAGTTGCAAAACCCTTCAGCCATGTAACCACACAATCACAAGAATGATGTCCCATTGTATTCAAGCCTGGCCCATGCACAAGGGAAGTGCACTATAGTGTATCCACCAATGGTGGGAAACTTAGGGACCAACTTAGAATTTTGTCTAGCACATTTAACCTATCAAATCCTGAAAAAAGTATGTTCATATCTTTCATCCTGATAATGATTTTAAGATATTCCTGTGTTATTGGAAGATTTTCTTTAATATATGTCTGTACTAGGCAAAGAATAGCAAGGAGAGATTAGAAAATCTTCCTCAGTGATCAATGCAAAGAAAGAAAGGAAGACAATAGAATGGGAAAGACTAGACATCTTATCAAGAAATTTAGAGATACCAAGGGAACATTTCATGCACAATAAAGGACAGAAATGGTGTGGACCTAACAGAAGCAGAAAATATTAAGAAGAGGTGGCAAGAATACACAGAAGAACTATACAAAAAAGATCCTAATAGCCCAGATAACCACAATGGTGTGATCACCTAGAGCCGGACATCCTGGAATGTGAAGTCAAGTGGGCCTTAAGAAGCATCACTATTAACAAAGCTAGTGGAGGTGATAGAATTTCAGAGCTATTTCAAGTCCTAAAAGATGATGCTGTTAAAGTGCTGCACTCGATATGCCAGCAAATTTCGAAAACTCAGCAGTGGCCACAGGATTGGAAAAGGTCAGTTTTTATTCCAACCCCCAAAAAAGGCAATGCCAAAGGATGCTCAAACTACTGCACAATTGAATTCATCTCACATGCTAGCAAAGTAATGCTCAAAATTCTTCAAGCCAGGCTTCAACAGTATGTGAACCGTGAAATTTCAGATATTCAAGCTAGATTTAGAAAAGGCAGAGGAACCAGAGATAAAATTGCCAACATCTACTGGATAACTGAAAAAGCAGGAGAGCTCTAGAAAAACATCTACTTTTGCTTTATTGACTACGCCAGAGTCTTTGACTGTGTGGATCACAACAAACTGGAAAATTCTTCAAGAGATGGGAATACCAGACCATCTGACCTGTCTCCTGAGAAATCTGTATGCAGGTCAAGAAGCAACAGTTAGAACTGGACATGAAACAACAGACTGGTTCCAAATAGGGAAAGGAATACATTAAGGCTGTATATTGTCACCCTGCTTATTTAACTTATAAGCTGAGTACATCATGAGAAATGCTGGGCTGGATGAAACACAAGCTGGAATCAAGATTTCTGGGAGGAATATCAATAATCTCAGATATGCAGATGACACCACTCTTATGGCAGAAAATGAAGAAGAACTAAAGAACCTCTTGATGAAAGTGAAAGAGGAGAGTGAAAAAGTCAGCTTAAAACTCAACTTTCAGAAAAGTAAGATCATGGCATCTGGTCCCATCTCTTCATGCAAATAAATGGGGAAACAGTAGAAACAGTGAGAGAGATTTTTTTTTTTCTCTTGGGCTCCAAAATCACTGCAGATGGTGACTGCAGCCATGAAATTAAAAGACACTTGCTCCTTGGAAGAAAAGCTGTGACCAACCTAGACTGCATATTAAAAAACAGAGACATTACTTTGTCAACAAAGTTCTGTCTAGTCAAAGCTATGGTTTTTCCAGTAGTCATGTATGATTGTGAGAGTTGGACTATAAAGAAAGCTGAGCACCAAAGAATTGATGCTTTTGAACTGTGGTGTTGGAGAAGACTCTTGAGAGTCCCTTGGACTGCAAGGAGATCCCACCAGTCCATCCTAAGGGGAATCAGTCCTGAATACTCATTGGAAAGACTGATGCTAAAGCTGAAACTCCAATACTTTAGCCACTTGATGCAAAGAGCTGACTCATTTGAAAAGACCCTGATACTGGGAAAGATTGAAGGCAGGAGGAGAAGGGGATGACAGAGGATAAGATGGTTGGATAGCATCACCGATGCAATGGACATGGGTTTGAGCAAGCTCCAGGAGTTGGTGATAGATAGGGAGGCCTGTGTGCTGCAGTCCATGGGGTTGCAAAGAGTCTGAACTGAGCGACTGAACTGAACTGATACTAGGCAATATTGTTTGTGGGGTGGCTCTGCACTGAGTCCACATGGCTAGGCTCAATGCATCTCCCAGAATTCCCCTTTCTGTATAATTCTCTTGTGGTGGGGCCACCAAAGAGCTTCTCACTGGATGTGGACAGCAGAATTACAAGAGTAGCCATTCTGTAGCTAACACGGGTTACTGCTTGTCTACTGGCTCACCTTGCTGGTGTGAGGCAGCAACCAGGCTGTACTGACTCCGCCTTCCCCTGGTTCCTACTTCAGTTTCTCTGTTCCTGCACTAGCGGGGTGTGTGTGTGTGTGTGTGTGTGTGTGTGTGTGCATGCATGTGTGTGCATGCACATATGCCTCTGTGTGTGTGTGTGTGTGTGTGTGTGTGTGTGTGTGTGTCACCGAAGTATCCTAGCTTCTGTAGGATGTTCAGACCTTCAAGGTCAGGGCCAATAAGAGCTGACAGCTTTCAGCAGTTGTCAGTTTGTGCTTGTGGACTCCTGACTATGCTGGTAGTTTCCAGCTTGTTCTTCTTCCCCCTCACTTTTCATCTATCTTCTGCCATGTGGACCTCACATATGCTCCCCTGTGCTAGTAATTGAACAAACAAAAATTAAACACAAATTAAAACCCCAATGAGATCACAATTCATACCGATCAGATTGGCAAAAACAAGAGATATTATAGTATCTAGCGTAAGCCAGGATTTAGAACCACTGCAATACCAGTACCTTGCTGGTGGCAGTATAAATTAATATAATCCATTTTGTGACCACACCCAGTTTGGCATTATCTAATAAATTTGAAGGTGTGGATACCCAATGACTCAGCAGTTCCACATGAACAAATACACCCTGGGAAAATAATTGCTTAAGTATACCTACAGGAATGTACAAGACGATTCCTAGCAGCACTATTTCTAATAGTAAAATAACTGGAAACAACGCAGATGCTCAATCGATAGTTAAATGGATAAATAAACTGAGTAAAGTTTTACAAGGGGATGGGCTTCCCTTGTGGCTCTGCTGGTAAAGAATCCATCTCCAATGCAGGAGACCTGGGTTCGATCCCTGGGTTGGGAAGATCCCCTGGAGAAGAGAAAGGCTATCCCTTCCAGTATTCTGGCCTGGAGAATTTCAAGGACTGTCTAGCCCATGGGGTCACAAAGAGTCAGACATGACTGAGCGACTTTCACTTTCTTTCACTTTCACCATAAAGAAGTTGAAATTAATGAATTACAGTTACAAAAAAACAACATAAATGAATCTCAGAAATACACTGTTGACCCAAAAAAGCATGTTGTGGAAGAATTTATAAAGAATAATTTCTTTTACATTAATGAAAAAACTTATAAAATTGTTAAACAATTTTTAAGACCCAAGCCTAGGTGGTAAATCTATGAAGAAATGCAAACAGATGCAGAATTATTAGGGTCTATGTCTCAGGAGAGCAGGAGAAGAAAGGGATTTGATGGCTCAGGCAGGGGACAGTAAGGTAATGGTCCTATTGCTCATCATAAATTGGGAGATGTGTTCACAGGTGTTCATTATATCATTAATTTTTATACCTTGCATGTGTTTTATTAATGAAGAGAAAAAATGAATAAAACATGGAAAAAATAATAGAAGAAATGAGCTCTCTGTTTACTGATTCACCTTGTATGTCTTTGGGAGATAAATCTTTCTTGAATTTTTTCTTAAAAAAATTTGGCCATGCTGCATGGCTTGCGCAGTTTCATCCCTGACCAGGGGTGAAACCTGGGCCATGGCAGTGACAGCCCTAGACCCTAACCACGAGGCCATCAGGGAACTCCAAGAGAAATCTTTCTGAAACATGATTCAGTTACAATTTCCCCTTTTCTAAAGCTCAGTGATTCCCTATTCTCCAAAGAGTGAAGTCCAGTCTTCTTAGGCTGATATTAAAGGTCTTCCACAAATCTGACTCCTCCTGACCTGCCCAAATAGATATGTCAATATCCCCCAAGTGAAGCCCTCCGTTTCTTCTGGAAGGGCCCTTGTAGGTGGCACCAAGCGTCTTGCTCATTTCTGCCCACAAGTTCTTCCTTATGCTCTCTTCAGCCACCTCAAATGCCCTTCCTCTGCCTCTGCCTCTCTTCCTGTCCAACTTACTTCTTCTTCCTAAGGCCATGACTACTTTCTAACTCATTCATGAACCCTTCGCTCCCAATTCCACTGAACAGTGAAATGTCTTGCAATCAAATGCCCCCTTTATGGTGTGTATTACTCACTTAACCCTTAATTATATACAGCTTCTTATCTTTTTTTGTCTGACTGTGTATATGTGTATAGGAACGCATGTGGCTTTTTGTCCCTCCCCAAATAGATGATAAACTCATCAAAAATAAGGACTATGCTTTATAATTCTTGGCATGGCCTAAAGGGCTTAGCACAGTAAACACTTGTCATAACAAAAGATCCTGTCTCAAAAATTTTTTAATGGCATGAGATACTTTGAAAATGCCTTAAACTTGAATCAAATATGGAAACAGTTTTCAAAATTAGTTATAATTTGAAATAATATATGCTATGACTTTCAAATTTTCCAGTTGTACTTCCCCTTCAAAAATATCCTCCCTTACTTGATATTCTGATGTAGCCATTTTTGCCCAGGTACCATGTTTTTACATGACTCAAGGTATAAATTTTAACTGTTCAGCTTAAACAAAATTTGCCAGTCATGTGAAAAACAGACCTTACATCCTATCCACTCCCCTGTGTCCTAAAAGACTCAACTTATCTATGACCCTTGACCAAGGGGCTTCAGGAGTGAGGTAAGGAATAGTGTGTCTTAGGGGTTGATGAGAGGTAGATAAGTTTTCAGGAAAGGGTAAGAGAGAGAGTACAGAGCCACTTCATGGTGGTCCTGTCAAATATTCTGCCCTGGAAATATCACCTTCTTTTAATGTATCCCACTTTCATGAATGAAGAAAATCTTTATATCTGTCTTTATCAAACATACAAATCATCTCACAATAAGATTATCATCAAAGAAGTACAACTTAATACTTATAAAGAATCAACTGTGGGCAGAATGCTACTGTTTTCTTTTTTTAAATAACTCTTCACAGTGTATCATGTATTTGCCTAAATTATTTATTTGCATCTCAATCGTATAAAGTAAAAGGAACAGATATAAACTGCAGTTTCTTGTTCCTCCTCTCTTATACTACACTGTGAGTGTTTAGAGGATTAGAAACCATGTTGACTGTTAGACACCCAGTATGTGGTATGTCCATGGCACAAAATCTTTGAATAAACATATGTTGAAGTGGGGAGTAAGGCGGAGAAGGCAATGGCACCCCACTCCAGTACTCTTGCCTGGAGAATCCCATGGACGGAGGAGCCTGGTGGGCTGCAGTCCATGGGGTCGCTAAGAGTCAGACACGACTGAGCGACTTCACTTTCACTTTTCACTTTCATGCACTGGAGAAGGAAATGGCCACCCACTCCAGTGTTCTTGCCTGGAGAATCCCAGGGACGGGGGAGCCCAGTGGGCTCCGTCTCTGGGGTCTCACAGAGTCGGACATGACTGAAGCAACTTAGCAGCAGCAGCAGCAGCAGCAGCAGCAGCAGGGAGTAAGGAGAGCCCTCTCTTTGTAGTTGAGAGAACTGAAGCCTAAGACAAAGCAGCAACCTGTCTAAAACCATGCAGTCAGTGAGAGAGTGAGGATTCAAATCTGAAACTTTGGACTCTGTATCCAGTATACCTTCTACCATTGCTCAGGCACAGTGAAGAAATCTCATTTGTCATAAAGTGAAAGGAGATTTTGGCGTATGGGTAGATTTTTATTCAACCTTTCTCAGTTTCTTTTTGAGTAGGCTGTTTTGTAGAGTGAACACGCTATAGTTGGGGAAAGATTCCTTTGGTAGAATTGCAGCTCTCTGTGAATGAGGCTGAGGCCAAGGGATTGATCTTGCTAGTGCTACTCGGCCTAGATGACTCCACAGCCCCAGCCATGTGCATCTCCAAATTACACACAGCTGATCACATAGGCCAGGGGTGATCTTGTGCAAATTCATCTCCAGAACTACAAAAGTAAAACACACACACATACACACACAAAAGCTTGTGCCTTGTGGATAGTACATTAGCAACAACAACTGTGTGTATGGAAGCTAGTATTATAACTGCAACTTTAGTTTTTCAAGAGCCTACATAATTCATCAGGTTTGGGGTCAGGGTGAGGGATCACAAATTCCACAAGGACGCCCATTCCCCTGGAACTTCATACACTCCCTCCACCAGGAAGATGTTGGACACAACATCTCAAAAGAGGCATTAAACACATCCCTACACTGCCCACTCCCTCTCAACAGTTGGGATAGGAGTCCAGTGCCTACTTTTTGAGCTCTGCCGATTATTGTTGTTCAGTCACGAAGCCATGCCCTACCGTTTGCCACCCCATGGACTTTGTGACCCTATGGACCCTCCTCTGTCCTCTGCTATCTCCCAGAGTTTGCTCAGATTTTTGTCCATTGAGTTGGTGATGCTATCTAACCATCTCATCATCTGCCACCCTCTTCTCTTTTTGCCTTCAATCTTTCCCAGAATCAGGGTCTTTTCCAATGAGTCTGTTCTTCGCATCAGGTGGCCAAAGTATTGGAGCTTCAGCATCAGTCCTTCCATTGAATATTCAGGGTTGATTTCCTTTAGGATTGACTGGTTTGATCTCAAGCTCTCCAAAGGCCTACTGGTTCTATATAGTAGCCCAACATGCTGTTCATATAGTCCCAAGACTCTGGGAATTCCTTCTTGTTCTAGCAAGTAGCTATCACTCTTTTGGTTGGTCATATTGTCAGTTGTGTCTGTAAAAGTGCTAAGTCAGGCTTTTCTTCCAGAAGTTACTTCACTAATTAAAATTCTAACTGTTTCATTAAGTATAGAGGGAACAGAAATCTCCTTTTTAAAGCTCTTTGCAAGGTAGCTCTCTTCTCCTAACTTCATATTCATTGTAGCACAATGGGGAGAATCAGCACTGGTCACTGATCCATTTCTCAGGAAAGGGCAAAGTAAAGGGTAACCTTTACCTTGATTTTAGAGAAAACATGGCATCCTAACCTAAAAAATACCCTGGAAATCTCCATAGACTTCTGGGAGACTCCCTTGAGAAAATGAGGCACGCATGCAAGGTAAACTTCCTTCACCTCCTGAATCCACCAAGGGTTTTATTATTATTTCAGTTTTTAAAAATTTTGACTTATTAGATGGTAGAAAATATATTACAGCGACCTCAAGAAATTTTAAAACAAAACCATATAGTTCAAACAGACCATTATCTAGAAATCCACTGCAGACTATAACACTGGCAGTGAAAACTTTGTCCTTGGTAGTGAATTAACAGTGTGTTTTGAAGTGCCATATTCTCAATGGAAGTGCGCTCTCAAAACACCTCTAAACATCTTTGTACTAAAATTTTAGTACAAAGAATATGGAGACTATGATAGTGGTTGCTTATATAGACCTTTTGCAGATTAATCTCTGAACAGTTGATTAAATCTCCACCTAGCTGAGGTACATTGTAATAGTTGAATTGATGAAAGCAACCAATCAATTAATGATCCCATAAACATTAGAGAAAAAATTTAAAGTCAACTCCATTTGATCTGAATTGAATGTAGTAACAGCTAATGTGTGCTTGCCCAGGGGAATCTGATTCCATGTCTGTCATGCCCTCTATGATCTCAGCTTATTGATCTTCTGAGAACAAAGATAAAGAACATCTGTTTACCCAAATGTTTGCTCAGAGAGCATTTAAGGGAAAGTGTGTTGACTAAATGAAGGAAGGTCACTTTTTTTTTTTTGCTATTTCTGTGATATCAAAGGATTTGACTCATGAAATTTGGTGTGCTACTAAAGGACATGAAGGAAACCTTGAAACAAAGGTTTAGTTTGAAACAAAAGTTTAGTTGACTTGAAACAAAAGGACAGTCAATTACAATTATCAAATCACCATTTGATCTTTAATTTTAAAATAATGTATTTGGTACATGGAGAGAGGCAAAGTGATATCTTGAAAGTGGGTAAATTTACTCTCTGAAAACATATCGGGCATGTTGCTTGTATTGTCTATAGTTATGACATAATGCTCTTATCCACATTGATTCAGTTCAGTTTAACAAACATTTCTTGAATATTCAAGTGCTTGGGACTGTGCTAGGTCCTGGGCACATGAAGATAAATAAAAAGCAGACTGGGCCTTCAAGGTGATCTCAATTTAATTAAGAAACCACATAGATAATTTGATACATGTATAAATGGTTGAAACAAGTGAACTCATAGTCCATGGAATTCCCAGAACTTTTGCCCCAAAAGGATATCAAATAGAGAGGCTGATTGACTCTCTTATGAAAGGAGATTGTCCTTTGAATGGAATCTACTGAGACCTAGGAGGTTGTCTGCAGCCTCACAGATCTAAAACATAATTTCATAGTGTCACTAAAATGTGACTAAGCCCTGGAGGACTGACTCTAGTTACCAAATTCATCAGAGTCTGACTAACAAATGGGATGTCTGTTTATTAATTTACAATGAGAAAAACAACCATGTTAGTCCTCTTGGCTGATGAGCAAACATGTCTTTAGCAATAGTCCTCATGGAAGCCAAATCATTCTTGAAAGTTTGGAAAACATGGATCAGAACAGAGAACTGGCTGCCCCAGCACCTGCTCCATCCACCCACAGGCTGGCGCCCTTCAGGAAGGCTTTGCTTCCCATTCCAGCCCAGAGATTCTCTCCCCAGGGTACAGGTCCTCCTGGCCCTCATTTTCTTGGCTCCTTTTCATATTCTCTTTTTATCAACCTTTTCAGTTTTCACCTTTCAGTCCATCTGCTTTGGGGCTGGTGTTTCCTTAGATGGCCCCTAGATCTTGACCTGACTTTGACTTCTCAATGCTGTTCTTCAGTTAACTCTTGACCCTTCTCAAGTCCCACATCTAGCTCAGCAACCAGAATCTGTCTCCATCCAAAAGCCTAGTATCCCCATTCCCATCACTTTGTCCTGGAGGGGATTCAGAAAGTAACCTGATGGGTGATGTACCTATTTCTACTACATAAATCTGCCCACAGAAGAAATGAGACCATTGTGTCCAGTGGTCATGACCCCATCAGCAGTACTAGAGACCATTTCCTCTTTTGAGAGAGTTCAGTGTGGGGTTGAATTTGCAGTCCCTAGAGTCAGAGAGCTTGGGTTCTATTTTCTCTTCACCACTAATAGTTATGGTGCCTTGGGCAAGTTATTAACTGCTTTGCACCTCAGTTTCCTCATTTGTAGAAAGAGGATTATAATAGTTCATACCTCAGAGGTTCTGAGGTGTGAATGAATTATTTTATATAACACAGTCTATATGTCACATAGTAGACACACAATACTGTTTCTGTTGCTGCTCTTGGTCTATACCTCTTCTGGATTCCAAGTGGCTCTTTTCCTTTATGAGAGCACAGTGACCTCAGATATTTCACAATGCAACTGAGTGGGTTATAGTTTCAGAGTAACACCCTCTTGATTTGATGCAGGACAGGATTAGATTAGATAGCACTTGCATACCATCTCCAGGATACACAACTTAGCACTTGCCTAATCACAGTCACAACAGCCACCACTTATTTAGCACTTTTAATGTGTCAGGCACCATATGAATAGCTTTATGGATATTACCACAGGTAGCATTGGCAGCATCCTTATAAAGGGTAGTATTGTTTTTGCCATTCTAAAGGTGAGAAAACTGGACTTCCTGGTATTAGGACATTTGCTTGGAATGGACAGCAACTGAATGCCCTCTGACTGAAGACTCATTTACTAATTTAGAGTTAATAAATTCTTGACCTAGAGTTCCTAAATGCCTCTCCTTTTAGGGGCAGGATTGGTCCTGGGTTAGACTCTTGGGTAGAAGTCAATCCATCATACTGGTAGAGGACTGTAGGTGACTGTAGGTCAAGGGCAGCATCCTCACATCCACCTCTATGGCTTCCATGTCCCTTCTCCAGCTACCTTCAATTCCTCACTGGGAAAACAGTCCCCAAAGACTCTGTGGTTGACTGCCCCCTCAAGCCTGAGTCTGGCTTCTGGGTTTAGGCACAAGCAAGTGCTACTCTTGGAGGCCCTAAGTCCTGAGGTGAACTGGCAACTTTTGATTCTGGCCCCACCTGGCTGGCTCTGTATCATAGGCTTCACCCGTTGTCTTTTCCAGCCAAACTTTTTAATCCTTCTACTTTTGCCATTTCCTGCTGCTGCTGCTGAGTCACTTCAGTCGTGTCTGACTCTGTGCGACCCCATAGATAGCAGCCCACCAGGCTCCCCCGTCCCTGGGATTCTCCAGGCAAGAACTCTGGAGTGGGTTGCCATTTCCTCTCCAATGCATGAAAGTGAAAAGTGAAAGTGAAGTTGCTCAGTCCTGTCCGACTCTTCATAATCCCATGAATCGCAGACATCTTTAGGGGACCTTTACTCAACCTACCATGGAGTTAATACCCCAAATATGCTTATTTAACAACCCAGAAATTATTTCTCAAGCATCACTCTTATCTGGCTATCTCCTGTATAAGTTTATAATTATATCCTCTTACTTATCAGATCAAAGTATTGGGTTGGCCAAAAGTTTGCTCAGGTTTTTCTGTAACATCTTACATTACAGAATCCAGCATTCAAAGCCATTAGCCAATGGGCCCAAATTCATCTCTCTAATCTCATCACCAGCATTCCCCAACTGGGTCACTTAAGTCATTCCCCTGAGAATACATTACTATGGTCTACCCTGTTCATACTGTTCACTGCCGAGAATAACCTCCTGATTCACTCCTCTCCACCACTGTCATTTCCTCCCTTTTGATCAAAGACTTTCTTTCATATCATTTATCATCCATAATGTTTTCCTTTATGAAGGCTAAGACTCATTGTTTTGGAGAAGGAAATGGCAACCCACTCCAGTGTTCTTGCCTGGAGAATCCCAGGGACGGGGGAGCCTGGTGGGCTGCTGTCGATGGGGTCGCACAGAATCGGACACGACTGAAGCGACTTAGCAGCAGCAGCAGCAGCAGACTCATTGTTGACCAATACTGTAATCATGTTTTATTTTGACTTATTCTCTAGTTGAGGATGAATAAATATTCCAAGGACAAAAGTTTATTTCACATTTCTCAAAATGCCTAGAGGAGCTTATGAATGAATAGTTCCTTTTCTCTCTTCCATGTTTACCCAGAAAACAATTCTATACTCCACACATACACTGTGTCTTTCATTCTGGTCCTTTCTCCACCATCCAACATTAGCTATTCTGAAATATTCTGAAATCAAGTCACTCACACAAAGAAAAAACTTTCATGGACCAGAATTTTTTTAATGTTCAATTTTTAAAGAAAACTATCTTTATTTCAACCTCTGGTACTTAAAAGTCTGAGAGGTGTTTTTCAGATCGCCCCCTACCACCCACCATCAGGGATAGAGAAAAGGCACAATTTAGAAAATCTTGAAGTGGAGGATTACTTTACCTACAATACAATTGGAATTTGTTGTTTATCTATAGTGAGTTAGAAATACCCGCAACCTGTCCCATCCATGGTGGGGAGGAGGGGGAGTTTAGTCAAAGATCCTGGAGAACTTCTTATAAGATTCTCTTTAGAACTCTGGGCAAAGCGCCTGGATGACAATAGAACTCCTCCACCCCTACCTTCCCAACTTCTTCTCTTGGCTTTAACTGCAAATTGTTTTTCCTCTAAGAGCCCATTTTCCTTTGTGACTCTATTTCCAATGGCTCATTCTTCTACATTCCATTTCCTGCCTGCATCTCTGAGACAAGGGAAAGAGACCAGAGCCCCTGAGTCTTCACTATTTGCTTTCAGCTCCAAATTGTTGGGGTCACACTGTCTTCCACTGTCATGCTGTTTGTTTTTGTCATCATTTGGTCACATCCATACTTGCATTCCCCCAAGAGTGTGTCAAGTTATTCATGCCCCAAACTGAGTTCAGTCTCTTTCCGGTAAAGTCTTTTCTCCCTCCTGTGTACCTATATCTATGAATGGTGTTACCGTTTACCCAGTCATTTTATCTGGAAACACCCTTCAACTCTCTCTCTCCTGAAAATCCTATTTGCAATCCATCACTATGTTCTCAGAATCCTTTACTGCAGCCTACAACCTCAGTTTTCATAAACTAGTCCCACTTACTCTTCTGGGTTCAGATCTCATTATTTCCGCCTGAGAACCCTGCCCTCTATTTTTATACATCTGTAATTTAACATACGGTACCCATCTATGCCATGTCATCTCCAGCTTCCACACCTTTACATGTGCAATTTCCTTGGTATAGAACAGCTTCTCTGACTTCATCATCCTAGTTAACTTCCATTTGTCCGTCAAAGTTCAGTTCTAATATGACCTCTTTAGAAGATTACCCTGGTCACTGACCCCACTGTTGCAGGAAGGGGGAGCACTTCCAGGGCCCGAAACTGGGCTCTTGTCTAACACTTGGAAATGAATTGTCTGAGGAAACACATGTGCTGACAAAGCAAGGGATTTTATTGGGAAAGGGCACCCGGGTGGAGAGCAGTAGGGTAAGGGAACCCAGTAGAACAGCTCTGCCACATGGCTTGCAGTCTCGGGTTTTATGGTGATGGGCTTAGTTTCCGGGTTGTCTTTAGCCAATTATTCTGACTCAGAGTCCTTCCTGGTGGTGCACGCCTTGTTCAGCCAAGATGGATTCTGGGAGGTGGTCAGACATGTCTCCTTTTGACCTCATGTCCATTGAATCAGTGATGCCATCCAACCATCTCATCCTGTGTCATCCCCTTCTCCTCCTGCCTTCAATCTTTCCCAGCATCAGGGTCTTTTCAAATGACTCAGTTCTTCGCATCAGGTGGCCAAAGTATTGGAGTTTCAGCTTTAGCATCAGTCCTTCCAATGAATATTCAGGACTGATTTCCTTTAGGATGGACTGGTTGGATCTCCTTGCAGTCCAAGGGACTCTCAAGAGTCTTCTCCAACACCACAGTTCAAAAGCATCAATTCTTCAGTGCTCAGCTTTCTTTATAGTCCAACTCTCACATCCGTACATGACTACTGGAAAAACCATAGCTTTGACTAGACGGACCTTTGTTGGCAAAGTAATGTCTCTGCTTTTTAATATGCTGCCTAGGTTGGTCATAACTTTTCTTCCAAGGAACTAAGATTAATCGGGATTAAAAGGATGAAATGCTAGCATATAAGAGATATATGATATTTCAGTATACATCATATGTATCTATATAAAATCATAAAACTGGAGAAAGAATGGAGATAGCATATGCCCACCATTTTTTTGGTAACTATTTTTAGTAATCATAATTAGTCATGGTAGTATTAGACTATACTGTTCTAAGTCAAGATAAAGCAAATAAGTGCTTATGGGATATTGTGATTCTGATTATATCATCCTTTGTGTCCTTGAAAATCAAGATTCTCAGTGTGAAAGAAAGTGGAAACAGATGAAATAGGAGTTATGTAAAAATTTTGTAGTCTTGAATCTGAATTGGAAACTTCAGTATGTATGTATGTATGTGTATATATACTCTCTATGCACTGAAAGGCCTAGAAATAATGACCAACTTAATAATATGAGGCTTGGAAAACTGTTCTACATTAAAGGAATAAATGTTTCTTGGAGAAGTGGCTGATTGCAGATTTGGAACAGGAATTAAAGTATCATCTTCTGAATTGTCCATTATCTTTGTTGCTGCTATTGTTTAGTCACTAAGTAGTGTCTGACTCTTTGAGATCCCATGGACTCCTCTCTCCATGGGTTTCCCCAGGCAAGAATACTAGAATGGGTTGCCATATCCTTCTCAAGGGTATCTTCCTGACTCAGGGATCAAACCTGTGTCTCCTGCATTGCAAGCAGATTCTTTACCACTGAGTCACCCAGAACCTGGGAAAATAAAAGAATAAAATAAAAACCCAAGAATTTGTCCTTCTCACCTATATAAACTACCCCACAGGGTAAATAATACATGAGGTGAATGTCTTCCTACAAACTTAATCCAGTTAGTACACAAAAACAGCTATTTTTTTTAGCTATTTCAAATCCTAAAAGATGATGCTGTAAAAGTACTGCACGCAGTATGCCAGCAAATTTGGAAAACTCAGCAGTGGCCCAGGACTGGAAAAGGTCAGTTTTCATTCCAATACCAAAGAAAGGCAATGCCAAAGAATGCTCACACTACTGCACAATTGCACTCATCTCACACGCTAGCAAAGTAATTCTCAAAATTCTCCAAGTCAGGCTTCAACAGTACATGAACCATGAACTTCCAAATGCTCAAGCTGGATTTAGAAAAGGCAGAAGAACCAGATGATCCAATTGCCAACATCTGTTGGATCATTGAAAAAGCAAGAGAATTCCAGAAAAACATCTACTTTGGATTTATTGATTACACCAAAGCCTTTGACTGTGTGGATCACAACAAACTGTGGAAAAATTTTCAAGAGATGGGATTACCAGACCATCTTACCTGCCTCCTGAGAAATCTGTATGCAGGTCAAGAAGCAACAGTTAGAACCAGACATGGAAGAACAGACTGGTTCTAAATTGGGAAAGGAGTATGTCAAGGGTTATTTAACTTATATGCAGAGTATATACATGCAAAATGCCAGGCTGGAAGAAGCACAAGCTGAGATCAAGATCGCCAGGGGAAATATCAATAAATTTAGATATGCAGATGATACCACCCTATGGCAGGAAGCGAAGAAGAGCTAAGTAGCCTCTTGATGAAAGTGAAAGAGGAGAGTGAAAAAGCTAGCTTAAAACTCAACAGTCAAAAAATTAAGATCATGGCCTCTGGTCCCATCACTTCATGGCAAATAGATGGGAAACAATGGAAACTGTGACAGACTTCATTTTCTTGGGCTCCAAAATCACTGCAGATGGTAACTGCATCCATGAAATTAAAAGACACTTGCTCCTTGGAAGAAAAGTTATGACCAATCTAGACAGCATATTAAAAATCAGAGACATTACTTATCAACAAAGGTCCATCTAGTCAAAGCTATGTTTTTTCCAGTAGTCATGTATGGATGTGAGAGTTGGACTATAAAGAAAGCTGAGCACCGAAGAATTGATGCTTTTGAACTGTGGTGTTGGCGAAGACTCTTGAGAGTCCCTTGGACTGCAAGGAGATCAAACCAGTCAATCCTAAAGAAAATCAGTCCTGAATATTCATTGGAAGGACTGATGCTAAAGCTGAAACTCCAATACTTTGGCCACCTGATGCGAAGAACTGAGTCATTTGAAAAGACCCTGATGCTGGGAAGGATTGAAGGTAGGAGGAGAAGGGGACGACAGAGGATGAGATGTTTGGATAGCATCACCAACTCGATAGACGTGAGTTTGTGCGAGCTCTGGGAATTAGTGATGAACAAGGAAGCCTGGCATGCTGCAGTCCATGAGGTCGTAGAGAGTTGGACACGACTGAGTGACTGAATTGAATAAGAGAACACAGTGTCACATATGACTTTACCAAAGAGATTAAACTTGAGTCTGATTCAAGTCTCTGGATCCAGCTGCCAACTGGCAGAAAACACAGAGGACAGGGAAACAAGCTAAACTGCACAGTGAGGACAAAATTAGTAAAATCCAGGCTTTGTGAAACTGCGGATTGAATGACCCAGGTTTTTTAAAAGATGAATTATAAGGGAAAGGAAGGAGTTGAGGGAGAATCTGTGGATTAAAAGATACCTAAAGGAGATACCAAGTTTTACAAAACGAGCGAGATTACATGGTACTGTCTAGAGCCACACATGAGTCATCACAAAATCTTGAGCAAACACAAGGAAGAGATCACTTACAAAAATCAGGATAGAGAAATGGGCAGGCTGTCTTCAGGATGGATATCTGAAGGGGTTTCTAGAGTGGCTGCAAAAGTTCTCTCTCTTGACTTGGACAATGGTTTAAAAAGTGTTTTGTACTTTCTGTTCTGTGCCTCTGTGGCTTTCTTTTAATTGTTAAAAAATAAAACAACTGGCGTGCTGCAGTCCTTGGGGTTGAAAAGAGTCAGACATGACTGAGCGACTGAACTGAACTGAAACCCTTCAAAATGTTCATTTCAGTGAATGAATGTAAGAATGCTTGCATGAATTAACAAATGAAAAGCCTAACAAGTCATGAGGCCCAAAGAATAGCTTTCTTTTTTTTTTTTTTTTTTTGAGCTTTGGTTCCCAGATTTGTGAAATGAATTGCTTAAACAATAAACTTGAGACCCTTCCAATTCTGTCACTTCAATAACTAATGCTTCTAATAGCAAACATCTGTTGATTATTTTGTTGTTGTTTGCTAAATCATGTCCATGTTTGCAACCCCATGGACTATAGCATGCCAGGCCTCCCTGTCCCTCACTATCTCCTGGAATTTGTCCAAGTTCAAACTGAAAAAAAAAAAATTCAAATTGAAAGAAAAACTAGAAATTTCAACAACGTTCACAAAGGGTGGCACCTGTCTTCTTTTAACTTATGGTTATTATTATTTTGCCTAAAGAAAGGTGAGCTAATATTTTGGAAAGCTTCATCAATGGGCCAACTTCATCTGGGTCTCTACTTTATGTCTTTTGCTCCATGAAAATGTCTTTTCAAAGCAGTGTTACCGCCCACGGAGAATTTAAACAGGTGTCATCATCATTTTCTTCCAGTTTCTTGAGCTCCTTCTGTCTTCTGTGATAGTAGAGCATCAGCTGTTTCTGCACCTCGCTGCTAATGATGGGCTCTTGGGCTGTAGCTCCCTGGCCCCTTTGCTGAATCAATGATGGTGATTTTGACCATTGAATCGGTGATACTATCTAACCATCTCATCCTCTTCCGCCTTCTTCTCCGTTTGCCTTCAATCTTTCCCAGCACCAGGGTCTTTTCAAATGAGTTGGCTCTTTACATCAAGTGGCCAAAGTATTGGAGCTTCAGCTTCAGCATCAGTCCTTCCAATGAATATTCAGGACTGATTTCCTTTAGGATTAACTGGTTTGATCTCCTTGCTGTCCAAGGGACTCTCAAGAGTCTTCTCCAGCACCACAGTTCAAAAGCATCAGTTCTTTAGCACTCAGCCTTCTTTATGGTCCAACTCTCACATCCATGCATGACTACTGGACAAACCATAAATTTGACTATATGGACCTTTGTCAACAAAATGATGTCTTTGCTTTTTAGTACACTGTCTAAGTTTGTCATAACTTTCCTTCCAAGAAGCAAGCATCTTCTAGTTTCATGGCTGCAGTCACCATCCACGGTGGTTTTGAAGCCCAAGAAGAGAAAATGTGTCACTACTTACTTTCTCCTCTTCTGTTTGCCATGAAGTGATGGGACTGGATATCATAATCTGTTTTTTGAATGGTGAGTTTTAAAGCCAGCTTTTTCACTCTCCTCTTTCACCTTCATCAAGAGGATCTTTAGTTCTTCTTTGTTTTCTGCCATTTGAGTGGTATCATCTGCATATCTGAGGTTGTTGATATTTCTTCCAGCAGTCTTGATTCCAGCTTGTAGTTCATCCAGCCTGGCATTTTGCTTGATGTACTCTGCAAGTAAGCTAAATAAGCAGGGTGACAATATACAGCCTTGACATACTCCTTTCCCAATTTGGGACCTATCTGTTGTTCCATATAAGGTTCTAACTCTTGCTTCTTGACCTGCATACAGGTTTCTCAGGAGACAGGTAAGATGATCTGGTATTCCCATCTCTTTAAGAATTTTCCACAGTTTGTTATGATCCATGCAGTCAAAGGCTTTTGCACAATGAAACAGTATTAGATATTTTTCTGGAATTCCCTTGGTTTCTCTTATGATCCAACAAATGTTGACAAATGTTTGATTTCTGGTTCTTCTGCCAACTTGTACATCTGGAAGTTCTCAGTTCACATACTGCTGAAGCCTAGCTTGAAGGATTTTGAGCATAACCTTAGTAGAATGGGAAGTGAGTGCAATTAACATTCTTTAGCCTGCTTTTTTGGAATTGGGATGAAAGACTGACTTCTTCCAGTCCTGTGGCCAGTGCTGGATTTTCCAGATTTGTGGACATATTGAGTGCAGCACTTTAACAGCATCATCTTTTAGGATTTGAAATAGCTTAGCTGGAATTCCATTATCTCCACTAGTTTTGTTGGTAGTGTTAATTACTTACCAAGTGCTAACTGTTTTGTGTATGTTGTCATTGAATCTTCATAAGAGTCAGGCTTAGAGGGTATGTAACTTGCCCAAAGGTAATTGGCTTGAATTCAGGGCTAGCAGATCTCAAAACTTAACCTTGCTATGCTAAGATGCTATGCTGAGATGCTGTGATAGCAGTAGTTGCTTTTGTAATAGGATATCCTTCCTTGATATCAAATTAAAGGTGAAATGGTTAAGAGGTCAGGTTCTACAGATTGATCTTGTGAGTTCAAATCCCATCTCCAACACTTAGCAATTGCATGACTTTGGGCAAATAATTTATACTTTCTGTGCCTCAGTTTCTTTATCTGTAAAATGGAGATAATCATGGTATCTATCTCAGAGGGATGTTGTAATGATTATATAAGTGCCTAGCATAATGCCTGGCACATAGTAAGCATTAACTGTTTACTATTTTCATCAAATAATCTTTTCTTATTAACTGGGCTCATATGTAATAACTGTTAAATGTCAGATTAGACAAGGGCTAAACTTTACACTTTTAAAAATATATAATAATTTTATTCTTTACCCAGATTCACAAAGTTTTGAAGAGCTAAGTTTTGTATTAGAAGAGTGACTTTAATAGCAACAAGATACTACTTTTGGCTCCACTAGCTAATTTCTCTAAGGAAAAAAATATTCAACTAAATACATAAATTGTCCTTTTGCCCTTCTGTTTTTTGAACCTTGTATTTGGTAATGCCACTTGAATAGTAAATATTGGCATGATTTACTTAGCCTTTGATCCGTTTTTCCCAGCAGTTAGATAAGACTCCAGATTGCTTTAAGAGTTTTTCAAAATTTTTAAGTTTTAAAAATTTTATTGACATATAGTTGATTTACAATGTTGCATGAATTTCTTCTACACAGCAAAGTGACTCAGTTATACATGTATAACTATACATGTGCTATATAGTAGGACCTTGTTATGTATTCATCATCTATATAATAGTTTCCATCTGCTAATTCCAAGCTTCTAGTCCCAAACTCCCAGTCTTCCCCTCTTCCACCCTGCTTCCCCTTGGCAACCACAAGTCTGTTCTCTGTATTGGTGAGTATTTTTTGTTCCACACATATGTTAATTTGTATCATGTTTTAGATTCCACATGTAAGTAATATCATATGGTATTCATCTTTCTCTTCTGTTTTACTTCACCTGGTATGATAACCTCTAAGCCCATTCTTATTGTTGCAAATGGAATTATTTCATTCTTTTTGATAGCTGAGTAATATTCTATTATGTGTGTATATATCTCTGTGTGTGTATTCTATTGTGTATATATTTATGTGTGTGTATATATATGTGTGTGCTTCCCTGGTGGCTCAGATGATAAAGAACCTGCCTGAAAAGCAGGAGACCCAGGTTCAATCCCCGGGTTGGGAAAATCCTCTGGAGAAGGGAATGGCTACCCACTCCAGTATTCTTGCTGGAGAATTCCATGGACAGAGAAGCCTGGCAGGCTGCAGTGCATGGGATCACAAAGAGTTGGACACGACTGGGTGACTAACACTCTCATATATATGTGTATGTGTGTGTGTGTTTGTATGTATGTGTGCTTGCTAAGTTGCTTCAGTCATGTTCAACTCTTTGCCACCCACTTGACTACGGCCCACTAGGCTCTTCTGTCCATGGGATTCTCCAGGCAAGAATACTGGAGTGGGTTGCTATGCCCCTCCTCATATATATGTGTGCGTGTAAATATACAAACACACCACACTGAAAAAGGAATCTACTGACCAAGTAAAAACAAATTAAACCTGTTTTCTAATTAAAAGAAATACAATGCATTTAATTAGCAACACACAAAAAATTGTCCAAAGAATAATCAAGAACCTAATTTTATTATCTTCTGCTTTATACTGAATATAAAAGCCCTATCTCCTTGCTGCTGTCACTGCGTCAAGGAGACACTTCTTGGGGACTCTGCTTTTCTGAACTAGAGTAGAATTGTCCCTGCCAAGTGATTACAACTCTTTTGACCAATTTTAGACTGTCAAACCTTTGAATGACCTGAGAGGTCACTGCTGTTTTACATGAGGGAAGCCAGAGGTTGGCCCCTGCTTTAATCCAATTCAATATAAACTATGATTGGGAGAAATTCCTCTACAATAACTAACATTTGAGTATCACCCTTTACAAGTTTCTGGCGCTGCTTCAGATTTGTTTTTTAATGTTTATATCACATTGATGATCTAATCAGCATCTTGTCAGGAGTTCATTTTACTTATCTTTGTATTCCTTTTGCCCTGCATAAAGCCAGGTTCTTAGGCCTGTAAATGTTGAATGAATAAATGAATGAGCAAATGAATGAATGACGTCTATAAGCAAATTTGAGAGGCTAATGGGCAAAGAAGAACTGAAAAGTATTGTGGGCACTCACTTTTCATTGTTTCTCGTTGCTTTGTGGTCCTGTTTTTTACAGAAGTTCTACGTAATCTTCAAGGTGCAAGGAACTTCTGAGTTTCTCAAGAAGACAAATTACTAGACAAAAAAGGACACTTTGATGGAAATCCATCAAATACTCATTCAGCAGTGAGAGCTGTAGGTGAGGATATACTAGACATCAACTTGAAAAACAGAAGATAATCTATCTTCTGATACAAGGAAACAGCTGGGAGGAGTAGGTGGCGGCCATTTTTCTAAGGTTACCCTGCAGAGGCCCTGCACTGGTTAACTCCTGGTTACCATAGCAGAGCTTCCTTCTGCAATGCATCAGACACTAGGTGCCTCCCTTCTTCCCCATGCTGCTGTATATTTAGAGTCATAAAGAGGAAATATGAACATTTAAAAATTTTTTATTCTTTATTTGGGCCTTGAACATTTGCTTGGGAACCTATATCAATTTCTTCCCAATATATCGCATTTTAATAGTTTGGACCAATATAGGTCTCTTTAAAAATAAGTAAATGAAAAGCAATCAAAATAAAATCATCAGGCATACAAAAATATTTTGCTTTAAAAAAAGATAAAAAGTATTTTGTGTAATGGGAGCAAATGTTTCTTATGAAAACTTTTACTTCTTATATTTAAAAAGATAATTCTGAATAATTTCTAATTAATGGCTTCAAGATGATGAAAGAACGAAAGCCAAAATTATCTGAGAATTTTAAAAAGTGTGTGGAGATGAAAACTTAAAAACTGTAATGGAAGACTTGTAGGTAAGGATGGTAGATTGAAGCAAGATAACCGATTTTTTTTCACCTCCAAGTCCTTGGAAATTAACTAAAAATAGGGAAGAGAGGGTCAGAGATTCAGAAACAGCAACCAGTCAAGGAAAGTGGGACAACTGTCAAAAAAAGTAATGAGCAAAACATGGATATTTGAGTCTAAAGCAGTCCAGAATGGCCCCTAACCCTTCCCTTACCTCTCAGAGGCCTAGTGAAGCGAGGAGAGTGAACCCAATCCTGAGACTCCTCAAATGCTCTCCAATCTGTAAGAAGTATACTGTAGCAACAAGTCAGTAGCCTTTGAAAAAGCTAAGCAGAAGCCCTGGAAGTGGATGTTCCATTCATGGCACTGTGGAGCTTAGCAGAGGTTGGAAGGGCTGAAGGACTTGCCGTCTTCTAGGACCTGTTGCTAAGTTGAAGGACTCAGCTAGTATCCACAGAAGCAGTGCTTACCCACGGTCATGAGGATGGTCCTGATAGAGGCTGTGTATGCTGACTTCCCACAGCTACTATTACCAGTTACTCATAAGCTTAGTGGCTTAAAACAACCCAAAGCTATTATATCATAGTTCTAGAGATCAGAAGTTGAACATATGTCTTCTTGAGTTAAAATCAAGGTGTCTTCAGAACTGTGTTCTGTTCAAAGATAAACTGAGGCATATTAAAATTTTAAGAATTTATTTGAGTAAAACATTGATTCAAATGGGCAGTATCAAAACAGAAGTGGTTAGAAGCACTCCAGTGAAGGCAGCTGGGGTGAAACCTGGATACAGAAGAGGCAGAAGCAGAAAAAGGAAATTATTTGATTGGTTTTAGCTTAAGACCTAGTTGACTATTTGTGTTTCAGGGTCCTAGGTTTCTATTTCACAATCTTGAGGCAATTACAGGCTTAGATTTTGGTTTACTTAGGTAGGCTGCCGTGGCCTTAGAGACACCTCAGTCTAATGGCCTCCTTGTTTAATGAATTTAACAGTTTCTTCTGGAGTCTCCAGAGGGCACTCTGTTTACTGTGTCTTTTCCTGTATCTAAAGGCCACCTGCAGTCCTTGGCTTCTAGGCCCTTCATTTTCAGAGCACATCACCATCACTTCTCATGTTTTCTTGAATGATTGTTTGCTTGAGGACCACCCTGGCATCTCCCCCTTTCCTTACGCACGTCTTACTGCATGAGAGGAGACATCTTACTGGTGAGTCTGGGAGAAATAGCTGCATGGTGAATCCCCTTCTGGAGTCTCTTTCAGATCTGACTAAATGTGAGGTGCAGGCCCTGTGTCCATTTTCACATGGGAACTCATGAATGGACTTTGTTTCAGCTAAGAGGAATCCTATAGTTTGGGATTTTTCAATTCATGGGAGACATATCAAGATACCTTTGAGGCTGCAAATTCAAGCCATGTTCCTCAATTTATCAAAAAAATAGATTTTAAAAAATCTGCCAAGAAAACTCCTGTGTCTTATTTTTCAACTGGTTCTGAACTTGACCTCCTAAAATCCCTGGTTTGCAGCTTAGATAGAAATCTTAAATAGACAAACAAGGACTGACACTATAGAGTCTAAAATATTATGCAACAGTTGAGGCTTTGGGGGTATCCATGTGAGGCACTTTAGGACTTCATGTTTGAGGGTGCATGGGTTTTCAACTTTGACAGTCTGAAAGAATTTATAAGTTGGCAAATTTTTACAGCTATGTGGCTCTTTATGACTGGAGAAGGCCAACACAGCCTTCAAAAGTATATTTGATATATGGTCCTTTATGGTGGACTTGGATGTGATCTAGGTCAGTGTAACTTTGGCCTAAACAGATTCAGTTTAGCTTCAGCCTGGTTGAAATAAGGATTAAATTATTGGGAAACAGATCTTATAGTCCCATGGAAATTTTACCTCAAAATAGGTAGAGCTTCAAAATATGAGAGTTTAGGCTTTAAAGAGCAATTTTAATTGTCTTTACTTGATTTATTGGTGAGGTTAATAACCATGATTTTAAATTAGAAAGATAGTGAGATCAGTCCTATGTGGGCTATGGAGCACTCATATATTAGTTTCTTGCCAGGCCTGGTTAGGAGGAACCAGAGAAGCCTCTTTGTGTTTGACGTGGTCCTAGGACCAGGAGAAGTAGAGGTCAGTGGCCTAGACTCTTGGAATCACATAGTTTGGAGGCTCAAGTAATCTTAAGTTGGCTTTGTTGGCTGTGTTAATTATGACTGTGGTTTGAGATCTGGCTTATACCTCAAGATGGTGGATGATTTTATTCACGTGTGTGCTCAGACACTCAGTCGTGTCCATCTCTTTGCAACCTCATAGGCTGTAGCCTGCCAGGCTCCTCTGTCCATGATATACTCCAGCAAGAATACTGGAGTGGGATGCCATTTCCTCCTCCAGAGGATATTCCCAACTCAGAGATGAAACTCATGTCTCTTACGCCTCACATTGACAGGTGGATTCTTTACCACTAGCACCATGTGGGAAACCCAATTTTATTCATGAACCAATCAAAAGGAATAGAAGCCTTTATTTTCAGAGATTATGACATCTTTCTTGGGTTGAGGAAGAGAAATATTTCAGTGAAATTGTTGCAAACCTAAAGATTAAGAAATAAATAGAAAAAGCCTGTATCTACAATACCATCTTTGCAAATAAAGTTTGCTTAGAAAATAGAGAAGGTGTGGTTTGAAAAGACTAGATGTGGATCCAGGCTTGAGGTCCCTGTTGATTTACAATTTGGATGTTTTCTTAGTAAAAGACTATAAAATTTATATACAAAACTAATGACTGATAACTTTTAACTTTAAGTGGGATTCAACTTATCAGTCTTTGCCTTTACATTTTTTAATGTCTTTTTTGAGAAATTCTTACCAAATCCTAAGGTCATGAAGATATTCTTTATATAATCTTAGGGATGACTAATTCTACTTCCTGCATTTGATTTTTAATCAGCAGGTATTTATTTTTCTGTCTGGTATGGCGTAGGAGTCTGATTTCATTTTTTCTCACTTGGCAGTCCTTCTAGCCTCATTTGTGTAAAAAATCTTTCTTTCCCCCCTTTGTTCTGCAGTGACCCCCCAGTCAGTCCTCGCACAGATCTGCTTCCAGACTTTAGAGGTCTATTCATCCTAGAGATCTATTTCTTTACCCCCAAACAAATATCACACTAACTGAATTACTACAGCTTTGGAATAAATCTTGTTATGTGGTAGAGCAAGTCCTCCTATCTCATTCATCTTCAAGACTATCTGATATTTCTTCATGATTCAATGGAGAAAGAACACAATACATCAGGCAAGATTCTGAGACTGAGAGCAGAAAGTAAGCTCAGGTGAAGAGTCAAATCCTAGCCCCAGGGACGCCTTTCTTCAGAAATAATTAATGTTAATAAGAAAAAATTTTAAAGTAAATGTTGAGGCGGAGTAGGGGGAAGTTGTGAGAGTTCATGTCCTATGGTTTTATACTTCATTACCAAACTTCCTCTCCACCAACTCATGTCTGCTCCCATCATTTCAGGGAAGAAATTTCCTTTTCAAAGGTCACCGGGGAACTTATAGAATCCTATAGCCCTTTTTTGGTAATCTTCGTTCTTGCCTGTGTGTGAGCTAAGGTGCTTCAGTCATATCTGACTCTTTGTGACCCTATGGACAGTGGCCTGCCAGGCTTCTCTGTCATGGGGATTCTCCAGGCAAGAATACTGGAGTGGGTTGTCATGCCCTCCTCCAGGGGATCTTCCCAACCCAGGGATCAAACCCATGTCTCTTATGTCTTCTGCACTGGAAGACAGGTTCTTTACAACTAGCGCCACTTGGGAAGCCCCCATCCTTCTTGATCTTCTCGCTAAAACATACTACAGACCACTCCTTTCACCACTTTTTTCTTAAACAGATAGATTGAGATATAACATATATGGTTCACCCAAAGCATTTAAACCGATGGCTTTTAATATATCCACAGAGCTGTGCACTGGTCATCAGAATTTGCTGCTGCGTGGGCTTTTCTCTAGTTGCGGCGAGCAGGGGCTGCTCTCTAGAAGCAGTGCAAGGGCTTCTCACTGTGGCGGCTTCTCTTGTTGTGGAGCACTGGTCCATAGGCGTGTGGACTGAGTGGTTGCAGCATGTGGGTTCAGTAGTTGCAGCTCCCAGGCTCTAGAGCACAAGCTCAGTAGTTGTGACACACAGCCTTAGTTGTTTCACTGCGTATGGAATCTTCCCAGACCAGGGATCAAACTTGTGTCTCCTCCATTGGCAAGCAGATTCTTTACCACTGAGCCACCAGGGAAGCCCACACAGTTCATTTCAGAACATGTCATTACCCCAGAAAGAAACGCACTGAACTTAGTTGTCATCCCATAATTCCCCCACCTGCCCCTCTGCCATAAAAGGGGCAGTCGTGTCCGATTCTTTGCAACCCCATGGACTGTAGCCTACCAGGTTCCTCTGTCCATGGGATTTCCCAAGCAAGAATACTGGAGTGGGTTGCCATTTCCAACCACTAATCTACTTTCTGTCTCTATGGATTTGTCTATTTGGGATATTTTATAGAAATAGAATCTTATATGTAGTCCTTTGTGAGTGGCTTATCTAACTTAGCATAATGTTTTCAAGGTTCATCCATATTGTAATGTGTTTCAGAACTTCATTACTTTTTATGGTTAAATAATATTCCATTGTATGGATTTACCACACCTGTTTATCCATTCATTAGTTAATGCACATTTAAATTGTTTCTACTTTACAAGTTATTGTGAATAATGTTGCTTTTCTTTTTAAAACTCTCCTTTTTTGGGGCTTTGATATCACTTATGTTATCTTATTTTAATAGTTTTCTGTTACCTTGTGAATTAAAAAGGTAAGAAGTAAAGAAGGAAGGAAAGAGAGAAAGAGAGAGGAAAGAAAGGAGGAAAGGAAAGGAGAAAGGAAGCGAGGGAGGGAGGGAAGGAGAAATGGAGGACCAGCTTGATGTTCAGTAATCTCCATGATATCAATTTGCTTTTCCGTCTCTATCTCCTAAGGGCTTCCCTGGTAGCTCACTGATAAAGAATCAGCCTGCCAATGCAGGAGACATGAATTTGATCTCTGATCTGGGAAGATCCCCTGGAGAAGGAAATGGCAGCCCACTCCAGTATTTTTGCCTGGGAAATCCCATGAACAGAGGGGCCTGGCCGGCTAAAGTTCGTGAGATCGCAAAGGGTTGGACACAACTTAGCAATTGAACAACACTCTATCATCTATCTCATCTCTTCATCTAGAGGCAAACTATAGCCAGTGATTTCAAGCCTGGATTTTTAGGTATTTTTTTGTTTATTCATTCCTGCCAAAGCCACCCTTCCCCATCTTTCAAGAAGCATAAAACTTCTACCAAACCAAGTTTCATCTCAAATGCCACCAAAAGCTTTTCCATAACTCTTCTAAACTTTTAGTGCTTTATTTTTGCCACTATTATATCACATACTTTATGCTAAAACTATTTATTTATTCACTCTCTTCCCAACCAAACTTAGTCCTTGAGGACAGGTACTATACCTTATCATCCGTATCAAAGTTAGTCTTTGAGGGCAGGTACTATGTCTTAGGGGCTTCCCAGGCGGTGCTAGTGGTAAAGAACCTGCCTCCCAATGAGGGTTTGATCATTAGGTTGGGAAGATCCCATGGAGTAGGAAATGGCAACCCCCTCCAGTATTCTTGCCTGGAGAATCCCATGGACAGAGTGACCTGATGGGCTACAGTCCATAGAGTCACAAAGAGTGGGACATGACTGAAGCGACTTGGCATACACTATGTCTTATCTTGGTATGTTTGTAGCACCTCCCAAACACGACCTATTCAAAGTGGTGGTACAATAAATACTTATTTGTGAAACTACTTGAGTGGAACCATGTGAACTGACTCAACATTTCAAAAGAATATCTAGATAGTTGAGGGAGAATTATTTGGATATTCTGAGTTATCCTGAATCAAAATCTTCAGTTATCTTTAGTTTAAGGCATGAACAGAGAAGATGATTGTTGTCTTCTGAATAATTCCTATCATATTCTATTTGAAACAATGGCTCACTGTTTTAAATATACTTGACTCAACACTAATTCTAACTAAATATCTGTGTATTTGAAACAAATAGTGAGTGACTTTAAAACATAGCTTATTCACTAGAGTCAGGGGCATCATAGTTTCCAAAACAATACTAGATCATAGTCTTTAAACACACACACACACCAAAAACTCAAAACAACACAGCCAAATCCCACGGCAACATAAGTTAAGGGAGTTCTGTGGTCAACCAAAGGGAACTATCACCCAGGTCATAATGTACCTGGGTTTGAGGCAAAGATTTCTGAGATGGGTTTTAAAATAGTTAAACATACATCATTAGTCATCCTCAAAAGACAACTCTAGCACCACTTATGAGTGTCCTTATCTATAAAATTTGGACATGAATGTAGTCTAGTCTTAGGAAACCAATTTACAGGAAATGTGGGAGATAGAGGGACAAGTTAAACAACACCATGAATCCAGAACAGCTGAATCCAGAGCATAAACCATTCCATGATACAAATAACATGTTTATTTGTTTTTAATAAATAGATGCCATAAAGTAAAACAACAACAAAGCAATTGGAGACTATTTTAAAATAAACTTAAGATACACAATAAAGGCAACATGTGGGCCTTGTTTGGATCCTTATTTCAATGGATTGACTGTAGATAAAAAATACCTTTAATAAAATCAAAAGCATTTATATATCAACTGGGTTATAGATGATATTAAGGAATCATTCAATTTTGTTATGGATGATAATGTTATAATGATAAACCTGAGATGCATAATAAAGTATTACATGTTATATAACATGCTATTTAGGTTTTGCTTTAAAATATCCAGGAACAAAAAGTGTTGAGAGAAAGGGTGAGTTTGACAACTTGTTGACACATGTTGAGCAGTAGGTAATGGATATGTTAGGGTTTGTTAGAATTCTTCTTCTTATGTGTATGTTTGAAAATTTCCATTATAAATTTTCTTAAAAAGTTACAAATAGGACAAATTTGGATTTAAGCAAAATATGTACTTTCTATGGGTAAAGCCCTGTGCCAAGCTTAACACTTTTATAAACTATACCTTACATAATTCTCAGTATACTCCTGATGCAAATGGGAACTTGTGTCCACACTCCAAGAGTGGAATTTCTGTTTCCCCCACTCCTGTGGAATTCCTGTAATGAAACCCCACTGGCCTTTAAAGCCAGATTCTTTGGGGGCTGTGACTCCTATTGCCAGACCCTCAGGCTGGGGATCCTGACGTGAGGCTCAGGATTTTCACTAGTCAAGGCTATGGTTTTTCCAGTGGTCATGTATGGATGTGAGAGTTGGACTGTGAAGAAAGCTGAGCACCGAAGAATTGATGCTTTTGAACTGCGGTGTTGGAGAAGACTCTTGAGAGTCCCTTGGACTGCAAGGAGATCCAACCAGTCCATTCTGAAGGAGATCAGTCCTGGGTGTTCTTTGGAAGGAATGATGCTAAAGCTGAAACTCCAATACTTTGGCCACCTCATGCGAAGAGTTGACTCATTGGAAAAGACTCTGCTGCTGGGAGGGATTGGGGGCAGGAGGAGAAGGGGACGACCGAGGATGAGATGGCTGGATGGCATCACTGACTCGATGGACATGAGTGTGAGTGAACTCTGGGAGTTGGTGATGGACAGGGAGGCCTGGCGTGCTGCAGGTCATGGGGTCGCAAGGAGTCAGACACGACTGAGCGACTGGACTGAACTGAGGAGAACTTCTGTGGTATAATTATTTTCCAGTTTGTGAGTTGCCCACCAGGCATGTACAGGATTTGATTTTATCATAATTGTGCCCCTCCTACTGTCTCATTATGGCTTCTTCTTTGTCTTTGGGTGTAGGGTATTTTTGGTAGGTTCCAGTGGGGGTTTTTTTGTTGTTGATGGTTATTCAGCTGTTAGTTGTGATTTTGGTGTTTTCGTTAAGAAGGGGTGAGTTCGTCTTTCTATTCTGCCATCTTGCTGACCAAACTCCTCCCTTTTCTTTCTATTCAGGCCCTCTATTGATTTCCTGGGAAAGGCCATGTTACAGCTATTTTCAAGTTTTAACTTTATTTTCAAGTTTATCAAAAAGCTTTGCAGTTAATCCACAGAAAATGTTCTAATGAACATTGGCATTTTCCAGCAGATCCACTCTCTGGGTCCCCCAGGGTTCTGTGTTGCAAATATTCTGTTTTCACATATTCTTATATTACATATAAGCATAGCAACCCCTGGCTGATTGATGATTGGTTGCACAGGGGACCTTCAGGGGTGGTTTTATTTCTCATGAACCTTTGCCTAGAATTCAGCAAGCCAGTTAAAAGCCCAAGAGGGTTTTACAAGCCACCATTTTTCAACTAAGTGTCTATGTATGTCTCCTACTACCTGGGACAATATCCCTGGGAAATTGTAAGGATTTACATAACTCTAGTGAGGAACCACAGCCTCTACCCAGTAGACATGTCAGTATCAACTAAATAATCACATGAAGGGCTGAATTGTGTCCCACCTCCCTCGGAATGTAGCCAGTTTTTGGAGATAAGGCCTCTAAAGGAAATGATTAAGTTAAAACTGACAACTTGATCTTGAACTTCTGGCCTCCAGAATTGTTTGAAAAATAAATTTCTGCTGGGTGAGCCCCTCAGTCTGTGATACTTTCCTATGGCATCTCTAGGAAACTAATGCAAGACATCCCTAGGTTTGTTAAGCTATCATAATGACCAAAGATAGAAAGAGACTTTTCAAGTACCAGACAAAATGCCTACCCTCAAGGTCCTGTTTTATCTGTGTGAACTGTTTAACCTTGAGCCTATCAAAATACCAAGCTTCAAGGCCCTGCTTTATCACCATGAGCTATTTAACCTTCTCTTTATCAATTCAGAAATTTTTTCCTAACTGTAAAAATAAAGGTAAAATACTGCTTTGGAGGTTTATGTGATGATTGAGTAAAATAATAAATATGAAAAATCCCGATATAAACTGCTCAATAAAGTAGTTTAGGAAAAGCTGAGTCAAAAATCTTACCTAGGTGAATGAAAATGCATTCAGTTACAGTGCCTGTAAGATATTAGTGCCAACTACTCCTACTAGATAAATCTAGAGATGAGCCTAATATTTAGTAGGAAGAATGAAGCCTAGATGAAGTGAAGGAAAAGATTTAATCCACTCTATTTTTGGCCTGCATTGCATTCCTAGACTCTTAGACTTTTACATCATAGCATATATTCCAGTTAATGAATCTTGCTCTACGAAGTAAGTTAATATTATGCACTTAACATTATATGATCAAATCATCTATATTAATAAACATGGTGTTAGTTTTTCAGTATTTACAATCATCTTTGGAGTTAAAATAGTACAAAACAGTGTAAGTCATATAAGCGTCATGATTATCATTGTTTCACTCACCTATGTTAAAAAAGCCAGCATCCCCAACAGTTTAAGATCTTCTTTCCCTCAGGCATGTCCTCCCACATCCCCTACAAGACCTCAGATGTCAAATGAGCTAGAGATGACAGAAATTCTAGGTTATAAGACTGACACCATGACCTTCGTCCTTGCAGAGAAGGCAAGGAGAAGAGCCCAGCTGAGAGGAGTGTACCATTAGCTAGTAGACATCAGCAGGGAAGGATGAGGGCACCATGAAAGGGGCTCTGAAGGTTCAGGACGTAAGGGAGCAGAGGAAAAGTGTGGTCAGGGGAGGTGGGAAAGAACCAGCTCAAGAAATTTGCTGTTCTTAACTGCATCTCACCTTTTGGATTCAGAAAAGTATTTCCTAAACCAAACTAAATTAAAAGTTTTCCTTAAAACTCACCAATATTTTCCAGCTTTATGGTTCCCACTAGCCTGGGTAACTAACATAGTTTTGTTTTCCCAGCCTCTAAGTCACCCTTCCCCCACCATCCCACTTCCAAATTGACGCCAGGGCTATCTTTCTAATTCAAAAGTCTTATCCCACTTCTCTGATGAGAACACCTTCACTGGTTCCCTGGTGTTTTCAAGACAGAGTGCAACACTTTGACATGACTGAATCCATTATCTATTGCTGCATAAACGTAGAGAATAGACTTATGGACATGGGAGAGGAGAGGAGAGGAGGGGAGGGGAGAGGGTGAGATGTATGGAAAGAGTAACATGGAAACTTAAATTCGGTTCAGTTCAGTCGCTCAGTCGTGTCTGACTCTTTGCGACCCCATGAATCACAGCACGCCAGGCCTCACTGTCTATCACCAACTCCCTGTGTTCACTCAACTCACATCCATTGAGTCAGTGATGCCAGCCAGCCATCTCATCCTCTGTCGTCCCCTTCTCCTCCTGCCCCCAATCCTTCCCAGCATCAGAGTCTTTTCCAATGAGTCAAGTCTTCACATGAAGTGGCCAAAGTACTGGAGTTTCAGCTTTAGCATCATTCCTTCCAAAAGAAATCCCAGGGCTGATCTCCTTCAGAATGGACTGGTTGGATCTCCTTGCAGTCCAAGGGACTCTCGAAAGTCTTCTCCAACACCACAGTTCAAAAGCATCAATTCTTTGGCGCTCAGCTTTCTTCACAGTCCAACTCTCACATCCATACCTGACCACTGGAAAAACCATAGCCTTGACTAGACGGACCTTTGTTGGCAAACTAATGTCTCTGCTTTTTAATACGCTATCTAGGTTGGTCATAACTTTCCTTCCAAGGAGTAAGCATCTTTTAATTTCATGGCTGCAATCACCATCTGCAGTGATTTTGGAGCTCAATAAAATAAAGTCTGACACTGTTTCCACTGTTTCCCCATCTATTTGCCATGAAATGACGGGACCAGATGCCATGATCTTCGTTTTCTGAATGTTGAGCTTTATGCCAACTTTTTCACTCTCCTCTTTCACTTTTATCAAGAGGCTTTTTAGTTCCTTTTCACTTTCTGCCATAAGGGTTGTGTCATCTGCATATCTGAGGTTATTGATATTTCTCCCGGCAATCTTGATTCCAGCTTGTGCTTCTTCCAGCCCAGAGTTTCTCATGATGTACTCTGCATGGAAGTTAAATAAGCAGGGTGATAATATACAGCCTTGACGTACTCCTTTTCCTATTTGGAACCAGTCTGTTGTTCCATGTCCAGTTCTAACTGTTGCTTCCTGACCTGCATATAGGTTTCTCAAGAGGTAGGTCAGGTGGTCTGGTATTTCCATCTCTTAGAATTTTCCACAGTTTATTGTGATCCACAGTCAAAGGCTTTGGCATAGTCAATAAAGCAGAAATAGATGTTCTTCTGAAACGCTCTTGCTTTTTCCATGATCCAGCAGATGTCGGCAATTTGATCTCTGGTTCCTCTGCCTTTTCTAAAACGAGCTTGAACATCTGGAAGTTCACAGTTCACATATTGCTGAAGCCTGGCTTGGAGAATTTTGAGCATTACTTTACTAGCATGAGATGAGTGCAGTTGTGCACTAGTTTGAGCATTCTTTGGCATTGCCTTTCTTTGAGATTGGAATGAAAATTGTCCTTTTCCAGTCCTGTGGCCACTGCTGAGTTTTCCAGATTTGCTGGCATTTTGAGTGCAGCACTTTCACAGCATCATCTTTCAGGATCTGAAACAGCTCAACTGGAACTCCATCACCTCCACTAGCTTTGTTCGTAGTGATGCCTTCTAAGGCCCACTTGACTTCACATTCCAGGATGTTTGGCTCTAGGTGAGTGATCACACCATCGTGATTATCTTGGTTGTGAAGATCTTTTTTGTACAGTTCTTCTGTGTATTCTTGCCACCTCTTCTTAATATCTTCTGCTTCTGTTAGGTCCAGACCATTTCTGTCCTTTATCAAGCCCATCTTTGCATGAAATGTTCCCTTGGTATCTCTAATTTTCTTGAAGAGATCTCTAGTCTTTCCCATTCTGTTCTTTTCCTCTATTTCTTTGCATTGATCACTGAGGAAGGTTTTCTTATCTCTTCTTGCTATTCTTTGGAACTTTGCATTCAGATGCTTATGTCTTTCCTTTTCTCCTTTGCTTTTCGCCTCTCTTCTTTTCACAGCTATTTGTAAGGCCTCCCCAGACAGCCATTTTCCTTTTTTATATTTCTTTTCCATGGGGATGGTATTGATCCCTGTCTCCTGTACAATGTCACGAACCTCATTCCATAGTTCATCAAGCACTCCATCTATCAGATCTAGTCCCTTAAATCTATTTCTCACTTCCATTGTATAATCATAAGGGATTTAGGTCATACCTGAATGGTCTAGTGGTTTTCCGTACTTTCTTCAATTTGAGTCTGAATTTGGCAATAAGGAGTTCATGATCTGAGCCACAGTCAGCTCCTGGTCTTGTTTTTGTTGACTGTATAGAGCTTCTCCATCTTTGGCTGCAAGGAATGTAATCTATCTGATTTCGGTGTTGATCATCTGGTGATGTCCATGTGTAGAGTCTTCTCTTATGTTGTTGGAAGAGGGTGTTTGCTAAGACCAGTGCATTTTCTTGGCAAAACTCTATTAGTCTTTGCCCTGCTTCATTCTGTACTCCAAGGCCAAATTTGCCTGTTACTCCAGGTGTTTCTTGACTTCTTACTTTTGCATTCCAGTCCCCTATAATGAGAAGGATATCTTTTTTGGGTGTTAGTTCTAAAAGGTCTTGTAGGTCTTCATAGAACCATTCAACTTCAGCTTCTTCAGCATTACTGGTTGGGGCATAGACTTGTATTACTGTGATATTGAATGGTTTGCCTTGGAAACAAACAGAGATTATTCTGCCATTTTTGAGATTGCATCCAAGTACTGCATTTCAGACTCTTTTGTTGACCATCATGGCTACTCCATTTCTTCTAAGGGATTTCTGCCTGCAGTAGTAGATATAATGGTCATCTGAGTTAAATTCACCCATTCCAGTCCATTTTAGTTCGCTGATTCCTAGAATGTCGATGTTCACTCTTGCCATCTCCTGTTTGACCACTTCAAGTTTGCCTTGATTCATGGACCTGACATTCAGGTTTCTATGCAATATTGCTCTTTACAGCATTGGACCTTGCTTCTATCACCAGTCACATCCACAACTGGGTGGTGTTTTTGCTTCAGCTCCATCCCTTCATTCTTTCTGGAGTTATTTTTCCACTGATCTCCAGTAGCATACTGGGCACCTACTGACCTGGGGAGTTCCTCTTTCAGTATCTGTAAAATAGACAACCAACAGAAATTTGCTGTATGGCTTAGGAAACTCAGACAGGGTCTCTGTATCAATCTAGAGGGATGGGATAGAGAGGGAGATGGGAGGGAGCTTCAAAAGGAAGAGGATATATGTATACCTATGGCTGATTCATGTTGATGTTTGATAGAAAACAACAAAATTATGTAAAGCAATTATCCTTCAGTTAAAAAATAAATTAACTTAAAAAAATTACCCCCAAACCTAATGGCTTAAAACAATAATCACTTATTGTCTCCCATGGTTACTGTGGGTAGAAATCCAGGCAGAATATAGCAAGAGTGGATTGTTTCTGTTCTTTGGTGTCCAGGGTCCGGCAGAGAGACACACTGGGTAAAATCATCTGAAGGCCTATTCATCCCACATCTGATGGCTGATGCTGGCCGGGGCCTGGCTGGGGCCAAGATACAGAACATTTACACCAACGCTCTCCTTTTGTCCTGGGCTTCCTCACAACATGCTGACTTCCAAAGACAAGGATCCAGCGAGAAGGAGAGAGGCAGGAGGAGAAGGAGGGGAGGAGGCACACTGAGCAGAAGCCGCCTGTCTTTCATGACCCAGCCTTGGGAGCCATGCAGCATCACTCCTGCCACGTCCTGTGGGTCATGGAGGCCACAGGAGCCCAGGGTCACAGAGAGGGAACCGAGCCCACCTCTAGACATGGAAAGTGAGATCCTGGGGGATGAGATATGTAATTGTGAGGGCATCTTTGAAAAACACAGCCTGCCACATGACTTCAGCTGACCCTTCACCTCCACCAGCATCATTTCCCTCTGCTCCTCACCACTCACTCTACACTTTCCATACTGATCTGGTTTAGTTTTTTCCTTATAACTTTTCCACACCTCTGAACCCTTTTATATGCTACTCTTTATGCTTGGAATACCCTTTCTTTTCTCTGTTAACTCCCTAGTGAAAACCTTCTCATGCCTCAAGTCCAAATTCAAGCCACATCACTGCAAAGCCTTCTTGTCCCACCCAAAGAAGGCTAACTATTCTTTGCCTAGGCTTCTATATAGAGTATGCACATCTCTGTCTTACAGTATTATCTGGTTGAATTTTTATCCTTAAGACTACAAGCCACTCAAAGAAAGGGACTAAGACTTGTTCTTTTGTTGTTGTTCTTTGTTTCTCTGTTGCTTCCTGAATGCCAGATATCTAACACGGTGCATAACATTAAGTCTTCACTCATTAAATGTGACTTGAATGGCCAAAGAAAACTTTAAGGCAAACTTTGGAAAATTATCGTTTCAAGGGTAGGGTGTCTCCCTTGACCTTCTATTGCAAATATTTTTTTCCACTTCTATTATTGCCTGAAATACATTTTTTTTTTTTACAGTAACAAAATAGTTTATTCACGAGGTCTTGGGAGTTCCAATTCAGAAGACAGATTTGGGAAACCCCAAAGGAGTGATTGGGGGAACAGAAACAATCAGGGGCTTATAAAGACAAAAAGCCACAGGTGGCTAAAAGTTGCCTGGTGATGAAATACTGTACTTTTTAAGCCTTACATTTGTGAATGAGAAAGAAAGAGAAGAAGAAGAAGGAGAAGAAGAAGGAATAGGAGGGAAGGGAGGAGGGTAGGAGGAAGGAAGGAAGGGGAGGGAGAGGGAGAGGGAGGAAGTTGAGGAGAAAGCAGAAAGTAAAGAAAGCTGAGTAGAGAACGCTGGTCAAGGCAAAACACTGCCTCAGTCAAAGCCATTTCTATGCTTCTAGGAAAGAAAAAGTTGAGAATAAAGACACACTGGGGGGATGAGGAGTGAGGACACCAACAAGGAAGGAAAGACCAAAAAAAAGGGAATATTGTGAATACAAGGAACAAATTCTGCCTTGCTCACGATTTTCCCTCTAGGCAAATCTTGCTTATCTTCAGCTGTTTCTGGAGGGCTAGATGCTTGAGGCAAAAGTACCCCATGTTCTTCCCGGTTCCTTAGCAGGAACACAGCCCAGGATTTTTCACCCTCCCTTACCCTCCTACTGCCTCCTCCAGCCCTGCTGTTGTGCCCTCAGGGCTGGCAAGGGTAGGAGGGAGGTCCTCCCTGCACGGATCACTTACTTCCAGGAGCCCCAAAGTGGCCTTTCTATCAGGCTCTGGCATCAATCCCTTGGTGAGAATGCCATGAGGTCTGCAGCCCCATTCACAGCTACCCTCCTTTCTTCTCCTTCCATTCTGGCTCTGGCCCTCATTTTCTAGATCCTGCGACCAGTGTGTCTCTTTGGACTTGAGTTTCTTCATCAGGTCCCCCAAACCACCTGAAAATGAGAATGCTCAGGTTATTAGGCACACAGACTCTGAACCCTTCATTGGGAAATGATCCAGCAGGCCTGGGAGGAACATAGAAATCTCTTATATCTACAAGTGATGAGGAGAGTTGAGGAAAGCCTCCAATTCCCTTGTTGGGCTTGAATAAATGGTCTTCGTCTAAGTTTTCTCTCCTGTAACACGTGGTATTATGATTTACCCTCCAGAGTCACAGCTCTGATCATCCTGTAAGTAACGGGAAGCCACTATGGAGAAGAGTAGCATGACCACATTTAAGATGTTGGAAGGCCAGTCTATCGGTAAAGAGGGGTACAAGAAGAGAAAGACATTATGGACAAAATTTTCACTATAGTACAGAAATCTTCTTTTCTCATTAGTGTCTTGGAGCAATTCTGCCTCCCATATACTGCAGGAACTCATCTGGCATCACTTCACTGAAATTCTTTGTCATCATACACAGTTACAAATGCTACTCAAGAGGCCAGGACCGGGACTCCCCCGGTGAGCCAGTGGCTGAGACTCCGTCGTCCCAATGCAGGGGCCCCAGATTTGATTCCTGGTCAGGGAGCTAGATCCCACATGCTGCAACTAAGACCCGGTGCAGGCAAATTAATTAATTAGTTAATAATTTAAAAAGAGATGAGGAGCAAAGCAGTAGCACTGGAGGTAGAAGGAGGGGCAGCACAGGGGGATAAGAATAAGATAGAAGATGCAGAAGTTGGTGAGGAAAGGGTTAGCACAGGGCCGAGGCTGTGCCTTGTAAGGTCTTGTAGTCTGTGGCACCTTCAGGTATTTCACAACCCTTTCTTTCTCATCATCTTGTGGTCTCCTCCAATGGCCCTAGGAATTTCTCTCCCACCTGATAATCCTTTGATGCATGCATAGACCTTTTGGACCTTCTTCTGCTTTTGCTTGGCTATTTGCCATGTTTAATGGCAATAACTTACACATCACACTTTTCTAGGACTTGCTACCACCTAAACCATATAATATTCCAGAGTAAAAAGGTAGGCAAGAGAGCTGATTTACCCTAGCTTACCATTCTACTAAATCAATTTCTTAGCTTATCATCTTGGCTATGTCCTAAGTATACCTTTACCATAGTTACACTTTTCCAGTTTGTTCCATTCTTCCTGCCTCCATGCTGGTCTTGCCTGCATGCCTTCCTATTATGTAGGTACAGCTCAAATGCCATCTTTCTGATCTCTGCAGCTCTGTAGAGCATGATGCTACAACTATGCTCCCTGCTGGCCTGAACTCGGAGCTCCTTGTTGTGAGATGATGGTTATGTACTTTTTTAGTTCTTAAGAATGCTGTGCTTGTTTTGTTGAATTATGAAGATGTGATGATCATATTTTACTTAAACCACAACTTGTTTAGCTCAACCATGCCCTAATTCTTTATTCCACAGTTTTGAGAATAACTTTCTGACATAGGTAAAAAATTGAAATTGTTTTCCTTTTGTAGTTAAAAAAAATAATGCAGATTTCCTAATACAAACTTTGGCAGTCTTCATGAGGGTATAGTCACATTAGCATGGACATTTTCTATTGGGAACACTTTAGTGGCTCAACACAGTGAATAAGGGAAGAGTCCTGACTAAAATTTAGGTTTCCTAAATCCACGGTGGCTCAGCGGTAAAGAATCTGCCTGCCAATGCAGGAGATGACGGTTTGATCCCTGGGTTGAGAAGATCCCCTGGAGAAGGAAAGGGCCGCCCACACTAGTATTCTTGCCTGAGAAATCCCATGGGCAGAGGAGCCTGGTGGATTATACAGTCCAGGAGGTCGCAAAGACTAGGACACAACTAAACGACTAAACAGCTAAACCACCACTAAATCCAGACCCAGTGCCTTTTCCATATTGAAATAAGGAAACCAAATAAAAAATTATTACAGCATACAGAAAACCCTGACAACACTGACTCAACCTGTTAACGATACATGAATACCACTTTACAATGAGAAGCCGATTAACGTATTGAGTTCAAATTAAAGCAGTGTTTCTGGAGATACTTCACGTTTTTTCAGAGAAAACTTTAAAAATATGCAGGAGGATTATCACAGGATGATCAACAACAACAAAATCAATGCAAACTAATCAAGTGTCTCTGGAAAGTCCCATAGAACCAGGACATAAAGAAACAGTGATCTGTTAAGCCCATAGACAGCAACTCCTTGTATCTGAAGAGAAAGCGAAAGTGTTAGTCACTCAGTCCTGTCTGACTCTTTACGACCCTATGGATTGTAGCCCACCAGGCTCCTCTGTCCATGGGATTCTCTAGGCAAGAATACTGGAGTGGGTTGCCATTTCCTTCTCCAGGGGATCTTCCCGACCCAGGGATCGAACCCGGGTATCCTGCCCTGCAGGCAGATTCTTTACCAACTGAGCCACAAGGGAAGTCCTACATACCTAGGTCTACCTCTAACATTTGTGGGGTCCAGATAAAGGAGACAAATGAAGACCCATTACCATACTTTTGAATATTTTACAGTTTTTAACTAGACTTTTAAATTCTTAAATGTAGGGTTTTCTTCCGCTTTAACAAATAGAACTTCATGGTGGCAAAATGTTTAAATCTGTAAAGCTCTACTTTTTATTTGACTGAAAGACAGTAAATTATCAAGACTACTGAATTTTGTTATTATTGAGTATGTCTTAATGCTCTGTTGATGTGCCAGCAATGTTGGGGTAAGTAATAAAGACATGTATGACTCATAAATTATATACTTATTCCACAAAATGCACCTTTTGACTTTATTTTATCAAAATCACTGTATTGTTATAACCAAGATTTTCACATAATTTGGTGATTTTGAGAGTAATAATTTAAAAGTTTCTTTTAAAAAATAATTTGAAGTGTACATACTTAAATATATATATTTCATCAGAAATGTTAATTAAATGAAAGTAGAAACATTGAAGTATTTCTTATATTTTAAAAAAGTTATTTTTCCTAAAATATTTAAAAATTTTGATTAAAGTTAAAAGGCAAAATAGAAATTAAAATTGATGTGTCAAACTTAATAAAATTACTCAGTTTTTTAAAATGTAATTATATCTCATTAAATATTTTTATAAAAACTATTAGAAAATCTAGAGTTTAATGTCTAACTGCTAACATAAAGTATCAGTCTTATCACAATTAACGCAAATTATGTCTAGACCTACATGTATACAATACAGATTTCAGAGTATTATAAATTGTTTAATGTTGCAAAATGTACATTTAGTCATGTCTGAGTCTTTGCAACCCCATGGACTGTAGCCTGTCAGGCTCCTGTGTCCATGGAATTCTCCAGGCAAAAATACTATTTCCTTCTCCAGGGGATCTTCTGGATTCAGGGATTGAACCAGATTGAACCAGGTCTTCCACACTGCAGGCAGATTCTTTACCATCTGAGCCATCATACAAAGTCTGGGAAAAATACTGGAGTGGGTTGCCATTTCCTTTTCCAGGGGATCTTCCTGACTCAGGGATTGAACCCGCATCTCTTGTGTTTCCTGCACTGGCAGGCGGATTCTTTACCACTTACTCACCCTGGCACTATTTTTCAGATACTGAAGAGCGTTAACTGCCCTTAAAACACGTTAAATCTTGTGGGCCTAAGTATTCGCTGTCAGTTATGAATCAAGCTGTGAGTTTCTTGGGGCATTACTAGATCTTATAGTTTCCTTTCACACACTCCCAGGAAGTCTTGTCGCTGCTAGGTACGTAAGAGTCCATCAGTATGAGGCACACAAGTATTGCAGTGACTCGCTTTTAGAATATTTGATTAGTGTGTAATTGATACTCTAACAAGGATATTGGGACTTTGCGCTTGTATAACTGAAAGCAAGAAATATTGGTCTTTTAATAGCACAAGTGTCAGCTTGAATGTAAGGAGTAAAATGGAAGAAAAAGACTTTTAACGCCCTAATAAAGTGCCATGCACATGCCTTGAATTGCTCCTCCCTGCAGACTTTGGTCCAAAGTCATTTGTTTAGTAACAGTTACATGGCAGATATTATGTGCTCTAGAAGTGATTTCTGAAGATTTTCCTCACATTCTTGCCACCTTTAATTCAAGTGAATTCTAGCTCTCACCCACCTTTCCTGAAACTCACGGCTTTTTCATAATTATTAAAATTGCCTGTTTTACATAGCCAGAGAAAGGAAATCCCAGAATTTTAATAATTGAAAATATTGTGGAAATTCATTTCAGATTTTTGAATTTTCTAGAATCCAAATATAATTGACTATTGGAACATTTAGTTTCCAAAATAGCGTCTGGCCGTATTTTTAAACACATAAAATCACATGAATTTGGGGATGATCCTAACATATACGATAGTAAGTTAAAGGTTTTGTTTAATTTATGGTATTAATTTCCTTACTAAGTTTATTATCTTAGGCATTTTAATAAAAATACTCAGGTTAGAAAAACTTAATAGTTTGAGATGACAGTCTTGACCTATATATTTTCATATTGAAAAGTGTCTTCAGGTGTATATTGTTTTGCAATTCTGATTTCTATATTTGTCTGGGAAGGCAGCTATCACTGGACAATATATTGGTTTTCCCAGGTTAGCCGACCCATTTGAGAACATCACAGTACGCAGAAATGCTAAAACTGAAAGCTCAAGCTGCTTTAGTTATATGTACAACAGACACTTTTCTTTTTTTCATACTAGAAAAGTTCGGGTCTTCTCAACCGGCAAGCAGATGTTACCCTGGTGCTGTCTCCATATTCATTAGTCTGTAATGAATCTATTAATTGAATATGTAAGTTTGGCTAATTAGATGTAAGACACGTCTTCAGATTTAAAGGGTAATAATAAAAAATTTAAACTGAAACACCAGATCAAGCATTTAGGGGTTGATAAATGTGGCCTGGAAAGTGCACAGTTCCAATATAAATTAGTTAATTGCCTCTGTTAATTTAGGGGAAATACATTAGCAGAAAGGTCAATCCATTTGAGGCTTGATGTGTTTTTCAAATAGTAAATTAAAAATAGCAAATAAAAGAACGCTAGAAAGTGAGAAGCATGAAGTCCACTTTTCCAATCCAGAGATGGCAGTATGGACTCAAGTAACCCCACAGAGTTAACATTCTATGGGTTAACCAGCGGTTCTCAAGCTGGGCTGTGTCTTACAGGCGCCAGGGAAAATTATCAATGACTAGGGCCCCAACTTAAACTGATTGAAATCTCTGAAGGTGGGACCAGGTAACTGTAATTTTAAAGCTCTCTATGTGTGTGTGTTGTGTGTTTAGTTGCTCAGTCATGTCTGACTCTTTTGTGACCCTTTGGACTGTAGCCCACCAGGTTCCTCTGTCCATGGGATTTTTTAGGCAAGAATACTGGAGTGAGTTGCCATTTCCTCCTCCAAAGGATCTTCCTGACCCAGGGATCAAACCTGCATCTCTTATGTCTCCTGCATTGGGAGACGGGTTCTTTACCTGTTGATCCATCAGAGAAGCCATAAAAGCTCCCTAAATTATAATAATTGGAAACTAGACTAAAACCCATTGGACTATTCCATGAATGTAATAGCAGGAGTAAAACAGCAACATCAGTCACTGGCTGCTATGCAAGCATTAGTAGTGTCAAACTTAATGCTCTCTTTCATTACTAAGAGAGGGGAAATAAACTGCCCTTAGTCCTTACTGCATTTACTCTTCTGGCTATGTCTGTGTCAAAGAGTCTGCTGTTATTGTTTGGTCATGAGGTCCTGTCCCAACTCTTTTGCGACCTCATGGACTATAGCCCAGTAGGCTCCTCTGACCATGGGATTCCCCAGGCAAAAATACTGAAGTGGGTTGCCATTTCCTCCTCCAGGGGCTCTTCCTGACCCAGTGTATGAACCTGAATCTCCTGCACTGGCAGGTGGATTCTTTACCAGGGAGCCACCATATAATAGACACATAAAGATTCTATTACTTGAGAATATTTAACTAGGATTTGGGAAATGGGAGGAAATCCCAGGCCCAGGTGTTTGCTTTTGGGAGTTCCAGTTTTGCAAATAGTTAACTTACTGGATAACATTAGTTACCTTCACACTAAAAAATGTCAAAGGAGTTCTTTGTTGGGTCATGTTTTGTAAAATGTTCCCTCATCGCTTGTGTCTTCTGTCCTCCATAGCACCTGCAAGAATTTAAGACTCATGGAAACCCCAACAAAAGCATTTGTAATAGGTTGTCTCCTTTCTGATATCCTCTTTCACTCTCATTCTGCCCTGCGTATTCTAACTTCTTTCCTGTCTCATATGGTCCTTTAATTGTTTCACATATGTAGTTACTGTCATCCCGCACACTTCTTTTTGTTCTTCGTAGACTCTATGCTGATGCTTAGCTCATAATGTATCATCAAGGAATACTGTTTGGTTGAAGCTATTTGATTGATAGAGGGGGAAAAAATCCAGGTTTAGCAATGTAGTCAAGGAGTCACAGATGCTCTGAAATGGGGAATATGTTATGTCTGAATCAAGAAACCCTTCCTTTGTAACCTAGGGCTGGGTGTCCAAATTGGATGTCTGTGTCCTGGCTCTTGGAGAAGGCAATGGCAACCCACTCCAGTACTCTTGCCTGGAAAATCCCATGGATGGAGGAGCCTGGTAGGCTGCAGTCCATGGGGTCGCTGGAGTCGGACACGACTGAGCGACTTCGCTTTCACTTTTCACTTTCATGCATTGGAGAAGGAAATGGCAACCCACTCCAATATTCTTGCCTAGAGAATCCCAGGGACGGGGGGAGCCTGGTGGGCTGCCATCTATGGGGTCGCACAGAGTCGGACACAACTGAAGTGACTTAGCAGCAGCAGCAGCAGTCCTGGCTCTGAATGCCTCACACTCTTGACCTGTGCTGTTCATAGACAAACTGTGTAGTTGAGAAGAAAGAGGCTGGCATTCCCCCCTCTGTTGTCTAACATGTTCCTCATTATCTTGTCAATGGCTCATTCCACCATGTAAAGGAGAATAATTACTATTCATTTAACCTTGTATTCTAATGACCATGAACATGGATCCCTCTCCCAAATATCACCAAAGTTCATAAGAGAATTACTTATGACCAAAGTATTAAATGACTGTATAAGGAAAGAAAGACTTGGGGAAGAAGTTTATATTTAAAAATGCATCATGCTCAGTCACTTCAGTCATGTCTGACTCTTTGCAACCCTATGGGCTGTAGCCCACCAGGCTCCTCTCACCATGGGATTCTCCAGGCAAGAATATTGGAGTAGGTTGCCATGCCATCCTCCAGGGGATCTTCCCAACCCAGGGATTGAACAGAAGAGCAAATTTAGCTTAGTTACATGCCAAGCACTTATCTAGGTGAAGGAAAACATAAAAATGTAGGGGCTTGCCCATTAGTAACTCTTCCTCACCCACAATGAGGAATTGGAAACAATACTTGTTTCCAATCTGCCACATACCCATGTGACTTGCTCTGGGATATCACCTTCTCTTATCTAGCTTGTGAACGAACTGTAGGTTCTAAATACTGCACCTTTTATGGTAAATTTGGCTGATGAACCCTTTTCTTAAGGGTCACAAAATGTCTTTCAATGATAGGCTAACTGCAGTGTAAAATTTGAATCTCAAGTATTTTTTTTCCTCTAAAGTAATTCAGATTAAAACGGAAACATCTAAGAAAAGAGTTCTTACCAGTATCAGATGCATACATTGAATCCAAGCTATTGCTTTTTAAAGTGACAATATTTACTTGCACCTACATACCATCAACTGCAGAGGGAGCTAATGCCTTTTTTTCCTCAGGGCCATCAGGAAAGACTCCATAGCTGAGATTTTAATTTTTCTCTACGCCTGTTAAGTGTGATTATTGATAAAGTACTGAGCTCATCTCTGCAACCAAATTTAAGCCTCTAAAACATATATGAAGTGGAACTGAGCTTTACAACAAAGAGGAATCTAGTTTCCACTTTTAAAATGGTCTCCTGAGGTTCTCAAAAGCTGGAAGATATATTTTTAAAGGAAAGAATTGTGTTTTGTATCAAAACATGATTTTTGGAGTCATGACCAATTAGGAATCTACACCCTGCAACCATAAATACTCTTTTTCATAGAATATAGTGACCAGAGGCCACATTGGGCATAGGGAATTAATATGTAGAGAATTTTTATGGTTAATAAGTGCCACAATCTCAGCCTTTTTTCCTCTAGATATTGGAAGGAAAAGAATAATTAAGTGAGCATTTAGATCCCAAATAAAAAGTTAATATTCACGTTAAATAAAAAAATGTAAGTGAATTTATTTTATAGAAGTTTTCATAATGGGTCCAAAATACTTCATTAAGCATTTCTGGATAAAAATATGTAAAGCTCTTTATAAGCTTTTGTTAGTATATTAAATACCATTTCTCTGTAAATATTCCTTACATTAAGCTTTCCTGTTAAGAGTTTTCAGGAAACATTTCAAATAAAGTAGCCAGACATATCCCATTTGAGATGAATGAGATCATTAGGAAACACTTATATCTGAAATAAGCACTGAGATCATTCTGCATACAACCCAAGGGCCCTAATTTTTTAAATATTTCAAACACCATGCTCCTTTCAAATCATTAGACTTAGAGACATTTAAGGAACTGATTCAATTAACCCAGAAGAAGGAAATGCTATAATGTGTGATTTATTTTTGCAGATAAATTAAAATGCAAGTGTATCTGTTAGAAAAGGTAGGCTGTCAGCATGGTTAGTGATGGGAACAGGAAAGCAATTAAGCAGGGCCACCTGAGGCTGAAATAGCGCCTAAACATGGAAGCGTGACATTCAAGCTGGACATTCAGTTATTGCCAAAACCATAAGTGTTCCTTCGTTGGAAGGAATATCTGTGCTCTAGTTAGTCTCCCTCATTGACTTCTGAAAGATGTTCCTCGATTTAACAGATACTTCCCTCCCTTAATTGTAATCTGAAAAGAAGCCTAAATTGCTAGGGTTTCATACCTAAAGTCAAGCTTCACATACAGCTGATGCCTGAAAATTACAACTTTGCATTCTACTATTTAGGTGAGGAAATATGAGGCAAGAATTTATTTTTCTCCTCTATGACTCCAGGATATTGGCTCCACCAGGCCTAATAAATTGTTTTCACAAGGAAATAAATAGAGCATGCTGTAGTGCACATTCCCCTGTGCAGGGGCTTTAACCAAGATGTATCCTAAACAATAAATAATTACAGATGGGGGAGGGTGGGAGAAGGAAACATTATAAGGTTGGGAAAAAATGTTTCTTAGCTAAATCAGGAAAGAGACTTACATTCAAAATGTTAAACCTGAAGATAAAGACTGCTACTTCAACCACTGTAAAATCTGTGGAGAAAATAAGAGGACAATAAAACAAGAGAAGAGAACAGGAATATGAGAAAAGTTGCTAAGGCAGCTTTGAAAGTAAGTAACAGAAGAATAAACTCTACTAATAGAAACAAACAAGACTAAAGTAGTTGCAATTCATTATTCTTTTCTGCTAAATCTTGTCCCCCATCCTGAATTAAAGAATTTGCACAAAAAATGGCCACAATCAGGAGCAGAAGATGGGGGAAAAGAAAATGACTGTACAAACAACAACAACAAAAAACTCTTAGAAACGTATGAAAAGATAAATTTATAGTAAAAGATGGGGAAAAGTAAAACAAAATGTAAGATCAGGAAGAGAAAATGTCCCTTAATCAGAGAGCTTGGGAAAGTTACCTTCATTTTACAGTTGAAGTAGTCAGCGGAAATGGAACTGTTTACAAGAAATGTTTTGAAAATGTTTAGGAGAAGCCAGTGTTTGGAGAAGGCAATGGCACCCCACTCCAATACTCTTGCCTGGAAAATCCCATGGACGGAGGAGCCTGGTGGGCTACAGTCCATGGGGTCGCTAAGAGTCGGACACGACTGAGTGACTTCACTTTCACTTTTCACTCTCATGCATTGGAGAAGGAAATGGCAACCCACTCCAGTGTTCTTGCCTGGAGAATCCCAGGGACAGGGGAGCCTGGTGGGCTGCCGTCTATGGGGTCGCACAGAGTCGGACACGACTGAAGCGACTTAGCAGTAGCAGGAGAAGCCAAAAGATCCTTTCTGGCCCAAATAAGAAGGGAATCTGTTTATTGCTCTTCCTCACTAGGATTCCCAGGTGGTGCTAGTGGTAAAGAACCTGCCTGCCAATGCACGAGATATAATGAGACATGGGTTCAATCTCTGGGTCGGCAAGATCCCCTGGAGGAGGGCATGGCGATCCCCTCCAGTATTCTTGCCTGGAGAAACCCATGGACAGAGGAGCCCAGCTGACTGCAGTCCACAGGGTCACACAGAGTTGGACATGACTGAAGTGAGTTAGCATGCATGCACTGTTTAACAAATGCTGATAACTCTAACATGTCATTCCTTCCAGCCACGGTGATGGAACTGGAGTTAGCACACCAGAGTGGGGTCAAGGGTGAATATCCCCATTTTATACTTTGAGGAGAATATAAATCAGTGGTTTCTGGTTTGCAACAGTCTTTCTTGATAATATTCATTCATCAGTTAATTTATACAATTTTCCCTTTTCTCTTCCTCAGAATCTTTTGATGACTTGTCCTTCTCAGTGTCTCGAGTTAAGGCCCTTACAGCCTTGAGGCAACTGCCTTGCCAGCCTCATCTGCTGCTTCTCCAGCACCACTGATGTCCCTAAAAAGCATTCACACATTTCCATGCCTTTGCTCTTGTGGACTCTTCTGCCTATTCTGTCCTCCTCTCCATGCTGAAGGCTGACCTTCCTTTTAAGGCCAACCTCCAAGGTCCATTTCCCCAGAGAGCTGGCCTCTTCCTTGGTGTGGCACCCAGATGGTGTTGTGGATGCTCTTTCCCCCCAGCCTCCCATAGTCATCTCTCTCTCCATGGGGGGTTTAAGCTCACTCTAGTGAGCTGTCTTATTTGTAACCCAGTCTCTACACCATGCCTTGCATCAGAAAGCACTCAAAACATGTTTGTAGAATTGTTCCACAGGCATCACTGATTTCCCTCGCTACAGACTTCTCCCTTTCTCAGATAACCTTAACTTTTTAATCTCTCAGTTGTATCTCTAACCCTCTAAGGTTTTCATCTATTTCATGAACATATACTGTTATTATTAAGGCATAATCTTTAGCCATTGAGATCCCCTGTGAACTGAAATCTCACTGCTTTCTCGGACCCTCAGCTAAGGTCCATAATTTCTCCAAACAAACAAAACACGCATACACACACATAGACACAACCCCAAATTCACTCTGGTAACTTAATATAGATATGTTGGGGTCTGAGAGGCTGGAAGTTATTTCTTCAGACCTAATACTGAAATGATATATTTAAGTCTATTTCTACTGTTAAGAACCAAGCAATAAATATAGGGCTGTTTTAGTTACTGAAAGTATCTAAGTCAGGATCTTTTCTGGTGGACACTTAACATCCAAAGAATCAGTAGACCTCTGTCAGGCTTACATTGAGAGTGCAAGTGACCTACAAAGGTCTTTTGATCTGGACCCTAGATTTAGACTAGGACCCCAAAGCCCATTCTGAGATGGGGGTCTCTGTGTTCCTGACGTAGACCTACATGCTGACCTCTAGAGTTCCAAAAACTAGATCTGTTGGAGCTTCGAAAAGGCTTAAATTAGGGAGCTCAACTCTAAAGGGGGCAGTTAAGTGAGAAGCCCAATGTCTGGCGACATGATAGCTGTTAACGTGGAGAACTAGTTGTATCCTTGTGCGTTTGGGGACGAGGAGAGTCCCTGTTTCCCTCTAGAAAGAGGTATCAGGAAGGACCACAAAAGCCAACGCAGCTTGCAACTCCGAGGAGCAGCCCCGTCTTTCCAAGGCCCCATCTTCCCGGCGCAGCCCAGACCGCCCGGGGTGGTCCCGGCCAGCAGAGGGCAGCAGCTGGGCGGGAGAGTCCCGCCGAGGGCCGCGCGGCGTCGACAGGATCGCGGGGACACTCTTTTTGAGGAGTAGGGCGAGAAACTCGCTCATCACTACCCGTTCCCGACCCTGTGGCCACGGCGCACCTCGGGCCGCGTTTCGGGAAGTGGGTTGCGCGGGCACCCGGTAGCTGCGGAGGGCCCGGCGCCCTTGGCGGGAAGAGAGCGGAGGGAGTCCCGCGAGTCCCCGGGAGAGAAGGGGAGCAGGGCTTCCGCGGGTCCGGGGCGGGAGGGGATCTCTGTGCCGGCCGCAGCGTCGGTTGCCCCTTCCTTGGCCGGACCCCTCAGGGCCCGGGCTTCTCCCACCGACACCGCGTCCAGCTCTCGAGGCTGAGTAAGCGCCGGGCCGCTCCGGTCCCCTCGCCAGCCCCCCGCTCCGCTTCCAGGGCCGGGACAGGCGCCCGACATCGGCCAAGGTGTGCTTCCCGCCGACGCTGCCCCGGCCGGAGGGAGGCCAGTCCCGGCGGCTGAGCCCCGAGCGGCCGCGGTGCAGGTTTGCGCTCCCGCCGTCGAAGACTGCGGCGGCCGCGTGGGCTGGTCCCCGCGGTCGCGGGTGCTCAGGGCGAGGGGGGGCGGCGGGCGCACTTGACCGTGGGTCTCAAGCGTCCGAGCCGCGCGGCGCTGGGCGGCGGGCTTTATGTAAATCGGGGCTGCGCCGGGGCGTCCTAGGTAGGATGGACCAGCCCCCCGCGCCTCGGCCCTCACGTCCAATAAGAAGAGCCCCAGCTTGACACCTGCCTATATACAGGCGAGCGCGCCCCCGGCTCTCGGACCGCGCGCACAGCCCGCACTGCCCACGCCGCGGGCGAGCGAGACCTCGGCCCGCCCCCATGACTTCCAGCGAGATCGAGATGCCCGGCGAGGTGAAGGCCGACCCCGCCGCCCTCATGGCGTCCCTGCACCTCCTGCCGTCGCCCACGCCCAACCTCGAGATCAAGTACACCAAGGTAAGGCGCCACGGGGGGCCGGCCGTCCACGGAGACTTTCCAGAACCTTCCTTCCTCTCCGTGAGGACAGGGTGTGGGGCTGGGGTCTTCCGGGCCCAGCCCGTCGAGCCCGCGCAGCAGAGGGACACCCGGTCCTCGGCGTTGGGGCTTCTCAAGTCCCGCCGGGGTCTTGGGACGCGTCGGGGACTCGCCTCCGCCAGCCTGCCGCGCGGCGCTGAGAGTCGCCGTCAACGGCTGCTGCCCAAACCGCGTCCGCCGCTGCCTCCTCGTCCGGTTCTCCGGGCCCCGACTGCTGCGAGGAAGGCGTCGGCACCGCTTCCACTCCTCGAAGGGTACCCCGCCGGGTTGGCCGAGCAGCCTGGCCGTCTCTTCTCGGCCGTCCACCTTTAGGGGACCGTCTCGGGTACCCCGCAGCCCTAGCGGGGCACGGCCAGCGGCTGTCGCATAGGATCGTCCAGGCTCACAGCGCTACGGCCGCCTTTGCAGATTTCATGGAAACCTGGCCTCTGAGTACAGTAGATCCAATATCAGCGTTTTATTCGAATTTTGTAGGTAGTGGCAGTTTTCCTGGAAAACTTGAGAAGTCTTTAAATTCGTGCATATTAACGGGTTCGCTTTTGAACTGAAAAAAAAAAAAATTGCTTTTTATAACGAACTCTGACATCTCGGGTTACCCAAGCAGGAATTAATTTTTGTTGCACCGCAACATAAAAAGGAAATGCGTTCTCTACCTTAATGTAAATAGAATTTACTTTCCACAAATTGGACATAGAATAAAAGTATTGATTACACATACAGGGGAGGTTATGTTATGCCATTGGGGTGTGAGAGAGAAATAGATGCAATTTAAAATAATGTTTCTTGGAGTTCCTTTTACAGTTGTCTTGATTTTCTATTCCTTTCCGTTGATTTCTACTCCAGACATCGCCCATTCAACCTAAACGCATACTGCGCACACGCAACACGGTTAAACTTGTTTTCCATCATGCTTATTACGAGATAAACTGAATTTTGTCCAGGAACGAATTGTTTGGTTTTGTTTTAAGGATTGAAAGAGAAATATTTTTAAAAACCCATCAATATTGAAATTTTACCCGCCGAATTATAGGATAAAAACCAGGGTGGCTCGTGTTTTGAATGCCAATTTAGATGGATTTAATGTACCTGTTAGCTTTTTAGATGGTGTGACAAATTTTTGAAAGTCTTTTTAATGAGAGATCGTTAATGGTTACAACCATTTAGGCATTGTTTGCATAACAATGGTGCCAGTGTGTGGCACTTCTCCCGGTTTAGGAACAAGCAAGGAAAGCATGTAGCATAAGAGTTGTTTTATGAGGGTCCCTAACCTCTTCAGGTTCTTTTTAAAAGGTTTCGGGATGGAAGAGCTCTGCTGGAGAGGGGACCTCAGATTTGGGACGGTTTGATTTTAGTCTTACTTTGGATTGAATTTTCCTCACAGCTCCTGAATGGAGTTTTAGGTTTGCAGTAGGTATCTAGGAATTTAATTTGGAAGCTTTTCCAGCTCTCTTTTTCTCTGACAACCCCGGCTTCCTTTTTTCTCTTGTTGTGCCCCAGTAGGAAAGACAACTGATTTATAGCTAATTGAAGCCTTTAATGTGGAGTCCTTTAGCTCAGGGGAGACTTTTATCCAGTATCCACTTTCCCAGTTATTACAAAGAAAAACAATCAGAAATGAAATAATGGATCGTAACTTGATTCTTTAATTTGTGGGGAGGAGGCACCTTATTTTTAGGCTTGACAAACAACCCTCATAAACATTGAGCAAAACTAATCTAAAGGCAAGGTCTTTTCACAAAACCTTGTAAAATCAGGTATCTGTGAACATTCCCAGCAGCTTTGCTCCTTGGCCCTTTAGTGAGACTTCTGAATTTTCTGAGACAAGTGGTATGGGCAAGCAGCATCTTTAACACGGAGAGCACAAGTTGCTCTTTTGATAGCCGAGGGTACTGGGCTGTGATTTTTTACTTAAAAGGAAAATAAGATTAATGGAGAGTTTTTTAAAAATTCACTTATCAAAAGCGAGGGAAATTATACTAGTGATTTTAAGCAGAAGAATGAACAAGGTGCAATAGTTGGTCCTTTAGAATAGTGATACCACATTCATTAGGAATTTTTAAAAGGGCACTAGCTAAAATATTATTATGCTAGAGAGCTTGTTGAATAACACATAGGAAAGAAATACAGTATTTACGTCAGAAAATGGTACCAGATAAATATAGATGGGTCCTTAATAATTTTTGTCTTGTTAAATGAATAATTTTAGTGAAGGATATGTAACAATAGGATTTTAAAATATTATCTGGGGACAGTAGAATCATACTTACATGTAAATGGTTATATTTTGAGAATTTTAAGTACCATGCGTTCAGAAAACTTGCACTTGTGATTTTTTTTTTTTACTTTTCACCATTTCTTTCTTCTTCTAAAAGTATTTTACATTTTTTATAAAAGAGGAGTAAAGGAGACCATAAGAAATAAAAGTTACTGCTGTTTGTCTGTCCAGTGAAAATGCTCCAAAATTAAAGTTCAATCCCCAAGAATGCTGAAAGGGCTAAACTCATGGTTTTGTATTGACTCTCAGGCAATTGCATCTAATTTTTAAACTAAGCCTATCTCTCTGAAATTCCAACACCCATTAAGGACTAATGATCAATAGTACCACTTTTGGAATATGTCTAATTTTATTTCCCTAATATAGCAAGCTAGACCCCCAACAAGTTTTAAAACTGATTCTTTTTAAAGGAATATGTTAAAACAAAAAAAAAATTGCAGACTGTTAGTCAAGAAAGACTGATAACTCCACCAACATGAAGTAGCAAAGGGTTGGGGCCAGGAAAATGTACACTCTTTTCCTTGTATCCTGAGAAGATTGCTTAATGGCTTGCACAGGAATGAGCGTGATTGTTTTTAGCTGTGCCTTTATGGATTAAAGATTTTTCTGAGTTGTTCCTGTTTTATCAGTCTGATTGTTAAATTTTTGTATATTTGAATATATTGTAGGAGTATACTCATGATAAAATCAAGGCTTGCACTTTGCTGACTGCCCCTAACTTCAGGGAAGATCTCTTCCAGATTCCCAGACCTTTGGAAAATTTTGGACTGTGTCCCACCCCTACCTTCTCTATTGTCCCTATCATCTTTTCTGGCTATACTAGTCCCTCCTTCCCCCAACTCCCCACCACACACACACACACACACACACACACACACACACACACAGACACACACACAGACACACACACACACACACAATCATTGTGCCATCTCTCTGTTGATCACTTTTTCAATGAAAGTTTATGCCCATAACGAACACTACCATAAAGAGTAGTGTTTTGTTTTAGTAGTAGTTTTATTTTCCTTCAGGATTTGACACTGTGGAGAGCTAGGACATAGGGAAGAAGAGGGTTATGGAACTGACCCACTGAACTAGAAGAGAAAAAAAAATAGGCAATGAACTGAAAATTAGAGCTAATGTGCATTGGGCAACTATTATTTATTCTTTTATTCATTTAGCAACCTTTTCTTGAACATCTACTGTTTTCTGGGATCAATTTCAATTCAGTTCAAAGACTTTTTAAGTGGCTGTCTTCCCGTAATAGTGCTTTTCATTACACTGGTCAGGCTCTGGAAGAAACATCGAACGAACTCCTAGGAGCTTAGGGTCTTTTTAGAAAGATGGAATGCCAAATTTTGGTTATCAGCATGGCAGTACTTCAGTAGATCAATGTAATAATAACAATAATGATAACATTTATAATGCCACTTACATTGTGATGGAGCCTAACAGCTTACCTAGCACTTTCATGTATATGTTAGATCCTTGAAAAACCTTTTGAAGGACACAGAGTAGGAAGAAATAGGTATAATTGATAAGGAAGACCTTGGCCTTGATTTATGAAAAATTGATAGAGCTTGCCTCACCATACACTTTGCTTTTCCTAACAGTCTCATACTTTTTTTTTTTTTTGAGAAAAAGTTTAAATCTTTATTTTTATGTGTTGCTCCTGTTGGAAACATGGAGAGAATATGAACTAGTCAACTCCTCTTAAGAAGGAACTCCTTTTTGTGACCTTTGATTTCCTGACTTTAAATTACTATTTTTGCTATTTCTATGAGTTTGTGGGGTTTTTTTTTTTAGGTCTAGGGCGGGTTCTTATCTATCCCAGGGATTCTCTCTTTAAGGTTTGGTTATTTCTAAACCTCTAATCAAGATTGTCTTCTTGATCCTAAGTTGTTAATCAATTTTCATGTTTATAGGAGACCTCGGGTTTTCAAAAATATAATTTTTCATAATTGGACAGCTTTCTCATGTTTGTATCATCTCCATTTAATCCAGGGAAGCTAAAAAACTTTATTGTAGGACTTGAATTAGATAATTTTTCTGAGTTCTGCCTGATGCCTTCTGTTAAATAGGCAGGAATCATATGGAATCATTTGCTGAAGTGCTTCTGTCCTTTATTTCTATAAAAAGAGAAATTATAGTTTTTCTGTATGAAAAAAAGCCTTCTGAGGAACGTGTTCTGTGAGGTCTGATTTTCTTGCAGCCTGGTTTGAGAGAAGCCAGGCGTGCACAGGGAGTTCTCTTTCATGTTAGACGATGATTAACCTGATGATCGATCCATGACCAAAACAAAAATATCTCAAATATCAACATATACAGTTTTCTCTCAAGTCTTTCTCAGTTGGATAATGGAATACAAATATTGATGTCTATTTTTTTTCTTTTAGTTAGTGACAGCTTGTTGGGGTCAGCACACTGTAGACTTTCTGCTTGATTTTATAAATAAAGTTTTATTGGAACACATCCACAACCATTCATTTACACAAAGTATCTGTGGCTGTTACTATAATGGCAGAGTCAGGTAGTTACAACAGCACTGTATGGCCCACATTAAGTTTACAAGCCCTTGACTTACTTAGAAAAAAGAAAGGCTCTCGGTTAAAAATAGGCCCTTGTTCAAATCTAGGTCAGATTTGTAATTCTTAGTGCTGTGCACGTTTAACGTTTATTCACCTCGTAGTGCCAAGTAACGGTGCCAGATTCTGGAGATGGACTAATAAGCAACGTATGAATGGGGTCTCCTCTCAGGGAGTTTCTTCACTGAGTGTCAGTTTCTACATCTGTCAAAACTGAGGTAATAGTAATACCTACCCTACATGATGGTTGTTGTCAGGACTGAGCAAGTGTGTAAAAGTAAGTGGCATATAATGACAGTCAGCCAAAGTCTAGTTCCATTTCATTTTTGGGAAGTGATGAATATATTTTTGCTTCAAATTGATGAATGTCCATTTTAAGGAAGATTGGAATTGTATAGTCAACAGCTGTTTTCTGTTTTCTGAAACAGTCCATTGTTTACTAATTAGTCATAAGGGTTTAATATTCTCGGTAGCTGTGGAATCATTATATGTTTACACTGGATTTTTATCAGATGGGACCCCTTGGAGGTTTCCCTGTCAAGGACTTCTCTTTATTAAAAAGTTACTGAATCAAACAATTTCCAGCCAGGATTTTAGTAATCAAATTAGTTATCTGACACGTGTGCCAAAACTCTGCATCGACATGCCTTTTATACCCAGTCCTGAATGTCAGATGGCAAAGAGTCATTTCTGGTGTTTTGAGTAGCTTAAAGAAAGATCATGTCAAGTTGTTGGTGCATAAATCTGGGAAGTATGACAGCATAGGAGGACATTCTCAGGAGGTGGATGCCTTTTGAAATGGAAAATAATCTTAGTTTATACAATTTAAAATTAAAGAGCCTTTCAGTGGTCCTGATTTCCCAGTTTGGGGGCACTTCATCCTCCAAACAATAAAAGCACCACATAGTGACTGTTTTGAATTAATTTCAAAGCCAGTCATTTCCCCTTAGACAGCAAACCAATGCATAGAAATGATTGCCATAATGTCACCTTGGTTAATTTTTAATTGCCTTTTCAGACCTGTCTTTGTGCTTTATTCCATTTTACCTTTCAGATATATGAGATAACCCAAATTGTGAATTTCTTATCTCTGGCGTTTTTCTATTGCTAGTTTGTCTGCTTGCAAGATGGTAGAGTTATGTTTAAATTGTTTCCCTTCCAAATCTTAATGGTTTATTTACAACAACTTTCTGTTTTATCGCATAATTTGAAAACACTTCCAGCCTTTGAAAATTCCAGTTGGAATAATAATCAAGTGCTTTCACCATCTAGACTTTAGCTGGGCTCACAACAAACTAGCCTGGGGCTAAACACAGGGGTTTATTGAATTCTGTAGAATGTGGTTAAAAATTAGAATGTCTGTGAGTGAATACTCTAATTTTTATTATAGAAGGAAGCTTTCCTTTTATTTCAGTTCAGCCTTGTTGCCTCCAGAAGTAGATATCTGCTCTGTTTCCTTTTCTTACCACAGTCTGACCTTTGGAGAGCCAGAGTTGCAATTTCTTTATTTCTAGATCTCTGGAAAGATAAAACCTATTGTCCAGTTGAAAGTGGAAAACACCTTATTTAGACAGAATTGAGGGTATCATGGGTACCAAAACAGTTTCCAATATTGATTATAAATTATGGAGAAAAAGTAAAAATAATTAAATATTATATTTTATACACTTTCTTCTATATGATTTTAGTTTTTCTAACCTGTCTTTGGATTTCAAGTCCAGTGACTCTTTGGATTTTGCCCCAGGTCATTTCTAGGGATTTCTAAGAGATTAAGCTTGGTCAAAAAATGGTATAAGCAATATGTCTCTTCCCACAGAAAGGATGGAGCCTACCTCCAGGTGAGTAGATCTGCCAAAGTAGTGTGAATTTAATAAACTCACTACGAGGCAGAAATCACCTGTTTCCCTCCTCCTGCAACCCCCATCATTGACTAACACCAAACATATGGACTGAGGTACGTGTAGTGCTGGAGGGTTTAGAGGGAAAGAAAGGGGGACGTAAGAAGACCTTGACTGGGAAGACAGAATTATGAATTATCTCCACAGATCAACAGAGGATAACATAAAGTCTTATTTCATGAGGTGTGAAAAATGGGCTCCCTCACTGAATCCTTTTTGGGTGGAAATCAGGAAATAGTATGAGACTGATTGGCTGAACATGAAAGCAGTGAATTCTCTATATTTTAGAGTCTGATAATCAATGTACCAATATAACTTGATTTTCACAGGGAAGGTTATCTAATTGCATTACTCAGGGTTATTTTTATTTTTATCTGCAGCCAGAGCTCACCCTTTTGCTTTCCTGAATTTATTTACTTATCATCATTTATTCATCAGACATTTATTAGAGCCTCTTGTGTCCAAAGCATTGTTAGTCACTGTCTGGCATGAAAAGATACATAGATGTGTGCATTGTCCTGAAGAGGCTAGAGAGGATTCCTGCTTGGGTGTGTGATGAGAACATGAACACCAATAACTGGCGCATGATCAGGTCAGTTCAGTCGCTCAGTCGTGTCCGACTCTCTGCGACCCCATGAATCGCAGCACGCCAGGCCTCCCTGTCCATCACCAACTCCCGGAGTTCACTCAGACTCACGTCCATCGAGTCCGTGATGCCATCCAGCCGTCTTATCCTCTGTCGTCCCCTTCTCCTCCTGCCCCCAGTCCCTCCCAGCATCAGTCTTTTCCAATGAGTCAACTCTTCGCATGAGGTGGCCAACGTACTGGAGTTTCAGCTTTAGCATCATTCCTTCCAAAGAAATCCCAGGGCTGATCTCCTTCAGAATGGACTGGTTGGATCTCCTTGCAGTCCAAGGGACTCTCAAGAGTCTTCTCCAACACCACAGTTCAAAAGCATCAATTCTTTGGCTCTCAGCCTTCTTCACAGTCCAACTCTCACATCCATACATGACCACAGGAAAAACCATAGCCTTGACTAGACGGACCTTAGTTGGCAAAGTAATGTCTCTGTGGCGCATGATAGAAGATACTGAATTCTTGACAGGAATGCACTTGAAGCACCATGATGATTCAAAAGAAGAGATGTTTCAGGCTCAGCACATCAGCAGCATTTTGTATTCTTAGACGTACTTGAGAGGAGATCAGATACTTCAGTCATACAGGAGAGTGTAGCCAATATAACAAACGTGTATACATTTACCCAGGTTTCTTTGCTCTTAACTATTTGTGCTATTTGCTTCTAATCTTTTTCAAGAAATACATTGATGGTCTACCTGTGAACTTCTCCCAATCCCCTCTCTCCTTTCCTTTCTTCCTCAGAGGTATTTGGCATCTATCTTTCTCACTGGTATATGTCCATACACACATATTAATAAATGATGTGTACTATTGTCTCACATTCTAAACCTGTTAATATAAATGGTACCATACCATGCCAAAGTTATGACCAACGTAGACAGAATATTAAAAAGCAGAGACATTACTTTGCCAACAAAGGTCTGTCTAGTCAAGGCTGTGGTTTTTCTAGTATTGTAGTTGTAGTAGTTTAGTCGCTCAGTCGTGTCCGACTCTCTGTGACCCCATGAATCACAGCACGCCAGGCCTCCCTGTCCATCACCAGCTCCCGGAGTTCACTCAGATTCATGTCCGTCGATTCAGTGATGCCATCCAACCATCTCATCTCATCCTCTGTCGTCCCCTTCTCCTCCTGCCCCCAATCCTTCCCAGCATCAAAGTCTTTTCCAGTGAGTCAACTCTTCTCATGAGGTGGCCAAAGTGTTGGAGTTTCAGCTTTAGCATCATTCCTTCCAAAGAAATCCCAGGGCTGATCTCCTTCAGAATGGATCGGTTGGATCTCCTTGCAGTCCAAGGGACTCTCAAGAGTCTTCTCCAACACCACAGTTCAAAAGCATCAATTCTTCGGCTCTCAGCCTTCTTCACAGTCCCACTCTCACATGGATGTATAAAGAAAGTTGAGCACCAAAGAATTGATGCTTTTGAACTGTGGTGTTGGAGAAGACTCTTGAGAGTCCCTTGGACTGCAAGGAGATCCAACCAGTCCATCCTAAAGGAAATCAGTCCTGAATATTCATTGGAAGGACTGATGTTGAAGCTGAAACTCCAGTACTTTGGCCACCTGATGCAAAGAGCTGACTCATTTGAAAAGATCCTGGTGCTGGTAAAGACTGAAGGCAGGAGGGGACAACAGAGGATGAGATGGTTGGATGGCTTCACCGACTCAATGAACGAGTTGGTGATGGCCAGGGAGGCCTGGCGTGCTGCAGTCCGTGGGGTCGCAAAGAGTTGGGCATGACTGAGCGACTGAACTTAACTGAATTATGCCATATATATTCTTTGCAGTTTGCTTTATTGGCTTAGCATAGTGTTTTCAAGATTCATTCATGTTGTTGGATATACCTGTAATTCATTCATTGTCATTGTTTCATAGTATTCCATTATTTGAGTATACCCAATTTTTAATTTATTCTACTATTAACATGTAAGATACTGCCAGCATTTTGCTATTCCAGTAAACATTCTTAAGCATATCTCCTTATCTGCCTGGGTGAGAAACCTTCTAGAATATATACTTAGAGTGATATTGTTGACTCTTGGATATATCTACAGCTTTATCAGGGCTTGACAAATATTTGTCCAACACATTATACTAGTTTCCATTGCCATCAGCAGTATATCAAAGTCCCCATTGCTCTATATCCTTGCTTGTACTTGGAGTTCCCATACTTCCTGAATTCTGCCAACCTGCTGAATGCAAAATGTTATCTCATTGCTGTTCTAATTTGCATCACATGATTTCTTGTGAGGTTGAACATCTTTTCATATGTTTGTTGGCCATTTGGCTTTCCACCTTTGTGAATTGGCTAGTATATCATTTGCTCATTTCTGTTTCTATATATGTGTGTCTTTACTGATTTGTAGCAATTTTTATATATACCCAATTATAATCCTTTGACAGTTACATACTCTGTGAACATTTTCTTCCCCTTTGTGCTTATTCTTCCTTCTCCTTTTTTTGGTATAACTAGAAGAGGATTTTCTGTCTTTTTCCCATTATGCTTAGTAATTTTGAACTTGCTCTTTAAGAAACTTATTCCAGGTTTTTCAAGACATTCTTCTATATAGTTTTCTGAAAGTTTATTTTTATTATTACAAATTTTACCTTTTGCATTTGTGTCTTAATTCATCTATAATTGCTATTTGTTTGTATATAATGATACAGATAAATGTTAAGGATGAACACTGTAACATAGAGGAAAATCAAACAATATTACTGTATAAAGAAAGTTAAAACTGTATTCTATGCAATTTTGGACTAAGATTAAGAGGTCCAGAATTCTTCACTGTGTGCCCTTTGTGTTTGGGACTGGAGAAAAATGGAAAGGTGATGGTTACTATAACGTGAAAACCAACATCTAATAGATCTTTTTCTTGATTAACTGATTCAGTACTGTGCTTCATCCTATTAGTTTAGAGAATTTAAATTATTCCTTCGTGCTGGGCTTGAAAATAACATCACTTTATTTTTTGTTAATATTTGAGCTCATTGTGTTTTAAACTCAAAGCTGGTGTTATACATTCACCATTGTATTTGGATTTCGTCAGTTATTTGATCCATGCATGTGTGCCTCTAATTCTAAAGAACCAACTGAAGAATGAAATTCTCCAACCCTAAAACTGGATCTAGTCCTTCTAGGCATCTTATGTATGTAATAAACGGAGTTGGCTCAACACTTATTAATTTTTAGCATGAGTATGATCTCTGAAAGTCCTTGTTACTTGTTTGTACTGCTACTAAAATGTGCAGTTTTTGCCTTGTATTATATTTTTCTGTGTACTCGTCTACTCTTAATCTGTACTAGATTATAAACTTTTATTCATGTTGGTATGTGGAAGCCTCTAATTTAGTGTCTTACAGTATAAATGAATGCTTAGAAAGTATTTGTTGAGTGAATACTTGTTATATTTTATCACTGATAGCTACTAATAGCAATGAATTATCTTTTGATTAATACTTTCTTAATTAACATATTATCCTTTCATTAGTAATACTACAGTTTCCAAAGTACTTTCACAGTGATTACTTTTAATGATTGTGGCAGTCCTATTATGTGACTATTCTGTTAACATCCCATTTTATAAATGGTACAATCAAGCATATTAACGTTAATTAATTTTAGCTGTAGGTGGCTCTTCTAAGCCTCAAATAATCCTTTTCCTTCCCTCCTCGTAACAAGCACAAAAACCACAACAAAGACCAAATAATAATAATAATTGAATTATTAGCCTAAAGCTCTGCTAAATACTTTACAAGATAATCCCAAACCCAGTTCTCTGACTATAAATCCCAACCTTAAGTCCAGTTGGTATTGCCATAGCTATCATCAGCCACAATTTCTGCCTGACATAAAGATGAGAGACTGTGTTCAAACAAACAGTTGATGCAATCAACGTTTGGGGTATGAGTCACCTGGGTAGATGTGATTCCATAGGCTATGGGAAAGAATTGTATTTTTGGATTCTCACTGGTTGGCTAAGTCACACACGGCCCTTAATAACACCTGCTTGTTTGTTTTTTCAGTCAAAAAGTGCTTTTCTTTGGTATGGTTATTTCAGATCCACTTGGGAGTGAGGATTAATGAGACTGTTGAAAGTGAATATATTTCACAGTCTTTCAGATTTTTCTCTCCCACTATGAATAAGCCATCACTTTGTGTTACTTGACTGTAAACGGTGTGGGAGAGGCACTTGACTTAGAAAGAGCAGGGTGGATATGTTGTATCTTGCCTTTTACAAGCAACCATTTCTCGCTAAGACTTGACTTGTTTGGATCCATCTATTCCATGTCACTTCAGCAGGGATGCAGAATAGAGAAATAAAGTGCAGTTTTCAAATATCAACAGAGTTTCGGTGACAGAAGTTGGTAGTGATTGGGATACACAATTAATGTTTCGTTGGAAATGGCTCAGAAATCCTATCTAAGGAAACAACTGTCAAGTTATTGCCCTTAAGCCAGGTTATAATCTCCAGACTTCTGTCTTCACTTTTAGAGAGAAAGCATTTCTCTTTATCCACTACTTTCCAGCCAGACACCCCTTCTTTCCATTTTCATCTCCTTTAAAATTTTTTACACATTTGTGCTTCTCTTCTCCTTCCCGAAGTATTCCTCTCAGACAAACCCTTGATGACCCTCATTCCTTGGTTAGACTCATTTACCTGTTTTCATAAAAATGGTTAGTTGTGCCTGGGAACCTTTGTAGTCAGCTCTTCCAGCTGTTGGCCTGAATGGTCCCTAGGGAGACCAGAAGCAATGAACCTGGAATAACCACATTTGACTTCTGTGAGCCCTCTTGAGAATTTAGTAATTACTTAATGGATTGAATTGGTGACATATACTATTCCAGATAACAGCCTAGGTTGCATTAAATTAACCTTCACAAATGGGTATTTATTAGGTACTCTTAAAAGACTACACGTGTTGGCTGTAATTGCTCTTCCATGTTTCTCCATGCTGATAGGTATTTGTACCCTGTGAAAAATTTCTCAGATGAGAGCCTGGGTGGTGGCTGTAGCCACTTAGTGATATGTGTCATTGTGTTCAGCGCATTGAGCATAAATCCTGTCTTGTAAACAGCAGGAAGACTAATGAGGTTTGCCCACATTCTGGTATCATTACCGGGAATTCCAACAGAGAAGAAATAAAGAAAAGTACATATAATGCAGTGATTTTTTGGAACTCCTTATGATCCAAATTAAGGAGAGAGATGATTGCTCAACATTAAGCATAGACATGTATGTACAAATATGAGTACATAAACTACATTTAGCTAAAAAAGAAACCAACATTCTGCTTTTATGAACACTGGTAAAGTCAGTGACTTGGTTCTACAGAGAGCTAATGAAGAGCTTATTTATGAGTGTCTTTAATTGTGAGAGTGTAGTGGGATAGCTATTGAAATAATGCAGCTGCTAAAATGATAGCACAGTTTTTGCTTTCTCAGAACTCATCATCATTACAGCCAGCTAAAATCTCACATCATTTTTTTGTCTTACAATTTTTGAAGTGATTCTTCCTGTTATTTTTATAGTCACAAATGACTTCTCAACACAATTTCTGAACACAAAGGGAGAGACCTTTCACATGTGTTTTTTAAGATTTATTTCAGATCTTTATTATTACTGCTGTATATAACTTGTGTGTTTGATAATGTCACATCAAGGGATCCGACTATTACTTATTGCCTAGGCTACTTCTTGGATTCAGATTTTCATAAAAACTTATCATTGCAGCTTTGGCACAAAGTATGGTCCAACACATCTTTGCGTTTGTATAAATGCATACATACATGGATGAATACTGTTAATAGAAAATAATATTGTCTGATCCATTTGCAGAGTTACTAATAAAAATCTGGGACTAGAAAGTGAATTCCAGGGTAAAGTGTTTTGAAATAAATAGCTTTCTCTCTTTAGAGAAAACATATGCATATTCCCTCTCTCTTTCTCTAATGGAAAAATCCCCTCCTCCACTCCCGCTTACTTGTCCCTTTCGTTGAAATAGAAGCCCCTCAGGTATGCTGTAGAGTAGTGAACAAGGCAGGGGACTCTGCACTAGGAGATCTGTGTTCTGGTCCCAGCTCTGCCAGGGATGTGTGCTCGTTTAGCAGTTTCTTGTATATGTAGGCACACAGTAAATACACCCTGAATTACTGAATGAACAAATTAATCACTTATTGAGTGCTTCCTTCTATACCAGACTCTGAAAATGTTTTGTGATACTGATTAAGTTACTTAAATTCCTTGGACCAAACTTTTATTACTTATAAAGTGATAGGACAGAATGAGATGCCTATTTACACCCATGTAGTACTTACAAATATGACTAGATGAGTCGTAAGATTTCTTCATCCCACCGTGACTCTTCAGAACTCTTTAATTTCCTGGATCCCAATTTGGGATTATGAGATCAGAAGGAAAATACCAAACTTGTTTGTACATCCAGTTACAGGCTTTCTGGGACCCCAGATTTTCACTCAGAACAGTGGTTGTAAAAAATATTTTCCCAAGGATGTCCTTATAATTACCAAAAAGTAGTCCATAGAAGTTTCTGTTAATGACTCTAGTTATATAAATGAGTGATTAGCGGTGTCATAAAGATCCACTGGAAATAAAAAATTGTTGTGTTTACTGAACACTTAGAGTACTAGAAATTCGATTAGTAACTCCCAAGAGAATTCTTCCTTAAAGTCTTAGGGAACATTGATTTTAATACTTAGTAATGATGGTAGGAAAAAAGGGCTTGTTGGCACTTTTCTGCCAAAGGATTTTGGCAGCTTCTCTGTCAACCTCAGCTCATGAAAACCACAGTGGGTCGGGTAAACTGTGTGGAGAGGGAACTTGTCAGAAGCTTACAGCTTTTCACTTGAGTCTAATAGAGACTTAGCATTTTGCAGGTCAGGGCCACTGCTATTTGTCTCTGACCCAAGAGATCTGGAGTTCTTCACATCAAAACCACATCTTGCGGAGCAGAGATCAAACGTAGGAAGGTAAGGATTCTGCCAGTGATTTATCATGCCAGGGAGAGTGATCAGGCCATATGGGGCTGCTGCAAATGAAGTTGACATTCCGGCAGTTTCTCTTATAAGTCTCACATGTAGTTGTGGCTAGTTTTCCTTGTAGAGGAATTCCGGGTCAAGTGGCAGCTTTCAGTGGCATTTCTTAGCAAGCCTTAACCCCAACGTGAGATTTATTTCAAAATCACATCCTAGCAAGACTTTTCTTATATTTTATGTAAATAGCAAAAAGGAATTTCTTCACCAAATATTGAAGGTTAACTTGAGCTTTTCATTTGATGTCTCCTCCGTCCACCCCTTTTCTGGGATGGTAACTACTTTGAAAAAGAAAAAAGAAAGAAAAATTAAGGTGATTTTAGGTCTACAAAAAAAATTGCTTTCTAAATATTAGATGTGACTTTAAGATAATGAAATTGACTCTATAAGGTATCCTCAACTAGGCTCATTAATTCACATTTTATTAACTCAGGACTTTTACGAATGAATTACTACAAATATGACAATTTAATTCTCAGGGTAGGGAAGGCATCAGGCATACAGACCTTTCTGTATATTTGTAATGACCAAGAGCAAAGAAGAATTTCATTACTTAAATACAAAATAGATATAATTATGTTTGAAAAAATTTGCTGACATTTAAGTTGTGGACAAATATTTTAACTGAAAGGAAAAAAATCTAGTAACTGTGCACTATTTATTTTTATCAACAGACACATGAAAATAGTTGTGCGATATAAAATTCAGCTTGTTGCTTGTTTACCGTCACAGGCAAATGTTTAGTCTCTTGTGGAAAAAACACTCATTTATTGGTTCAAAGACCTCTCCAACCTTAGGATATACACTGGGCCGTTTCAAGCTCCTCTTTGCACAGAATGTTTGCTTTGTAACATAATGAGATGAGATTGGTCGTTAAATGTAGTAGTTTGTGACATTAACTTCTAATTCAACTGAAGATATCATTTGTCCCTTTTGTGTTTTACTTTTTATAAATGAGAAAAATTACCATAAATGAAATGGGCTTTAGTGCTTAGAACTAGGTCTCATCCTGTAGTCAGAATTCAGTTGATTTCCTGAGGTATCTGTTTATTAGCTGGGAATTATTATTCTGACTGATGAAGTACTTCAGATCTGCAGGAAGCAAGTTTAAATATAATATATAATAATAACATGGACTATCTCCCAGTTTTCATCCTTGGAATGTGTACAACATCCATGAAAACCTGGTAGGGTCACCAGGTAAAATATAGGGCATCTAGTTAAATTTGAATTGTTGATATATAATGAATACTTTCTAATATAAGTATGCCCCATGATTTGGGGACATTATTATACTGAAATTTAATTTGTTATTTTTCTGAAATTCATATTTAACAGATCGACAACCCTAAACTGTTACATGCATGGCTTGTGATTTTTATCTGTGACCAACAAATAAATATCATTTTAATGTAAATTTACTTGGCAATAAAATCAAAGACCAAAGGAATCCTTTAAAATTGTTGTACTTGAATAATGAAAATGAGTATAGTAGAAATACCTTTTTTTAACCCTAGCAATACTAGTAAATAAATAGGGCAACTAGGCCCATTGTAAGACAGCTTAATCTCCTAAATGAATTGCTCCAACCTTTTAATTCAAAATCATACAAACAAAAACATTGAGATAAGCTGGGTGCTTTTTCAAATGGGGACCCCCATGGCTTTGAAAATAAACACTTCAGTCTCCTTCCCACCCCAACACCCACACTCACTAGCCTTTCTGATGTCTTCCATTTGCAAATGAACAGGCTGAATTCTGAGAAAGACAGAAGACTAATTAAACCTAGGAAAGATAGGCAAAGGAACATTTGTTTCCAAGCAGAAACAAAAAGAAATCAAGTCACATTCTGCTTTCTCAAGATGACAGAAAGCCTTAAAGCCTTTCCTGAAGTTTCTTCTCCAAGCATATGTCCCACACCACTGCTCAGACCCTGTCAGAGCCAGGCTTCAGTAGTGAGTTTGAACATTCCAGCATTAGACTGTCTTCATGGCTGAATCTGGAAAGGGTCTCAATCAGAAATTCTGACCAGTCAGTGTGCTGAATGACCTTCACCATCTTTACCTTCTTTTCCCATCCTTTTGCCCTGTGTGTCTCATGGTTTGACAAAGCGGTCTTACTGGCAACAGAAGAATAAATGAACAGATAAACACAGAACAAGGAGTGAGTAACGTTTTAAAAGCATTAATAAATTGCCTTGAATTGATGATTTGCATTCAGAATCAGAATAAAAAATTTGAGTGTGCACTGTATCAGGTTTTCAGCCATCCAGTACTTCACTTAATCTTTCCAGCCACTGGATGAGTTGATTTTCTCCTTTTAGAGATGAGAAAATTGAGCCATAGAAAGATCAAATAACACACCTAAGTCACACCATTTAGCAGTCTTGATATATGCAGAAATTTGATCCATAAAGAAATAGTTTGAAAGCAGTGGGGAGGCTGAATTTGATCTTAGGACACCTAAGACGACCAAAAAAACCTCCATGAGATTCAATATAGGTGCTAGTCAAACCTGGTGGTATTACTAAGGGAGGCTGGGGAAATTAGGCAGTTTAGGTGTGTAGAAGAGAAACCTTGCCATAACCCTTGGGGTCCTGAAGCAACTACAACACTAGGTCTACCCTAACTTGTATCACAGGTTCTTGGAATTATATCCAGAGCCCTTTAAATGATCCAAGTAGCTTCATTCTGGGAAATGAATACCTCACCTCCCAGTTCATTTGGTTCTAGCCTTGTGTCCTGAAGGCTGCCCAAACTGAACTGTTCTCTGGGGAACATGACTAATGATTGTTTGTCTCTGTACTCTCATCAGTGTCCTTTCACTTTCAGAAACAGATTTTGAGGTTAGATGGATATGTGAGAAGCTGGGTGGATCTTGGCTACCTAATTCTGCTAATGTCTTAACTTACTTCTGTTTACAACATTAACACAATTTGTGTAATCATTGTGTATTAGTGTAATATGTTGGGCATATAGCATTTATTTTAAAATACTCTGGCACAGTCAATTTAGATTAACATTTTAAAGCTATTTTAAAATGTTGCCTCTGGTTTCTCATTTCTCTGACCTTGTTCTTTCTGCATACTTAGAAAGTGTAGTTTGCAGTCTTTTCTAATGAAGACTTTTCCTTTTTCCTGCGTTTCAGCCTAGGACGCAGAATAAGGGGGTTCAGGGCATACAGTAATGGGTCTATTATTTAAAACTGTTAATTGATTAAAATTAAGATTGATAAACTAGTCCTTGTCAAAACAGGCTTTATAAAACCATGCTTTTTGCCAGTAAACGATTACACCTATTGAACAAAGGCCATGTCTTTATATCAAAACATTGACTTTAAAGTGAAAAATGTAATCAATCATCTAGGTGTTTTCCTATACAGTGCCATTTGGGTGTTTTTTCACTTTTTAGCCAGATGTTTTGGCGTGAAGCAAAGCAAAGAATGGAAGACAGGAGAACCACTTTTGCTCTGACTACCTAGATATTTCAATAGGAAACTTCTCACCTCACCCCATAAGTGATCTGGACATTTGCTTGTTTTATTTTATATAGGTAACCTCTTAATTGCAAGTAAATAAGGTCAGGATTTTTTTCCTTTAAGTTAAAAATACCTTTATTACCTTAGTTTAAAATATTCAAAGGCTACCAGCTTTGCAAGGTAGTATCCCGAGGTGATCATCAATATAATTTTTTTATAACAATAGAAATTTAATTTCATGTAGTTCAGTGATAGTGCTGTCTGTACCCTATTGACCGAAATATCTTTGAAGTACATCAGAAGAAACAGTCATGTAAAAGGAGATAACGAACATAGGACAAGTCCTCAGACGACTTTTTACTCTTAATTAAAAGTAATTGAACTTTTTCCTATAAATAGATCAGTCTGGTTATTGATTTGCTATTCGGTACTCTCCTTTGATGAACCGAAAGCAGCGTAGTGGCAAGTTCTGTAAAATTCAGCTCTCCAAAGCATAGTCTATTGCAGGATTTAATACAGACTATCTGAAGCATTTGCTATTAAAAAACAAAACCTTTTATTACTGAAATAAAACCATGGCAGCTTTGCATCAAAGATTCATTGAGGATAGGAAATTATTTACACCGAACTCCTATTAATACCTGCTGCTTTGAGAACTCCTCAGGGGTTTGTTGCTGCTGCTAAGTTGCTTCAGTCATGTCCGGCTCTGTGCGACCCCATAGACGGCAGCCCACTAGGCTCCTCTGTCCCTGGGATTAGATCCTACAATTAGAAAATCCATGGCAGCCTCTCTCTGTTGTCACGGCCACTTTGCTGTGGGCTGAAAGTGTGGTAAACCTGATTCGTCCTCCATTATCCTCCTGCTGCAGAAGTGGCCAAGTGATATGGCTTGGCTTGTGTGGCTGAGGTGCACTGTTTTGAATCTTTATCCAAGAAACTGCTGAGATTTATAAAACAAATTACAGCTTGTGAAAGAATCAAATTCCTGTTGACAGCCAGTCTGAATTCCTTATCCCATCTTTGCTTCTTTCCCCAATAACTTGATTTATTAAATCTTCTGAATACTGACTGCCTGTTAGATGGTGTGTTAGAACCTGTAGAATGTGGGGGACTCCAGATATTGCCGGGAGACCTTTCTTCAAGGAACTTAGGAAAGGGAGAAACTTCCATCGTAGCTAGCTAAGCCTTAGGCACATTCACATTTTAGCTCACCTGATTGTGCAGTAGCCTTGCAAAGACTAGGCCTACTGCTTTTTCTGGAAAGGAAACAAAGCTCAAAGAGTTTGAAAGTCTTATTTAAGATGGCTCAGGCTTACACAGGGCTTCCCTTGTGACCCCCCTGGTAAAGAATCCACCCCAGTGCAGGAGGCCTGGGTTCGATCCCTGGGTCAGGAAGATCCCCTGGAGAAGGGAAAGACTACCCACTCCAGTATTCTGGCCTGGAGAATTCCATGGACTGTATAGTCCACGGGGTTGCAAAGAGTCGGACACAACTGATCGACTTTCACTTCACTTCACTTCTTCAGGCTTACGCAAGTGGTAAAAGGCAGGTTGATTTTAACTGGAGATCTTTCAGCTCTAGTACTTCCATTCTGGTTTGTTCTATAAGGAAGATAAAGAAGTACATGCAAGGTTAGTCACCTCAGTCCTCAGTAAATTTCCTACTTTTTTTTTTTCCACATACAGAGACATGACCCTCATGGCATTTAATCATTACTGTTGATTTAATTAAGCAACTTCAGTATCTACACTTGTCCTGGGGAGAAGAGACTTGCATATTATGTTGTTATCCTGAGGGTGTCTTTTGAAAGAAATCATATAAATTCAACCCAATAATTTGAACTGGCCTGCCTTTTTAAAAACCCTGCCTTTAAAATCTTCACTGTTTAAAGCCAAGGACACAACCAGATATTTCATTCATATTTCAGGCCACTTCTCTTGAATGCCATGAGATGTCTGTTCCTTTCTGATTTGGGAAGGGACACTTCTGTTTGGCAGAAGACCCGTGGAGAATTGTCCTTTTTAGAGTTCTTAAAAGCATTCCACCAGGAAGGGAATAAAATTTGTGAGATGGGGAAATAGATGACATTTTCTGACCAGGTTCCCAGAATTCTAGGATGCTATGAAATAATTACAGAACGAAATTGTACTTACAGGTTTTGTCCAACTCTCTGTGTGGCCTGTCCCTAATAAACTGCCATTATGAATGTACTTTTAATTCCCTTAGCTGGTGAGGTAACTGAGAGATAGATGTGACCGTTTCATAAAGACTGGCATTTTGTTGCCTGTTTTGATACCTAGATTTGGCAGATAAAGGAACATATGAAAAAGGAATTGTTTTGATGCAGTGAACTTGTAACCAGCCCCTAAATCAGGCAAGGTTGGCCATTTCCTTTTTCATCTGCATATTGAAAACTAGCCCTTCTGTGGGAAGTCGTTAGGATAGGGATAGGTTTTGAAGTCCCCTTCCTGGACCCTCAGATATAGCTCTGTGGTTGTAAAAGTGCACAAACTCTTTTTTAAGAAGCCTTGGGAAAATAATTTTCTATCTGAGGATTACAGTAGTGTGGCTGCTGTCCTCTGGCAGAAGTTCCTGCTTCTGTAGGTGAGGAGAATGTAGAATCTCCTCAGGATCTCACCTCTGAGTGGAATCTACTAGGGATGTAAACCACCATTGTTTCCCTAACACATTTTGCCTTCAAGAAAGAAAATGAAAAAGTATTTTGCTGTCCCCATATTGATTGTGCTGAAGGAAAAAAAAAAACAAAATTCTTTATGCTGAATCATTTTGAAGAGGCATTGTGGAAGAGATGCTTATATTTCCTGGTCAACCATCAAATCTGCTTTCTAAACAAAATTTAAATTTAGCAAAAGCCCTGGGCCGGAGATCAGGATATTGGATTCCAGTCCCCGTTCAGCCACTAATGGGCTGTATGACCATGGGCCAGTCATTTTACTCCTTTTTGACAATACAACAATTTCCTTCAGTATAGATGGTATGTAAGGCCCTTTTGGTTCTTTGAATCTCTGTCTTCCTCATTAGAGCAGCCTCTACTATATTTAGACCAAAAAATAAGGAGTGTTAATTCATTAGTGCATTTAAAAATAGTGCTTTGATGAGACTTGGATATCAGAAGTATGAGCTTGGCATGCTGCATAATTTCACAGTAAGAAACTAACATCAGTTGGGGGTGAGTGGGCTATTTCCAGTTGTTCTTGGTGGTCCCTTTGCATGAGTTTAAAAATGTTTGTTATAGGACTTTTTTACACCTAAATTTACTTTTTTTCAAATGACATCTTTCTAGTACATTAGTTGCATATTCAAGTATTAGACATAATTGGAAAAGGAAGTAACTTTTACCCTGGAGGATGGACTCTTTTATGGGCATGGAGATCTATTAACTATTATTCAAGTAGTTATGAAACACCAGCATGCACTTAGAGAAGGAGTAAGACAAATCTGCAGGCACAGAACCTCCGATAAACTCTCTTACTGAGCGCCCACTAGTGGACACATGTGTGTACCTCAGATAGGCAGAGGATCCGAACTGGGAAGTCCTTAGAGATGGCGTCTTCCGTTCAGTTAGTAGTAGCTTTCTAATGTGCCATGCTGAACAGGATTCAGGAGTTCAACTGGGAAGTGTCACAGTCAATTATGAATGTCTGTCAAGGGGCTGGGCGGAAGATTTGTATCACAGGCGCCATGGATGAGCCTGTCTTTGGTTACCAAGTCTGGTGTTCTCGATGAAAGAAGGCTGGGGAAGGTGGGAGACTTGCTGAACATTTAGTGTGAAACCAGGACCAGAATACAAGCACTTCACCTATTCTTCCTTCTTTCACTGTGGAAGAAAACAGGACTGTTAAAGTAGTTCAGTTCAGTTCAGTTGCTCAGTCGTGTCCGACTCTTTGTGACCCCATGAATCGTAGCACGCCAGGCCTCCCTGTCCATCACCAACTCCCAGAGTTCACTCAGCCTCACGTCCATCGAGTCAGTGACGCCATCCAGCCATCTCATCCTCTGTCGCCCCCTTCTCCTCCTGCCCCCAATCCCTCCCAGCAGCAGAGTCTTTTCCAATGAGTCAACTCTTCGCATGAGGTGGCCAACGTACTGGAGTTTCAGCTTTAGCATCACTCCTTCCAAAGAAATCCCAGGGCTGATCTCCTTCAGAATGGACTGGTTGGATCTCCTTGCAGTCCAAGGGACTCTCAAGAGTCTTCTCCAACACCACAGTTCAAAAGCAGCAATTCTTCGGCGCTCAGCCTTCTTCACAGTCCAACTCTCACATCCATACATGACCACAGGAAAAACCATAGCCTTGACTAGACGAACCTTAGTCGGCAAAGTAATGTCTCTGCTTTTGAATATGCTATATAGGTTGTTCATAACTTTTCTTCCAAGGGGTAAGCGTCTTTTAATTTCATGGCTGCAGTCACCATCTGCAGTGATTTTGGAGCCCCCCAAATAAAGTCTGACACTGTTAAAGTAGTATCCTCTTATAAATAGCCTCTAGGTGTAGTCAGCCTAAATAATGAGCTATAAAATGGCCACACTGCATAATTGGTAGTGGTCAACGGAGGAGACTGAAATTCCAGTTTGGTTCTGCAGGTGTCAGATCAGTCAAGAGAATTCCAGTGTTATGGCCCAAGGCCCCAGAGGAAAGTAGTTCCTTCTGAACCACTTTCACTGGCAGGGTTCTGTGATTCAGCAGTCTTCCTAGGTAAGTGAATAACTCCATTGTCTCAGTGGTCACAGTGTGTATCTAACACCGTATTCTGGATGAAAGTTGAGTATCGTAACCTCAGTTCAAACAAGAAAGAGTAGGAAGCATATGGTGTTAGTGAGATGCTGTTCAGTGTCAGCTGAGGGACCAGCTTCCCTGGATAGATGAAAATGATTCTTGAATTGCAAGAATTTTGACTCCTGGAATTCAAAACATACATTGTTTTACTTTTTGTTTTCAGAAAGTACTTCTTTCTCATATGATACATATGCACACCTAACATTTATTGAGCAACTACTGTTTCACTGTTCCTTTTCTAGGTACTGGAGATACAAAAATAAAAATGACATAGTGACATATTTGTCCTTAAGGAGGAAACAGTTCAGTAGTGGACAGATAACTTTGACCAGAGATAAAATAGTTTATGATGTTATAGTACTAGGCAGAAGCCAGAGGACTGCATTTAGCTCTGTCTGAAGGGATTTGGGAAGGCTTTACCAAGAGGTCGTGTTTGAATTGAGTTTTGAAGGATGACTAAGATGCTAATGTTTTATCAGGTGAAAAAGTATGTTTGTATTGAAAGATCCTTATAAAAGTTCATAACATATTTAGAATTAGGTGTGGTTTTAGTCTAGAGAGTCACTAGGGAGGAACTTAGATCCACAGATTTTAAACTATTATGCTCCTCATTAGCTGGCACACTGTAAGACACTGGTCTGTGCAAGACTCCTCCTGCTTGCCCACAAGCATCCATTCCAGCCTATGTTTAGATACAGATGTATCCTTGATGGGGAAATAGTATTATTTTGTCTGTTTTTCATTTATGTACATGGTATTGTGCTATGGATGTTATTCTGGCTTAGATCCTTAGTGAGGAATGGCCAGAGATGAGACCAGAAAGATTGGTCAGGACCAAGTTATGAAGGAAGCTACCTCTTGGGAAGAAACATTTTTAAATAATTTATTTTAAAACAGTTCACTTGACCACTTAAAGGTTGTGCAGCCATAAGGAAACTGCCCCGGAGCTCTAGTCTGTTACATACAAGTAGGTACCAGACTGCATCAGTTTTGGATCCCGACTCCACTGCGTCCCTTACTGAGCGCCAGTTCCTTTGCATCTCTGAGCTTCTACTTCCTCATCTATGAAATGGGGATGACGACATTGCCTACCTCATGTGATATTTTTGAGGATTAATTGAGTTACTACATGTAAAGTGTCTGAAACAGTGCCTGGAACATATAAGCACTCACATTTAACTTTCATTATTATTCTCTTGATCCATTTGGTTTTCAGTTCTGACTTTACAGTAAATTTCCTAATTATGTTCGTTCTACTGCCTTTGGCCTAACTGAAGACAGCTCTTTAACTTAAAGTTATAGTTTAGCAGAGAGGATGGGGAAAAACCAGTAATGTTAACAGGCATAAAAAAGCCCTGTACGTAACTTCAGGAGACTTAGGTTCAAATTTTTGGCTTGTGAGTTATTTGCAGTGTTTACTTGGACATAAATCTTAGTTTACTTTGCTGGAAGGAAAATACCTACATCATAGATTTGTTAAATAGATTAAGTGAAGTAGTGAAGATGCTCAGTAAACAGTAGCTATCTAATAATGTTAAGCATCTGAATTATTTTTTGAATGTGTATTGTCCATATACTTTGAGTTAAAATGAATTCCCCTCTGTCGATCTCTGCAGGATGTTTCGGTCTTCATGATATAGCTGGGCTGGTGTAGATGTGCTCTATTAGCGCAGCTCTTGGGAAAGGACTGACTTATCAAACAATCCTGCTTTTTCAGCTAAGGGTTTGACGATCTGGTGCTTTCTTTGATGAAGCCCAAGTGTTCTCCTTAGAAGGATGTTCTCTTGGCTTCTGTCAGGCAGGCATGGCTCTTTGGTTGGATTTCTCTTTGGCACACAAATTACTTGTCCAGGGCAGTGTTTTATAAATTAAAATATAAATTATCCTTAAAGCATATTCATAGTAAGTATTCAGTAATACTTTACAATGTTGTTACCACATCATATCACTGGAGCTGTTGTTGTGTTGGTCTTCTCCACTGCAGTGCTGCACACTCATCTCAAGAGCGAGGGCTAACTCTGTTTATTTCTGTATCTCCAGTGCCTAGCAAGTGCCTTCCATGCAGTAGGTTCATAATAAGTGCTTGTGAACATGGAAACATTAATAACTTCAAGGGAGATAGAACAAAGGCATTCCCCTTCATACATGACTGTCTTTTCTTTTTCTTCTTTTCCCTTTCTTTTCCGCTTCTCCCTTCCTCCCAATAACTAGTGTCATGAGTCATTCACTAGCCTTAATTCACCTTTTTAGAAGATATTTCTGTCATTTCCCCTTTTCACAAAAATGGAAGGTGACATGTCTTCACGTGAAGAAATTCTTCAGCCAATTTTTGAAAAACTCTGGTTAATCAGTTACTTTTAATTTAAATATATATGCTCAATGCTGAATTGCATTATAAACTCCCACACTGATTTATGATCTCAGTCTGCCTTAATTAACATTGATTCTAGGGGAATAGTAAATGGGAATGGCCCTTCACAATTGAGGCTGAACGATGAACTCTCTGGGTGTTGTCCAATTTGTAACATGATTTACATGGAAGCCAGCCCTTCCTTTCCTGGGGTTATCCCTTTTTCATCTGGTGTTTAGGACAGGTTATATATAATCCATAGATAGGAACATTTACTGTCAAATACTTTTGCTGATTTAGAGCTGGGCTGCAAAATGGTCACTATTAATAAAGACAGAGAAAAAAAGCTAATCTGAGGCTTTGCAGGGGTTCCAGGTTCTTGCTATGTGTCATCACTTGTCCAGTCTGTGGCATTTTTATGAAGTGGCCATAATGAAAGTCAGATTAAATGCACAGGATATATACATTTAATCAACAGCCATTGGAATCTGTGGTGCTGGAACAGTTATAAGAGCCCCATGAATGCAAATTTATTGCAAAAGAATCCAAGGGGTGGGGAATGAATGTCTGCTGAATGGTACTACCTGACACGGGACACCAAAAAACTTTCCAGAGTGAGTGATTTAAGTGTAAGGTTTGGCTTGTAAAGCTGCCAGCTGCTTGGTTTCAAAACTTGAAACATTTCCAAAACATTGGATGAGGCACTTTATATGTGCACTAGAGTAAATACTCTGGTTTTACTGCCAATTTAAATGTGCTCAGTTTACAGTAATGAGCTTGTATAGGCATTACCTTGTTTATAGAAAGTGGAACAGGAAGAAATGAACATTAACCATTACCAGTAGCAATTCCCATTGCCTTCTGCCACATCACTGATGGCAAGCACAGTTTCTTCCAATTTGAGACTATATCACAACTGATGTTGATGTGTATGTGGCTCTAATGCCATGTTGCTATAACACATATCAGAGGAACACATGCTGTAATTCAATATGGCTCTGATAAGGCTGCTCAGACCAGTTGACTGTTTCCTACCATTTTCCCTAAAACAGATAACAAAAGCATTCTTAGATATGGGAATCATGGGACAGTAGAGTAGGCAGGTACCCTGATTACACAAAACTGAGTTTATTTTAGCCAGGTCTGTTTTCTACAAGCAAATCAGTACTGGGAGTCATGTATTTTCTCCTAAAAAAATTATCTGGATGTGTTTTGGTGCTCTGCATGGAAGCATTGGCTTTTGTCTTTTAGGATGACTGAAACAGGAACCCCTTTAGCCTTCTCATACTTTTGAGATCATATACTGGCAGATATATGTACCCTGAAAGACAGAATTTGCTCAGCCTGGAAAAGAAAGAAAATATAGAAATCTAAGGAGGCACCAATGAACACAATGCCTAGAGTAAGCACTCAATAAAAATAGTTGGAGGAGATAGGAAGGGAAGAAGGGAAGGGAGGGTGATTAATAGGAAGGGAGCATGGAAACCCATATTTTAAGAGACATATCCTCATGAGTTCAGCTGTGTTTAGACTAGACTTTTTAAAACAAAAAAGTCCCTATTGATTGCCAGGGACTCCCTGTCTTTATTTCTGCATTTCTTTACATGGCTTCTGAGAACCTTTTGGCCCAAATACACATAGTTATGAGTATCTGGATTCTGCTACCCAAGGAATCCCACACCTCCCCTACAGTATAATTCCTTTTCCATTGTGTGGGATACTAGCAAAATGCAGAAATTGGCCAGAACCACAAGCATGGTATATGTCTGCAAACAGCAGGCTTCTGAAGACACAGGTGTATGGCTATTAGATTGTTTTCATGCCCCAGATTGTGCGTGTTTTCTAGCTGGTCTTGCTTTACGTGCTTTTCCTAGCAGTATTTTCATGGTGCAGAAAGAAAAGGAAGCTAGTCACTCAGCACTGAATAGTTCAAGTGTTGCTACCTGAGCTTTCATGGCAGGTGAGCTCCCCCTGTTTTCCCTGTCGGGTCCTCGCCCTGTCCCTTGTTTCATCCCCCCTTCATCCTGTTTCCCTTCTCAGTGCACCGTTTGTCAGTATGAACTCAAAGCTTATTTGTCTCAGTCTCTTCTTTTCAAAGAGAACTGTATTTTTTAAATAAACATATGTTTTCTAACACTTTTTAAATATTCATGGCCTTATTTTTAAAAGTCTCCCCGTCCTATTTCTTCCACAGTATTTTTCACTCCTTTTAATTGCTGCTCTTCTTAAATGTGATTAATTTATATTTTTAAAATTCTTCTTTCTTTTCTCATGACTGCCTTCTTTATATGACGATTTCACTAGTCAGGTTTGTGAGTTTCTGACCTGATTACTGACTCTGCATTTTCATGAGTGCTTGCCTGAGGGCACCTTGCTTATTCTGAAGACAATGCTATGGTGGAGGGCAATGCTGAGAACCCAGGTGTCACTCAACCACTGGAGATAGTGGTAGGGTCTGAGGACTTGTAGGTAGGAAGATGAGAAGCTAAACCTGGGTTTCTTCCATCTCTGTCGCATATCTTCAACCTGGGTAATCAGATAATCTTTGAGGGGAGCTGACGTTTGGGAAGAGGGGCTGTTGAGGCCAGCTGAATAATTTTATGAGGGATAGAGTTTCTTTCTTCTACCTTTTTCATGCCCTACCCCAGGTCATACTCCCTCATTATTTCTTGTTTCCCTGAAGTGTTCTTCTAACATGTCAGCCCACACCGATATCTCCCTTCTCTGAAGCGAACTCCTGCAGTGCTTATCTCAGCCATTCATCTTGGCACTAAATCATAGAGTGCCTTACATTATTTAACTTTCCTGAAAGTAATTTTGTCTTTGAAACACAATTTTAAGCTCCAGGACAGCAGAGCACACGTTTTCTGTAGATTTTCAGTGGTACCTACAAACATCTCCATGTTTAGAATAGGCCTTTAATAAACATTTTGCAGTTTTTTCTGTGAAGTCAAATTTCTCCTCAGCTATTTCTTTTCCTCTTAGTTTGAACTCTTTCTGTTTTTGTTCTAACAAACCTGTTTCACAGAGGAGAATTGAGAGGATTTAGCAGCGCCCTCAGTTTTAGGAAGTGATTGCATTGCAACTGAGAGCCATAACTCTGTTTTAGACTATTATTTTAAAATTTATATCAGTTAAAAGAGTAATAGTTGCTATCCAGGATTTCTGCTTCTGACTTTAAACTGTCATACTCTAAAGGGTCCTTCAGTCAGAATGCAACTAGCTCTTGTATGAATTAATGTGTATGTAATTATATGTACTTGAATTTCATTTTCCAATGATTTGTTGATAGCCTACTGATCTTGTATCCTGGGATTGTGCTAAATTATACTTCCTGTAATTTTTGGTAGATTTGTCAGAAATCTCTATATAATCTTGTCTTATGAAAATAAAGAATATTACCAATTTTACTTTCAACTTTTTGGCCCAATAATATCAGATATTATTGCAGTATTAAATAGTGGGAACAGCTATCCTTGCATATATTATTTTTAATATATTGCTTAATTAAAAGAACAGTGATCTGAAAACTAATCAAGGGGCTGAAGGAAAATGCAAAAGCTGGGTTTTTTTCTAGAAGCAAATGCCAATACTAGTTCTAGGAATAGTAAAACAAATTTCTGTCCAGCAGCAGCATAATACATATTCTTTTCAAGTTCACGTGGTGCATTCAACCAAGTTAGATCACATCCTGGGTCGTAAGACACACTTTGGCAAAATTGAAAGTGTAGAAATCATATAAAAATACACTGTCAGATTACAGTGAAATTAAACCAGAAATTAATAACAGAAAGATAACCTGGAAAATCCCCAAATATTTGGACATTAAACAACACTTGGATCAAAGAATAAGTCTCAAGATAAATTAAAAATATTCTGAACTAAATGAAAAGACAACTTGTCAAAATTGGTGGGATGCACTGAAAGCAGTGTTTAGAGGGAAATCTATGGCATTGAGTACATATATTAGAAAACAAATAGTCTAAGCTTCTACCTTAGGAAACAGAAAAAAAGAGCAATATAAACATATGTTAAGCAGAAGAAAAATAATAATAAAGTATACCAGAAATCAGTGAAATTGAAAACTGGGAAACAGTAGCAAAAATAAATAAACCCATAGGCTGGTTCTTTGAAAGGATCAATAAAATTGATAAACATCCAGCCTGACTAACAAAGATAAAAAGAGAGGAGACAAAAATTACTAATATCAGAAATGACAGAGAAGTCATCATGGACATTAAAAGGATAACAGAGGAATGTTATGAGCAACTCTGTGCCCACAAATTTGATAACTAATGGGAAAATTTTTTTATAAGACATTCTACTAAAGCTCACATAAGGAGAAGTAGATAATTTGAATCGCTCTGTATTTATTAAAGAAATTGGATTTGTTGCTAAAAAACTTTCTCACAGAGAAAGCTTCAGGCCCAGATGCCTTTGCTGGTGAATTCTAACATATTTAAAAGTAAACTAGGAAAAAATAATGCCACTTCAACATAAATTTCAGAAAATTAAAGAGGAGAGAATACTTCCCTACTTATTATTTGAGACCAGCATTATCCTGACATCAAAACCAAAGACATTACAAATACATTTTTAAAATCCCAACACCTAACAGATTGGCACCCAGTCTTGAAATAATCAGGGCTTTCCAGGTGGCTCCAGCAGTAAAGAATCTGCCTGCCATGCAGGAGATGCAGGTTTCAGTCCCTGGGTCAGGAAGATGCCCTGGAGTGAGGAATGGCAACCTGCTCCAGTATTCTTGCCTGGGAAATTCTCTGGACAGAGGACCCTGACTGGCTACAGTCCGTGGGGTCACAAAGAATCAGACACCACTGAGTGCAGGTAGTCCCTGAAATAGTCATCACTTCTTGCCTGCCCTTCCACATTTTTTTTTGATTGTAGGTTATCCTGACCCAGGACTTGGGGTTTAAATGGCCTTAAACTGTACTGCATGACTTTTTGCATCCTGGTTATAGATGTTTGGATCCAAGGGCAGTGATTTAATTTACATCTCAAGCCTGACTTGAAAGATTGTACTGGAATCCAGTCAACTCCCCTTCTCCTGAGACTGACCTAGAGACCCAAAAGGATAGAATAGTTGCTGGTGGGAGCTGAGGATGGAGACTCATACTGTCTAAGCCTGGATAGACCTGACCTATATCTGTTAAGAAATTGAACTAGTAGTTAATAACATCCCCCATTAAAAATGTATCAGTTCAGATAGCTTTGGTGATGACTTCTACCAAGCACACCAATTTCTATAATTTCTTCCAGAAAATAGAAGGAACACTTCCTATTTTATAAGCTTGGCATTCCTCTAATATTAAAACCAGGAAGATACTACAGGGAAGGAAAACTACAAACTGATATCTCTCATTAGTGATAGTTGCTCAGTCGTGTTCAACTTTTTGCAACCCTATGAAATGTTGCCTGCAAGGCTCCTCTGTCCCTGGAATTCTCTAGGCAAGAATACTGGAGTGGGTTGCAATTTCATAAAAGCAAAATCCTCAAAATATTAGCAAATAAAATGTTAACAATGTTTAAAAAAGTATTATACACCACAACCCAGTTGAATTTATTTCAGGTATCATTCCAATCCCAAAGAAAGGTAATGCCAAAGAATGCTCAAACTACCACACAATTGCACTCATCTCACATGCTAGTAAAGTAATGCTCAAAATTCTCCAAGCCAGGCTTCAGCAATATGTGAACTGTGAACTTTCAGATGTTCAAGCTGGTTTAGAAAAGGCAGAGGAACCAGATTTTAATTGCCAACATCTGCTGGATCATGGAAAAAGCAAGAGAGTTCCAGGAAAGCATCTATTTCTGCTTTATTGACTATGCCAAAGCCTTTGACTGTGTGGATCACAATAAACTGTGGAAAATTCTTCAAGAGATAGGAATACCAGACCACCTGACCTGCCTCTTGAGAAACCTATATGTAGGTCAGGAAGCAACAGTTAGAACTGGACGTGAAACAACAGACTGGTTCCAAATAGGAAAAGGAGTACGTCAAGGCTGTATATTGTCACCCTGCTTATTTAACTTCTATGCAGAATACATCATGAGAAACACTGGGCTGGAAGAAACACAAGCTGGAATCAAGATTGCCGGAAGAAATATCAATCACCTCAGATATTCAGATGACACCACCCTTATGGCAGAAAGTGAAGAGGAGCTAAAAACCCTCTTGATGAAAGAGGAGAGTGAAAAAGTTGGCTTAAAGTTCAACATTCAGAAAATGAAGATCATGGCATCTGGTCCCATCACTTTATGGGAAATAGATGGGAAACAGTGGAAACAGTGTCAGGCTTTATTTTGTGGGGGGCTCCAAAATAACTGCAGATGGTGGCTGCAGCCATGAAATTAAAGGACCCTTACTCCTTGGAAGAAAAGTTATGACCAACCTAGATAGCATACTCAAAAGTAGAGACATTATTTTGCCAACAAATGTCCATCTAGTCAAGGCTATGGTTTCTCCTGTGGTCATGTATGGATGCGAGAGTTGGACTGTGAAGAAAGCTGAGCACCGAAGAATTGATGCTTTTGAACTGTGGTGTTGGAGAAGACTCTTGAGAGTCCCATGGACTGCAAGGAGATCCAACCAGCCCATTCTGAAGGAGATCAGCCCTGGGTGTTCTTTGGAAGGAATGATGCTAAAGCTGAAACTCCAATACTTTGGCCACCTCATGCAAAGAGTTGACTCATTGGAAAAGACTCTGATGCTGGGAGGGACTGGGGGCAGGAGGAGAACGGGACAACAGAGGATGAGATGGCTGGATGGCATCACCGACTCGATGGACATGAGTTTGAGTGAACTCCGGGAGATGGTGATGGACAGGGAGCCTGGCGTACTGCAGTTCATGGGGTTGCAAAGAGTTGGACACGACTGCTCGACTGAACTGAACTGACTGAACTGATACAAGATTGGTTCACTGTTCAAAAATCAGTTATCATAATCTGTCACATCAACAGGCTAATGAAGAAAGATCATGTGACAATATCAGTACATAAAAAATAGCGCTTGACAAAATCCAACACCCATTCATGGTAAAAACCCTTAGCAAACCAGGAATAGAAAGAAACTTCCTCAACTTGATGAAGAACATCTATACAAACCCTATAGCCAGTATCATACTTAGTGGTGAGGAACTAGATGCTTTTCCTCTATGATTGTAAACAAGGCAAAATATTCTCTCTTCAATGTTGAATTCCTATTCAGTTAGTAAAAGAAAAAAATAAAAGGTATACAGATTGGGAAAGAAGGAATAAAACTGTCTTTGCTTATGGTATGATTTCTATGTTGAAAATCCCTAGAATTGACCAAAAAGAAAAAAAAAAAAACCCACAGAACAGAAAACCTATGGAACTAACACTGGGTTAATATACAAAAGTCATTTAGTTTCCCTGTATACCAGTAATGAACAACTGAAATTTAAAATAAGAAACACAATGCCATTTTCACTGCCACAAAAATAAAAATACATAGGTACAGACCTAACAAAATATGTACAAGATCTCTGTGAGGAAAAATATAGAACCCTAATGGAATTAATCAAAGGAAATCTAAGTAAGTGGGACGATAACCCAGGGATAGGAAAACTCAATGTTGTCAATATGTCAGTTCTTTCCAACTTGATCTGTAAATTCAATGCAATCCCAAGCACAATCCTGATAAGTTATTTTGTAGATATTAATAAATTCTGAGTTTGATATGGAAAGGTAGAAGAGCCAATAATATTGAAGGAGAAGAAAAAATCAGTAGTACCCAACCTCAATACTTACTGTGAAGCTACAGTAATCAAGACAGTGTACTGTTAGTAAAAGAACAGACAAATAGGTCAGAAGAATAGAAGAGAGAGAGCCCAGAAATAAACCCACACAAGTATAGTCAGTGATCTCTGACAAAGGAGTAAAGGCAATAATTAAGAAAGGACAATCTTCTTGACATGGTGTTGGGGCAACTAGACATCCACATGCAGAAGTGAATCTAAACACTGACCTTGTACCTTTCACAAAAATTAACGTAAAATGGGTCATAGACCTAATAATGTAGAATGCAAAGCTATACAACTCTTAGAAGATAGCATAGGAGAAAATATAGATGACCTTGGGTTCAGCAATGAGTTTTTAGATACAACACCAAAAGGCATGATCCATGGAAGGAAAAGTTGATAATTTGGACTTCCTTCAAGTGAAGAACTTCTGATCTGTGGAAAAGATACTGCAACAGAGAATGACAAGACAAGCCACAGCTGACAGAAAATATTTGCCAAATGTGTTCGATAAAGGACTTATATCCAAAATAGACCAAGAACTCTAAAATTCAGCACTAAGAAAACAGCTCATTAAATAAAGGGCAGAGGGAAGAGCAGATACACAGGCTGCAAATAAGCATATGATAAAATTCTCCACAACATACATCACTGGGGACTTTCAGACTAAAATGAGGTGCCATTACCTATTAAAATGGCTAAGTTCCAAACAAAACAGAACAAACTTGGCATCATCAAATGCTGACAAAGATGTGAAGCAGCAAAAACTCTGATTCCTCGCTGGTGGGAATGCAAAATGGTACACTCACTTTAGAAGACAGTTTGGTGTTTCTTACAAAGCTAATAGTGTTGCTTATGTGACCCAGCAGTCACTCTCCTAGGCATTTACCCAAATGGGTTGATAATTTATATTCATACAAACACTTGCATACAGCTATTAATAGCAACTTTATTGATAATTTCTCCAAACTGGAAGCAGCTAAGATGTCCTTTAAAAAGTGAATGGGAGGCTTCTGTGGTGGTCCAGTGGCTAAGTCTCTGTGCTCCCAATGCAGGGGGCCCAGGTTCGATTCCTAATCAGAGAACTAGATCCCACATACTGCAGCTGAATAAAGGAGCCCCCATGCTGCAACAAAAATGGAAGCTTTGTACCACAATTAAGACCTTGAGCAGCCAAATAAATTTTTTTAAGAAGTGAATCAATAAACTGTGGCACATCCATAAATGGAATATTATTCAGCATTAAGAAATAATGAACTAGTAAGCTGTGTAAAAACCATGAAGGAGGCAACGTTTTATGCACTGTATGAAAGTGAAAGTGAAGTCGCTCAGTCGTGTCCGACTCTTTGCGACCTGTGGACTGTAGCTCACCAAGCTCCTCCGTCCATGGGATTCTCCAGGCAAGAATACTGGAGTGGGTTGCCATTTCCTTCTCCAGGGGATCTTCCCGACCCAGGGATCGAACCCCGGTCTCTCACGTTTCAGGCAGACGCTTTATCCTCTGAGCCACCAGGGAAGCCGCGATGCACTGTATATTAAGTGCAAATTACTGTGTGAAAGAAGCCAGTCTGAAAAGGCTACCCTCGTATGATTCCACGAGGCCATTCAAGTATGACCTAAATCAAATCCCTTATGATTACAGAGTGGAAGTGACAAATAGATTCAAGGGATTAGATCTGATACATAGAGTGCCTGAAGAACAATGGCCAGAGATTTGTAACATTGTACAGGAGGTGGTGATCAAAAACATCCCCAAGAAAAAGAAAGGCAAAATGTTTGTCTGATGAGGGCTGTACAGCTGAGAGAAGAAGAGATGTGAAAGGCAAAGGAGAAAAGGAAAGATATACCCATCTGAATGCAGAGTTCCAGAGAATAGCAGGGAGAGATAAGAAAGCCCTTTTAAGTGAACAATGCAAAGAAATAGAGGAAAACAATAGAATGGAAAAGACTAGAGATCTCTTCAAGGGAATTAGAGATACCTAGGCAATATTTCATACAAAGATAAGCACAATAAAGGACAGGAACTGTATGGATCTAACAGAAGAAGACATTAAGAAGAGGTGGCAAGAATACACAGAACTATACAGAAAAGGTCTTACTTAATGACTCAGATAACCATGATGGTGTGATCACTCACCTAGAGCCAGACATCCTGGAGTGTGAAGTCAAGTGGGCCTTAGGAAGTATCACTATGAACAAAGCTAATGAAGGTGATAGAATTCCAGCTGTGCTATTTCAAATCCTAAAAGATGATGCTGTTAAAGTGCTGCACTCAATATGCCAGCAAATTTCGAAAACTCAGCAGTGGCCGCAGGACTGGAAAAGGTCACTTTTCATTCCAATCCCAATGAAGGGCAATGCCAAAGAATGTTCAAACTACTGAAAAATTGTGCTCATTTCACATGCTAGTAAAGTAATGCTTAAAATCCTTCAAGCTAGGCTTCAACAGTATGTGAACCGAGAACTTCCAGATATACAAGCTGGATTTAAAAAAGGCAGAGAAACCAGAAATCAAATTGACAGCATCCACTGGATAATAGTAAAAGCCAGAGAATTCCAGAAAAGACATCTATTTCTGCTTCATTGAGTACACTAAAGACTTTGATTGTATAGATCACAACAAACTGTGGAAAATTCTGAAAGATACGGAAATTCCAGACCATATCATACCTGCCCTACCTGCCTCCCGGGAAACCTGTATCCAGATCAAGAAGCAACAGTTAGAACTGGACATGCAATGATGGACTGGTTCAAAATCGGGAAAGGAGTACTTCAAGGCTGTATATTGTCACCCTGCTTATTTAACTTATATGTAGAGTCCATCATGAAAAATGCTGGGCTGGATGAAGCACAAGCTGGAATCAAGATTGGGGGGAGAAATATCAATAACCTCAAATACACAGATGTCATCACCCTTATGGCAGAAAGTGAAGAGACATCAACAAGCCTCTTTTTTTTTTCTTTTTTTTTTAATTTTACAATCTTTAATTCTTACATGCGTTCCCAAACATGAACCCCCCTCCCACCTCCCTCCCTATGACATCTCTCTGGGTCATCTCCATGCACCAGCCCCAAGCATGCTGCATCCTGCGTCAGACATAGACTGGCGATTCAATTCTTACATGATAGTATACATGTTAGAATGTCATTCTCCCAAATCGTCCCACCCTCTCCCTCTCCCTCTGAGTCCAAAAGTCCGTTATACACATCTGTGTCTCTTTCCCTGTCTTGCATACAGGGTCGTCATTGCCATCTTCCTAAATTCCATATATATGTGTTAGTATACTGTATTGGTGTTTTTCTTTCTGGCTTACTTCACTCTGTATAATCGGCTCCAGTTTCATCCATCTCATCAGAACTGATTCAAATGAATTCTTTTTAACCGCTGAGTAATACTCCATTGTGTATATGTACCACAGCTTTCTTGTCCATTCATCTGCTGATGGACATCTAGGTTGTTTCCATGTCCTGTCTATAATAAACAGCGCTGCGATGAACATTGGGGTGCATGTGTCTCTTTCCATTCTGGTTTCCTCGGTGTGTATGCCCAGAAGTGGGATTGCTGGGTCATAAGGTAGTTCTATTTGCAAATTTTTAAGGAATCGCCACACTGTTCTCCATAGTGGCTGTACTAGTTTGCATTCCCACCAACAGTGTAGGAGGGTTCCCTTTTCTCCACACCCTCTCCAGCATTTATTGCTTGCAGATTTTTGGATCGCAGCCATTCTGACTGGTGTGAAGTGGTACCTCATTGTGGTTTTGATTTGCATTTCTCTAATAATGAGTGATGTTGAGCATCTTTTCATGTGTTTGTTAGCCATCCGTATGTCTTCTTTGGAGAAATGTCTATTTAGTTCTTTGGCCCATTTTTTGATTGGGTCGTTTATTTTTCTGGAATTGAGCTGCAGAAGTTGCTTGTATATTTTTGAGATCAGTTGTTTGTCAGTTGCTTCATTTGCTATTGTTTTCTCCCATTCCGAAGGCTGTCTTTTCACCTTGCTTATATTTTCCTTTGTTGTGCAGAAGCTTTAATTTTAATTAGATCCCATTTGTTTATTTTTGCTTTTATTTCCAGAATTCTGGGAGGTGGATCATAGAGGATCCTGCTGTGATTTATGTCTGAGAGTGTTTTGCCTATGTTCTCCTCTAGGAGTTTTATAGTTTCTGATCTTACATTTAGATCTTTAATCCATTTTGAGTTTATTTTTGTGTGCGGTGTTAGGAAGTGATCTAGTTTCATTCTTTTACAAGTGGTTGACCAGTTTTCCCAGCACCACTTGTTAAAGAGATTGTCTTTACTCCATTGTATATTCTTGCCTCCTTTGTCAAATCAACAAGCCTCTTGATGAAAGTGAAAGAGGAGAGTGAAAAAGCTAGCTTAAAAGTCAACATTCAGAATATTAAGATCATGGCATCCAGCCCCATCACTTCATGGCAAATAGGTAGGGAAACAGTGGAAAGAGTGAGAGTCTTTATTTTCTTGGGCTCCCAAATCCCTGCAGATGGTGACTGCAGCCATTAAATTAAAAGACGCTTCCTCCTTGGGAGAAAAACTGTGACCAACCTAGACAGCATATTAAAAAGCAAAGACATCAATTTGCCAACAAAGGTCCATCTGGTCAAAGCTATGGTTTTTCCAGATGTCTTTTCACTTTTATCAAGAGGCTCGCTGATTTCTCTTCACTTTCCATATGTGAGAGTTGGAGTAGAAAGAAGGGCTGAGCATAGAGGAAATGATGTTTTTGAACTGGGGTGTTGTGGAAGACTCTTGAGAGTCCCTTGGACAGCAAAGAGATCAAACCAGTCAATCCTAAAGGAAATCAGTCCTGAATATTCGTTGGAAGGACTGATGTGGAAGCTGAAGCTCCAATACTTTGGCCACCTGATGCAGAAAACCGATGCGTTGGAAGAGACCCTGATGCTGGGAAAGATTTGAAGGTAGAAGGAGAAGAGGATGACAGAAGATGAGATGGTTGGATGGCATCATCAACTCAATTGACTTGAGTTTGAGTAAACTCTAGGAGATGGTGAAGGACAGGGAACCCTGGCGTGCTGCAGTTCATGGGGTTGCAAAATGTCAGACAAGACTGAGCACCTTAACAACAACAACTGTATTATTCCAGCTCTATGAAGCTCTGGGAAAGATGCAGTAAAGGAGACAGGAGAAAGGTAAGTGTTTGTCAGGGCTTTAGGGGGAAGAGGAAGAGATAAATAGGTGGAGCCCAGGACGTTTAGGGCAGTGAAGAAACTATTCTATGCTAAGTGATGGTGGACACATACGAAACCCATAGAACTTTATAACACAAAGAAATAGTGAAGCCTGATACAATCTGTAGATTTTATCAATACTGGTCCATCAGCTGTAACAAACGTCCAGCACTAAAGCAAGCTACTAAAATCAGAAGACGCTGAGGAGGGGAACAGCAGAGATATGGGGCCTCTATGCTTCATTTTCTATAAACCTAGAACTGTTCTAAAAATTAAGGTATTGATTTTTAATACAAAAACAAAAAGACCAAGCAGATTTGAAAAAAAATAAAGCAGAACTTTTAGGAATAAAAGTTGAAATTAGCTTATTAGACCTTGGTAAAGATAACTGGATAACGGATCTGAAGAAATTATTCAACTGCAGAACAGAGGAAAAAGGAGAATAGAAACAACTTGAATGTCTTCCAGTTCAGGGCTGATTGACTGATCTATAGCCATGCACACGCATGCATGCATGCACACACGCACCTATATGCGTGTTAGTCACTCAGTCATGTCTGACTCTCTGCGACCCCATGAACCACAGCCCAGCAGTCTCTTCCATCCATGCAATTCTCCAGGCAAGAATACTGGATTGGGTTGCCATTTCCTTCTCCCACATACCTGTATACATACAAGTAAAAATACACACCGGAGTCCAAAGAAACCATTTAAAATTTCTATAGCATATATTAACTTTAAAAAAAGCAAATTATGAAGCTCATGTAAAATTGATCTTGTTTTGGAAAGCTGTGTGTGTGTGTGTGTGTGTGTATACACAGAGGTGTGTCTAGAAGGATGGTCAGGAACATGTGAACTTTAGTTATTTCTGGGTTATGAAATTTGAGGTGATTTTTTACCTTCTCTTTGCTTTCTTATATAGTTTGAATTATTTAGGAGAATATTTTTCACACATTTACAAACACAACAAAGTTATATTTACATAAAATGTTTTTAAAAGAGATGGAAAATATGAATGGTTAAAAGACACTGAGGATAGATTAAAAGGTATAGTTGGAATTCCAGAGCAGAGAATATAAATAATTATATTTAAGGAAATGATGATAATGATTAAGAATATCCTGAAATTACAAGACAAAAATTCACAGATGCTACAAGCACAATGCTTAACTATCAAAATAAAAAAATTAACATTTAGACATATTATGTTAAAACTTAAAACACCAAGACAAAGACAAGATATGAAAAACCCCAGATAGAAGAGGCAAGTCATCAACAAAGAAATGATAACCAGACTTGCAGCAGAGATTTCTTGTAAGCACCATTACAAGATAGAAAATACTGGAATAATAGTTTCAAAGTATTGTGATATCTTTTGAGTATGAGGATGCAATAAATACGTTAGGAATTGAGGCTTTCAGTTCAGTTCAGTCGCTCAGTCGTGTCTGACTCTTTGCGACCCCACGAATTGCAGCACACCAGGCCTCCCTGTCCATCACCAACTCCCAGAGTTCACTCAAACTCACATCCATCGTGTCCGTGATGCCATCCAACCATCTCATCCTCTGTCGTCCCCTTCTCCTCCTGTCCCCAGTCCCTCCCAGCATCAGAGTCTTTTCCAATGAGTCAACTCTTTGCATGAGGTGGCCAAAGTACTGGAGTTTCAGCTTTAGCATCATTCCTTCCAAAGAACACCCAGGACTGATCTTTAGAATGGACTGGTTGGATCTCCTTGCAGTCCAAGGGACTCTCAAGAGTCTTCTCCAACACCACAGTTCAAACGCATCAATTCTCCAGCGCTCAGCCTTCTTCACAGTCCAACTCTCACATCCATACATGACCACTGGAAAAACCATAGCCTTTACCTCCAATAAATTTATTAAATTGAATTTTAAGAAATCTTGAGAATAAACAGTTTTAAAGCTTACTAAATGTAGGAAATCCTTTTCTGCATAAAATAATGATTTTATAACAAATAAACCCCTGGAGAAGTGATTAGATTTTGTGTTCTAAGGCCCTTGTAATTATTTGGGAGAAATGTTAAAATATGTATTAACTTCAGACTTAATTTTGTTAGATATGCATGATAAAATATCATGGATAACCAATGAAAGAATAGAAGGGTCATACACAGCTTCAAAACTGATGAAAGAGGGAAATTAAATTGTAAAGCAAACAACAAGCATTAATCAAGAAAGGAGAAAACAGAAAGTAAAATAAAGCAAGACAAATAGGAAACATTAAGTCCAAATATCACAAAACACATAATTTAACACAAAATATGATCACAATAAATACAAATGTATTAAACTTGCCAGTTAAAAGACAGAGATTTTCATATGGAATAGAATATAGTCATTCATACATCACTGAAAGGGGCACATCAAAATAATAAAGATGTAATTAAGATTAATGTGATAGGAAAGATATATCAAAAATACTAAAGAAAAGCTTAGATGGCTTTACTAGTATTAAAATAGTCTTTAAAACGCATGTAAGAATTAAAGATTTTAAAATTTAAAAAATAAAAAACTAAAAAAAAAAATAAGTAAAAGCAAAAAAAAAAGTCTTTAAGACACAGCTCTATAAAGAGGGTCACTGCATATTGAGAAATGGTTTTATCAGACAATCTAATAGTTCTATTTAATTCAGTAATAATAACATAAAATTTATAAGTGTAAAAATGATAGAGCTAAGGGATATTTTGACAGGTCTGACACCAAAGTGGGAGATTTCAACATAGCTTTCTAATTATCAGTAGGACAAGCAGATGAACACTTAATAAATTAAGATCAGTTTGTCCCATTACTGATGATACTGACTTTGATAACTTCATTGAGGTACTGTCTGACATGTCTCTCCAATGATAAGTTACTATTTTTTACTTTGTGATTAATAAGTATCTTGAGAGGAGATACACTGAGATTACATAAACTTCCAACTTTTCGTTATACTTTTGCCATCAATTTAATGATATCTGCTTGAAGCAATTACTATTGTGGGGTTTGACACCTGGTGACAATCTAATTCCATCATTCCTTGATAGCTATTAATTTGAGTTCTGTTAAGAACAGCTTTTCCTTATTCTTCATTTATTTATCCATAAAGAATTTATATCATATGGACTTTTGGATGCCTTTTTGATATTTGGGTAATAATCCATCACTGTCTCACTTGTTTTGTTGCTTGAATTATCCCAGTATTGGCCATTGGGACCCCCTTCATGTTGTCTCCTGTGTCCCTTTGATATGTCCCACCAGGTTTTGAGCATAACTTTCTTTCCTGTACCACAATATTCCAAGATCATCTTGTCCTTTTTCTCTACAGACTTGAGATACAGTATTTCTTCAGGGAGCCTTGATTAGAGGGAAACACTTTAGACAGCATTCCAAACTTTTTGAAAATGCTTAGAAAATCTGAAAACCTTCAAGTATTTTGGAGGAATTTGTTTTCCTTTGTTTTTTGTCGTAAGACTGAAAAAAAGTGAAAGTGTTAATCACTCAGTAGTGTCTGACTCTTTGTGACCCCATGGACTGGAGCCTGGCAGTCTCCTTTGTCCATTGAATTCTCCAGGCAAGATTACTAGAATGGGTTGCCATTCTCTTCTCCAGGGCATCTTCCCAACCCAGGGTTCGAACCCAGGTCTCCTGTATTGCAGGCAGATTCTTTACTGTCTGAGCCACCAGGGAAGCTCGGTCTATAAAAATAACAGCATAGTAAGAATATCAAATATTTTAACTTTTAGTATATCAGGAAAAATAGTCATCATATTTACCATCTGGGTCCAGTGGAGGCTTTATAATTTTAAAACTTTAAGTTATTTTATGAAAAATTTAGAAAAGTGAAAGTACAGAGATAGTGAAAGCAATAGAAAAAGAATTTAAACAAAACCAAACCAATGTTTCTTCCATATTTTCCTGGTATTGGACATATATGTACATGAAATGAGCAATGGCCTTTGAATGCAACTACCCAGGTGGCATAGTGGTAAAGAATCCGCCTGCCAATGCAGGAGACATGGGTTTGATCTCTGTGTTGAGAAGATCCCGGAAACAGGAAGTGGCAATGCACTTCAATATTCTTGCCTGAAAAATTCCTTGGACAGAGAAGCCTGGCGGGCTATAGTCCATGAGTTTGCAAAGAGTTGGACATGAATGAGTGACTGAACACATATACGTCTGCTCATCAGCCATCATGTTTGAAACTGGAAACATAATATGTCATAAATACTGATTGCATATTTAAACACATTTCTAATAGGTTATATCTTATTGTTCTGGTTCTTCTTGCATTTGCCTTATCATAATGTAATACTATTGAAAAGTTTGAAGGCTCCTAATTTGGTAGAAAAGAGCATAGCTGTTTTTGTTCCATAATTACTAAAAGATTTTCATTTTAGTCTATAAATGTAAATTAGATTGATCATTCCAATGAACTTCTTATTTCTACATAATATTTGTCCTTCTCAGTCACCTTTTATATACACATACTTTTAGTATTTGTCCATTTATGAATCATATCAACTAAATTTTTGCCCACGAATATCGTAAAAGATAAAAGAATTCTTACCTTTTTAAAAATCAAAACAGGATGGTTTTTAATTACTAAGTCCTTCCTGTTGAATAGCTAGCTAGGTTAGACTATCATATTTCCTTTTTTATAATTATCTTATTTGCTCTCTGATTATTAATTTGGAGAAAGTGCATTTACTTATCCTAAGGGCTCATAGTCCAAGATTTTTGTTTATACAGTCAATTTCACCCTCATCAACAGTGTCTCTAGTGTTTCTGTCTCTTTGCTTTCAGCTGCTGACTCATCTAGCAGTTATGAAATGTCTTTTTCTATTAGATTTCTTCTTTTTCTCATAATGAACAGAAATGAAAAATTCTGAATTCTTAACTATGTTCAATGAAAGGAAAAAGGGATATGACAAAGCTGGTGTCATCATACTTCTTTTACTTATATCCTTTTGAGACATAATAATGCATTACTTTGAATAATGCATTAATGAAACCAAAGGATGGTGGAATTGTTCTGTTGCTCAGTCGTGTCCGACTGTTTGTGACCCCATGGACTGCAGCATGCCAGGCTTCCCTGTCCTTCACCATCTCCTGGAGCTTGCTCAAACTTATGTCCGTTGAGTCGGTGATGCCATCTGTCCATCCCATCCTCTGTTGTCGCCTTCTCCTCCTGCTGCTGATATGTTTATTTAGTCATTTCTAGATAGTTTCATAAAGTTTTTTGTTTCCTTATTATTTTAAGTTTTTTGGCATAGTTGGAAATAATTGATGAGTGATGATGAAATATTTCCTAGAATGAAGAAATTTGCAAGATACAGAAAAAGCTTATTAAGATCCCAGATTGTATTTTAAAACAATAAATGCTGGAGAGGGTGTGGAGAAAAGGGAACCTTCTTACACTGTTGGTGGGAATGCAAACTACTACAGCCACTATGGAGAACAGTGTGGAGATTCCTTAAAAAACTGGAAATAGAACTGCCATATGACCCAGCAATCCCACTGCTGGGCATACACACCGAGGAAACCAGAATTGAGAGACACGTGTACCCCAGTGTTCATTGCAGCACTGTTTACAATAGCTAGGACATGGAAGCAGCCTAGGTATCCAACGGCAGATAAATGGATAAGAAAGCCGTGGTACAGGAGAGAACAAGATGGCGGAGGAGTCAGTGGATGTGGAGAACATCTCTCTTCATGGATACCTCAGGAATACACCTTCAGACACAGAAGCGCCTGCAGAACATTAGCTGAGAGTGGACAGGAGTACCTGACCAGTGGAAAATAATATATAGAACCACGCAAAACTCGGCAGGATGAAGTAACTAGGGGGAAAAACAGGAGTGTTAGTAGGACTGGACCTGCCTTGGCCGATGGGGGAACTGAAGCAGGGGTCCGATCCCCGCATTGGGGTAACAGAGTCAGAGGAGAAACATTTAAGGCTGAAACAGCTTATCTGTGGCAGCCTAAATGGAATGAGAATCAGACAGTCCTTGCCACAGCCATAGCAGGTACCCTGGAGGCTGCAGTGGTGGCTGGGAGCTGGAGTTTGGGGACTGTGGAGCAATCCCAGGGTGAGGGCTGCTGTTGACTGTGGAGAGACAGATCAAGGGGATGTGAGGAAGGAGACTGTGCTGGCAAATGCCTGTGGAGGAAAGCCCAGCAGCCATGGAAGCAAAGTGATACTGCTGAGTCACGCATAGGGGGCGGAGCCATCACCATAGCCTCTCTCTCCACACACCAGTGTGGGTAGCTGAACAATAGAGAGGCTGGCCCATCAAATAAACGCCTGTCGCACTGAACTACAGAGTAGGACCCCATCCAGGGTGCCCTTTTATGTGCCTGATGTGCCAATTTACAGAGTACGACCCCAGACAAGGGGGCCCCTCTATGTGCCTGATGTGCCAAACAACAGAGAAGGACCCCAGGCAAGGGAGCCCTCTAAGTGTCTCAACAGCGGAGCTATGGAGATAGACTGGCCAAAGAGGCCTTCTGATCACCAGCTACAAGAGGCTGGAAAAAAGACTTATAGGGCCATAACTCTGTGATGGAGGCAGTCCATGTCCCTGCACACTCGTGCTGCCAGGGTCCTGGCAAGCCAAGCAGCTGCGCCACCCTCACACTCAACTCTTCACTGGGGCAGAGCTGCCACAGACAAAAAAGTCTTGTGCCTATGCGTGCAGGGTTGCTTCAGTAGTGTCCGATTCTTTACAACTCTGTAGACTGTGGCTTGCCAGGCTTCTCTGTCAGGGATGGGGGGTTGTCCAGGCAAGAATACTGGAGCGTATGGGCCAATATTGGTTGCCATACACTTATAGAGCAATATATATCCTGCTGCCCTAGCTGCCAACTCCCCTGAGTACCTGGTGCTGCCAGAACCCCTGCAACCCAAGCAGCTGCACTACCTCCACACCTGTCTCTCACAGGGGCGAACCCCAGTCCTCCAGGGCAGCGAGCAAACCCCAGTGGACGACCCACATGCAGGGGTGGAAATAAAACCACAATTGAAACCCAGGGGCAGTGTGTCTAAGGAAGAAGACCCCAAACCTTTCCACCAGCTGTACAAGCTGTAGATTAAATCGACATGATCAACTAGGCAGACTCTGTCTATAGAATATATAAAAGGTCATTGAGAGCTTCCACAAAAGAAAACACACTAGTTCTGGTAGCTGTGGCCGTTAGAGGCAAGAACACAGAGAAGTAGGACCAGATTAGAATCTGAGCTGCCCCCACAGCAGATCCAGAGGTCCGCACAGTGTTGGAGGACATGTTAGGAAGGTGAGGTGGACTGTGACTCCCAGAGAGGGAAAGGACCCTGACAGCAGTGACTCAATAAAAACATTTGTTATTCTTATGTTTTGACTTGTTCTGTAGATGCTTTTGGATTTTTTTTTTCCTTTTTCTTACCCCCTTCGTTGTAGTTGTCGATTTTATTGGCACTGTGAAATATAGTTAAGCTTTTGAGCTTTTTTTTTTTCCCCTTAGTAACATTTTTAAGAGTTGTTCTAAACCTCTGGGCTTTGGGGCTTTTGCAGTTCTCTGGTGTGTTTTTTTTTCTTTTCTCTTTTTTAATTTCAGTTTTTAATTTTTAAACCTATTATTTTTTTCTACATTTATTCCTTTGTTTTTCCTACTATTCTTTTCCCCTTGCAGTTAATCTTTAGTGTATATAAATCTTCTTTATCTCTATTAACTTTGCATATCTGTTCTTTCTTTCTTTCCTTTCCTCTTAACATATTTGTTAGCTTTATTTTCATTGCTTTCTTCCCTAGTTAGTACCTTGCTTTAGTTTTGTTTTCCAGTTTGTGCTTTAGTTAGTTAGCGTTTGACTGTGTGGATCACAATAAACTGTGGAAAATTCTGAAAGAGATGGGAATACCAGACCACCTAACCTGCCTCTTGAGAAACCTATATGCAGGTCAGGAAGCAACAGTTAGAACTGGACATGGAACAACAGACTGGTTCCAAAAAGGAAAAAGAGTACGTCAAGGCTGTATATTGTCACCCTGCTTACTTAACTTCTATGCAGAATACATCAGAGAAACACTGGGCTGGAAGAAGCACAAGCTGGAATCAAGACTGCCAGGAGAAATATCAATCACCTCAGATATGCAGATGACACCACCTTTATGGCAGAAAGTGAAGAGGAACTAAAAAGCCTCTTGATGAAAGAGGAGAGTGAAAAAGTTGGCTTAAAACTCAACATTCAGAAAACGAAGATCATGGCATCTGGTCCCATCACTTCCTGGGAAATAGATGGGGAAACAGTGGAAACAGTGTCAGACTTTTTTTGGGGGGGCTCCCAAATCACTGCAGATGGTGATTGAAGCCATGAAATTAAAAGATCCTTACTCCTTGGAAGGAAAGTTATGACCAACCTAGATAGCATATTCAAAAGCAGAGACATTAGTTTGCCAACAAAGGTCCGTCTAGTCAAGGCTATGGTTTTTCCAATGGTCATGTGTGGATGTGAGAGTAGGACTGTGAAGAAAGGTGAGCACCAGAGAATTGATGCTTTTGAACTGTGGTGTTGGAGAAGACTCTTGAGAGTCCCTTGGACTACAAGGAGATCCAACCAGTCCATTCTAAAGGAGATCAGTCCTGGGTTTTCTTTGGAAGGAATGATGCTGAAGCTGAAACTCCAGTACTTTGGCCACCTCATGCGAAGAGTTGACTCACTGAAAAAGACTCTGATGCTGGGAGGGATTGGGGGCAGGAGGAGAAGGGGACGACAGAGGATGAGATGGCTGAATGGCATCACCAACTCAATGGACATGAGTTTGAGTGAACTCTGGGAGTTGGTGATGGACAGGGAGGCCTGGCGTGCTGCGATTCAGGGGTTGCAAAGAGTCGAACACGACTGAGCAACTGAACTTGAACTTTAAGTTAGTTTTGTTCTGGTAGATATAATTTTTGGTTTCCTTCGTTTGCCAGGTCAACCTGTTGTAATTTATTTTTGTTGGACCGTTTTGATTTTGCTTATAGGTGTATATATGTATATTCAGTCACACTTTTTATTGTTGTTATGAACTTCTGCCTCTATGTTGGGCTTTTGTGATTCTGTGACATTTTCCTTTTTCTTTTTCCTTTTTACTTCTTCTGTTTTTTTCTTATTTTCTTTTTTATAATCTTAATTTTTAAAGCCTATTATATTTTTTCTATATTTATTCCTTTGTTTGCCCTTCCTACTGTTCTTTTCCCCTTGCAGTTAATCTTCAGTTTATATAAATCTTTATCTACATCTATTTAACTTTGCATATCTATTCTTTCTTTCTTTTCCTTCTTCCCAACATATTTGTTAGTTTTGTTTTCATTGCTTTATTCCCCACTTGGCACCTTGCTTTAGCTTTGTTTTCCAGTTTTGCTTTAGTTAGTTTTGTTCTTAACTAGTAAATATAATTTTTTTTATTTCTATACATTAGGATTTATATACATTAAGATTTATATACATTAAAGATTATATATATATTAAGATTTATTAAAGATTAACTACAAGGGGAAAAGAATAGTAGGAAAAACAAAGGAATAAATGTAGAAAAAAATAATAGGTTTAAAAATTAAAAACTGAAATTAAAAAAGAGAGAAGAAAAAGGAAAACTCCACATATTTTTTGATTTCCTTTGTTTGCCAGGTCAGTCTACTGTACTTTTATTTTTGTTGGACTGTTTTGACTTTGTTCATGGGTGATATATATTCCATTATTTTAATTATTATGTGCCTTATTTTGTAACTGCCATTTGTCTGGGGTTCATCTTTGGTTTCTCATTTTTGGGTATTTATTTTAATCTCACTTAATGCCACAACAAACCACTTGTGGAATCTTCATTCCTGACCAGAGATCAAGCCCTGAGCCTTTGGAGTGGAATCACTGACCCTAGATTACCAGAGAACTAACCGTAGGGAGTATCAATTAATGAGAACTCACACAAAGGAAACCACTTGAATACAAAATCACCCAATCCTGTGCAGGACGCCTCATCTAAACAACAAACAAAACAAAAATATGAACCCAGTCATCAGCAGACAGGATTATCACCTCACTCAGCCTTGCGCATCAGAGGAAAAACAAACAAAAACTCAACACAAATCTCACCCTGTAAGAAGCTTACACAAAGCACTGGACCAACCTTAGGAGGGCAGAAACCAAAAGGAAGAAAGAATTCAACCTTGAAGCCTGGGAAATGGAGACCTCAAACACAATAAGTTAAAAAAATAATGATGAAAAGGCAGAGAAATACTACATAAATGAAGGAACAAACTAGAAACACAGAAGCCCAAATAAATGAAGAGGAAAGAGGCAAGCTACCTGAAAAAGAATTCAGAAAAATGAATAAAAATGATCAAAAACCTTGAAAACAAAATGGAGAAAATCCAAGAATCATTTTAAAAAGACTTAGAAGAATTAAAGAATAAACCTACAGAGACAAACAACACAGTTACTGAAATTAAAAATACTCTAGAAGGAATCAATAACAGAATAGCTGAACCAGTAGAACAAATCAGTGAGCTGGAAGATAAAATGGTGGAAATAATTTCTGAAGAGCAGTAAAAAGAATGAAAAGAACTGAGGATAGTCTCAGAGACCTCTGGGACAATATCAAATGCACCAACATTCGAATTATAGGGATCCCAGAAGAAGAGAAAAAGAAAGGGTATGAGAAAATTTTTGAAGAGATTATAATTGAAAATTTCCCCAACATGGAAAAGGAAATAGTCAAGTCCAAGAGGCACAAAGAGTCCCATACAGGATAAACCCAAGGAGAAACACACCAAGACACATACTAATCAAACTAACAAAGACTAAACACAAAGAAAGAATAGTAAGAGCAGCAAAGAAGTGACAACATACAAGGGAAACCCCATGTGCTTAACAGCTGATCTTTCAGCAGAAACTCTGCAGGCCAGAAGGGAATGGCAGGATATATTTAAGGTACTGAAAGGGAAAATTCTACAACCAAGATTACTGTATCCAGCAAGGATCTCATAAAATTGATGGGGAAATCAAAAGCTTTTCAGACAAGCAAAAGTTAAGAGAATTCGGTACCACCAAACCAATTTTATAATAAATGTTAAAGAGACTTATATAGTCAAGAAATACAAAAGAAGAAAAAAGATCTACAGAATCAACCCCAAACAATTAAGAAAATGGCAACAGGAACATATATGTCAGTAATTACTTTAAATGTAAACGGATTAAATGCTCCAACCAAAAGACACAGACTGACTGAATGGTTACAAAAACAAGACCCATATATATGCTGTCTACAAGAAACCCACTTCAGACCTCAAAACACATATAGACATATGAAAGTGAGAGGATGGAAAAACATATTCCATGCAAATGGGAAGCAAAAGAAAGCTGGAGTAGCAACCCTCAGATCAGATAAAATAGATCTTAAAGATTAGAAGAGATAAGGAAGCACACAACATAATGATCAAGGTATCAATCCAAGAGGAAGACATAACAATTGTAAATATCTGTGCACCCAGCATAGGAGCACCTTATTACATAAGACAACTAATAGGCATAAAAGGAGAAACTGACAGTAACACAATAATAGTAGGAGATTTTAATACCCCAGTCACACCAATGGACAGATCATCAAAACAGAAAATTAGTGAGAAAACACAAGTCTTAAATGGTACATTAGATGAGATGGATCTTACTGATATCTTCAGGACATTCCATCCAAATGCAGAAGACTACACCTTCTTCTCAAGTGCACATAAAACATTCTCCAGAATAGACCACATCTTGGGTCACAAATCAAACCTCAGTAAATTTAAGAAAATTGAAATCGTATCAAGCATCTTCTCCGACCACAATGCTGTGATATCAATTATAAGAAAAAAGCTGTAAGAAACACAAACACATGGAGATTAAACAACACATTTTTAAATAACCAACAGGTTAGTGAAGAAATCAAAAAGGAAATAAAAAAATTTTTAGAAACAAATGACAATGAAAACACAACAGCTCAAAACCTATGGGATGTAGTAGCAGAAGCAGTCCTAAGAGGGAGTTTACAGCAGTGCAGTCCCACCCAAGAAACAAGAGAAATACAAGTAGACAGCCTAACTGTACACCGGAACAACTGGAAAAAGAAGAACAAAAACTTCCAAAGTTAGTAGAAGGAGAGAAATCATAAAGATTTGAGCAGAAATAAATGAAAAAGAAATGATAGAAACAGTAGTAAAGATTAATAAAACTAAAAGCTGATTCTTTCAAAAGGTAAACAAAATTGACAAACCTTTAGCTAGAGTCATCAAAAAAAAAAAAAAAGAATCAGATGAACAAAATTTGAAATTAAAAAGGAGAGGTTACAACAGACAGTGCAGAGCTACAAAGGATCATAAGAGACTGTTATGAACAACTGTGTGGCAATAAAATGGGTAACCTGGAAGAAATGGACAGATTCCTAGAAAAGTTCAATCTTCTAAGACTGAACCAAGAAGAAATAGAAATCATGAACAGCCCAATAACAAGCACTGAAATTGATGCTGTGATTAAAAAAATCTCCCAAAAAACAAAAGCCCAGGACCAGATGGCTTCGAAGAATTCTATCAAACATTTAGAGAAGAGCTAATGCCTGTCCTTTTAAAACTCTTTCAAAAAATTGAAGAGGAAGGAACACTTGCAAACTCACGCTATGAGGCCACCATCACCTTGATACCAAAACCAGACAAAGACAACACAAAAAAAGAAAACTACAGACCAAGGATGCAAAAATCTTCAACAAAATTTTAGCAAACAGAATTCAGCAATATACTGAAAAGCTCATACACCATGATTAAGTTGGGTTTATTCCAGGAATGCAAGGATTCTTCAATATAGACAAATCAATGTGATATATATTAATAGATATGAAAAATAAAAATCATATGATAATCTCAATAGATGCAGAAAAAGCCTTTGACAAAATTCAGCACCCATTTATGATAACAATTCTTTTTAAAAAATGGGCATAGAAGAAACATACCTCAACATAGTAAAGACCATATATGATAAGCCTACAGCAAGCATTATTCTCAATGGTGAGAAAACTGAAAGCATTCCCCCTAAGATCAGGAATAAGACAAGGGTGTCCACTTTCACCACTCTTATTCAACATCATTCTGGAAGTCCTAGCTACAGCAATCAGAGAAGAAAAAGAAATAAAAAGAATCCAGGTTGGAAAAGAAGAAGTAAAACTCTCACTGTTTGCAGATGACATGATACTGTACATAGAAAACCCTAAAAATAGTATCAGAAAATTAATAGAGCTAATCAGTTAGCAAAGTTGCAGGATACAAAATCAATACACAGAAATCACTTGCATTTCAATATACTAACAATGAAAAATCAGAAAAAGAAATTAAGGAATCAATCCCATTCACCATTGCAACAAAAATAATTAAATATCTAGGAATAAACTTACCTAAGGAGACAAAAGAACTGTACACAGAAAATTATAAGATACTGATGAAGGAAATCAAAGATGACATAAACAGATGGAGAAAGAGTCCATGTTCCTGGTTAGGAAGAATCAATATTGTGAAAATGATTATACTATCAAATACAATCTACAGATTCAGTGTGACCCCTATCAAATTACCAATGGCATTTTTCACAGAACTAGAACAAAAAATTTCACAATTCATGTAGAAACACAAAAGACCTGAATAGCCAAAGCAGTCTTGATAAAGATGAATGGAGGGAAAAAAAAAAAAAAGATGAATGGAGGTGGAGGAATCAACCTTCCTGACTTTAGATTATACTACAAAGCTACAGTCATCAAGACTGTATGGTACTGGAACAAAGACAGAAATATAGACCAATGGAACAAGATAGAAAGCCCAGAAATAAACTCTTGCACCAATGGGTACCTTATTTTTTACAAAGGAGGCAAGAATATACAGTGGGGAAAAGATAGCCTCTTCAATAAATGGTGCTGGGAAAACTGGACAGCTACATGTAAAAGAATGAAATTAGAACACTTCCTAACACCATACACAAAGATAAACTTAAAATGGATTAAAGACCTAAATGTAAGACCAGAAACTATAAAACTTAGAGGAAAACAAAGGCAGAACACTAGATGACATAAACCAAAGTAAGATCCTCTATGACCCACCTCCTAGAGTAATGAAAATAAAAACAAAAGTAAACAAGTGGGACCTGATTAAACTCAAAAGCTTTTGTACAGCAAAGGAAACTATAAGCAAGGTGAAAAGACAACCCTCAGAATGGGAGAAAATAATAGCAAATGAAACAACTGACAAAGGATTGATTTCCAAAATATACAAGCAGCTCATACAACTCAATACCAGAAAAACAGACAGCCCAATCAAAAAGTGGGGAAAAGACCTAAACAGACATCTCTCCAAAGAAGACATACAGATGGCTAACAAACACATGAAAAGATGCTCAACATCACTCATTATTAAAGAAATGCAAATCAAAACTGCAATGAGATATCACCCCACACCAGTCAGAATAGCCATCATCAAAAAATCTACAAACAATAAATGCTGGAGAGGGTGTGGAGAAAAAGGAGTGCTTGCACTGTTGGTGGGAATGTAAATTGATACAGCCGTTATGGAAGATGGTATGGAGATTCCTTAAAAAACTAGGACTAAAGCCACCATATGACCCCACAATCTCACTCCTAGGCATAATATACCCTGAGGAAACCAGAATTTAAAAAGACACATGTATCCCATTGTTTACTGCAGCACTATTTACACAACAGCTAGAACACGGAAGCAACCTAGATGTCCATCGACAGGTGAATGGATAAAGAAATTGTGGTACGTATCCACAATGGAATATTACTCAGAATAAAAAGGAATGCGTTTGAGTCAGTCCTGATGAGGTGAATGGACCTAGAACCTATTATACAGAGTGAAGTGAGTCAGAAATAGAAAGATAAATATCATATTCTAATACATATATATGGAATCTGGAAGAATGGTACTGAAGAACCTATTTAAAGGTCAGCAGTGGAGAAACAGACATAGAGAATAGACTTCAGACATAGAGAATAGACTTACAGACATGGGGAGAGGGGAGGAGAGGGTGAGATGTATGGAAAGAGTAACATGGAAAATTACATTGCCATATGTAAGATAGATAGCCAGTGGGAATTTGCTGTATGGCTCAGGAAACTCAAACAGGGTCTTTCTATCAACTTAGAGGGGTGGGGTGGGGAGGGAGTTGGGAGGTTGGTTCAAAAGGGAGGGGATATTTGTATACCTTATGGTTGATTCATGTTGAGGTTGCAGAAAACCTCAGAAAAAAAATTTCAGAAAACCAAATTCTGTAAATCAATCATCCTTCAATAAAAAAATAAGTTAAATAAAAAGAAAGTGGTGGTACATATACACAATGGAATATTACTCAGCTATTAGAAAGAACGCTTTTGAATCAGTTCATATGCAGTGAGCCTATTATACAGAGCCTAAACTGGAGCCTATTATACAGAGCGAAGTAAGTCAGAGAAAAAAACACTAACACAGTATATTAATGCATATATATGGAATTTAAAAAGATGATAATGATGACCCTATATGTGAGACAGCAAAAGAGACACAGATATAAAGAACAGATTTTTGGACTCTGTGGGAGAAGGCGAGGATGGGATGATTTGAAAGAATAACATTCAGTTCAGTTCAGTTCGGTTCAGTCCCTCAGTCATGTCTGACCCTTTGCGACCCCATGAATCACAGCACACCAGGCCTCACTGTCCATCACCAACTCCCAGAGTTTGCTCAAACTCATGTCCATTGAGTCAGTGATGCCATCCAACCATCTTATCCTCTGTTGTCCCCTTCTCCTCCCGCCTTCAATCTTTGCCAACATCAAGGTCTTTTCAAATGAGTCAGTTCTTCACATCAGGTGGCCAAAGTATTGGAGTTTCAGCTTCAGCATCAGTCATTCCAATGAACATACAGGACTGATTTCCTTTGGGATGGACTGGTTGGATCTCCTTGCAGTCCAAGGGACTCTCAAGAGTCTTCTCCAACACCACAGTTCAAAAGTATCAATTCTTCGGTGCTCAGCTTTCTTTAAAGTCCAACTCTCACATCCATACATGACTACTGGAAAAACCATAGCCTTGACTAGATGGACCTTTGTTGGCAAAGTAATGTCTCTGCTTTTTAATATACTATTTAGGTTGGTCATAACTTTTCTTCCAAGGAGCAAGCATCCTTTAATTTCCTGGGTGCAGTCACCATCTGCAGTGATTTTGGAGCCCCCCAAAATAGTCAGCCACTGTTGCCGCTGTTTCTCCATCTATTTGCCATGAAGTGGTGGGACCAGATGCCATGATCTTAGTTTTCTGAATGTTGAGCTTTAAGCCAACTTTTTCACTCTCCTCTTTCACTCTCATCAAGAGGCTCTTGAGTTCTTCCTCGCTTTCTGCCATAAGGGTGGTGTCCTCTGCATATCTGAGATTATTGATATTTCTCCTGGTAATACTGGTTCCAGCTTGTGCTTCATCCAACCCAGCATTTCTCATGACGTACTCTGCATGTGAGTTAAGTAAGCACAGTGACAATATACAGCCTTGGCATACTCCTTTTCCTATTTGGAACCAGTCTGTTGTTCCAGCAAATTTGGAAAACTCGGCAGTGGCCACAGGACTGGAAAGGTCAGTTTTCATTCCAATCCCTAAGAAAGGCAATGCCAAAGAATGCTCAAACTATCGCACGATTGTACTCATTTCACATGCTTGTTGGAGAAGGAAATGGCAACCCACTCCAGTACTCTTGCCTGGAGAATCTCATGGATAGAGGAGCCTGGTGGGCGACAGTCCATGGGGTCACAAAGAGTCAGACAGGACAGAGCGACTTCACTTTCACATGCTTGTAAAGTAATGCTCAAAATTCTCCAAGCCAGACTTCAACAGTACGTGAACTGTGAACTTTCAGATGTTCAAGCTGGTTTTGGAAAAGGCAGAGGAACCAGATATCAAATTGCCAACATCTGCTGGATCATTGAAAAAGCAAGAGAGTTCCAGAAAAACATCTATTTCTGCTTTATTGACTATGCCAAAGCCTTTGACTGTATGGATCACAATAAGCCGTGGAAAATTCTGAGAGAGATGGGAATACTAGACCTCTTGAGAAATCTGTATGCAGGTCAGGAAGCAACAGTTGGAACTGGGCATGAAACAACAGACTGGTTCCAAATAGGAAAAGAATAACGTTGAAATATGTATATTACCATATGTGAGATAGATGACCAGTTCAAGTTTGATGCATGAAACGGCACTCAAAGCTGGTGCACTGGGACAACTCAGAGGGATGGGATGGGGAGAGTGGTGGGATGGGGGTTTGGGAGGGGGGAACACATGTACCCCCGTGACTGATTCATGTCAATGTATGGCAGTAACCACCGCAATATTGTAGAGTAACTAGCTTCCAATTAAAATGAATTAATTAATTTTTTAAAAAAGATCCCATACTATATTTTATACTGAGAAAATTATCCGTGGGCTTAAATAACAGTAAGAGGATGAATTTTATTCTATTAAAAAATAAGTGGTTTTTCTGTTTGACCTTTGTTAGACCTCTAAGAAACAATAGAAGGTCATAGAATATCAGTCTTTACACACATCCCTGGTGACTCAGTCAGTAAAGAATGTGTCTGCAGTGCAGGAGACCCAGGTTCGATCCCTGGGTCAGGAAGATCCCCTGGAGGAGGAAATGGCAACCCACTCCAGTATTCTTGCCTAGAGAATTCCATGGACAGAGCAGCCTGGTGGGCTATAGTCCGTGGGGTCAGACATGACTGAGCGACTAAACCACCACCACCACATACATTTAGAACTGTTCAATAAAGCTTAAAAACTGTAATTGGAGCTGATGACATATCAAGAGTTAAGAAGTTTTAGTCAAATAGTGAATAAAAAGAATATTGGCACGACCCATTCCATTCTCCCTTAAACCTGATAAGGTCTAGAAGTGAATGTTTAATGAAACTAACCTCTAATAAATGTTTTTCTTTTGTTACCTTTAAGATCATACTGCATTTAAAAGGGGTATACAGATTCAATGAAAAATGTTAGGAAATTTGTTAAACGGAGTGAGAAGAGTCTTATAACCATTAAAGAGTTGTGTTTCTTTGGTCTGAGCAAGTCTGGAAACCAGGGTACAGTGGGAAGAGCAGCAGACCCAGAGCCCCGGAAATGACCCGCTGTTTCTGACTATTAACCTCTCTCAATGTCTTCATCTTCAGTTGAAATAATAAAATCCTGCCTTTAGGGTTGTTGTGAGTATTTAATAAACTACTAGGGACTGTTGACCCTTGAAAGACTGGAACTGTTAATCATCCTTGCCTCTCCTGTGTCTAGAAATACCTTACATTTATTAAATACATTATACAAATGAATACAGCATATTAAGCATGTTTACACATTCATAGTAAAAACTTAAAAACTGTTACAAAATCATTGTGTTTGTGCTCAGTACATTTGTATTAAGTGCGTTTATAGGCTTAAGGTATTTTTTCCCTCGTTTTATCTTAAAAAGCCTCAGTAAAAGAAGACTCCTTCAACACAGGCTCATTGTTTTATCAAATCAAGGAAAGAGCAAAGATCTTATATAACCTAGAACTTAATATTTAAAATTGTAGATATACACTCATTTTCAGTTCAGTTCAGTCGCTCAGTCGTGTCTGACTCTTTGCAACCCCATGAATCGCAGCATACCAGGCCTCCCTGTCCATCACCAACTCCCGGAGTTCACTCAGACTCACGTCCATCGAGTCAGTGATGCCATCCAGCCATCTCATCCTCTGTCGTCTGTGTCTTCTCCTCCTGCCCCCAATCCCTCCCAGCATCAGAGTCTTTTTCAGTGAGTCAACTCTTCGCATGAGGTGGCCAAAGTACTGGAGTTTCAGCTTTAGCATCATTCCTTCCAAAGAAATCTCAGGGCTGATCTCCTTCAGAATGGACTGGTTGGATCTCCTTGCAGTCCAAGGGACTCTCAAGAGTCTTCTCCAACACCACACTTCAAAAGCAGCAATTCTTCGGCACTCAGCCTTTTTCACAGTCCAACTCTTTAGCCTCATCTGTAATTATTAAAATGCCAAGCAGTAGCAAATCAGCTTATCATTGTGTTTGTTCTAAATTGACTGGCTACTAAATGGTTCAGAAATTTTTGTTATTGGGCCGTAAATTTTATGGAGCAAAATATCTTTGTGTATTCTTTGAGCTTTCATAGTCCAAAATATTAGTTTGGATTTTTTTAATGTCAATAAAAATTTAATGTTTTTGCCCATATTTTCCCTCCTCCTTTAACTCATCTCTTACAAATCTCCTGAGAAATTGACTTGCATAATTTCTTAAGCCATTAGTCTCTTTGCCATTTTAAGATAACCTTCATTTCCTATATAAAGAAACCAAGGCTCTTAAGAAAAATCCTGGAGAGACGAATTCGAAAGTTATAGGCCTTTTTACTTTGCCTACCCAGCAAAAGGAAAGTGATCTAACTGGGGTTTACACATGTAAGTTGTTCAAGTCACCAGTTGGTTTGGTCAGAGTCATTGCTGTGTTCTGGTTTTGACTATAAATTAGGCAAATGCTTGTTCCAGCACCATTCAGGTTTCCCTGTGAGGTCACTTAAGGCTTCTGACAGAGAAACTAGTAGCTCAGGCTGACAGTTTGATCCATGATTTACCCTTTTGGGATATTGGCCAGAGCTTAGACTCTAATAAATACTTTCTCAGCTTCAGAATATGCTCTGTATGTAGATGAGACTCTCCTTCCTTCCTTGTTTGACTCTCTCAGTAATTGACAGATTCACTAAAGGTAAGCATTATATTTAATCTTTGGATGACATTGAGGTAAAAATACCACAAAGGAAATTTCTGAATTGGGGGTGAGGCTAGACTGCATAATGATCAAGCTTTTCTTGTAACTCTTCAAATTCTGTACTTTAGTTATATACCAGCAAGTATGCTGTGCTATGCTTAGTTACTGTCATGTCCAACTCTGCAACCCCATGGACTGTAGCCTGCCAGGCTCCTCTGTCCATGGGGATTCTCCAGGCAAGAATACTGGAGAGGGTTACCATGCCCTCCTCCAGGGGATTTTCCTAACCCAGGGAGTGCACCCAGGTCTCCTGCATTGCAGGTGGATTCTTTACCGTCTGAGTCACGAGGGAAGCCCAAGAATACTGGCAGAGCAAGTATTACTACTATAGTACTTTAATATAATACAGCACCATTGACTGACTTTCTGTCACTTACCTCATGGAGTCCATTCTGTTGTCTGTTCCCTTAGATTTTTATTAACAACGAGTGGCAGAACTCAGAGAGTGGGAGAGTGTTCCCCGTCTATAATCCAGCCACAGGAGAACAGGTGTGTGAAGTTCAAGAAGCAGACAAGGTATGTTCATCTGAGAAGAAAAACTGCTATGAAATAGCTACCTTCAGACAGCAAAACACTAAACTTATGCTGTCCAGACATCACCACTGACGTTCATTTATCACCGTGTGTGTGTGTGTGTGTGTGTGTGTGTGTGTGTGTGTGAAAGCAAATGTTTCTTCCTTTATTGCATCATCGTCTCTCTTCCTCTCTAACAGGCAGACATAGACAAAGCAGTGCAGGCAGCCCGCCTGGCTTTCTCTCTGGGTTCAGTGTGGAGAAGGATGGATGCTTCAGAAAGAGGCCGTCTGTTGGATAAGCTTGCAGACTTGGTGGAACGAGACAGGGCAGTCCTTGCAGTAAGTAACCTAAGAAAACGTCGTCTTCACCACAAAATTTACCATCCACTGAAATTTAGATTCCTCAGTCTTTCTGAAAGCATGATATGATGCAGATCTGGGGAACAAGTGAAGGAGTACATAATAACTCATGAAAAAGGGGAGAGGTTTGGCTTCTGGGGACCAGCTGAGTGTCTTTTGTTACTGAATTTTGAAGAACAGAACCATAGCTTCCCATGACTGGTACAGACCTTGCTGCTTTCCTTGTCCCTCTCCCTCCCACCCTCAACGAAAAGAACAAGAACAATCCAGCAGTGGGGGAGTGAGCACGTTGCCTGCAGGAAGCCAGACCACTCTGTTGGCATTCCGAAGAGTTCTGCCTCTCCAGTGTGAGCCCCCTTAACCAGAGAGAATCCTTCAGAAGCAGAAGGTGTGATGCAGACCTCTCATATAGCTCTGCTCCCTTTGTTCTTCTGTCACTTTCTAGAATTGATAGAAAGGAGAGACAGGAGACAGCAACTTTCTTTTGCTACAATGATCATTTTCTCACATAAGGGACATTCGCTTTCCTAGTGGTTTGTTGTTGTTGATGCTGTTTTAAAAATAGAAGTCAGTTTGTTCGAGAATACAAACTCTTGGACACTGGAACCATTTTGAAATGCCCGTAGTCTTCACCTGCATGACCCATAATGACTCAGTCATTGAATATTGAGGGCATCCTTGTCGAGTCAGTGCATTAAGGCCATGAGTACTACGGTCTCTCCTCTGCTTGGAAAGTCACATCACTCTTGGGTTTCCTTTGGGGGAGGGGAGCACCAGTCCCTTCGGCATTGTCGCTTCCACCATCACTCTCCCTTCTTCCATCCCCCTCATGGATCTGTTTCTAGTGTGGAAACAAAAATGGATGCCTTATGGAGATGGTTTGGAACTCCTGCTGTGTGTAACACATATTTGTCCATAAAAGCATTTTCTGGTTTGGTACTTCAAGGAATGCTGTTTCCAATGAGATGTTTCTACATGTTGGGAAAAGGTGTTTCGTGAAGATTCATAAGACACTTGGCATATTAAAGACTGACAAGCCCTGCTCAGTGTGTCTCAACCCTTTTGGAGCCCCAACTAATTTTCTGGCTAATCTGTCAATATTGTACAAAACAGAATTCTTTGGCGTACCTTGGGGGAACGCTGGTCTGTATGCTATCTCTTTACTGGATTTTGATTTCTTTGAGAGTGAAAAGTGTGTTTTACTTCCTGTTGTTGTAGTCCGAGTATAGTTCTTGGCACGTAAATAGTATGATGGGGGCACATTGATGGTCTGTAATTATCTATTTCAGTTAAATCCATACAGTGTTCATAACATTAGATTAGCAGTACTTACTAGATGAAGATATAGTTCATTTCTGCAGTTATCTTTTCATGTCATAACATTCAAATGCCATCCTTTCTCTGACGTGTCTCACTGTGGTCAAGTCCTTTTTCCCATCACACTTAAATGAGAATCCTACTTTTAAACACTCCTAAGCCATGTGACGAATGAATTTTACTAAGAGGTATCCTCTTGAATATAGGGAAGCTCCTGACCAGAATACTGAAGTTAATATTGCATCCAGGTAAACACAATTGAGAATAAACCCAGGGCTGGCAACTCTCAGGTGATCAACAGCTCATAGGGATGGACTGCTTAGGTGGCCCAGAATCTGATGAATGGCTCTGCTTTAGTCTGTGTAGTCTAGACCTTGGCTCTATACCCTCTGTGTGGAGAATATAATGCTCATCTCACAGACCTATAAATATTCTAAAAAGAACTGGGAAATACCTTGTTTTGCTAATATACAATGAATAGGTCACATAGTATTTTAAAATGAGTTCCATCCTATACACATATTACATGAATAAATCACACTGTAAATGCTATTTTTATGTCATTGAATGGAGAGTATTTCAATTTTAGTTTTTTTAGTTCTCAGATAATTTTAGTGCCAGTATATATTGTAAAATGTCCTTGAGGAAGAGGACATGAGATTGCAAACATATGTTTTTGTTTATATTATTTGTTAAATATGTAAAACCCCCTACTATTTCTCAAGTCAAAATACTCTTCTCATTCCAGTGAATTCTTCTTAAATTCTTTACATTACAGACTTATCCTATTTAGGAATGTGTCATTAAAATAATAACATTTATAATCTAAAACTGCTTAATAACTCTAACTCTATTTTTATTAAATGGACCAAGTACTTCACTCTTAATAGATAATGGTTGTTAAGCTAAATATTTACAGAAAACCAGCCCTCATGTTGTTACAGTATGAGCTTCCCTAGAGGAGATCTTGTTTATTTGGTGGTAATAAATAAACTCGCTGTGCACCGCGGCCATTCCATTTCTCAGCAGGGGTCTTGGCAGCTGTGGGGAGCGTTTTATATTCTCATCAAGTGCATAAAAGCCCATGTCCCTGCTCCTCTTTATGGATTCAGATTACTGATGTAGACTCTGAAAAATCCCCGCGTAGCTCTGATCATTAATATAACAGAAGCTGGTTGACAAGCAGAACACTTTCTTTATCACCAGTGGTGTTTATGTATTGGAATAGTGGTTACTGGAAGCTCATACCCAAGCACAAGAACACGTACATACATACTCATGGTGGCTTTTACTGGAAACTAAACTCGACAAGCAGTACTAAAATCTTTTCATTTGGGAAATCAGAGTTGACCAGGTATGCGTCATTATTCAGATTCATTTGTATTCTTTCCATTCCTTTTTTTGTTTGCCCCAGCAATCACTTAATGTATCACTGGAAAGTTCTCTCTGTTTCTTTTCCCACAGACCATGGAATCCCTCAATGGTGGCAAACCGTTTCTGCAAGCATTTTATGTCGATTTGCAAGGAGTCATCAAAACCCTTCGGTATTATGCAGGCTGGGCTGATAAAATTCACGGGATGACCATTCCTGTAGGTATGTGAGACCTGAGTACGTTGAAAAGGGAAACATGAGACCTCAGCAGAAACACACTGTCACCATCAAACACAGACAGCAGTCACATGGAGTTCAGATCTGAGCACACTTTTGCAGCAGCTTGAACTGAACAAAGAACAAAACAGATTTTGTCACTGCTTCTGACAGTATCCCTATTTCAGTATGTAGCCAGTCCACACATAGGTGCGGAGGAAGCCACATCAGTACATCAGTCAGCTAAGGAACAAGCGTGTGTCAGCTGCAGAGTTCCTTGCACTGTGCTAGCTTAGGTGCTGGGGCGAGACAAGCATTGGGTGTGGGAAAGCCAGGGAAAACTCTGAGAAGATTAAGACTTGGCCCTTGGTCTCCTGAAACCTAAGATTTTCTTGTTTAGAAGGAAATCCTCTAAAATGTTAACAATTGTCTTCTCTGAGTGGTGAGATTATGGATTGTTTATTATTTCTTTTTCATATTTCTCCATATTTTCTGTATTTCCTATAAAGACCATGAACTACTTTTACCATCTGTAAAAACAACCACCATCCTGACACATTGTCTTTTAAGATCCAGTTTTGGAGACAAAACCAGTAAGACAAAACAAAGATCTCTACAGGAGAGTTACAGTTAGGTGCTAAGCTGTGTGGCTTGGTCTGTCAGTGCTGTGGCCCTTAAAGCAATGGGAAGGCATCCAAACTAAGTCAGTGGAAAGGTCTCGGTCTGAGCATGAACACAAGCCCACCAGGCTTCTCTGTCCATAGGGATCCTCCAGGCAAGAATATTGGAGTGGGTTGCCATTTCCTTCTCCAGGAGATCTTTCTGACCCAGGGATCGAACCTGTGTCTCTTAGATCTTCTGCGTTGTCAGGCTTTACCACTAGTGCCACCTGGGAAGCCCAAGCATGAGTACTGGGCTGTAGTAACATGAAATACAGTGCTTTCACAGCAGCACCAAGGGGTAGGCACTGTTACTACCAGAGGAGAAAACTGAGGCCTCGAAACGTTACATTGTCTTCCTGATTCACCCAGCAGATAAACTGTAGAGCCAAAACTTTGGCGTTAGAGCCTGGCGAATCACTTCACTAGAGAATCTGTTTTAGAAACTGGGAGGAAGAAAGATCATGACAGGAAAGGAGCCAGCTGGAAGAGATATGAGGATATTGGCAGTGGTGAATAGGTATACAGAAAGAAAATACATGTGTTTGAGTGGCTCCTGGATGGGCTAAGTAGTGTACCAGGTGCTCTACCTGTGTTCTTTGGAGCCAGCTTTCCTTGTGCACACTGGGGAGAGTGGAGAGTGATGCTGGGGACCTTAGAGTGCCTGTGTGGGCCTTCCTCGACGGAGGAGGATTGGTTTCCCAGGAAAGGAAACCAATGGCTGATAGTGTGGCTGGCTTAGAGCAGCGCCTCTCAAACCTGAATGTGCATATGTATTACCTGGGATCGTCTTCCAGTGCAGGTCTAGGATGGGGTCTGAGAATCTGTGTTCCTGTCCAGCTGCCAGGCTATGCCTGTGCTGCCAGTTCTCTGCCTCAAGTAGTGAGGAGTCACAGTGACAAAGAAGAGAGACGAGACTTCTTTAGCATTATCTCCATGAATGATGCTGACATGTGGAATGCTGGTTTTAGAAAATGGGTTTCTGGTTATAGAGACTCTTCCCTGCCATTCAGAAGTTTCCCAAGTTCAGACTCAGAAGGATGGAGAAGATAAAGGAAGGCCAGAATCTTAGTTTAGTCCTGGCTCTCAGATATTACGGACCACTGTTCTTTGTAGGATATGTAGGATTGAAGAACGGCCTAAGTGAGACAGAGTCATAGCTTGGTATGTGCATACCTGTGGGAGGGCCTGGGAATTAAAACCTTTGTCAAGAACAGGACATGTGTCAGCCTTTTCAAGCTGACCTCTGCTGTTTCAGTGCAGAAGGGAAATTATCAGAATCAAAGGCTCCAGTTTTTTTGCATCCCACCTCACCTGCCATTTCACTGTTTCAGATATTTCAACATCTTTTCAAATGATATACGGAGATCTTAGAAATAAGATAAAATCTAAGGCTGTATGTATACATAAATACCTACTTGGCCTAACAATGTCTTGGTTTTCTTTTGCCTCCTTAGGAGAAAAGTCCTTGATTGATGAGATAAAGATTTGTTGGAATTTTTGATCATATTTGATACTTTACTGTAACTTTATCTGGCAGTAGAGGTGGTTGGTTTATAAGCCTCACTGTTTTCATCTGATGCTCTTTAGAGATTCTGAATTAGAAGTACAGGGCTTAGAAAAGACATTCACTGTAGTCTCTCCCACCTTTACTCATAAACTGGTGTCCAGCCTGTGAAGGAAAAAAAGAGGAGGAATTCTGTAAAATGCTAAGTAATTTTTGTTTCCCTGATTTCCTCTAATGTGCATTCAGAGGGATACTTTGGGAGAAGGCAATGGCACCCCACTCCAGTACTCTTGCCTGGAAAATCCCATGGATGGAGGAGCCTGGTAGGCTGCAGTCCATGGGGTCACTAAGAGTCGGACACGACTGAGCGACTTCCCTTTCACTTTTCACTTTCATGCATTGAAGAAAGAAATGGCAACCCACTCCAGTGTTCTTGCCTGGAGAATCCCAGGGATGGGGGAGCCTGGTGGGCTGCTGTCTATGGGGTCGTACAGAGTCAGACACGACTGAAGCGACTTAGCAGCAGCAGCAGCAGGATGAAGAACTCTCCAGGGATTCAGGTCGTTAGGCAGAGGTCCTGGGAAGCTGTGGGTCTGGGACATAAGATATTTCATTGTGGTGCCTCAGGCAGATGAAAGAAGGACAAAGACAGACATGAACTTGGCCACTTTCCTTTCTGTTCCAGTTTTAGACACATTTTGGCATGCCTATAGGCTACTGAGTGTTCATCTCACAACCCCTTTGACTAGTTCAGTGCTTAGGGCATCTGGTTGGCTAAACCCAGGGGGTCATAGTAGAAGACCAGGGAAAGGGAGGGTCATTATTGTTCACTTATTTATTCTCACATTTGTTCAGTCAGTCCATCTGTGCTTTATTGTCATTTGTAACTTTATAATTTAATATCAGCTTGATTTCTGTCTCTGTGTTCTTGGCTTTTTTCAATGAAATCTGGACCATAAGAAAGCTATTAGCTTTTAACCATTAGGTCTTTATTGTGTTATATACGTTTCCATGTGCCAAGTCTCTTCAGTCGTGTCCAACTCTTCACGACCCTGTGGACTGTGGCCTGCTAGGCTTCTCTGGCCATGGGATTCTCTAGGCAAGAATACTGGAGTGGGTTGCCATTTCCTCCTCCAGGGAATCTTCCCAACCCAGGGATTTAACCCAGGTCTCCTGTGGCTCCTGCATTACAGGCAGATTCTTTACTGCTGAGTCACATTTTCCTGTGAAACAGCCTAATTTTGTTTGAGATTATAAGTATAAAGAAATAATATACTTTATGTTTGAGCATGTAAAAGTCTTTTGCATACAGGATCTGTGTGATTCTATGTGTGATCCTGTGAAACGAGTCAGTTTTTAAAAGGTATTATACACATTTTGCAGGTAAGAAAATGAGACAGCAAGGGTTTAGTGTCTTGAACAAGGTCACATGTGAGTAAGTGGCAGGCCTGAGATTCAAACCCAAGTCTCTCTTTGCCTAAGCCATTGTAGACCCTCTGGTAGAGACCTGTCAGCAGAGTGGGAAAAGGAAGAGGACAGTCAACCCGGTGAAGTCTTGAACCCTCTGCATATTTTTAGATTAACATTAACTGTTATTCCTAGAGGAAATAGAAGGGTAGAAAGCAGTCATAAAAATAAATCTGAAAGTTTTTTTTTTTTTTAATCTATGACTGCTTTGTTGCATTGAATCATACTCCATGGTTCATCCAATTTAGTATCCCTGACACTGAAGGGTAAGACCCAGGAAGAGTAGGAGGAATTATGCTGTTATCTCTGGGACTCCTTCCCATTTAGGAAGGCTGGGCATTCTGCCTCATAATGAGAAGAGCCCTTCCTTTACCTCTTGTACCATGTGTCAGCCTCAGCCTCTCGGGCATCCCCTCATTCATACGTTCATTCAGCAGATTTTTTTAACCACCTGTGTTAAACACTGGGGCTACAAAGGTAAACAGGTAAGATGCCCATAGAATAGTAAGGAAAACAAGCAGGTAGACAGCCGAGTGCAATATAGAGTGGCTTGTTCACATATGGACATACAGAGTTCAGTGTGTACTCTGTAGGAAAGGCATATCACTCAGCATTAAGGCTTGCTGGAGAAGGAAGTGAGATACACAGCTGATAACCTGTGCAAGGGCTGGTGCGTGAAGATGTAGCCAGGGCAACAACCAGCAGTGCTAGCAGTCCGCGCAGAGCATGGAGGGAGCAGAGTCTGTGTGCTAGTGTGGCCAGTTTTAGCAGACAGTGGGGCCCTGGGCCTGGGGAGGCTGCTACAAGTGTTTTTCCACAGTAATGGTGAGTCACTGAATTATTTTAAGTAAATAAGTGTCTTGATCAAAATTGGTTTTAGAAAGAGATTTTGATGACATAATGGATAATCAGTTGCAGAGAGCAAGTAAGTACTTTTCCCCCCTCCCCCGGCAGGGTAGCCTCCCTCTAGAATATCTGGGAGGAGGAAAAAAGGATTGCAGCATGACCACTGCTGAGCCTCCGCTGGACAGCCATTTCGCACTCTGAACTGAGAGATTCCCTTATCCCTCTCTGTTACATCCCAACCAAGGCCCACAGTTGGATGTTTTCACAGAATCATGCAGTATTAGTTTGACTCACAATGGTCTTAATGTTCTTGTCTTTACAATATTATCTATAATTTCTGGCCATGGTACTCAGTGGAACCATTCTTTCTGACCATAAATCCTATGCTTTGACCCTTCTGCTATAACATCTGCTAATTATGATGATAAATAATAATCATTATTATGATTTATTGTACACTTTCCTTGTGCCTGTTACAGTATCTCTAATCTCATAGCAGCCCTCCAGGGGAAGTAGTTTTATCTCCATTCTGATCATTTTCAACCTGTGCCAAAATTCCCAGCTCCTCCCATGGCCACAAAATCTTTGTGCTGGAGGAAGGAACAAAGATTATCTTCAGTTCACTGAGGGAGAAGTCGATGTTTTGGTTTACATTACTTATGATTTTTCTCTGTTACAGTGTTGATTTGTTTTGTGATAGGTAAGCAGAGAAAATGTAGTTCATACTTTAACTAAATTCTGACATAAAAATGAGTTTATGATACATTAGCATATCCAAAGGTTAAAAAGCTACAAAGGCCACCTGTAATTATTTATCCAGTTCACCTCCTCTCAGTTTTACCTGTTAAATTAAAGGATAGGCTAAAAATGTGCAAAAATTGTCTTGAATCCTACTGTTCTGCCTTCAACAGCTCGATCTGATTTAATATTGTCAACAGAGAACTCATATGGTGAGATCATGTTCAATCAATGAGAATGAGGAGCTGTTTGCTTTACTCACCTAAGCAGAACCCAGGGCAGATAGAAAGAAACAAAGTGTCTGACTTTGTGACCCCATGGAATTCTCCAGGCCAGAATATTGGAGTGGGTAGCCTTTCCCTTCTCCAGGGGATCTTCCCAGCCCAGAGACTGAACCCAGGTCTGCACGTTGCAGACAGACTCTTAACCAGCTGAGCCACAGGGGAAGCCCAAGAATACTGGAGTGGGTAACCTATACCTTCTGCAGTGGATCTTCCCAACCCAGTGTCTCCTGCATTTCAGGCGGATTCTTTACCAGCTAAGCTATCAGGGAAACCCAAAGCAGGTCGAGTTACCTGAATTGGTGGTGACGGATCATGGAGTCTGCTTCACATGTAACCTCTTTGAGAGGCAGATTGAAGAAAACTCAGGGATCCCTAAGGCCATCCTCCTCATTCTTCAGACAGAGAAACTAAGGTCCAGAGAAGTAAAGCAGCTTTTTTCCCAAGATCATACAATGTGTAGTGGTAGAGCTAAGATATGTTCATAATTGACTCAGGAGCATGTAGTCAAACTTCTGAGATGCTGCCGCTTGACCCCTGGGGGAAATAGTGTCATCTTCACTGTATGTTACTGTAGAATCTCCAGTGTCTGTATAGCTATCTATGGTGTTTATCATTACAGCTGTGAAATGCCCAGTGAGATCTGCCCAGTCTCAGAATACATAGGTATCTGCTAGAGGACATAATGAACTAGTTCAGTGTAGTTGGTCTAATTGTTCATTACTGGGGTCACCAAAAGGTCATTGCTAGTTCCTTGAAAGGTAATTCTATACACAAATTAGAAGATGGCCATCCATTCATTGAATTGTTTAACCGATTTTGATGCTATTAAATAAACTCATTTTTAGAGTTACCAGGTGTATAAAAATTGTAGCAGTTCTTGAAATGCTCTTAGTATTATAGTTGGGAGCCATTTCTTGAGGTCCATGTAATAAATTTCTCCTCAATTTCTGGCACATTTCAGATTCTTCTGATTTCATTTACCATGCATATTACCTAATCATACTCTAATTTATGTATAGAGCATGTCAATGCCCAATACTTTTATGAGAATAATAATTTTGTTAATTTTTTTTCAAGCAGCTGTTAAATCTGCTCTAAGGAGTAATGTTTACCCTGAAGGAATAATCCACACAGTTGTTGCAATTAAGTAACTTCTATCTTTCCTGTGTAATTTGCTGTCAGTCGGTTCAGTCACTCCATCATGTCCGACTCTTGGTGACTCTGTGGCCTGCAGCACGCCAGGCTTCCCTGTCCATCCAACTCCCAGAGCTTGCTCAAACTCACGTCCATTAAATGACATAGAACAGTGGCTCAACATTCACAAATACAGAAGAAGTTTTCCTGTTACTCATCTCTAGGGACAAAGACTCTTCTTAGTTTTACTGTAAACTAAGAAATGGCTTAATCTATACATGCTCGGTAAAATTTGATCCATAGTTCAACTACATTCATGATAAAGCTTTTAATTGCAATTCTTCATCAAGTTATATAACACTGAGGTGTAAAAACACATCAGAAAAGTTGTCTCTGGGTGTGTCTTAAACTCCTTCTAAGAACAGTAGTTTTTACTTTCCTGAATGAAATGCAAAAGAGGCTAAGAGATAAAAAGTCCTAAACACGAGATTTGGTATTTCCGTCTTGGTGTCTCATCTCTTCTTTAGTTTTCTCCACCATGGTTGTGTCCTAACTTGCTGGCTTGGAATATGGTATTCAGAACATTTATTTGTTATTTTCATCAAATGCAGTCCGTTCTTGCTGAGTCTGAGCTCTCTCTGTAATGCCTTATATTTGGTAAGAAGACCTAAGATGGTTGTAGCCTAAAGTGGAGTATCTGAGTTTGGATGGAGATTTTTTTTCCTCTGTCAAGCTGATGTGCTTTATAGTGCAAAGCTAGAGAAATGATGGAAACAATCTTTTTAATCATCTTACTGTATTTAAATAGTGTTACAGCAAAAAGACTAAAGGTGTTTCAGATGGTAAAGAATCTGCCTCCAAAGCAGGAGACCCAGGTTCTAATCCTGGGTCAAGAAGATTCCCTGGAGAAGGGAATGGCTATCTACTCCAATATTCTTGCCTGGAGAATTCCATGGATGGAGCAGTTTGACAGGCTATAGTCAATGAGGCTATATAGTTCATGTCCATGAGAACATGACTGAGCAACTAACCCTTTTACTTTGGGCTTTCCGGGTGGCTCAGTGGTTAAAAAAAAAAAAAAATCTGCCTTCCAGTGCAGGAGATGTGGGTTCAGTCTCTGGGTTAGGAAGATCTCCTGAAGGAGGAAATGGCAACCCTCTCCAGTATTCTTGCCTGGGAAATCCCTTGGATAGAGAAACCTAGTGGGCTGTGGTCCATGGAGTCACAAAGAGTCAGACATGACTGAGTGACTGAACACATTAACAAAAGATGGGAAATGGGCTGTGATTTTTTTTCTAGGCAGAGAGGTGTACTCATACTTCGTCCTAGGTACAGAAGAGAAGGAGGGAGAAGTAACCCTGCCGCCCACTGGCGTCCACTTATCCCAGATGCAGAGAGGCACTCAGCCTTAGACTCCCCATCCCAAGAGGAAGCCTGTGCTCTGTAGCATTCCCTTTATAGCTTGAGATACAGGAGTCTATGTGAGTTCTCTCTCCACACACCACATCCTTGAAGAATCATCTTCACCCTTTTTTCCCCCTTCTGCATTCCTTGGCATCACACTCTGATTCTGTGGTTTGTGATATCCACCTAAATCCAAACCTTATTCACCTTTGGTATGTTTCTAAGGGAAGTGAACTTGAAGTCTGATGACCCAGTTTCAAGTTCAGGAGCCACAACTTAACCAGTGATACTACTTTAGACTTAACCTCTCTGTGGCATATTTTCACTACTTGTAAATTTCAAATAATAATAGTTGCCTTAATTTTTCCATACATTGTTTTGAGCATGAAATGAGGCAAGAATATGAAAATATTTTGTAAAAGTTATATATGTTTTTGTTTTTATTTTTGTAATTTAAAAGTGTTAAAAACATTGCTTAGATTCTTCTACACTTCAGATCAGAGAGGCCAAAAGTAAATAGAAATGAAGTCAACAACTGTAGATCATCACGAGACCTGGGGACTTCCCTTTATCCACTTGGCTCCTCTGAACCTGGGAACCTGGAGTGTGATCTGTGCATCAGAGCATTGGTGTAACCTGAGAGCTTGAAGAAATGCAGACTCTTGGGTTCCAGCCTAGATTTACAGGTTCAGAATCTGCATTTTAATAACTCCAGATGCTTTGTGTACACATTTAAATTTGAGAAGCACAGTGTGGCATATTATGTGGCACAATGAAAATCAGAACCACAATGAGGTATCACCTCACCCTGGTCAGAATGGCTCTCATCAAAAAGTCTATAAACAGTAAATCCTGGAGAGAATGTAGAGAAAAGGGAACCCTCCTACACTATTGGTGGGATATAAATTGGTGCAACCAGATAAGAACAGTATGGAGGTTCCACAAAAAACTAAAAATACAGTTGTCATATGATCCAGCAAGTCCACTCCTGGGCATATATCTGGAGAAAACTCTTAACTCAAAAATCACGTGCCCAGTGTTCATAGCAGCATTATTTACAATAGCCAAGACATGGAAGCAACCTAAATGTCCCTTGACGGATGAGTGGATAAAGAAGATATGTGTGTGTGTGTGTGTGTGTATGTATACACATAATGGAGTAGTATTATTCAGCCATATAAAGAATGAAATAATGTCATTTGCACTAACATGGATGGACCTAGAAATTATCATACTAAGAGTATTAAGTTAGACAAGGATAATTATCATATGGTATCAGTAATATGTGGAATCTTTAAAAGATGATAAAAATGAAATTATTTACAGAATAGACTCACAGACATGGAAAACAAACTTACAGTTACTAAAGTGAGAAGGTAAGGGAGGGATAAATTTGGAATTTTGGATTAAGAGATGCAGACTACTATATATAAAACAAATAAACAAGAAGGACCTACTGTATAGCGCAAGGAACTGTATTTAATATTCATAATAAATGCAAAAAGGCAAGATGGTTGTCTCAGGAGGCCTTACAAGTAGCTGAGAAAAGAGAGGTGAAAGAAAGGCAAAGAGGAAAAGGAAAGAGATACCCATCTGCATGCAGAGTTCCAAAGAATAGCAAGGAGAGATAAGAAAGCCTTCCTAAGTAATCAATGCAAAGAAATAGAGGAAAACAATAGAATGGGAAAGGCTAGAGATCTCTTCAAGAAAATTAGAGATTCCAAGGGAACATTTCATCCAAAGATGGGCTCAATAAAGTACAGAAATGGTATGAACATAACAGAAGCAGAAGATATTAAGAAGAGTTGGCAATAATACACAGAACTATACAAAAAAGATCTTCATGACCCAGATAATCATGATAGTGTGATCACTCACCTAGAGCCAGGCATCCTGGAATGTGAAGTCAAATGGGCCTTAGGAAGCATCACTATGAACAAAGCTAGTGGAGGTGATGGAATTCCAGTTGAGCTATTTCAAATCCTGAAAGATGATGCTGTGAAAGTGCTGCACTCAATATGCCAGCAAATTTGGAAAACTCAGCAGTGGCCACAGGACTGGAAAAGGTCAGTTTTCATTCCAGTCTATAAGAAAGGCAATACCCAAACTACTGCACAGTTGTACTCATCTCACACCCTAGCAAAGTAATGCTCAAAATTCTCCCAGCCAGTCTTCAGCAATACATGAACCGTGAACTTCAGATGTTCAAGCTGGTTTTAGAAAAGGTAGAGGAACCAGAGATCAAATTGCCAACATCCACTGGGTCATTGAAAAAGCAAGAGAGTTCCAGGAAAACATCTGCTTTATTGACTATGCCAAAGCCTTTGACTGTGTGGATCACAACAAACTGTGGAAAATTCTGGAAGAGATGGGAATACCAGACCACCTGACCTGCCTCTTGAGAAATCTGTGTGCAGGTCAGGAAGCAACAGTTAGAACTGGACATGGAACAACAGACTGGTTCCAAATAGGAAAAGGAGTACTTCAAGGCTGTATATTGTCATCCTACTTATTTAACTTATATGCAGAGTACATCATGAGAAATGCTGGACTGGATGAAGCACAGCAAGACTCAAGGTTGCTGGTAGATATATCGATAACCTCAGATATGCAGATGACATCACCTTTATAAGATCATGGCATCCGGTCCCATGACTTCATGGCAAATAGATGGAGAAACAATGGAAACAGTGGCTGACTTTATTTTTCTGGGCTCCAAAATCACTGCAGATGGTGATTGCAGCCATGAAATTAAAAGACGCTTACTCCTTGGAAGGACCAACCTAGGCAGCATATTAAAAAGCAGAGACATTACTTTGCCAACAAAGGTCTGTCTAGTCAAGGCTATGGTTTTTCCAGTAGTCACGTATGGGTGTGAGAGTTGGACTATAAAGAAAGCTAAGTGCCAAAGAATTGATGTTTTTGAACTGTGGTGTTGGAGAAGACTCTTGAGAGTCCCTTGGACTGCAAGGAGATCAAACCAGTCCATCCTAAAGAAGATCAGTCCTGAGTGTTCATTGGAAGGACTGATCTTGAAGCTGAAACTCCAATACTTTGGCCACCTGGTGCGAAGAACTCACTTATTTGAAAAGACCCTGATGCTGGGAAAGATTGAAGGCAGGAGGAGAAGGGGACGACAGAGGATGAAATGGTTGGATGGCATCACCAGCTCAATGGACATGAGTTTGGGTAAACTTTGGGAGTTGGTGATGGACAGGGAGGCCTGGTGAGCTGCAGTCCATGGGGTCACAAAGAGTCGGAGACGACTGGGTAACTGAACTGAACTGAACTGAATCCATGTTTATTTTAATTATTAGGCTTGAAGAATATTAGAAGAAAATATTGCTAGCTCATGAAATCTTTTATTTCTTAGATTTTCCTGAATGCGAGGCTAACAAATAGCTTTTAAAAGGTGAGTTAATTTAAGATATTATAAGTAATAGGGTAGGTGGTACTTGGATATAGTAAAAATTAAGATGGCTCTTTTTTTGCAGTTTGAAAATTTTTATTGGAATGTAGTATTTTTATAATATTTTATTAGTTTCTGCTGTACAGCAAAGTGAACCAGCTGTACGTATGCATATCTCCTCTGTTTTGGATTTCAGGAAGGTGGCTCTTATGTGATTGTCCTTTGAGGAACCCTGGTCTAGAAGCTGGTGAGAGTCAGAGCTGGGTCATACTAGTTGTGTGGGACCTCTGGCGTGCCTCCAGCCCTGGTCAGGGGTTACATGTAGGAGGTATAGTTCTCATGTGCCAAGTACCCTGCTCAGACTAAGGGTGTTTAGAATCCTCTTCCACCAACCATCCTAGAATACAGACTGAACTCAAAGGTCTGGGACCCCTTCTTTATCTCTCTCATTCAGTGCTCTTTTGGGAAGAGCTCAAGCACCAAAATGCCGTTTATTTATTTGCTGTTTAGAGAAACTTAGAAGAGTCTTCAGTTTCTTTCCTTGTGCCAGCTTTAGCTAAATGTTGATTCTTTGAACATTTATCCAGGAAAGTTCTCATTCCCCATAACTCAGTTTCCCTTTGGATATAGCTATGGAGTTAAGTTCATTTCCTTTTGAGGTCAGCTTTTAAAGATTGCCATACATTTCTTTTTTCTTCTCTTTCGTTTCTTCAATAACTTTTAAAATTATATACGTAGTACAACTAAACTCCTCAGCATTTAGGATGGAGAGAGGGGAAATGCTTTATGAATTACCATGCTGTGGTTGTGCAAGTGCCCTGTGAATTCTTCGGGACCATTCTAGTGCTGCTGAAATATGCACCTGTGTTGCTCTCCAGTTCGTATTCCAGTTTTCTTCTTAGCCCTTTTGCACTTCATATTGACATTACACTCTCTTTCTATAGTCTGGGATTAATGCTTGAATCCATCATCTTACCCATATTACAGCATTTATTTGGGAAGAATTTCCTTGCAAATGATACTCTTTAGCCTCTTGATCATTTTTTTTTCTCCCCATGAGAAATCTTCTCAGGGAGAAGAAACAAACATTTATATCTTCTAAAGGAAAAAATGTGAAAAGTATTAATAGGAAAAAAAGCTTTTTCAGAGATTTATAAATTGAAGAAAGGTGGTAACTGGCACTATTGTAAAGAAAGATATCTATGAAAACTCTTGAATTGTCTGCATACAAAGCTGAGATAGTTAACTTGATTTTTAAAATATTACTTAGACTTCTTATTGTCCTCCTGTGGATGGTTTCCATATTTGGGCTATTTTTTGTTGTTTTAGTGGAGATACATTCTAAAATAATTTCTTTGCTACAGTTACTGAGTTTACCTACTTCCTAAAGTCTTTAATTTAAAGTATATACATCAAACAAAATTAAGAGACAAGTAGCAGACTAGGGGAAAACTTTGCGTATACACATGACAAAGGCCTAATGTCCTTAATATACACAGAGTTCTCTAAATGACGGAAAAAGAAGAATAAACCAGTAGAAAAATGGGAGAGGATATAAACCTGAAGAAAAAATTTTTAATGGCTATTAAACATGAAAACATATTCAATCCATATATCATCAAGCACAAATCAAAACAAGTTGTCATTTTCTTTCAGGTTGACCAAAATTTAAAGATTTGAAAAAACCCCCATGTTAAAGGATAGGGAGGAAAAAAACATGTTGGAATTATGAACTGAATAATTTTTCTGAAGGGTGATTTGGCAGTATTTATCAAAATGTGAAATGCATGTACATTCTGACTGTGAAATTTCACCAATATGCATAGATATATAAAATAGTGTTACAGCATTATTTATATAGCTTGCACTGAAAGTAATCTCTTTAGTCCCTCAGGACAGTTTACAGCAGTACCATTATTTATTGAGCCAGTGGCAAAACATTCAGCAGCTTAAAAAGTGTTAGATTTATATGAAAAAAAAGTGGGAAAAACCAAAGTGTAGAAGCCTATGTATAATATAGTCCCATTTGTATTCTTTTGAAAAAGAGAGAGGATAAAAGGATGCTAATGTATATGGGGGGAAAAGTTCTTTGAAAAGATGTACCAGCAACAGATAGCTGTTAATTCTGGGAAGAATTAACATCTCCCCCTGTCCCTGCTCTTATCCACATCTCTAATAGTAATGCTCTTCCTGAGTATTAACAGAGGGTCTCCACTTTCCCCAGTGAACATCTTTTGAGAGAGAAAACAAGTGTCAGTGAAGTGGCCAAAGGGTTGACAATTAATGCAGGGGGCAGGTGCGAGGAAGACCCAATACCAAAAATGAAGAGCTTCATGCTAAAAACAGGCATTTTTTGGTTATTTCCTTTAGCCACTTAAAATAATTCAGATAAACATAATGGTACTTTCCTAAAGAAGAATTTGGTTTGGATTTCCTGGGTATTTGTTCCAACTGCTGCTTGCTCCTATAGGGAAAACAAGGTCATTAAATCATCCTCATTTCCATGGCTGGTTTGAAGGTGGAGGCTTTGGGTTATTGATAAAATCTTCTTTGAAGTGGACTCTTGCTTTCTTGAAATAGGCCTAGACATGCCTGGGTTCCCCGTGCCCAGAAGTGCATTTGGACACCAAGACTGAGTTATGAAACAGGTCTTACTTTTAAATCTCACCTTTTCTAGCTGCCTAGCATTTTAAATTTACCTGATAGCGTTTTACTTAGTTTCTTTCTTTCTTTTAATACTTTCAGAAAGCTATTTAAAATTTTGAGGAACCTCAGTTTTTAACTCAAGTAACTATTCCATATATAAGTATCATTTTGATAGTTGATATAATATTTAATATTTTCCAGTTTCCAGCCACTCCCCGCGCTGTCCCTTCCCCACCGTCCACCCCCAGGACTGCATCTGGTGTGATAAACTCATCCTTTATTTTGCCTTCCAGGTCCTCTACCAGTACTCTGTTTGGGTATCTGGGAACCTGATGTGGAGAAACCCTTTGCCAAGTGATAGCTTCTCCTAGCTTTAATACACAGTGGAGTGGGAACCATGACAAAAAAGTGTTTTCAACTTTATTTCTGCTTTTTGCTGCCTCCCGTGTTCCCCCTCTGCAGTTCTTCTTCTCATCTGAACTCTGTGGCAGTGACTGTGCTCATTTCTTTCAGATGGAGATTATTTTACCTTTACAAGACATGAACCCATTGGTGTGTGTGGACAGATCATCCCGGTGAGTGTATCTCCTCACGCCTCGTATTTATTTTCATTTGAACCAGTTCTCTTAAAGATACATAAAACATGGACTTCAGCAATGTGTGTTTTCCATTACTGGGGAAAAAAAACTGAGTTCATGTTGTTGACATATCTTTAACAGCCTCCCTGCAAATGCTTATTTGAACAGGTTAATAGGGTTTCAGCTTCGTTACCAGGAGTTGAATTCTCAAGTTATGGAATTCTCATGATTAAAATAAGCAAAGCAAAGCCCAGTGTATTAATAACCTGCCTTCAGTTATGGATGTCCATTCAGCTTATGGAAAATTAATGCTTTGTTATATTTGCTTGTTTATTTTTTAGAACTGTGACTCACCATTTTTCCAGGCATATTGTTTTATATGGTCTTTTAATCCCATTCTTCCCCACTGTTTCTTTTCACAAGAATCTAGATAGAAGATCCTACAGAAGACACAGCAGTACAGTTCACGTCACAGTCATAATTGAAACCATGCCGTGCTGTTGTGTGTCTTGTACAGGGAAATAGATGTAGTGCTTAGTGTTTGGATTGGAACATTAAACACTGTCTTTTTTTTCCCCTCTCTGCCTCATACATAGCCTTGGCACTATACAAAACATCATCGAGTCTTCCAGCAGGAGAGTCTAGCTAATCATTCTGGCAAGGATTTCAGGGGAGCCTCAACTTAAATTCTTAAAGTACAGACAACAAGTTTTCTCAAAATACAGGAGAATAACTCAAGATAATCTTCAGCTTTGGGAGCCAAACATTTGGGGGAATATTAATAAATTATTTTAAAGGTCCACAAACTCTGGGTTACTGTGACATGTATTCGAGAATGAAAGGAGAAGATGAGAGATTTGGTTTAAGTTCTTCTGCCCCTAAACCACCCAGGGAAATCCTACTCAGATCAGAGCCGGGTTGAGGTCTGTCACCTTAATTGCAGGAACTCAAACCTGCTTTTCCTGCCTTCCCCAGACTCAGTTAGCTGCAGCTTTCACTGACAGGACAAGAGCCACTTGTCAGCCAGCTCGGCTCAATTACTGCGCTCCCAAGATTTATATACTGTAGATGGAATTAAAACATCACTGTGTACTCCCAAGTTTATAAACAACTAAGGGGAAAAGAAATTGGGTGTTTGGTGAAGGCAAGACACTTGTATATTTTTGCAAGCTTGCCAGGGCCAGTGAGAATCCTTCAAGGATGGCAGCTGAGATGCTTCAGGCAGAAACACATTGTGGTCAGGGGCTAGAGCCAGGGCACCAGGATTTCTGTTTTCTTTCTTAATGAAATTATCAATGACACCTGATAGTACTGAGGTTCATGCCTGCACTTACAACAATACAAGCTTAATATCCTTTTTAAAATTGGTTTAAACCATCTTAGGCCCCAGTCTCAGATACACACATATATTTTTTAGTCTCCGTTAGTTTATTTTGCAGTGGCCAGGAGACAAAGTAAGACTTTTGCGTCCTTATCAGTAGATGCACTTTATTTTTTGTAATTGTGTGTTTTGTGGCAATACATGTAGGTAAAGAAAAAGGTACTGCCTTGAAATACACACTGACTTCTAGGTCTTCCTCTCTGAAGAGCTTTTATACCAGCCTGAAACCCTGGTATAAAAAATCACAAATGCAAGAAAAAGTTTTCATACACAAGAACTTACTGGAACCAAAAGCTAATTTTAAAAACATATAAAATGACAACAATGAAAAGCTGAAACAAAACAAAGACTCCCTTTTAACGATAAGATTTCTTTTTGTGGGTAGCTGGAAAATAGTAATTTGCTGACCAGAGAGAGAATAGGGGAGATTTTCACGGTCAATCCTGTTCTCTTCTTAATGAAGTAATTAAAAAATCCAAACATCTATACTCTGTGGTGGGACAAGATTTATGTTGAGGACCAGTCTGAGAAATCTGAGAAGTCACAGCTTGAAAACAAAGTAATGGAGGAATATTTTTCCATCTATCAACCCTGAGATTTTGCCTTTCAGTGGAACTTCCCCCTGCTGATGTTTGCCTGGAAAATTGCTCCAGCTCTGTGCTGTGGCAATACAGTAGTTATTAAACCAGCAGAACAAACACCACTCAGCGCGCTCTACATGGGAGCCCTCGTCAAGGAGGTAAGAGAAACCGACCTCAGGAGTGGCTCCCACCCTCCTTACAGTTGGGGCCTAGTGGAGCATATCCGATTCAATGTGCTTCATCAGCTTTCACAAGCCACGTTTCCTCCAATTCTGTTTTGTTAGGCTGGCTTTCCACCAGGAGTCATCAATATTTTGCCAGGATACGGGCCAACGGCCGGGGCAGCAATAGCTTCTCACGTTGGCATAGACAAGATTGCGTTCACAGGGTCTACTGAGGTAGGTGCCTGAGAAACCACAGCTTAAAGAACAGTTCCGCAAATGAGTAGAGGGTTTGAGAGAAAATTGAAAATGTTACCCATGGACTGAACACCCAAAGAGCAGTCAGTGACTGCTCAAGGTCTTACCAAGCAGATAAGACCTTAACAAGGTCTTACCATAGCTAGAAGACGGATGGGTGGCAAAGTAAAGGGGGACATTGACTGTTTGTGCCTCAGATCTTTGGGCTCTTGTGTGCTCCATTTGTGTGAGACCTGTCCCGGAAAAACAAAACCCTATTATATTTTGAAATAAAAGAAACAAATATCAGAGGCAAAAACAAACTAACAAACTGTCCCAAAAGAGTCTATCCCAGAAGCTGGGCTTCTGAACACTTTCTTGAATCAAGAACACAAGTTAAGAACTGGAGATGTCAAGATGAAAATGGAAACACAACCTTGTCTTATCATTATATCCCCAACTCCTGTAGATGCTGTTCGCAGCTAACTATGACCATGAGCCTTAAAAGGTCATAGAGAGTAGAGATCAGCAATTTTTTTTCTGCAAAACACGGCCAGATAGCAAATGTTGTGGACTTTGCTGGCAATATGGTCTCTATTGAAACTACTTAACTCTGCCCCTGGAGCACAAAGTAGCCATAGGTAATGTAGTATGAACTGAACCCAGCTGCAGGCGAGCACTGCGTGTCCTGTATTGACCTTGCTCTGGGGTGAGGGGGCTCTGCCTGCCTGTCCACCTCTTGACTCAAGCACTACTGGGCCACATGTCTTTCAGGAGTTATCAGTCATTCTGGTCAGATGAGACTAGAAGACACTCTTCAGTGAATGGTGCTATGGTTCAGCTTCTTGTTTGGGCAGGGCAGACTGGGCCCTAGGGCTGGCAGAAGTCCTCATTTGAGGAGATGAATCAGGCCAATCTGCGTCCATCTGTGTTCCCTGGTCAGAGTGTGCCCCTAGTTTGGTTCTGCAGATGAGCAGAGCCACCGGTTGGGATTACTGCTTGGTCACTGCAGATGTGAATTCAGTCTGCCAGGATTTGTGTGTTGCAGCGCCTCCCCCTCTCTCTGTTGCAGTCTCATTTCGGTGGTGGTTGAGCTGTGCAGATTCCCCTGCAGTGCCCATGGTGTGAGATCAGAGTAGTGGCTCCCACGGGTCAGCTCACAGTTGTGAGGTCTCCTTTCCCACTGGAGAAGCCAGAGGGTCAGGAGAAATGTCTCCCCATGGTGCTGCAGTGGCCTGGGGGAGGGCAGTGCAGTCACAGAGTAGCTGCTTTTCTTCCCCTTGTCATGGGTCTCTGGTACAGGGGAGCGCTTCCCGCTTAACCTTGCGTTCTAGAGTTCTCTCCATGATGTCTTTTTTTTTTTTCTTTTTAAAACAAGTGCTCCTTACGCTTCTTGTGACGGAAAGCAAAGTCTGGAGCAGTCTGTGTTGCCATCTTGGTAACATCATTCCTCAGTATTTTCACTAGTACCAGATTGCTTTAATTATAAGGTTTTAAAAGATGTGTTGGAGTATGGCAGGCAAGATACCCTCTTACTTGGTTTTTCAAAACCTTCAGGCTGTTCTTGCCCATTCTTTCAGATAAAATTTCAGTTTGGTTTTCCAAGTACCTCATCTTCCTCCACACAGCTCTCATTGGAATTTTGATTGGCATCCCATTACCTGTCTGTATTAAATTGAAGGTGAGTGTTCTTTCTAGAAGACTGACATCTCATCCAGGAACATGGCATAAACCTCTTCAGTTATTTGTCCTACAGTGTTCTTCACTGATGTCATCATCATTTACATCTTAGGCTTGTCTTGATAAATTAATTTCTAGGAATTTTTTTTTCTTCCAGGGATATTTCAATTTTAAAACTGAGCACTTTTTTAAAAGTCCCAATACCATGTGTTGGAAAGTCATGTTGAGAGGATGACCTAATCTTTCAGGCCAGACAAGAAGTAGCATAGTGCATCAATAAGAACATAAGTGCTTATTTCCAAGTTGCCTGGGTTTAAGTCTCTGTTTTGCCATTCCAAAAGTTTTTTAAACTTTTGAAAAGACTTTACTGAAGTATAATTTACATACAATAAAATGCATTCATTTAAGTACCAAATACACACTGTCACATAACCATCACCCAAACTAAGATATAGAATATTTCCATACCCTAAAAACATTTCTCATACCTTTAGCCCCAGGCAATCAGTGACCCTCTTTGTTAATATTCATTCCTCTGTTACTTTATATAAATGGAATATACAATATGTACTCTCCCATGCCTGGTGGTTGTTTTTTTTTTTTTTTTTTTTTGGTGAGGGGTTTGTTGTTCAGTATTTAATGAATTATTGATATGATTGGATTTGAATCTCCCATTTTCACTTTTATTTTCTACTTGTCCCATCTGCTTTTTGTCCCCTTTCTCCTCTTTGTCTGCCTCATTTCGGATGAATCAGCACTCTATTTTATCTTTTATTTTGGATTATCAGCTAAGCCTCTTTTTAAAGTGGTTGCTTTAGAAATTGCAAGGTGCGTTTTAATCGCAGTCTACTATTTAAAAGTATTATGTTACTATAATGTAGCAACAGTACAACAATTCTTCCGTTTCTCATTGCATCCTTCACGCTGCCACTGTTCTAGGATTCACTGTTATGTATGTATGTAGCCCACAGTACATTGCTACACTTCTTGTTTTAAAAATTCAACTATCTCTTCAAAGTGAAAGTGTTAGTTGCTCAGTCGTGTCTGGCTTTTTTTGCAACCCCATGGACTGTAGCCCACCAGGCTCCTCTGTCCATAGAATTCTCCAGGCAAGAATATTGGAGTGGGTAGGCATTTCCTTTTCCAGGACATCTTCCCAACCCAGGGATCAAACCTGGATCTCCAGCATTGCAGGCAGATTCTTTGCCATCTGAGCCATCACAAGAAAACAAAATTATTCTACGTTTACTCACATACTTTCGTTTCTAACCCTCTCTCTCCTTTTTTTTGCCTGTGTTTCTTTCTGATATAATTTTCTTCTGTATAGAGACCTTTCTTTAGCATTTCTTATAGTGTGGGTCTGTTAGTGACAAATTCTCTCAGCTTCTGTTTGTCTGAATATGTATTTATTTTGTTTTCATTTTTTATGATTTTTTTCTGAATATAAAATTCTGATTCAACAGTGTTTTATTTTACTTTCAACACTTTAAAGATGTCATTCTGTTTTTTTTTAATGACTTGCTCTGTTTCTGATGTTAGCAGTCATTCTTATCTTTGTTTTACTGTATATAATGTTTTTTCAAATATGTATGCTTTTTCATGTCTATTAATTTTTGAAAGGATACTGAACATTGTGACCATTACACTATGGACCATGTAGATTTTGTTTTCTTTCTTTTAAGAGTGCTGGACTTTTTTCTGTCAGGCAATTAAGTCACTTGCAGTACAGGTTGACCCTTTTGACACTTAATTTTAAGCTTCATTAAAGACTAGTTTATCTTTTACTAAGATAATAAAATATATTAAGATTACTAAGTTGGGATCCTTCTGGATTTTGTAGTGAATGTTCTAAATGTTCAACCAAGTCTTTCTGCTCTGGTTAGTCAGAACTCAGACGTCCCCAACCCTATATGAGCTCTGAGTATTATTCAGCATACAAATTCCCTGATCTTGGTTCTTTATCCCGTTTTCTGAAGTATACCAGTCACCACAGGTATACCCTTTAGCTTAGCCTTCAGCCAGAGAATTGATGGGACCCCCATAAGTTTTCTTGACTGCATTGTCAGTACTCTCTGGTACTAAGCCTTTTTAACCACCTCATTCTCTCTAAACTCTAATCTATTTCATCATTTCAGGGAGATCAGCACGTTCTACTTTGGTCTTAACATCCCATGATGCAAAAGGTCTTCCCCTGTTTCTTTTTTTTAATTTTTAAAAAATTTTATTTTATTTTTAATTGGAGGATAATTGCTTTACAATATTGTGATGGTTTCATTCCCTTGTTTCTTTTATCTCTAGAATCACAGTCCCATACTGCATGATATTCCATTTAAAGGAAGCAATTTCATGTACTTTTCTAGTTGTTTCCAGTGCGAGGGCAAGTTCAGTGACAGATTTTGAGAAATAGACTGCCAGTTATTTCCATAGCCAAAATGAGTTTATTCAGAATCAGCAAAGAATTGCAGTTTGGGGTCTACAGCCATGGCAAACCGCATGCACATCCTTCCACAGCAAGGAGGGTACTCTTTTAAAGAAGAGAAAAGGAAATTGGAGAGCTGTAGTAAACAGAATCCACTGGAGAAATTGGGAGTTTGAAGTAGAGTTGCTTTTTGTTGCCTGACTTGTGACAGTCTCTTCTCATTGCATGAACTCTTGCCAGGTAAGAAGTTTTTCTTTTTTCTGTTGGGCTTTGCTACTGTCATAAGTGGTAGAGCTCCCTTTTCTGATCTTCCAAGTCTATTTTAATTGAGGTTTCTGTTTATTACGTTTTTTATCTTTTCTCCTTTTGATCAAGACCTTTCTCTGAAAGCATTGCTGGTAAGAAGTCCAGTTTTCTGGTTTCAGCAGCATTTTATCTCTCAGTGCCAGGAAAGACCTTTGGTGTAGTTTCTCACATCAGAGGGAAAGCATGCAGATTGAAAACCTATTGAGGTCACATTCTAGTAACAAAGAAGGATAGGAGGGAGAACTCTTAGGCGGTTTTTATGTAAAGCCCTTGTGTTATCAAGATTATAGACATCGGAGATCTTCTGAAGTATCATGTCATCATTAAAGGTCTGGCAGGCAAGTTTCCAACAGACCTGGTCCAGATTATCTTGGAAAGGCTATCTCATCAAATATTGTCTGCTTCAATTCCAGGGAATCTTTACTTTCAGGTCCCCAATGATGTGCAGGCCCACCCAGAGTTTGGTGCTTTCTTTTACTGTATCACATAAATCCGAAGTCTGTTCCCTGGAGTTCAGTGACACATGGGTTGGTTAGCATTACTAGATAGAGGGATCTTTCCAGCAAGGTTGAAGAAAGTCTTTCTGGAAGTTTTTTCCAGTAGATAAAATCTCCACAGAGCATAAGGTGTGATGCTCAACATCTTTGTCTCCCAAGAGCACACTGTGAAAAGATTGCTGTACCAAAACATGATTGTTTTTAATAGAAGCAATTTGGCCTTTGTAATATTGCAGGATCTTTCTTACCAGTGAGTCAAGAGGCAGGAGCCAAGTGCACTGGACATTCAATGACTATTTCAAAGTGTGAGAGTTTATGAGTTCCAGAAGATACCGATCTAAGATCTAGAAGGACCTCTTGGTGATGCTTTTGGCCAAGGTTTTTTAGGGACTCTACAGATTTCCTGTTTGAATCTTAACAATATCATTAGTGCATTTGACTAAACTAGAAGGTTGACAGTGATTAGGATGGTCAAAGTGTCATGAAACTGGCCAAAAAGTGCACAGTTGTCTTACCTGACTAGTAAGATGAGTTCCTTGATCACTATGAAGTTCAAGAGTTGTCCAGGTAGTGATAATATTTTTCAAAGGGACTTTAGTCACAGAAGAGGCAGTAGCCTGTTTGCAGGAGGTGGCTTCAGACCAGAACTAAAACATATTTATATTCATGAGATGGAGGAAGTTGTATGAAATCCTTTTCCAGACCTCAGATGGTCATTAAGCAGTTTGAAATGTCCAGGAGCAGTGCAGACAGGCTTATTTGGGGTATATATTTCAGACAAGTGGGTTAAGTGATAAATTCTTGGAGCCTTAGTGTTGCCTCACCAATGTTGATTCATGAATGCTATCATTTTGTCAGTAGACCAATGGTTTAATGTATGTACAGTGGTTAGGAGTGAGAATTTTAGAATCTCCACTAGGACTGAGTTGTTATTTGGTCTAAACCGGAGCTTCCTCTTTTTGTCAAACCAATAACTGTTGAATTTCTAGTCTTGTTTTCCCTTCTCTGAGGCCAACAGTGTTTGGCTTCTATACTTTTTCTAAGTCACCATTTGGGGAAATATCTCTTTGGACCATGCCAGAGGTTTGGTTGTTGTTGGTTTCTTTAAGGGCAGCATTCTTTCTGGAAATGTCAACAAGATGATTTCTTTTAGCTTCCAAAAAGTCACATTTAGAATATCCTGGAATCTTAATAAAAGCAGCAGGTAAAAAGTATTGCATCCAATAATCCCTGAATATAAGGGTCATTTAAAATTTTGGCTTCCTTGGTAGCTCAGCTGGTAAAGAATCTGCGTGCAATGCAGGAGACCCCGGTTCGATTCCTGGGTTGGAAAGATCCCCTGGAGAAGGGATAGGCTATCCACTCCAGTATTCTTGGGCTTCCCTGGTGACTCAAACAGTAAAAAAATCTGCCTGCAATGTGGGAGACCCAGGTTTGATCCCTAAGCTGGGAAGATCCCCTGGAGGAGGGCATGGCAACCCACTCCAGTACTCTTGCCTGGAGAATCCCATGGACAGAGGAGCCTGGCAGGCTGTGGTCCCTGGGGTGGCACAGAGTCAGACATGACTGAGCGACTAAGCACACATGTGCGGAAGCCATGCTGCCCCTCTGAAAGCATGTCTACTATCAGTGGCACTTTGAAGGACAAGCTTGTGTAAGAGTATATAATTCAGCCTGTTTAGCCAAAGTAGCCATAAGTAAAGATGCTGCTGCCAACAGTATTAAAAGGAGTTGTAATATCATGCCCAGCACAGTATTTGTCATTGTCACTTTTTAAAAAGAAACCATCAGAGAACCATGAGAAGTCAGTGTTTCCTAAAGCACTTTCCTGCATATCATCTCAAGGAGTCAAGCAGAGACCTGTCAGTGTTACGCAGTCATGAGGGACTTCATCAGTGGCAGAGGGGAGAAGAGCAGCAGGGTTACCTTTACTCTGTGAAAGAGTTCTGTGAAGAGCAGTTCTGTGAAGAGCATGAAGACTTCATAGGAGGTGAGGCAGGTGTCTGAGAAATGTTGACTATGATGAGAATTAGGTGAGCTTTTCCTACATGAGGTACAAAGGTGGTTAAAGGGGATCCCATAACAGTTTTTTTTGGTAGCGTTCACCGAAAGGGCTGTGGTGATTTTTTAACTAAAGAAGGGAAAAGTAATTAATTTTCCCCTTTTTCTTGGAGGAATTCTGGAATTATACTTCCCTAAGAAATCTCAGGTGAAAATGGATATGGATGGAGGAACTAAGAAGAAAAGAGTATTTATCTCTCAAAGGGTCTAAACCAAAGGAAATAGATTCAGAGAAACAAACTCATGAAGTTCACTAGAGAGCCTCACTGTTTGAACTGTCTCAGTACTCTGAAACAGCACTGCTTTATAGTAGTGGAGTCGAGCACCAAGATGTGGCTCTAATGTTAGGGCTGGAAGAGATTCAGCCCCAGTCTGGAGAAACATTTCTCTAAGATGAGTAAGAGGGAGGGTTGGGAGGAGCCCCCTGTAGTTCCTCAGAGCCACTTCCTTGAGGATTAGGAGGACAATGGAAAAACTAGTTAAGAGACCTGAAGATGCCAGAAGTTTGAATTTGTGACAGTCTCTTTTCCAATGTCCTGGCTGTTTTGCAAAGGTAACAACTAGGAGGGGTTTTTTGTGTGTGTGTTTTGTTTTGTTTTAAGGGGTCTTCATTTGCTTGAGTTGAAGATTAAGAATTTTGTTGATCTTCCTTTTAGATGATGACTCCTCTAAAGTGTGAGAGAGCTGGTATACCAGATTAACTGCATCTGAACTGGACATCCCATGGGTTACCCATCCCATCCTGGTCCTTTTTACTAGAAGGGAAAGGTCCCAGTTCAGCCCACTGATAAACACAAAATCAAAAGCTCCTCAGGCGGGATCAACATTTGAAGGAAGACCACAATTTTCCTTAACAATCTGAAGTTGATTATAATTGTCATGAGCAGGTTCAGCAGATTTTTGTGTGCAAGCTTGAATTATGTCCCAGTCAACAGGCTCTGGAAAAGTCCAGAAATTGCTTGATGAAGCTGTATAGCAGTTGCCTGAGTCTGATGATGTAATAACGTAGTGGGCTCATTTCCAGCTTTAATTCTAGACAGCTTTCAGGATTCTCCCTGTTAGCAGTTTTCATCCAATACTGGGCCTGGCCTTCACCAGGAAGATGTACATCAGAGAAACCAGGTTGATTATCTTTGTTTTCTGTATCCTTTAATTACTTATTTTGGATGTAGTTAACTACTTTGGTCTTTTAACTTTCCTACTAGCTTTATAGGTGGTTGAGTTACTATCTTTATCATGTATTTGCCTTTCCCAATGAGATTCCTCCTTTTATAATTTTCATATTTCTAACTGTGGTCTTTTCTGCTTAGAGAAGTCCCTTTAACATTTCTTGTAAAAACTATTTTGTGCTGCTGAACTCTTTTAGTTTTTACTATCTGTAAAACTCTTGATTTTCCCTTCAACTATGAATGATAGTCTTGCTGGGTATTTTTGATTGTAGCTTTTCTTCCTTTCATCATTTTAAATGTATCATGCTACTCCCTTATGACCTGCAGAGTTTGTGCTAAAAAGTCAGCTCATAGTCTTATGGGAGTTCCCTTGTATATAACTGGTTGCTTTTCCTTTGCTATTTTTAATACTCTCTCTTTAACTTCAATTTTTGTCATTTTAATTACAATATGCTTTGGTATATTCCTCTTTGGGTTAACCCTATATGGGACATTGCATTTCCTTTCCCTAATTAGGCAAGTTTTCAGCCCTTATGTCTTCAAATGTATTCTCTGCCCCTTACCCTCTTTCTTCTTCTGGGACCCCTATAATGTGAATATTAGCACAGCTAATATTGTCACAGAGGTCTGTTAAACTGCCCTCATTTTAAAAACATTATTTTTTTTGTTAGCTTGGATGATTTCCCCTACTCTGTCTGCTAGTTCACTTGTATGTTCTTCTGGATCATACAGTCTACTGTTGATGCCTTCCAGTGTATTTTCTATTTCAGTTATTGTATTCTTTAGCCCTGTTTGGTTCTTATATTTTCTAACTCTTCGTTAAAATTCTCGTTGTGTTCATTTGTTCTTCTCTCAAGTTCTTTGAGCACATTTATGATTATTACCTTGAAGACTTTATGGGGTAGATTGCTTATCTCCAGTTCACTTAGTTCTTCTGGTACTTTATCTTGTTCTTGCATTTGGAGCCTATTCCTTTACCACCTCATTTTGAGGGCGCCCCAGTGGCCCCCTTCCTCTTTGATAGACTCTCTAAGATCAGCTGGTGGGTATGACCCAGGCTTCTTTCAAATTACTGTTCCTGCCTTGGGTCTCAGAACATGTTCTGTGTGTGCCCTTAAGAATGGAATATTCCTCAGCTCTTTGGGTCTCCTGAAAGCAAGCCCCACTGGCTTTCAAAGCTAAATGTTTTGGGGGCTTTTCTTCCTGGTACAGAGTCCCCAGGCTGGGAAGCGTGGTGCGGAGCTCAGACCTCGGCTCCTTGGGGGAGCATCTCCACAATTGTTCTTATTCTCCCGCTTGCAGGTCACCTGTCTAGGAGCATGGGTCTTGATTATATTGCATCTCAGCCTCTCTACTCCATCTCCTTGTGGTTCCTTCTTTGTATATGTAGTTACAGAAGATCTTTTCTGCTAGTCTTCCAGTCATTCTTATCAATAATTACTCTTTAAATAGTTGTAATTTTGGTGTGCCTGGGGGAGGAGGGTGAGTTCAATATCTTCCCACTCCACCATATTGGCCACTTCTCCTATTTTATCTTTGCATCTTAATTTTAAAATCTTACTTTGCAGAAAGGCAGTTTTAGGCTCCTGACAACGGAAACTTCAAACTACCAATTGAAATATGTGTTTAAAATTTTAGAGCTATTTAAATTCAAGGATTTCAAAAGTTTCCCATAATCGCCATGGATATTCTAAATTGCCTTTGGTTAGGTAGGTTTCACGGAGAAGGCAATGGCACCCCACTCCAGCACTCTTGCCTGGAAAATCCCATGGACAGAGGAGCCTGGTAGGCTGCAGTCCATGGGGTCGCTACTAGTCGGACATGACTGAGCGACTTCACTTTAGCTTTTCACTTTCATGCATTGGAGAAGGAAATGGCAACCCACTCCAGTGTTCTTGCCTGGAGAATCCCAGGGACGGGGGAGCCTGGTGGGCCACTGTCTGTGGGGTCGCACAGAGTCGGACACGACTGAAGCGACTTAGCAGCAGCAGTAGCAGGTAGGTTTCAGGCAAATTTTCACAGTTTACCATTGTCTCAAATGAGATATATTATACTCAATGAGGTTACAAATTTATATACTTCTGTTTATATAACTAAAGTCATAAGAATACAACTCTCGTGATGTTCAGATTTAGAAGTCCTTGGTTTCTTTGCTGTAGGATATTCTTAAAGGATTATAATCCTATAAATGACTAATTTCTAATCTTCTGGGGTGAGATAATTTGATTATTAGTTTAGTATTGATTTTTTAAGCTTTAATCATTGAAGATTACAGTTTCTGGTCATATACATAGATTTGCGGGTGCTGTGTTATTTTTCACTGAAGTCTGTCGTTCAGTCATTATTCTCACTACCCCAAGTAGCATCTGATGTGTAGTCAGCAAACATTACAAGTATTTGTTAGGTATACAAAGGAGGAAAGATTAAATTTGAGAAATAAAAGCTTAATCCCAGAACTAGAAGGTGATGAACGCTTTCTTTCTTCAAAATACCACTGATAGCTTAGGGTTTAATATCTTTTACTTTGTAGCTGTATAATTATGAACCACTTAATTCTGTACAAAATTTGCTTAATAGTAAGCATACATTTTTCAGAGTTGTGAGAATTAAATGCACAGTGAGTTTTTATAAGTTTTAAGCAACAAGCACATGTTAGTTTGTAATATGTTACTAGCATCCTAAAAAAATGAGGGAGTTCTGTAGGTTGGATGGTCTGTCAAGGCTTCAAGAGAAAGAGAGATTTGATACTAGTCTTGTAAGTAGAGTAAATTGGGAAGAAGTAGTATTTCAACAACTAGAGGCTGAAGAGTACAGGAAGTCTTAGTGAAGAGAATAGGGATTGAGAGAGGGCTCAGGGAGAAACGTTGGGAGGCAGATGAACTAGAAGGCAATGTTCTGCAAATCAAGCCATTGAAAATAATTCTCAGTTTAAAACTTGAGGCCAGAGTGGAGAAGATGTCTCAGAAAAAAAATCATATAAAAATTATACACCAGTGCTCTCTATGAATATAGACCCAAGAATCCTCAATGAAATACTATCAAGCAGAAATCAGCAACTTAAAGGATTATATAGTATGACCAAATAGGATTTATCCCAGCAATGGAAGGTCAGTTTAGTATCCAAAAAAATCAGTCAGTGTAATATTCCATATTGATAGAACAGAGGACAAAACCATACAATCATCTATGTAGAGAGAAAAAAGCATTTGACAAAATCTAACACCACATAGAAGCATACAAAAATATTATTCCTAATTGCCAAAAGTGGAAACAATCAGAATATCCATTAGATGGTGAGTTGATGAGCAAAACATGGATGTGTCCATATCCATACAATGGAATATTGTTGTTGTTCTTCAATTGCTCAGTCAAGTCTGACTCTTTGCAACCCCATGCAAACAGGCAGCACGCCAGGCTTCCCTGTTCTTCACTATCTCCTGGAGTTTGCTCAAACTTATGTCCATTGAATCAGTGATGCCATCCAGCCATCTTAGTGGAATATTATTCAGTCGCAAAAAAGAAGGAAATACCAGTGTATGCTTTGCCATGGGTGATTCTTACCAACATGCTAAATGAAAGAAGCCAATCACAAAAGGCTACATATTGTGTGATGCTATTTCTATAAAGTGTCAATAATAGGCAGATCTGTACACAGAAAGTAGGTTAGTAGCTTCCAGACGTAGAAAAGAGGGGAGAATGGGAAAGGACTACTAATGGATATGGAATGTTCTGGAATTAAAATCTCTTCTAAAGTGAGAAGCCTAATAGAGATGGGGAAAAATAGCCCTGTGAATCTAAATCATGACAGATAGGACTTGTTGAGGAGTTAGTGTGTGTCTGATTTCCTTGTGCCTCAAGGAGTTAGTGTGTGTCTGATTTCCTTGTGCCTCAAACACTTGGGAGAGTGAGACAGTGCTGGACACCAGATGTTCAGTGACTGCTGAACACATTTTCCAGTGTTCTTGTGGAATAATTTTTATATTTAAGGAACGCAAAAGCGTGCAAAACTTAAGTAAAATATTAGGTTTCCTTCTATACCCATTTCCCCTAAATCATCTTTCTGATTCTCAGATTATATTACTCTCACCTAAATTCAGGCGAAGTTAATTTCCATCTACAGAACTATCCAGTGTTTTATGCTGAATAAGCAAAGGTAGTAACTGAGCTGATAGGTTAATAATCTGTCTGATCGATCTCATGATCAAAGAAGACCTCCTCACAGAATTTTACATTAATTTAGGGAGTTTAGAGCTTTAATGTAGTTCACCTTGAGTGTATTTATTTCACTCCTTTATTTAGAGTCTCTTAAAAAAATAAAGTACTTTTCATGGCTTTGCTGAAATGAAAACTGGAAAGAATGCTGCATCATTCCACCTCTTAAAAAACTAGAGGAAGATTTTTTTTTTCAGTAAGATATGCCAAACACAGCCTTCAAATCATACTAAAAGCAATCAAGATTACATATCAGATCTATATTAGAAAACTTGTATCAGACATAATTTAAGCGTCTCTAATGGTGGTGTGCGTTTGTTCACAGTACATGTTAATATTTAATCTTCCCCATGCTCAGATGCATGTGTGTAGATAAAGGATGATTGTACCTAATTCTTCGATTTTGAGGTTGAAGTAAGCCAGTATATCTAAAGTTTTTAACACAGGGTCTGGCTCTTAGTAAGGTGTCGATAAATATTAGCTGTTATTGTTTTATATTTATTTTTAAATGAAATTTATATAACAATGTAGTCTTGGGAAAATGTGTAATAGAGAAGGGGGCTGTATTCAGCCAAGCTTGGATCAAATCCTGGCTCTCTTTACCACATTATTTGATCTTTCTCATCTCTCATCTCTTCATCTGTTGAGACAGTTAGGAAGAACTCCTTACGTCTTTATTTGTGGATTAATGGCACTAGTGTATTTGAAAGTTCCAGTCCTGTTGTTGGCATATGGTGAGAAGTCAGTGAATACTAATTAAATCTGATTGATTCTAGTTGAATCTATTTGCAGATAATGTCTGTCAAAACTAATATCTGCTTTCCTCTGGAAATTTTACTTTCCTTTTGTTTGTTTTATGGCTTTTATAAATATTTTACAAATATTTTTGTCTTCTAATAAATGTTTATTTTGTTTGTTTTGCTGTTCTAGTTCACTTTTTGGAAGGGCGCCTAGGTGCTTGCTTAAATAAACTGATTATGAATTATTCTTTTATCTTTTTAAATGGAATAGCGTATTCCATTTAGAGAGTAGTGTTGTCAGAGGACACTTGGTACCTAGTAAGGAACTCACAGTTTTACTATGGTCTAGATCAGGGGCCAACCCTACAGCCACAGTATGCCAGAATTAGGTTCTGGTGTAGGGAGAAATGTCTTTGTAGCAAACTATAATGTAATTACCACTCTTGTTCCCTGTCGTGTAGTTACGATTGTTTTCAGTAGTATCACTACCTTCCCTATAGTAATGGGGAGGTGAGCTCTGGGGGAGAGAGGAGTGATTTGTTTAAATTCAGATTCTTGAGCACCACCTGAGACCTTCTAAATTAGAAACTTTCAAGTGGGTCCAGGAATTCTTATTTTAATAAGCTTTCCTAGTGATTCTTATGTTTATTAACGTTCAAGAATCACTAGTTTGCACATATTTTGAAGCAGCCTACAAAGAGGTGCCCATAATGATCCTGGGGTGAAATGATGCTGTGTGGTGGCATTGGAGCTGTACTAACCTTACAAAATCCTCTGGGGAAACATGCCCAGGGCACAGGAGAACTAGAGAAGATGGGGAGGATTAAGTTCAGGAAGAATTCAGGAGATTTTACCAAGAGTCAGTTCAGTGCTCTGTATGCCAGGTGAACCCCAGAATTCCCTCATTTGTAAGATGTGAATTAAGGGAATTTTTACCAGTGCCTGACATGGGAGAGACTGCAATCACTTATTGGATGAAAGAGGAATTTTATGTTGCTCACAGGAGCCCAGAGAAATCAACTGATGGGTTCATAGAAAACTTTACCCTATAGGCTTAGCTGGTCAGATTTTCTTCTTGAGGAGTTTTTGTTGATTTAGCCCTTATCTGCAGAAAATCAATATTCCTAATGGAAGGTCCAAGGTTTATTTCAGTCATAATTGTTGGTTTCTGAACATGGAAATTCACCACCATTTCCCACTCCAACTCTCTTCCTTCCCTGTAAGATCATCAGTATAAAAGATTTTCTACCATAGCAACCTGATTGGTTCATTAAGTTTTTTATTTACCAGTGTGAAAGTAATCAAGTCAGTCGGTGCAGTATTTCATGTGGAATATTTCCCTGAAATCAGTCACTTATAGTTACGAACCTCTCTTTTGAGCTCCAGACTTCTATTTATAGCTCTGGAGTGGACACATCTACCTGGATATTTAATCTGCTTCAGATAACAGGTTGATTCGTGACCTGAACCCTGCACCTTCCCATGTTCTCTAGCCTCCCCAGACTGCTTGCAAATCTTCACATGTGATTTGCCTTTCACAGTTCAACTGTAACCATACACATGCCTTTTTTTCTAACAGAAATGACCACCCTTCCATCATCTACTCAATGAGTTCCTAGCTCAATGATTCTGTTCTGTCATCTGTGCAGTTAAATGAGAGCTGGTCAACTTATATAATGAGTATGATGCTTTATTTTTATTTAGATTCATAATCTCAAAAATTGTCACCCTTTTACTTTTGGTAATTTCTTTTATTAGCCTTTAATTTGTTCTTTATTTTCACCACCTTTTGCTTTCCTTTAAGTTTATATATTTTTTCCTCTTCACTTGTTCTTTTTCCCTTTTGGGCTTTAATTATTTTAAAATTTAATTAATTCATTCTAATACACTTGACTTTAATTAACACCACTAAATCACATTTGAAATAGTCATGTGTATTCAATATCATTTCCCTACCAACAGTTCACAGAGGACAATGAAAAGATGTATGGCATAATTACTGTAATAAAATAACATTTTTACTGCTTAATATATCTTTATTAACAGCTTTATTGAGGTATAATTGATGTGCAATGGATTTCACATATATAAAGTGTACAGTTTGGTAGTTTTGACGTATGTATCCACCTGTGAACCTATCACCACAGCTCACATGGTGCACACATCCATCACCCTCAGACATTTCCTACTACCCCTTTGTAACCTCTCTCCCTTCTCTCCCCTTCCCTCCATTCCCATTCCCAGGCACTGATCTGCTTTTTGCCACTATAGGTCATTTGCATTTTCTAGAATTGTATATGAATAAAAGCATACAGTATATACTCTGTTATCCACTTGTGATCAACACAATTATTTTGAGATCCATGCACATTTTTGCATATATATATCAAAAATCATCTTTATTACTGAGTAATATTCAATTTTATGGATACATCGCAGTTTGCCTGTTGGACATTTAGGACATTTAGGTTGTTTTCATTTGGGAACTACTACAGATAAAGGCTCCTATGAACATTTTCTGTGCCAGTTCATATGTGTGTGTGTGTGTGTGTGTGTGTGTGTGTGTGTGTGTGTGTGTAGATTGGTTGATTCTTTTGTTTTCTCTTGGGCAGATGTCTAGCAATGGAATGGCTGAATCATATTAGGTTCAGAAACTGCTAAATTTTTTTTCAAGGTGGGTGCATCATCTTACCAGCAATGTATAAGACTTCTAGCTCCTTCACATCCTCGCTAGCACTTGGTACAATCAGTCTTTATAATTTTAGCCTTTCTAATAGGGGTACAGTGCTGTCTCACTGTTGTTTTATATAATGCAAGAAACTTTATCTTCACAGGAAGAACATTAAAAATGAAATATGTTATCTTCATCAGTGCAGATGTCCAAAGGGGGAGCTGAGAGAGAATAGAGAGTTGGGGAAGAGAATAAGATGCAAGGTGGCCCCATGAACCATTTTGCTGCTAGGAACATTCATGCAGTGAGATAGCGTATAGCAGTGTGCATTAACTAGTTTCCCCAAAGTTTTCTGGTGGTGTCTATTGATACTTCTCTGGAGGGGTTTGTGTTCACTAGGAGGGAAACCAACCCTGTGCGTCTGGAGTATCTCCCAGTTTCTTCTCTGGGATGATACAACTGATGGGTAACAGAAGACCAAGTTGTTTACTCGCTAAGTCATGCCTCACTCTTTTGTGATCTCATGGACTGTAGCCCACCAGGCTCCTCTGTCCATGGGCTTTCCCAGGCAAGAATACTGGACTAGGGGATCTTCCCAACCCAGGGATTGAACCCACATCTCTTGCATTGGTAGGCGGGTTCTTTACCAGTGAGCCACCAAGGGAAGCCCAGTAGAAGACCAGAGTATTTGACTAGAATATGGTGGCTCAGAGGTTAAAGCATCAGCCTGCAATGCAGGAGACCTGGGTTTGATCCCTGGGTTGGGAGGATTCCCCTGGAGAAGGAAATGGCAACCCACTCCAGTATTCTTGCCCGGAGAATTCCATAGACAGAGGAGCCTGGTGGGCTGCAGTCCACGGGGTCGCAAACAGTTGGACACGACTGAGCGACTTCACTTTCACTTTCACTTTATAATTATATCAATGGTGCCAAGTCTAATAATCATGTAATCCCAGACCCCTTACAGCTTGTAGTTTTTTACTTCTTTATTTACCTATCCTCTCTTAATTTTGTAGGCTGCTTGAGAAATTGTATAGATTCTTCCAGAGGGCACATGTCACTTAAATATGGATTTGAATGTGGCTCCACTAACGATTATCCTAGTATCACAAAACGTCTGGAACAGCCAGCAATAAGAAGCTTATTTGAGGTGGCTGCTTTCCATTTTACTTTAGAAAAAAGCCTTTAAAAAGAAAACAAGTTACTCAAAGATAGGATTAATTTCTTTTATGCAGCTAAATACTTAAGCAATGAATGTAAATATTTAATATGTGACTATGAAAGGGCTCTTATAAACACAGAGGCAATAAACAACCTCAGTGAAGTATAGGAAAACAGTTTGCATTTTGCTTAGTATGATGTTTTCTTTATTCAGTTAGGTTAACAAACCATGATTTCATCATTAGTCAACAAGATAACAGAGAGACCATCAAAGCAAACTACAGGAGAGTCCAGATTGATTCGTGCCAAACAAATGTTTGTAGCTAACAGCTGTATTATCACTGATTCTAATTTACGCAGCCGGGGTTCTCCTTTCATTTCCTAAGTGAGATGAATGTCATCGTACATGGTACGGACACCCTCTCTGCTGCTTGAGTAATGAATCGGGTCAGCTCTCCCCTCTGGGTAACCTCACCCCTCTTTGTAGGTGGGAGGAAGTGGCCTGCCAGAGTTTTAGTTATTTTTTAAAAACAGCTTATAAGGGGCTTTCTAAGGTTGTATAAGTCCATTAGTAAACTATCCAGCGTTTGAATCAAAAAGACCAGTTTGTTATGTCAAAACCTTTGGATGTACAAATTTTAAGTTATTACCTTTCTTGTTTAACACTTGAAGAAAAATTTGATTACTGAAGAGAAAGAAAGAGTCTGCTGTAGCCTCTGCCTGCCACCCTGCGATGCCGTGATTCATTCTGCAGTAGGTCTCTTGCTCCGAGAGCTCAGGCTAAGGATGAACCGATCCTAGGAAGCCCATCCCTTTAGATCACCTGGTTCGTGGGACATGTGGTACTTTTGACTTGAGGATTCTAGGCTTCTTCCTATCAAAGGAGACCTCCCCAAAATCAAAGTCTTAATTTTAAAAATTTATTTGAAATACAAAAGGAAAGTCTTATGTAACAGAAGGAGGCTGAATGTTCAAGGCAGTCACTGTAGAATACCTGTTAGTTGTGGAGAGTGTGTTTAGTCATCAGGGTTCTGCTCAGAGCAGCAGTATCTAATCCCAGGAGAACATGTGGAGCAGAGCAGCCGTACTGGCCCTGCCGCTCGGTGGGTGCCTGTCAGCAACTCAGGATTGCTTGACCTGAGTCATGTTTTCTTCTTTCAAACCTAAAATAAGGTAATAATTCTTGCCTCACAGGATCACCATGAGGATTAAATAATGTTTATAAGAACAAGCAGTTCAGAATAGGTGCTCAATAAATGAGAATGTTCAACAACTGAAAAATAGAACCAACAGGGGAAGATTAGAGACAGTATGAGAGAGGTGCCCTTAAAGATTCTTTAATCCCATGGTTTTTAACCCTAGCAGCACATTAAAAATACCCATGCCTGTAGGCTCCACTGCAGACACCATGATCAGAATCTCTGGAGGTAGAGCCCAGACAAAGAAAAAGTGTTTAAGAGCTGCAGGAAAATAGATGTGCATTCAGTGTTAGAACCACGAAGCCATTCCCTTCATTGAAGATGTGGAAGTTTCAGCCAAAGATAAGGACGGTGCTAGCAGTGGTGGCAAAGCAGGGCCTTGCACACAGGCATCCTGTCTGCCAATCTCTCACTTCCGTTTCCTTAAAGACTTCATATTCTCCAATTTCCAGAGACTTGAAGAGCAGCTGTAATGTCTGGCCCGTTGACTCGTCAGATGTTGTTGAAAATGTCTGTGTTCACGCGTGCGTGCATGTGCACACGCACAGGAGTCCCTCTGCTTACTGTCAGTCTGGTAGGGAAGGCAACAGTTAAACAAGAAGAGTATGAGAGTTATGTGGGATCAGAAAAGTGGGAAAACCAAACCCTGTGGTGAGGGCAGATCCAGAAAGCTGGCTTCTCAGAGGACGTAGCAAAGGTAGGGCTGGAAAAATGAGTAAGCGAGGAGAGGAAAGGCATTTCAAACAGAAGGGAGCTGATAGAGGCACACAGCCACATCCCAGGAAGGGCAAGTGGTCCGTGTGCTGGAGTGATAAGTGTGTGGTGAGAATGGTGGTGGAGGAGAGGGGCTGGGGGCACGAGCAGTGGCTGCACTGGTCTTTACAGTCTGAATTTCACAAAGTTTTGAAATTGCTTTTATTTCTTAAATTAAAGGAGCTTCTGTAATGCCTTGGTCCTGTTACTTTCTGATGCAGATCCAAACAGATTGATTTGGTCTGCAAATCAATTGTTGTTTCTGGATATTTCCAAGAGACAAGAGATGTCCAATGACACATATTGGTGGCGCTAGTGGTAAAGAACCCACCTGCCAGTGCAGGAGACATAAGACACATGGGTTCAGTCCCTGGGTTGGGAAGATCCCTTAGACGAGGGCATGGCAACCCACCCCAGTATTCCTGCCTGGAGAAGCCCATGGACAGAGGAGCCTCGTGGGTTACGGTCCATGGGGTCGCAAAAGAGTCAGACACAACTTAGCAACTAACACTACAGTACACACATATTTGGGGCATTTCTGTTTCTATCCTGACAGAACCTAGAGCACACTGAACATCAAGAAAGGAGAGGTGGAAGAACCAGAGAGTCAGTTTGTTTGGGGTTTAATAAATGAAATATATTGTAAAAATCATTCGTCTTCAACCTGTTTATTGATGTCTCTAGTAGAGATTTTTCCATTTCTTAAAAAAGGTGGCATATCTCTAAAAGGAATCCACTCCATCATGTATACTTAACTAATCAAGAAAAAGAAGTATCTCTGAAAAGAAACCCATCCTAGAAATACAGATGATTAACTAATGAATAAAAAGGAAAATTTTACCAGACTTTAGATCTGTTCAGGAAGCAACAGACTTAAATAAAGAGGGCACAGGAAGCCTCTCATGGTCTTTTTTGTCCTGTATAACAAATTGTTTTCCACGCAAAGCTCCAAATTGCATTTCCTGCCCTACTGCATTGCCATGAGCATGGTTCTGGTGCACTGTGGCTCTTCCAGGGATACTCCTGATATCAATCTTGAAGACTGTTCGAAATGAGGATGGGAGTCAGAGTTGACTTGTGCCAACATTCCTGCTGAGAGTTAGCCCAGTTCCATTATGTGTGGGCGAGCCTCAGGTCCCCGCCCTTGCCTGTTCAGGGGACACAGATACAGCTGAGAGACTCTGCAGGGAGCGCCAAGTTAAGACGCCACATGATAGAAACAAGATCACTTACTCTTTCATAATGAACTCTTTGTGGGAAACTGAAAAAGATCAGGCTTATTTCCCATTCAGTGCAGCTGTGATGCCTCTATGAAAGTTGAGTTCTGCTCAAAGACAAGAACAATCTAGGAGAACTGCAGATAAGACCCTCAGAATGAACAGGGGCCCTGAGTCTTTTTTAACTCTTCCAGCTTACTGGGTCTGTGTATGTGTATGTGTTCAGTTGCTCAGTCGTGTCCAACTCTTTGGGACCCCATGGACTATAACCCACCAGGCTCCTCTGTCCATGGGATTTTCCCAGGTTGCCATGCCGTCCTGCAGGTGATCTTCCCAACCCAGGGATCGAACCTGGGTCTCCTGCATTTCTGGCAGATTCTTTACTGCTGAGCCATTGGGGAGGCCCGGTACTGGGGCACTAAGGGCCAGGTTAACTGCTTGGCAGGTGCCTTTATTCATCAGATGAAGAAGCTGAGGCCCAAGGAGGTGAAGTGACCTTCCCAAATCAAAGGTTAGTTAGAAACCAAGCCAGAGCTTGTAGTAAATAGGTCTTCTCACTCCTGTGGGCCAAATTGTAGTCTGTTAGCCTGGTCATGGTTATAATTAGCTAGGTTGTCAGAAAATAGGACAGGGTATATAGTAAGTATATTGGAAAATCTTATTTGAAAAAAAAAGATAATGATAAATTTGGTCAAAATCTGGTCTCTGTGCCTTTATTCTATTTAATCCGTATTCACATACAAGATTTAGTTTCTCAAACTGTTTCTCTGTTTTATCTCACAGATTGGCTATTTATCAGAATAGGGTTTAGGTTTATGAAGTCCACCCCATTGCCTCGACTTGGAACTACTCAGAAGGCCTGTCCATCCTGGCAGCCTCATTTAGCTCATCATATGTTCCTCCCTTCTGTTTGTGTATAAAGATGACTGGCGTGGCACATAAATATCCCCACGGAACTTTTCTAACATGAGCTACTTAATCCCAGGTCTGTACTTCATTTGATGTCTATACTTCACTTCTTCCTGGACTTTCCTACTCCAGAGATTTTAACTTCAGAAACCTTTGTATGGGATTCGGACAAGTAATATTTTAGGTTGCTTTGCACAGGACGTATCATATTTTTTTGTAAGTCAGTTCTCACGTGAACTCTTCATTTTTAAACATTACTCTTTCCTGCTAAGAATTCCCTGCTTTGGAGTCACATCTATTCTTCCTGTTGTCTCTTTCCCGCTGAGTGTAGTGAGAAGTGCCTACCTTCAGGGTCACTTAATTTCATTCCATTTGTGGGCAGAATTCCTGAGTAGTAATGTATTCTCCAGAGACAGTCTGACCTGGAAACTGAGAGTAAAATGGGAAGGCTTATGATACCCAATCCTGTAATTAATGATGGTTTCATCCTAGCCCACTTCTCTGGGCGAGGTTCAAAGGACTCTGACCCTGGATTATAACAAAATGCTACACAACCATAATTCCACTGTTCAGCTCTAATATTAAGTCAGGCCCAGATTTTTTTGTACTTATTGAGCACTTGTTAGTTTACATGGGAATCCTCTTGGCTGTGAGTCCCTTGTGGATAAGGAGCAGTACCTAGCATTGTGCTCGACGCATAGAAGGAGAACCGGGAGTACATGTTGAATGAAGGGGATTGATGAGAAACTGGCATTTTTCAGAGTATTCTGTCACGAGGCCACTCTAGATGGCTGTGCTTCTCCTGTAGCGTAGGTAACACATCCAGTTCTTTCTTGAGGCTGGGCTGCAATATGACCTTCTTCCAAAGATGAAAAGAAAAAATGTTATTCATCTGAGATTTGCCTTGCAGTGTTTAGTACAAATTTGGTTTCCAAGGAAAGGTTGGCAAAGCATTGACACAGGAAAAATTTTTCTTAGGTATTCTTCTCTGATGACCATTGACTGAGCAAGATTTTTGTATAGTTACTGTAGCCATGAAAATACTAATCATTGGACAGCATTCTTAGTGCAACAGATACCAAGCCATGGAGCACTTTGATGAATGTCAGAGAACAGAGCTAACAGAAATGTCATGCCAGCAGGCTGGCACTCTCTTCACCAATACCAAACATTTATTCAGCATCTTCCTGTGTGTAAAAGCTGTGGTTTCTGCTTCCTTTGGCTTGGTTTTCAAAAGTCCGTCTGAAGGCAGAATATAAGTTTTGTAGCTGATGAACTGTGATCATTATTTGTGTCTGTAAAAAGTTATATTCTTCCTCTCCTCTAAGTTCAAGGACAAGGTTTTGGTGGTATGTGCCATGTGTTAGATGCTCAGCAAATATGTAAAGGAAGACAGTGCTGGGAGGAGGTTAAGGGAAGGAGAGGAAGTGGTCCACACTAGGACCCTGAAGTCAGCCTGCACAGAGCGCAACAGGCTCTGCAGTAACCATCCAGGTAACCTGGTAACAGCCATTGATTTCTAACTTGAGTTTACTGTTCTTAAAAATGAGATAATACCTACCTTTAGGGGTTTTGAGAGGCCTAAATGAATGAATACATGCAAATGTCTCATATAAACCCACTTAGTAAATGCTAGTTTTTTAATATAATTAATAATAATGTTTTTGACTTCTAGTGATAGTGATTATCTTCTCTGAGAAAGTGCATCTCTCTTTATCTTCCTGGACTTTGTAGTGAATCCCCATCAGTTAATATGGATTCCTCGGGGCAGAGAGAGCCAAGCCCTATCGCCCTCGTGTGGGTTTGCCTCTACTGGGCTCTCAGGCTTCAGTCCTGATCTCACCCACCTGCTGCTCTCTGACCTGCATAGAGGCCCAAATTCTCCTTTCTTTTGTGTATCCATACTTCCCTCATGCAAGAGAAAGAGCACATTTGCTTGAGAATGAGGGCTTTGTTAGCCCATATTCCTGGGAAGTAGAAGAGAGAGGCACACGGCAAGTGGGTAAAGGCAGTCTGGCCATGGACTAGTCTGCGCATTGATCCTTAGGATCAGATGTTAGTGTTTCTTACACCTTCGATGAGCAATAGTGTTCTGCATCTGAGAGACTCTTAATTTTACCTATTTTAAAACCAAGGTTAGATTTCCTCAGAATGGAAGTATATTTTCTAAATTTTTCTTGCCAGGAGGTAGAGTAACAATAAAAACATAAAAAGCATTTAATCCAGCTGATGAGCAGTATTGGAGATTGGTGGCATGACGGAGAGTTTCCTCGGTGTTTCCCCAAGGTAATTGATATGTGTACATAGTTGGGAACCCTGAGAGGAGACCGGCTTTGGAAGGCCCCACCCCTTACAGACTGTCCGTTTCTCCTCTGGGGCGAGGTGGGGGCTGGCCTCTCCCACCTGGATGTGAGTAACTCATATGGGCACTTAATGTGTGCCAGCCTGGGTTCTGAGGGCCATCGATCTTAGATCACTGCATCCTCAAGACAAGTAGGTTTGGATGTTGTTGTTATTCAGTTGCTAAGTCATGTCCAACTCTTTGTGCCCACGCCCAGGCTTCCCTGTCTTTCACTATCTCACATAGTTTGCTCATACTCATGTCCATTGAGTCGGTGATGCCATCCACCATCTCATCCTCTGTTGTCCCCTTCTCCTCCTGCCTTCAGTCTTGCCCAACATCAAGGTTTTTTACAGTGAGTCAGCTCTTCACATCAGGTGGCCAAAGTATTGGATCTTCAGCTTCAGCATCAGCCCTTCCAATGATATTCAGGGTTGATTTCCTTCGGTTTTACTGGTTTGAGTTCCTTGCTGTCCAAGGGACTGTCAAGAGTCTTTTCCAGCACCACAGTTTGAGAGCATCAGTTCTTCAGTGTTCAGCCTTCTTCATGGTCTAGCTCTCACATTCATACATGACTACTAAAAAAACCGTAGCTTGACTATACGGACCTTTGTTGGCAAAGTGATGATGTCTCTGCTCTATTTAATATGCTTTCTAGGTTTGTCATAGCTTTTCTTCCAAGGAGCAAGTGTGTTTTAAATTCATGGCTGCAGTTACCATCTGTAGTGATTTTGGAGCCCAAGAAAATAAAATCTGTCACTGTTTCCATTTTTTTCCGCTTCTATTTGCTGTGAAGTTCTGATGCAGGTAGTGTTTACGGAGGAGGGAATGGCTCCATTTATGGGGGAGGGAATGGAGGCTCAGAAAAGATTTTTTTAAATCCCAAGCTCAAACAGTTGTTAAGTGTTATAATCAGTTAAAAAAAAATCCAGGCTCCAGGGCCTTTTAACTGCTCCCCACTGTTTGAGGAGTTATCAGTCAGGATCTCAGTCAGAGACTAGAGGAGTCCAACATATATTTGGTATTTCTCTTCCCCTAGACTTTTAAAATGTGTTATTTTCAGTAGGATTCCAGGTCATGAATAACTGTTTTTGTCTCAACAAGGGCACACAGCCTATAAGAACTATATGGTGGCTCAGTGCTTTCCACGGAGTGACCTCTGTCCTCCAGTAGAGCAGCACCTGTCGCAGACCAGGTGCCCTGGAAGGGGCTGCTGAGGTGGGGTTTGCCATGCAGGTCACATGTTACTGGGAATCCCAGCCGAAGGGCAGTGGAGGCAGGGGAAGTGGAGCTGCAGCGTAGGCCTGATGGCCTCCGCCAAGCACGCGGGTGTGGTGGAGCAGAGCTGTCTAGTGGTGGCGCCACTGCCACTGACAGGCAGTGGATGTGGGACCCCAGGGGAGGGTGTCCCTTTGGGTGAGGAAGCTTTTTTCAGAATGAGCCGACAGCATTCCTAGTCACTGAGGCAAGGCATTCCTTCTTGAATGGGGGCTTTAGGTGCTGCATCCATGCTTCTATCTTGATACTTTCAATGTTGTTAACTGTGAGTCTACACAATGGGAAGCGCTTTCTTCAAACTCACCTCGCTTGCTTGGATTCTAGATTAATGGGCATTGCACAAATAAAGACAGGTCCTCAGCTTTCTGGAATCCTTTTACTATAGCCCTAGGCAGAAGCAGAGGTATCACATCTATATATATATATATATATACATATATATATATATATATTTAGACCATGTGATTAAAGTCATACCTGGCATTTTTGGAGACACATGAAGAGTTTGTTTTATGCTCATAAAAGTCTTTCAAGTGGAGCCAGTTGGCTTTTTTCTAGAGGCCAGAGTCCAAAGCTAAAAGCCACAGTGTAGTGATGGAAAATCTCTGGTTACATTTTGCTTGCCAGTTATCTTTAGAAAAATCATTCAGTGATTAAGAATCAGGTTTAACCCCCTTTTCCTTGCTCCTTCCATCATGAAACTAAAGCTGTCTTCCAGCTCCCTTCAGTACAGACATGAAACTGAATCCAAGACTACATAACTTGTCCACACAAGGTGACCACAGGAGCCGATCTTGTGTATCCAGCGGGTGCTTTGCCCTGCAGGGTCCACTGCTACCCTGTCCCACTGTTGCATACAGCTGCCTCTGGCCACTTTATGGTCTCAACTGCAAGATGTGCAAAACCTGTCTCCATTGCCCTTCTTTCAGGTTGGAAAGCTTATCCAAGAAGCAGCTGGAAGAAGCAATTTGAAGCGAGTAACCCTGGAACTTGGAGGAAAAAGTCCCAACATTATTTTTGCAGATGCTGACTGTAAGTCCGCCACATATGTGCTCCCTTGTCCTGGCACACTGCCATGTGGTGGTCACTTTTGTTATCTCCACTTTAGACAGAACCTGCAGAGAAAGGTCTTTGAAGCTAAGTGGCATTCAAGGAGAAAAGTCTAGACCCTTCATTCTAAGGAGAAAAACCTCTCTCCACTTTTGGGAAAGCCCACTTATAATCAGATAGAGCTTGTTTTCTAGACATCATAAGCCATTTTGATTCTGCAGTGTTGTAGAATATAATAGAAGAGGTGAAGGCTTGGCCAGTGCTGCACAGTGGAAAGAACAGTGTGGTTTAAGCCTCTCAACACTGGAAATGTAGCCTCCGCCTAGATTCAAGAAATCTGAAACGTCTCATGTATGCCTGGTAGCTTTGTAGATCATTAAAATTTTTAGTTCACCAGCCCTGCCAGCGTTGTCCCAAACCCACACCCTCTTCTCTGTTTAGCTGCCCACTGCCCTTTCTGTTGCCCCCGTGGCTTTCAGTAAGGTTGATGACACACTGCGGTCAGTTCTGTATGTGTGTTGTGTGTTGTGTTAGTCCCTTAGTCGTGTCTGACTCTTTTGGGACCCCGTGGACTGTAGCCCACCAGGCTCCTCTGTCCATGGGATTCTCCGGGCAGGAATACTGGAGTGGGTTACCAGTCCCTTCTCCACAGTTCTGTATGAATAGACCTAAATTGGAGATGATCACACCTTGGCAGTCAGACTATACAGAGGCTTGGAGCTACAATCTGGGAAACCCCATGTCTCCTGATAGGCTGCTCTCTAGTCCACTCTGCATGGGAGTGGTCCTTCTGTTTGGGAAAACTTCCCAGGGAATGAAACTACAAAACTTCTTTCAAGCATCCATTTTCTTCTCCACATCCTGACATGCAGCCCTGCTCCCTCAATTTCACTATTAGAGATGTCAGAAAACAGATTGCCTGAATTTCAGCCCTAGCTTGGAATTTGCCAAGAATTCAGCTTTATACTAGTTGTCAAAGAGATCAGAATTCTATAACTAAATTCCTATTAAAATGTAGGCACTCCACTGATAGTACATTGATCGATTCATTGAGTCAGTCATTTAGCAACTAGCAGACACCGGCTTCCCTCGTGACTCAGTGGTGAAGAGTCTGTCTGCAGTGGAGGAGCCGCAGGAGATGCAGGTTCAATCCCTGGGTTGGGAAGATCCCTGGAGGAGGGCATGGCAACCCACTCCGGTATTCTTGCCTGGGAAATCCTGAGGACAGAGAAGCCTAGCAGGCTATAGTCCATAGAGTTGCAGAGAGTCAGATATGACTAAGGACGCAAACACCAGGTTTATTAATACTATTTTCAAATATAAGATACAAGAGATGAAAATGAGTTACCACATGCTATTATATAATTCCATGCTATTATATATGTAAATATAGAGGAAATTTAATGTCGTCAAAGACGATCATTGCTGTTAGAGTTTAATTCACCAAAACACTAATTAAAAGCATAACTGCAAGGTCTTATAGATTAGGGATTGCAAACTGGCAGTCTGTAGGCCAAATGCAGGGTATGGCTGTGTTTGTGCTGTGTGCGCTAAGTCGCTTCAGTCATGTCCGACTCTTTGCAACTCTATGGACCATAGCCCACAAGGCTCCTCTGTCCATGGGATTCTCCAGGCAAGAATACTGGAGTGGGTTGCCATGCCCTCCTCCAGAGGATCTTCCTGACCCAGGGAGTGAACCCATGTTTCCTGCATCTCCTGCTTGGATGCAGGTGGGTTTTCTAATACTAGCACCACCTAAGAAGCCCCTTAGCTTCTTAACATTTACTTCTAAATGTTACACAAAATATTGATCTCTGGTTTTCTTTTAAGCTTGGAACCTGCCAACCCTGGGCTATGTCTGTGCATGGGGGTTCTGAGTCTCTGTCTCACTGCTCTACTACCACTGCATGATCTGCCCAGCCCCTGGGATTATTGGGGTTTGAGACTCCTTTTATAGATAATGTGGTCTGATTCCTCTTTTCTATAGAATAAGAAAGGGATTCCAAGAGTAGATTGCCAAGCTTAACATAGCCAGTAGTGTCAGGGTCTGGTTAGAAGTAGGAAAAAGCTATGTTCTCAGTCCAGTGCTTTTCACTGGGCTGCTCATGGTTCTGCTCTGCAGTGAGCATGACACTATGCCTGGTTCTTTGGGGAGGGGAGGGAGGCAGTCCCATAGATTGGTGTTGAGAACATGGCTGTTTCCTCTTGTAGTGGACTATGCTGTGGAGCAGGCTCACCAGGGTGTGTTCTTCAACCAAGGCCAGTGCTGCACGGCAGGGTCTCGAATCTTTGTGGAGGAGTCCATCTATGAAGAATTTGTGAGAAGAAGTGTGGAGCGGGCCAAGAGGCGCATAGTGGGGAGTCCCTTTGACCCCACCACCGAGCAGGGACCCCAGGTAGAGAAATCATAGACATGTCCTTTCTTAATCCCTGGTGAGCACAGAAGTAGGACGCTGTGATGGAGCCCAGTAAAGCACCAGCCTCCTTACTCCTCCTCCTCAGTTGTCTTCATGGCTGAAGATACAGCCACCAAGGCATTACTTGCTTGTGTCTTCTCTTTTCGTTTTTAAACTTTATCTCTGAAAAACTAAGGGATTAGGACTCCCTTAAGGGTATCATCAACTTTGGGGGTAAATTGGAGTCTCTTGGCTCTAAAAAAGGCATGGCAAGATGGATCTTAACTAGAACCCAGTTCTTAACTGTTGGATTTAAGACATCCCCACAGGTGCCACAGTCAGGGAGGGCAGGTATCTCTCCTTCCTGGAAACCATTTATCCTTTTACCGGCTGCCAAGGTTTCTTTTCTACCAACCCGACCTACTCTGGGGAAACCACGTGCAGCTTGTAAATGTGTAGGGAGCAAGAGCTGTCTGCTTTTTCCTCTGTCATGTGGTTCTCTCTTACTCTGAATGCCTCATGCACTGTGGTGAAGGAGGAGGCCCACAGACCCCATGCAGACTGCACTCCTGAGCTCTGCAGTTCCTCCCCACTCATCTAAGTGTTTTCCCAGATGAATTTTAGTTTTGAACTGAGAGTATTTAAAGGAATATGTAGACCAGATCTCATCTGGATCATGAGAGCACGGGTTTTCCTGATAAGAAACAACATCTCCTTAGTTTGGGGGCCATTTGAGAGAAGACTAAAGTTCTAACAGCAGTTCAAACCCAGGTGAGTGTAGGTTTTTATTTTATTTACAAAAGCAATTGAGCAATAACTCTGTAACTTGGGGCCTCATGGAGGAGGCAAGAATGACCTTATTTTATGGACTAGGGTGCTAGCTCTCCCTCTTTAAACTTAATCCTTTCCTCTGATGGTGTAACTGTAGTTCCATAAAAATACTACCCCAATAGGATTTGATGTGTAGCACCATGTACAGGGGCTGCGTGTTGGCTCCTCTGTTGTTTTCATCTGTTTAGTATCAGTACAAGTCACTACACTATTCATTTGTCTATAAGGCTAATTTTTACTTCTGTAAAAAGTCAGTAGTCAATCAACCAATATCTCCATCATTGAGAAACATTGCTTAAATCTTGAACTGGTAGTTACGATTTGTCAGTAACAGCAGATCAGTGCATTTATTCGAATTCTTGATGTCTTAGGTTGAACCATACAAAATTTCACTTTTTGTAGATCAAAAATGGTTAATTAACAGCAGTTCCGTGTGATTTGATTACGTAGAATGAAACTTCAAAAAAAAATCACAAATGAGAGATTCTTGAGTGTATTTTAATCCATTTTCAGAGAGGATTTCACTTGGAGTCATTATGTGCTTTCTTCCACAGATTGACAAGAAACAGTACAACAAGATCCTAGAGCTCATCCAGAGCGGTGTGGCTGAGGGCGCCAAGCTCGAGTGCGGAGGCAAGGGGCTGGGTCGAAAGGGATTCTTCATTGAGCCCACGGTGTTTTCCAATGTCACTGACGACATGCGGATCGCCAAGGAGGAGGTAGCTCTTAGACCTCAACAGCAGCCACTTCTTCCCCAGGGTTGTTTCCAGGGCATTTCTAGTGGACACTATTAGAGGTTTAGTTCTTTGTACCTTATATACATTATGCAATAGCAACAAACATGGCTATGGACATCCCACTTTCAAGAAAAAAGCTAGACAAAAAGGCAAGCCAGCTAGATAGAGGCCAGGTGACGGCACTTTATGATTGTAGGTGCTATTGGTCAACAGAATCATCATAAAAATCAATCACTAGTCTCAGTAATACATTGGTAACAGTTAAGGTCCCCCCAGTGTGGTTCATTAGGCTATTAACCAGGAAAGAGAAAGCACCCAAGCATCATCACACTTCTGCAGGAGAGGACCAGTTGCAGATCAGCCAGCAACCCAGAGCAGTAGCTCTCAGTTCTGGAGCAGTGCCTGGGAGCTTGTGGAGAACACAGCTTTAGAACATACAATGAAATGAAGGGATGCCAGGCAGGGCCGGGGAGTGGAGGTGTTACACTCTAAAGGTAGACTTATGTGATCTTACTCTGGGAAAGTCTGGGATATTTTACAGTTATGTTCTGCTAAACTTAAACATCATTTAAATGATGAAGGCAGAATACACTTGCCTGAAATTTGGAGAACAGGTGAAAGGATGGCAAAGCATCCATGTTGGGTCCATCTGTTTTGTTGCAGATCTTTGGCCCTGTTCAGGAAATTTTGAGGTTTAAGACTATGGATGAAGTTATTGAAAGAGCCAACAACTCAGACTTCGGGCTTGTAGCAGCTGTCTTTACTAACGACATCAACAAGGCTCTCACAGTGTCTTCTGCAATGCAAGCCGGGACTGTTTGGTAAGATCAGGGTCAATCTCGTTCTGGCCATAACACATTCTGTGGGGCAGGGGTTGGGGGGTGCAGGGCCTTGTAATTCTTCAGAGCCTATGTGAAATAAGCACATAAGCTCTGGTAAGATGGGGGAGACTGACTAAAGACTTCACCCTGAGAAGGAACACTTCCTATTGGCTAAATCAGGAAATCTAAAGTGTGGGAGGGAGACGAGAGAGAGAGGAATATATGTATACATATAGCTGATTCACTTTGTTGTACAGCAGAGACGAATACAACAGTGTAAAGCAATTATCCTCCAATAACAATTTAAAACAAACACAGAATCTTAAATTATAGAATTCTCATGTGGGAAAAGGAATTTAAAAATAGAACTTGGAAAAGAAATATCATGGCAGTGGGATTATTTCTGTGTAAACAGAACTCACGCTAACAGTACATGTTTTATTCTTTTAGGATCAATTGTTACAATGCCTTAAATGCCCAGAGCCCCTTTGGGGGATTCAAGATGTCTGGAAATGGGAGAGAAATGTAAGTGTCCCAAGTTGCTGGTGCCCAAAGAGAAACAGAGTTGAAATAGCAGCACAGAGTGTACTCACATTAGTGAATTCTCTTACTCCCATCCATTCATTAAACAAACACTATGTTGAAAACACATGTCTGTAAACAAAGCACACATTACAAGGACAACTAAAACACAACAATGCCCTTACCTTAAGTGGGAGTGGAGAAAAATTTATTCACCAATTATCTCATGTAATAGGTGCTATTATAGAAGTAGGTTAAATATCTTGTTAAGTACAGAGAAAAAATCAATTTTGCCTATGAAGTTTCAGAAGGAATAACATTTCAGTTTTTCTAGGAGAAGATATTCCAGGCAGAGGGAATAGCAAGAACACTTCCTGTGCATGAAGTCACAGAAAGTACAGAATAGTCCAGACACAAGACAGAATTTGGTGTATTTAAAACAGGTCACCAACTGCCTACTCAGGGACAAATCTGGCCTAGATAAATGTTTTGGGTTTTTTTCCTCATAACATTTAAAAATCTTTACCTGACATCCAAAAAGAGGAGGCTTTCCATAAAATCTAAATTTCTTGCTTATTTCATTCAGCCATGGTGGAATTGTTGCGGCTGTGAGTTCTGCGGTTCACGGAACTTAATATTGGTTGCTGTTATTTTTACACGTATGCAGTTCGCTCATTGTCACCTGCTTGGTGCCTATTGGATCTTTTGAGTGTGGGGCTGTAGAGCTTGGACATGGGGTGAACGGAGGGGACTTGCTGAAGATGCAAGTGGAGAGGTTGCTTTAAACCCAGTCTGAAAGGTCTTTAGAGGACAGGTGTGGGAGCTGAGGAGATACCAGAGGTTTTAAGGGCAGCATCCTTGGTGTAGAGAGGATGTTTTGGTAGAGATTACAGGAAGATGACCCGTTACAAGGATTTTGCGATAACAGTAATAGGTATTAATCAGATGCCTGCTGTGCATGTAGCTTTAATCTCCCTTCTTACCTAACATTGTTTGGTTTTGTCTCATTTGCTTTTCACAGTAATTCTATGGAATAGATACATTACGTTTATCTCATAGATGGTTCAGATGAGAAACTAAGGGTTGGAGTGGTTAAGTAGCTTGCCTAAGTTACACAGCCAGTAAATAGCAGATCTGAGCTTAGAACCAGAATTTTGGTGGCTTAGTTTCTGTGATGTCTGGCCAAGGAAGTGTGGGTATCAGGTTTAATAAGGACTCTTCGGGTCAGGATCAGAGCTGGACTTCCCTCTTGCAATGCTAAGGATGTGAAAAATAGGACTGTGGCAGAGGAAAACTAGAGAGGTTGTATTTGCAGTTTCATATATAGATGGATTCTTAGAATGGCTTTGAAGAAGGAACGGTAGCTAGGGTCTTCCTGAGCTGATACCTCATCCCCAAAACTTGAATTTTCACTCATTTTGAAAAGAGCTGGTTCCATGTTTTCTAAATCCTGTGACTCTTAAGAGAAAATATCTTCTATGCCCACTCTTCCTGGCATTACTGAATATATCCTTTTTTTAAACAAATGTTCAGTTCACAATTAACCTGCTAACAACTACTGAGCATATACTTTGTGCAAAGCATGATCCTTGGTCTGTGGGGAAAGGTCCAGCTCATTGAGTTACTTAACATTTTGTTGGAAATTGTTACAGGGGTGATAGAGATGGTATGAGCCAGAGAAGTCCAGAACAACTTTAGACGTGATCTTTTACAAGGATTTGAATTGGCCTTGAAAGAAGAGGAACATTTAAGTAGATGAAGAAAGAGGAATACTTTTCTAGGGTTGGTAGTGAGGGAGGGGTGAGCAAAGGCACCATGAGAGAAAGGTGTGGTGTTTAGGGAGAAGAGGAGTGACCCCATGACCAGCACAGAAGATTTACATCTTTACATACTGTAGCTAATAATTTCTACTCCTGAGCCATTAAACCGTGAAAATGAAGTTTAGCTTTGAGATTTAGCTTTGAGGCTAAGAGCAGAGTTTCTAGAATCACACAGCTCAGATATGTACCCTGGCTCTACTGCTTAATTCCTGTGCCACCTTGGACAAATTACTTAATCTCATTAACCTTCAGTCTCCTCATCCATAAAATGGGCATTGTTATTGCACTTCCCCCACAGGGTTGCTGTGAGGATTAAATGTGAGAATCAAGTATGCCAAATATCCATCAGGGTGTCTGACAAACCTTCAGAAAATGTGAGCTACTATCATCATTATTGATCAACTAAATGACTGCCAAGTAGACAATCCATTTTTCTCTTAATAGATGTATTACTTTAGAAATGCAGCACAAGTTTCCCTAAATTTCAGCTAGTATCATCAGCCTGCTTTCTGTCTGTGGTGACACCAGTGAGAAGCTGCTCTTGCTTGAACCTTTGCTTCTGGCCTTCAGAACCTCCCACTTGCTCTACAGCCAGAACCCATTTGTTGTTATTAGTATTTGTTGTTACTAGTATTCCTTCAGGTTTTATAAAGTCTCCACGTGCTCATCTCTTCTTAACTTGCCTTAACTTTCTGCTCCTGCTTTTCAAGATGCATTCAGCCTGTTTCATTCCCTGCCCATGTGTTTGTGCTCTCTCGGCCTCTGAAATGTCAGGGTCGTCACTGGCTCTGGAAATGCCGCTCACATAGACTGTTACAGGTCATTAACAGCGTGTGTCATGGGCGTAAAATAGGCTTGTCATATGTAACCGCTGGTTAGCAGTTTCTCATCCCAGGCTAGCCCTGGACGCTCATCATGGGGCAAGCCTTCCACCAGGATTCAAGCTTGTGACATTGTCCAGTGCAGAACTTTCTATCAGAAGCATTGCCCTTGCCTAGAAAGAAGGTCCAGGGAATAGTTTGGCTGTGTCAGAACCACACAGACTAGTGGCCTCTCTCTCTACTCATCTCATAGGCACTAACAGTGATTTGGCCTTCTCCATGCAGTTAAAAAACAATTAGGAAACAGTGCTCTCTGATGAGACTCACTTCATCTTGTCTGAATTATATGAGTCTTTGTCCCTGTTTGCCCCCAAAACATGTTTTCTCTTCCTTAAATGACCCTGAGTGGTAGGAAATGCTTCAAATAGAAGAACCTGCCCTGTCCTGGTCCTTCACTCTTCCTTCTTATGTAATACAGTCCCAGAAACTCTGCTTCATCTCCCAGATGGACAGAACTGTTTCTCTTAAGGCCTGCAGGCTCTATGCAACTTTGGTTCCTGGCATCACCTTGCCCGCCTCCGAGAGGCACAGAGAAGGGAGGTAGCACTTTCTGAGGGCTGTCTGAGCCTCTGATCGCTCCCCTACAGAGAGCTGTGGAGAGGGCTGCCCTCTGCAGGTTACCTGGTGATTGTTGTTCAGTTGTTAAGTTGTCTCCAACTCTTCGCAACGCCATGGACTGCAGCAACGCCGTGGACTGCAGCATGCCAGGTTTGCCTGTCCTGCATTATCTCCCAGAGCTTGCTCAAACTCATGTCCATTGAATTGGTGATGCCATCCAACCATCTCATCCTCTGTCACCCCCTTCTCCTCTGACCTCAGTTTTTTCCAGCATCAGGCTCTTTTCCAGTGAGTCAGCTCTTGGCATCAGGTGGCCAAAGTACTAGAGCTTCAGCTTCAGCACCAGTTCTTCCAATGAATATTCAGAGTTGGTTTTTCACCTAGTGGGTTGGCCTTTAATTCCTAGGGTCAGAGACTTGGGCTGTTTCTCTCAGTTCTGCCTGTTCAGCTAGTTCCATCTGTTTCAGTCTTCATGTCTTTTCCCATCTCATTAAGCTCTCCTGAGACAAGAGGTCATAAAGCCCAAGCTACAAAATATGTGTCACAAACCTGGGGGATGGAAAGAAAGCTGTGAACCTCTGCATTTTAAAAACTAAGGACACAGGCTTTGAAGACAAGAAGTGCTGTTTGGATGCCCTGAATCTGTGTGTGTGTGTGTGTGTGTGTGTGTGTGTGTGTGTGTGTGTGTGTGTGTGTGTGTCTCTGTGTGTGTCTGTGTGTGTCTGTGTGTCTGTGTGTCTGTGTGTGTCTGTGTGTGTGTGTGTACAGTATGCGGGTGCATGGGAGAGTCACCTGCAGGCTGGGAGAGGGGCTTGCCAAGCACGCCTATCTGGTGACATCCCTCTCAGAGGTTCTGATTTAGTAGATCTGGGCTAGGGCCCAGGATAGCATTTTTAACAAATTTCTGGAATAATTCTGGTACAGGTGATCCAGGGACCCTGCTCTGAGAAATGCTGCTGTAAGCCAAAGGAAAGGGCAGGGAAACAGACACCCTAGGCAGAAACCCTTGTTTGCTTTATGCGTGAGTCTAAGTGATTTCCTAAAATGGCTGATTGAGAGACACCAAAATTCAACATCTTACTTTACCTCATATGTATGCCGAGTTTGGTTCATCTTTGGGAATATAACCTAGTCTGGCCAAGAAGCAGAAATCAGTTCAATTCAGTTCAGTTCAGTCGCTCAGTAGTGTTCGACTCTTTGCAACCCCATAAATCGCAGCACGCCAGGCCTCCCTGTCCATCACCAACTCCCGGAATTCACTCAGACTCACGTCCATCGAGTCGGTGATGCCATCCAGCCATCTCATCCTCTGTCGTCCCCTTCTCCTCTTGCCCCCAATCCCTCCCAGCATCAGAGTCTTTTCCAATGAGTCAACTCTTCGCATGAGGTGGCCAAAGTACTGGAGTTTCAGCTTTAGCATCATTCCTTCCAAAGAACACCCAGGGTTGATCTCCTTCAGAATGGACTGGTTGGATCTCCTTGCAGTCCAAGGGACTCTCCAGAGTCTTCTCCAACACCACGGTTCAAAAGCATCCATTCTTCGGCGCTCAGCTTTCTTCACAGTCCAACTCTCACATCCATACATGAATACAGGCTTCTAAATGTCCTGTGCCCTGAGCCATGACCCAGCTGGACAGATGCCCTTGTAGAGATATTGGGGCGTGTCAGTAACAGTGCATCTGCCTTTTGTGCAGCAGTGAGCTTCTTCCTTAACTGTGAAACTGTCTGTGCCACAGAATTTAACTGGATTAAGAAAAATTTCAGTAGATCTGAGAGAAAGACCCTGGAAGGAGATGGCAAAATAGCTGAAGAACTGAAATGTCAAGGCTTTCAGAGACCTTACAGCAGTATTGCTCAAAGTCTGGGTCCAGTAACCACCCATCTCATGGTCTCTTGGGCTTTTCCCCAGACCGACTGGAACAGAGTCTTAGGAAGGGATTGGTCAGGAACCTACGCTTTAAGCAAGCTTCATGAGTGGTATGTATACTAACATTCAGAAACTGATGTCAGAAAGACAGCTGGGTACCAGGAGATGGGGAAGAGTTGGCTGGAGGCACACAGCCAGTTAACACAAAGCCGAGGGGGCGCTGCTGTCTGCTGATCCCCCACCCCAGCATTCAGCTCCACTCAGTGCCCTAGGACGTCTCGCTGGCTTTCCCTGCGGTCGGGCCCATGGGTGTTATTTCCTCCTGCGGCAGATATGAACCCAGCCCTCCATCTTAGAGCAGTCTGAGCGCTTACTGCAGCTGGCTGCCTGGGGTCCAGGGGAGAAGTGCCCCCAGTCTAGTAGGGCTTTCCATTGCTTTGAGCACCCAGAGATCTGGGGTCTGACAGTCGCACTGGAGTGCAAGCTCCTGCCTCTGAAGGCTTTCTTACGTTTCTCACAGCCTAGCCAGAGATCTGAGGGGAGGTTCAGGGTCTGCCCCAAGTGCGTGCACAAGCAAGGGAACAAGAAGGGAGTAACCGCGCTTCAGACAGGAGGCAGATGATGTCTGTGATGAGGAGACACATGCACCATTGCCCAGGGGCAGGAAAAAGCCCAGTGAGAGCCGGAGCTGAGCTGGTAATAAAGAGACAGCCTGGTTGGAGCCAGTGAGGGAACCATTTACCAAGTGGGGCAATCCCAAGTTTATTCTTCTCATCCCTGGAGCAAGATGGCCAGTGCAGATGAGAGGACAGCACGCTTGCCTGCCCCGGTCTCTGATGTCCTGGGGGCTGGGGGGGCATGACCCCTCAGGTGCCCTGGTGCTCGGAGGAGGCCCTGGAAATGCATGAGGAGCCTTGCGCGGTGCCAGGAGAGCTCTCCGATAACCCCCTCAGTCACCAGGTGCCTTCAGCCTGGCGCTGTGGGCCACACACTGGGGTGGGGGAGGACGGAAAGCTGTATCAGTGAGACCCAGGTTGGTGAGGGAGACAGAGCGGCCACCTCCCTCCCACACCCTGCTCCCTGGCGCAGACAGTCAGTAGTGGAGGCGGGCACAGGTGCTCTGAACACAGAGGAGTAGGGCGTGCTCCTGAGAGCGTGAGGGGAAGCTTCACAGAGGAGTGACTTTAAAAAGAAAAGAAGACAAAAGTTCAAGTATTTTATAGAAAAAAATTGAGAGAACATACTTGATGTAACAATGAAATAGAGAAGAGAAAAAGAGACATTTAAAGAGAGGTAAAATGAGAAGGAACTTGAGAAAAGAGGTGAAGAAAAGGAGCATGGTGTCAAGGAGGCTTGTCCTCGCCCCAGCATCCTTAGAGCAGCGGTCGCGGGGCTTCATCTCCTGTGGCCACCTAGGCAGGTGACCTGGCACCCACCCCTCCCTCTCAGGCAGGACCACCTGCAGGCTCCTCAGAGGCTGGGACCAGTTATGTCGTTTCTCTTTCACCCAGCCCAGTGCTGCCCCATGCTAGCAATGCCATCAGTGTTTGTCTACAAATGACACAGACTCCTTGGTCCATGACCAAGATCCCAGAGAGTGCCGTGAGCCAGGAGGGGAAGTGACCAAAGGCAAGTCTTAGGGAACAGCTTACTACCACATCCCAGTTCCTCTTCAGTCAGTTATTTTGATTTCTTGACTCTTTCCCCTGACTCTGTGGAGAACTGTGGACAGTATTTATTTAGGGTTCTATTTTTAAGGCATTATAGGTGATTTGTACTCCTCCATGGGAGGCCTTTAGGTATGTTTCCACTTTCCCAGGTGGCTCAGTGTTAAAGAATGCAGGAGATGCAAGAGACCTGGGTTCGATCCCTGGGTCAGGTAGATCCTCTGGAGAAGGGAATGGCAACCTACTCCAGTATTCTGGCCTGGGAAATCCCACTGACAGAGGATCCTGGCTGGCTGCAGTCCAGGGAGTCGCAAAGAGACACGACTCAGCGACTGAGCACACACATTAAACCCAAGGACTAATGGGAAGGAATGTAGAATGTAGGACTGTTACCTGGGAACCTCATGGTTTTCTTTCAGTTGAAGTGGACTAGATCTCCAGGAGATCCAAGAGAGCACAGACACATCCCAGGTGTCCAGTGGTAGGAGTGGAGTTTCTACCCCATTTCCTGAAGGGGAAAGCCCACGTTGGAATGTTTTGGCCTCAGGAGCCTGATTCTGCCCTTTTCTGTTTTTCAGGGGAGAATTTGGTTTGCGAGAGTACTCTGAAGTTAAGACTGTGACAGTAAAGATCCCCCAGAAGAACTCTTAAGATGGCCAAGAAGGAAGGTGAAGACCAGCCTGCACGATTCCCCTCTCTGCTTTCCCTGTGGGGCCCAGCTCTCAGGAATCCCCAATACTTAGTCCTTATTTAACAATTCAAATGACAGCATGTAGACCATTCGCTGGGTGTAATGAATGCAAGCCAGTGGGCGTGGTTTCTTGGCACTCTGTGAGGGATCACCTTAATGATACCAAATATTGGGAATGGGATAAAGGCTGGGGAGCAGCCGTGGGCACATCCAGTGTGTCTTTCTGGGGTGAGGGCCTGAATAAGGGAGCTGTACTGTTTGGTGCCTCTGTCACAGAGGACCTCACTCAGGAGCAAAGGGAGCCTTTCCATTGTCTTCATTTCCCTCTTCCAGGCTCTCTCTGTTCACGCTCCCCTCCTGCTCCTCCAAGGAGATCTCAGCTGAGCTCATTTGAGGCAGATGTTTGGGCCGGGAACAATTTTCCAAGGTTTTGCAGCCAAATTACCGTTTCATGTTATCCATTTCTTCAAAGCAAAACATGAAATGGTTTTAGTTAGAGCCAGACCAGATTGAAAATGCCAGGAGCTGGTACACTGCAGATGTACTAAGGAGAAAGAACTTAGGAAGTTTCTGACCCAGTCTGGCTTTCTTACATCCATAAATAACTTGAGTGAAAGATCAGGAGATGGAGCTCCAGAGACCATTCTGTGTAGTTCACAGCCTCGGGGCTCACTGCATGGTTTGGGGGTGTGTGTGAGAGATGTGTGTGTGTGTGTGTGTGTGTGTGCGCATACATGTGCATGTATGCATTTAATTCCTTCTTGATTATTCTGGAATAAGTTAGGGTCTGGGTTGTTTTTCACAGATTGATAAGATCTTTTCCAAAGCTTATCTTTCAAATCAACCAAAAAGTGATCTGAGTGGACTTGAGAATTTGGAAAGAAGGTAATGCTGGGTGCCTTGTAGAAATAATCCCATGTTCAGTTCTGCAGACAATTCATATGAAGTGAATTCTCCCTGCAGTTGGAATCCACAGTCTCTTCTGCCCCCCAGTCCCCTGTGCCCACCACCTGCTAGTCCTGGTGTAGCAAGTGTTACTTTTGGCCCCCATGCCCTAGATCTGCTGGTGGTAACCTTGGAAGAGCTGGCCAGGCCTGGAGGTTTCCTTCTCCGTTTGTAGTGTTCCAGTGTGCCATGATTGCCACGCCCCACCAGAGCTCCACTTGTCATGCCCGTGGCCCGTCCACACACCTTTCTTGCCTCTTGGCCTCCTGGCAGGGTGGGGGGCATGGTGTGAAACAGGCCGGCCCGCTGTCCCCCTCTCCTCCCAGCTGAGCACCACCCTGCTGCTTCCCAGTGAAGGCTCCATGACATGGGCAGTGTCAGCTTCCCTTCCAGCTGCCGAATCCAATTCATCTCTAACCTAGATGAAGATCACTTATTTAAAAGTACCAAACCTAACCGAGAGTATATGAAATATGGGCAACACATATATAGCCTTCTGTATTTAATGGTTTTCTGCTTTCTAACATTGCCGGTTGTCTATTTATAACCCTTGTGTCTACTCATGATGTTTTAAAGAAACCTCTACTTGCTGTTATTGACAAAGGACAGTGGCTGGATGCCTTGAGAGATGCCACATTTCTGAGTTCTTTCGTGTGAATGTCATGCTCTCCTCCTATAGCCTGTGTCCCCCATGAACATATCCACTAACCAGCTAGTTACCTTGAACTGCAATATAGAATGTGAAAATGAAGATTTATTTCTTTTAATTTACTTAAAAAGAAACCTCTGTGCTAGCAATAAAGCATTTATATTGTGTACTTCTTGGGATCTTCTGGCTATGTTTATCAGTGTCTTTGTGTAATACTGAGTCCATCTAGGCCTTTGGCTCAGCAGCTGGACTTTTCAGGCATGTTGCCTGCTCTGGTTACTGAGCAGTCTGGGAGGATATTCTTGCCATAAGGTAAATGAAGCCCTTATTTCTGACTCTATGTAAATAAAGCCAGGTATACATACGGTTCTGTGTGGCAAACCAGTCCAACCCTGCATGAAACATAGGAAATGACAGTTTTCATGCAGAGTAGCCTCCAGGAGAGTTAACTTGTAGAGGAATCTTCAGGCCTTGTTCTCACAAACGTGGCCCATGGGACGAGAACTCACATTTACTAATGGCATTCATCAGTAGCTTTATTTTTGTTTACTGAACAAAAACGAAGTCAGAAACTGACAACCTGATGCAATATTTTTGCAGCTGTAGAAAGGAAGCTGTAAATGGTGACTGTAGGCCCAGCCAGAGCACGTTTGCTTTCCGTGTGTTCTCAGGGTGGTGCTTTAGGAGAGTGGTTTCCACCCTTCAGACCAACACATCCCCTCCTGCAACCCCACTTCCCCAGCCCAAGTCCTGGACAAGTGCAACAAAAGCAAAAACCGATGACTTCGACACAAAGGAAGTGGGTCCCAGGGAGAGGCATGTTGCTTTGGACTGGGATTACTTGCTCGGACTTCTGGGGTCTTGTTCCTCAGAGGAACAAATTGGGCTTGGGAGAATGCCATCCCCGGGCATGGGGTGAACTCTCAAATGTAGGCTGTAGGCTCTCTGTGAGTCTACCTCATGTTCAGTACTTTGAGATGTCGAGAAGAAAATGAGAACAAGATGGACACAGAATAGTCGTGTAAAAGTGCTTTGTTAAATGCCAAGTAGAGGTTACAGATAACAGGAATCCAGAATAAGGTAAGACATAATTTGATAGTTCTTCAAAGCACAAAGTCCTTCAAACCTCATCTGTTTATGATCCTGACGTAAAGGAAAACAAAGACAGATGGCACTACAGAGGTCATTAATGAAACCAACACAGAGACACCCATTGGTCCTTTGTCATCAGCACTACATAATTATAATCTTCTTGTTCACCCCAGAGATTTCCATTGTACCTTTTCCTCCAAATCATCCTCAGTGCATTTATAGGGATAATATTCTTTTTCATGACATTTTAGATAATAAAGGACAAAATACAATGTAGGAAGTAAAACACAGAAACAGTGAATCTACTGGAATGTGTAGTTAATATAGGAAGGCACTCAAGAGGACAAGAGACAAGTTGTTGGAACAGATGGATGTTAAACAAGGCTTGAGGTAGGGAAGTAATTTAAGTAAAACCTTCAGAGTCAGCAGAGGTGAGGGAGGCCAAGGCATGCTCTTGTGGTAGGGGATGGACTGGCAAGAGCAGTTACCACATGCTGGAACTCACTCAGATTGCAAGGGCGGGGGGTTGGCCATTGAGTCTCATGGCACTGCCCTGCCCCAGGCTCCCGCCAGCCTCAGAGCTCACAAGTAGTACATGCCACTTTCAGTTAGAAGATTCTAGAGCTCGACTAGCTGGCTGAGGTCAGGGAGGAAACTGTTGGTGGAATAGGTGTTAAAGAGTGAGTAGAATTTGGGAAGATATGAAAAGGAAGGATAGCAAGATTGCTGGGGGAAAAAATCTCGGAATTTGTTAATATCGAATGGGTGGCATTCTTGGTTGGGGGGTCACAAGTAGAAATGTTCACTGCCATTTATGTGTGTGTATAGCTAGCTATTCATTTGCTTTTCTAGGTTTTTTTTATTCTTTGGTGGACTGGTGTCCCAGAAATATTTAATCAGCCACAAGAATGCTTAAAGTATAGCAGAAAAAGTGAAAACAACAAAATCACATGAATTAAAAGCAGAAGTAAAGAAAAAACAAAGGTGGGAAACTAACGCAGCCAGAATGAGACCAGAAAAATCATGTTATGCAAAGTCCTATCCTAGGACTCATCTTGAGTGCCTGTGATAATCTAATACAAGAGCCGACACAGCAGGCCAGTGATCCTAAGAAATTAACCTCCCTTCATACTTCCCATTCTTCCCCCTTCCCTCCCTCTGCAGATGTTTACTATGCCAGGTCCTAGAATACAGAGCGAGCCAGGCCTGGTTACTGCCCTCGTGAAGCTCACGGTCTAATAATATGGCAACTCAGAGCCAAGAGTCGGTAGTTTTCTCTGCTGTCTCACTGTTAACTCCTTGCCAGGCACGTACCTTCAATTTATGGAAAGATGACGTAGACCTTTCCCAGGTCCTTTAGGTAACCCAGAGTGACAACTTTGCACAGAGAAATAGCCCATTAGCAACACGGCAGAGTGAAAAGCACATGGCATCAGAGGGTCAGAGACGTGGTCAAAAGTCCTCAGCTGGAGTCCCATCCTGGCCAGTCTGCAATCGTGTGTCTTGGGGTAAGTCATATAACTTCCATGGGACTCCACTTCCTCCTGTGAAGGATCCAGATGATCAATCCTGCCCTGCATACCACACAATACTGTGTGAGAATTAAACATCACGGATGGATCTCTTCCATTGGTCTGAGACACTAGGCTGCATACACATAACTCTAAAACAAAACAAAAAACAAACTTCATTGCTTTGCAGATCAATCCAGGAACATCAGAAGCCATCATTTCTCATGCAGTGTTGAGCCATCATGTAGACTCTGGGTATTTAGGACAGGTTTCCTGTGGTTTCCAGGAAGCCTCCTTTCCCAGAGGTGGACCTCATCTGAATTCCTAAAGCCAGCTGGGAGTAAAGGGGATGATTGCAGCTCCAACTGTTCCCCAGGTTTCAGTTCCATTTATTTAATATGTTGTTCAGACATTCTATAGAGATTTTCTGTGCCACCCTGTTCACACAACAACTGCTCCTTAGTGGGGACAGGCTGGAAATGAGAGCATGGGCAAGTCCACTCTGGAACAGCATGAAGTCTTCTTCCTAAGCATGTACATTGTCTAATCCTCACTTGCTTATTGGACAGATTAAAAGGAAAATCAGCCTGCCATTTAGCCTTTGATGTGAAACTCTTGGATAATGTTTCCTTTGGCCATTTATGTAGCAATGAGGAACTTGAAACCAGCATGGCCCCGGCCCCACTCCTGCTGGAGCGTGAACGCCTCTGAATGGCTTCAGGGTCTTTTGGCCCAGCTTTTTAGTGTTTCTCAAGATCAGGTCCCCATCCTCCTTATCAGGAAATAAAATACATGTTACTGACCAAGTCTGCTTGAGCTGACTAAATTCTTTTATAACAGTTTTGTTGCCGGCCCTCCCAAGTCAGTCCCCAATAAGGATCCTCCTGGCTGGTGTCATTAGAACCAACAGAATGAGACTGAGTTTGGTTTAGAAGCAAAGAAAAACTATTCTTTGATCAAAAAACCAAAAGATGTGAGCTCTGGATCTAGAGTCCACGGTCTCTCAGACAGGTGGGGCTGCTTTATAGGGATCCTGCCAGCTGGGAGCGGGCGGGGTTGCGGCTCAGTTCACGGCTCTGGACCACAATGCCTCGGGCAGCGTCTCTGCGTGGGCTGCCGCCATCTTGAATAGCAGTGTTGTGCTTGGTGCTGAGATACTGGGGAAGCCCTTTCATACTCAGAACTCTGGTCTGAAGGTCTAGGTGCAAGGCCTCTGTCCTTGGCCCCTGGAGGCAAGTGAAACCAGGCTAAGCACCAAGAAAGTGAAAAAGTTAGACTTTGTTTTATTAACCAAACTCTGTTTTTCTTTCCTGGATGGTTAATGGGCTGTGCTAGTGACAACTCCCTCTTCTTTTATCCTGATCCTCATTTTCAAGGGCGCAGGCCCTAGTCTGTAACCATTTCCTGCTGATTTGGGGCATCGTCAGAACCCAGGGTGGAGGAGCAAGACTTCTCCCCATTGCCTTCAGATACGCTTGATTGTCCCAGGCCTCAGCCCTGACCATTCGCATCCCTGAGCAACCACCAAGTTTCTAACCTTGGAGAGTGAGGATACCAGACAATTTAAGGCAGCAAGAGATCACTGGTAGCCTTTATCTTATCACCCAGACTCCATCTTATTTATCCCAGGGACCCCAGTGAGCTTCAACGGTGGCCATTTCCCCAGCCTGTTTTTCAGAAATGCACACCTGGTTTCAAGTAGGATAAAAAGCACAGCAACCCAGGTGCCCCTGAGCGGCAAATAGGGACGCCTCCTATCCCTACCCCTTCTGGAGCCAAACGTGCGGATTCTAGGACCCTGGGAAGACTGCTCTCTTTCTGACTCCAGGCAGATGCATCCAGTTTGTGGAAGGATAATGTAGGACCTTTGCCCAAGTCCTCTTGGTTGATAACCTAGAGTAAAAAACTCTCAGGACTCCCACGGGGTAGCCAACGGATAGCAGTAAATGCGAACACAAGCAGTTTGTTAGCTTGCCAGAGCTTGGCAAACCCAAGGGAAGAGTCTGTTTGTTAAACAGCTGGGATCCTAGTCTCCATTTCCCAAGTGAGGTTCATTCATAAACAACACAGTGTTCCTGTAAAATTGAATAAATTCCAGATGCCACTTGTTAATATAATTAGCTCATGTTCCCTAGTGGCCTGAGGGAGGTGTAATGCCCAAAACGCTCTCAGAGCCTGCAGTCATGTCCTCTTCCATCCCGTAATTGTGTGTGCTAAATGAAATGCCAAGGGTGCGGGGGGAGGGGGGCGGGTTGGCCGGGGGGGGGGGGGGGGGGGGGGGGGGTGGGGACAGGAGCTTGTCAGGCAAAGACTGGGGACTAGGGTGTGTGTGTGTGTGTGTGTGTGTGTGTGTGTGTGTAGAAAATTGCCCATCCACCATGTGTTCCATCTTTTAAATTCAGATCTGACATGCTAATTTAGGAAAGGGAAGCCTGTTAGTAATATAAAGAACTTCTCTACTGGGCAAAGGCAGAGAATCCTAAAGTGTTTCATGTATCACCAGCTATGGGCCCTTGGAAAATCAGTTAGCCATCCTAACCCTTAAGTTTCCTCAGGTGGAAAACAGGGCGATACAATCATCTACCTCTCATCGTTGTCAGAAATGTGGAACCAGAAAGTGCATGTACATAACTGCATGGTAAGAGCTCGGAAAAAAGGTAACACCTGTTGGAAATGAACAAATACGTAAGTGTTCACGCAAGCCACAGTCCCAGAGAAGCTGTTGATCTCACATTGCCTTCCTTGGTCTAGCACATCGAGGCCTTGGTCTCCCATGTGAGGGAGGCCTTCAGGGGTGGTGTGGGAACCAGGAACCTTGGTGAATGCGAGGCGGTCAGAGGATAATAATCATGCAGAACCGCACCTGTGCCCACTCAGTTTTGCTGAATCCCCAAGATCCAGGAATTTCTTACCCGGGAGATGTCCTGGCACCCACTTGTTTAAAAGCACAGGTAGCAAGAAGGGACACATGGGTTAGGGAAGCCAGTGTCAACTTAGAAGGGTTTTTTGTTTGTTTGTTTTTAATAATTGGCTACACCAGGTCTTAGTTGCTGCCCGTGGGATCTTCAGCCTTCATTGCAGCATACAGGAGCAGCATGTGGGAGCTAGTTCCCTGACCGCGGATTGAACCCAGGCCCCCTGCATTGGGAATGTGGAGTCAAAGCCACTGAATCACCAGAGAAGTCACTAGAAGAGAGTTTTGCCACCTTGTGCAGAATAAATGTGAGTTGTGTTGATGTTATTTTTTATTATATGTATAAGAGAAAATAATAGAATATTATTGTTATTATTGTTGTTATCATTGTTCTCTAATTCAAGGAACTTGACGGCTTTTTTTTTTCTTCTTTTTTTGTCTGGAAGGGGAATCACTGGTCTAGTTTGAACATTTAAATGGGAGCCCAGGAGGGATTCTCAGGGAGGGGATGGTGTCACCTGTGGAGGAATAGCATTCTCAAAGATCTCTCGCAAACTACAGAGCATGAACTCTCCGCCAGCTCTTGGCCCTTTCCACGGAGCTCAGGCCCAAATGCTGGAAAACAGGAGCCCTTGCCAAGGGTTTAGCTACATCAAATCCGCTCAACCCGAAGGACTGCAGAGGGCAAACCTGAAAAAAGCCCAGAACACATTCCTCTGCTGCCTGTTTGTTCTGTTTCATTCCCACAAGAAACGGTTATTCTTATGAACTGGATACAAGTCTCACCCACAAGAAGAATCGATAACCTTAAAAAACCTGGGGAAAATAAAACCACCCTGGCTTGGGGCATCATAACCCAGGATTCTGATTTGGCTTTTTTTTTTTCCTTTTCCTTCTCAAAGATAACAAATAAATTAATGCGGAAAGCCACATCCATATTGGAAAGGCTTGTCTCTTTTTCCACATACCCTCAGCGATATCGAGGGCTTTGTGATAAATACGTTTGTCGGGAGTTCTTTTCAGGAAACTCAACCACAATTTTAGTCTTGTCTATTCAACACATTGTTCAGAAATGTTTTGGTAACCTTTAAAATCCTACTCTAGGAGAGAGTTTCCCATACACTTCAATTAAGTTTTTTCCTATTTTGAAGGTCATTAAGACTTTGGAAGATATTCTTATACGTGACTTTGAGTCATGAGTCCGTGTCCTCAGCTGAAGAGGCAGGAAGGTCCACGGACGTGAGGAAAACGTTCCACCAAACTGTGCTGTGCCAGGGCCTCGCTGGTCAGGAAGGGGAGCCTGGGGGTGTTGGACACAGCTGAGTACTAGCAAGGGCTCACTGATGAGAAGGGTTCCATCTGCTGTGGTTGATGCCAGGGTGTGACCAGACCTAAAGTAATGAGGGTAGGGGACCCACTCCATGGGAAGGTTATGAGAAACTCTGAAGGGAAAGGGGTTGATCCTCCCACTCAACCGAAACCTCGTTGTAACAGGGACTCAGGTATTTGTACACCTATGTTCACAGTAGTGTTATTTACAGTAGAAACAGAAGCAATCCAAGTGACCTTGAGTGGATAAATAAAATGTGCCATAAAACCCTAAATATTCATTGGAAGGACTGATGCTGAGGCTCCAATACTTTGGCCACCTGATACGAAGAGGCAACTCACTGGAAAGGGCCTTGAGACTGGAAAAGATTGAAGGCAGGAGGAGAAGGGGGTGACAGAGCATGAGATGGTTGGATAGCATCACAGACTCAATGGACGTGAGTTTGAGTAAACTCTGGGAGATAATGAAGGACAGGCAAGCCTGGCATGCTGCAGCCCATAGGGTCACAAAGAGTTGGATAGGACTTAGTGACTGAACGACAGCAATGCATACAATGCAATTTTACCCAGCCTTAAAAAGGAAGGATGCTCTGACATATGCTACAACTCAGATGAACCTTAAAGACATTTTATTAAGTGAATCAGCCAGTCACAAAAGAAAAATATTGCGTGATTCCACTTATAAGACGTACCAGAATTGTTCAAATCCACAGAGATGGAAAGTAGAAGACTGGTTCCTGGCAATGGGGGAGGAGGAAGTGGGGAGTTACTATTTAATCGGTGTGGAGTTTCAGCTGAAAAGGATGAAGACATTCTGGAGATGGATGGTTGTGTTGGTTGCATTGCCGCCAAACTATACACTTCAAAATGGTTAAAATGGTACATTTTATGTATAGTTTATCACAATTTAAAAGACCCTATTTGTAAAAATATTTGATAATTTCCTATATATGGGACTTCCCTGGTGGTCTGGTGGTTAAGAATCTGCCTCGCAATGTAGGGCACAGGGTTTGATTTCTGGTCAGGGAACTAAGGGCTTCCCAAGTGGCTCAGCAGAGAAAGCAATGGCACCCCACCCCAGTACTGTTGCCTGGAAAATCCAATGGATGGAGGAGCCTGGTGGGCTGCAGTCCATGTGGTCACTGAGAGTCGGACATGACTGAGTGACTTCACTTTCACTTTTCACTTTCATGCATTGGAGAAGGAAATGGCAACCCACTCCAGTGTTCTTGCCTGGAAAATACCAGGGACAGGGGAGCCTGGTGGGCTGCCGTCTATGGGGTGGCATAGGGTTGGACACGACTGAAGCAACTTAGCAGCAGCAGCAGCAGCAAGTGGCTCAGTGGTAAAGAATCTGGCTTCCAGTGCAGGAGACACAGGAGATGAGGGTTTGATCCCTGGATCAGGGAAGATCCCCTGGAGGAGGAAATGGCAACCCATGGAATTGCCTGGGAAATTCCATGAACAGAAAGAGCCTACATGGAATCACAGAGTCGGACACAATTCAGTGAGCATGCATGCATGCACAGGGAGCTAAGATCCCTGTGGCCACAGAGCAACTAAGCCCATGTGTTGCAGCTACTGAGCCTGCACACTCTGGAGCCCATGTGCCGCAATGAAAGATCCCACGTGCTGCAACTAAGACCCGATGCAGCCTAATAAAAAATTCATATACACTTGGGGTGGGTAGTATTGTCTCAAAACACTTGCATTTTAGCAGGAGAGAAACCTTAGATCAAGGCTCTTTATCCCAGCTGGTACAGGGGGAACTTAAGGCATTGCCACTGACAGCATCTCTTCTTGAACATTCTTTCTCAGACACATACCTGGCTTTCCTCCCTCAGCAGAAGCAGAATCACTAGAGGTCAAGCGTATCTGTGCTGACATGCAACTTCCTGTGTTGGGTCTTCTCCAATTCTAATAGGCTGTTTTCCATCTTTAACTTTTATTTGGTTTCAGTTTCTTTTTAACGAATCCCAAGCTATTCCTCTTTTTTGTGATTAAGACTGAATTTGCACTGAAAAGTCCCTTTTGCATGTGTGAATGCTCAGTTGCTCAGTCATGTCTGACTCCTTGCAACCCCATAGACTGTAGCCTGCCAGGCTCCTCTGTCCCTGAGGTTTCCCAGGCAAGAACACTGAAGCGGGTTGCCGTTTGCTCCTCCAGAGGATCTTCTCAACCAAGGGATCCAACATGCATCTACTGTGTCTCCTGCATTGGCAGACAGATTCTTCACCACTGTGCCACCTGGGAAGCCCGAAGGTCCCCTTGCTACCCACTTAATCCTGAAATGGCTAAAACCTTGCTACTCAAGCTCAGAGTTACAAAATACTCAGTTACTGAGAACTCTTTTCCAAAAGCACAAGTATATCTTCTAGAGCCTATGGTTGAACATGCAGATTTAAACAGAAAGGACAGATTCAGGCAGGGATTATATAATAGAATGTTAAGCATTAAAGAGGACTTTTGAGATTATTCAGTCTAATGCCCTCATTTTGCACATGTAGAAAGTGAGCCAAAAAGAGAGATGACTTCCACACGGTAAACCTTTCAACCCAGGTCTTAGGACTTGAGTCTGCTGCTTTTTCTCCCCTGCCTCCTGGGGTAGAATTTTAGAAAAATCATTATACTGAATCCCCCATATTACATTACAGAAGTGAAACACAGTCATTGATTGCAAATGTTTCCAGAAGTGTTCATGAGTGTCTTTTAATAGAGCACATTGGCCCATTAGTGCCCACTAAACACATAATCACTCCATTTACCAGATTAGCTTGAAGAAAGCAGGGTTTGAAGGGCAAGGGATCCGAGACAAGAAAAGTCTTTCTTGTGTAGAGAAGCAGAATTGAGAGGAGAAGGTGCTGGGACCACGGCGGGGTGAGCATAAAAAATAGCAGGTTGAAGACTTGGCTCTGAAAACCCAGATTTTACTTACTGTTCGATAAGTAACAGTGTGACTTGGCCCAATCCCCACCATTCTCAGAACTCAGTTTTATCTGTAAACAGGATCTTCCATCAGGAGGGAGGAGTCATCCTGGAGGATAGGAGTCCTTGAATCTGGTTTCAGACCCATTTTGGAGACTGGGTTAAAAGCACTGCCCCATTTTTTCTGGACTCAGGTAGGACCTGGAAATCTATGTTTGTGGTTCATCTTATTTTAAATGTGAGTTATTTTGTTGTTTTTGAATTATTACATGCAATGGATTAAAAAGTTAAAAAAAAAAAAAAGAAGAATTTGTATACTGGAAAGTTCCTTTCCAATGCTCTGCCCTCACGTACCATCCCTCTTGAAATAGACTTGACATCAGTTTCTTGATCTTTCCAAAGGTGTCATTGATGGTTTTAACGTGTGACCCAGGTGATTGTGGTACAGCTGCTTTGAAGACAGGCATTTGGGATGTCTGCTCTAGAGTTTCCCTACTGCAGATGAGGGAAATAAGGTTGGAGACATTAAAATATCACTCCCCGTGGAGTGTTTGGGAACTGACAGCAGTGCTGCTCTCCGGTGGTCTTGAATCTGTGCTTGGAGTGTCTTAAGGCTTCTGCTTGCTATTGTCATTATCTCGCTGAGGGCCACTGCTGTGTGGGACTGAAGGGCTATGGTGTCCACCTCTGAGCATGGAACCTTGCCAGGAAGGGTCTCCCACACTTAGAGCCAAACACCAGGCTGGGCTTCAGAACTGCTGTATAAACGACTAGGGGACCCCCAGGCACTGCCTCAGAAGGAAGCCTGGCAAGGTGAAAAAAGGCATCTCCCTCCCACACCCCTGGGAAGAGGAGCACTCCACTACAGGCACCACCTCTTTCCCTTCTCTCTCTGTCTTTTGTGGCATCAAAAAGTTAAATGCAGGAAATGTTCCCCAGATTGACTGATTTCATAACTGGAAAATCTTCCCAGAAAAGGAGCTGGAAATTCTAGAGAGTAAAGAGCCTTCACTCCTGATATTTAACTTAGTAATGGCCTTCAGGATCTTCCAGCAATGGTCCCAGCAACCCTTCGTTTCCACATACTCCTGCCCTTAGCTAATAAATAACACAGTGAAGCTTCACCAGGGGTCTGGTTTTGGACAAATTATCTTTTCAACACTTGGATCAGTTTACTTCATAGCTTGGTTGTTTCCTGTTTCTCAGCATCCAATTGGCTCGCCTTGGAGCTGGCTGTGAGTATAGGCTTTGTGTGCAAGTATACGAAGAATTCCTTTGCATTACTTAAAATCCAACGTTCCCCTCTCTAGAACTCCCAAGGGGCAGCCCTATGCAGTGGGAGGGGCCCTGACTAGCCGTCCAGGCACCTGGGTTCTGGTCCCAGCTGCGCGCTGACTCCACACCCTCGGGGCCAGCTTCCTGCTCTGCACATGCTGGCGCCTCTCCTCCATGCAGGTTCCCCATGTTGCACTGTTCCATTTTAGTCTCATCACTGCCCTGAGAAGAGGGCACATGAGTTCTGTTTGATTGATGGCAATGAGATTTGGGAGGAATTTGTGGGCAGCAGTATATGGACTCGTGTTCCAGGCGTTGTTCCATGCCATCAGGAGAAGTGATGGGACCCTAACCCCCAGCCTCTGCCCAGCCACACATCTCCATCACCACATCCTCCCCCTCCTCTCCTCCTCCAACCCCAGCTCACTCTTTTGTTATTGTTCCCACTCTGCTCACTGATGCTCACTCCCCACCCACCCAGAACTTGACCCCATATCCCTTGACTTCCCCTCTCTTCCTGTCATTTACTTATACGTTTCAGCAGAATGACTGCCCTGTGCTCCATGTCAGGTATATACTAGGTGCTGGGACTACCTAGCCAGTGAGATGTGCTGGTTATCTGGAGCTCACAGTCTAATGTGAGAGACAGAGAAGTAAATACATCACCATAATATCATAAATGCTGTTCTAGGAAGAAGAAAAGTTGCAATGGGAAGGCAGAGGAAGAAAGGGATATATTTTTATTTGAGCAGGAACTAAGGTGAGTTTTGGGGGGATATTTTGTAGAGAAGGTGACATTTGAGTTTTTTTAAATACCTCCCTACTACCAAAAGTATTTTAGAAGGATGAATACTGGGTAGAGACCAGGGAATGAGAACATGATGAATTATCATGAAGCCTGCTACATATCAGGCACTTCTTACCTGCCCATTAGCACATTGCAAGGAGTTTCAGAGGCATATCCAAAGCTCAGAATCTTACTTAACTTCTTACTGACTCTAGGACGTTAACTTCTAGGGGAGAAAGAGTACAGATATAAGCAAACGAAAGAAACCCAAAGTACCTGTAATCAACCTCAAGGGTATTCTGAAGAACACAAATCCTCCCATGGGCAGCAACACCAGGCAAGTAGAACTTTACCTGCTAGAGACAGGACCTTTCACCTCATGGGTGCCCAGTGCTTCCACCTGCCAGGCACTGCAGTGAGCTCTGGTGTAGCACCACCAACCAAACTTGGCTCCCACCTTCCAGAGGTTTGGTTTGATTTATGCTTTTTGGATATGCTTGCACATTGTCACACCAAATGACATTAATGGAAATGGATGAGAACTTACTAATTGAATTAAAGAGTTTATATTCATTGCCTATTACAAGAATCCTTGCACTTAGCCAAGTGGGACTGTTAGAAGAGACAAAGTCAAAAGTGATAGTAAGACTGAGTGTGGAAGAAGGTAGGCTTCAAATTCTGGCTCTGCTGTCTGTTGTGACTTGAGGCAAGATGTATATCCTCTGTATCTCCTGTTCCTTTCCTATACAACTGAGGAGAGAGAATAATAAATAGTTTGCAGTGCTGTGAGGATTTATAAAGTATGCACCCAACAAACTAGGAGAAAATATTTGCAACATATGTAACAGTCAAATTATCAGTATTCAGAATATATAAAGAGCTTCTGGAAATCAATAAGAAAAAGACAAGCCAATAGACTGCTGCTAAAGTATCACCAGATACTTTCAGTTTTCACAATGGAGCACTCTTGGCCAAAGATTTTTTGGGGGAGGGGGAGAGAGTCAGCTGTCTAATTAAAGTTAATACCATATGGTGCCCCTCATCAGTGTCCTTTATAAAAAATATACGTGTGTGTGTATATATATATATATATATATATATATATATATAGTGCAGTAAGACAGCAACTATACAAAATAGCTAAAATAGATTTTTGGATCATACAGTATGTATCTTGGTTCATGTTCAAAATCAGACTGATCTTTGAAACTAGTGGTTTTTAATCAAAGGTTGCTTTGTACGAGGAGTATAATGTGTGCACTGCTCTTTTAAAACAATGTGAGCACTTGGGTGTGTTTTTGTATGATTGAGCCCATTCATAAGTGTGAACATGTTAGAAACAATGTAGACTCACAAAATAGTAAGTAGATGTGATCTCAGTTGTAAATAGAAAAATCTAATTCAATAAACTCAGTATCACCCCTTCCAAAAACTATATTTTCTTCAATAGAAGAATAAACATAAAGGCCAGTTTAGTTAGCGTATGAAAATATCCTCATTCTTAGCAGCAGTCTCAGCAGTGCAGATTCCCAATGATGAGATGCCATTAATATTGGTTAAATATACTTTTGTGTAGCTGTCCCATAAAATAAATTACACTTACTGACTCCTTTCCACTGCTGGGCAGAGGGAAAATTGTTTTTAAGCACAATGTTAACTGAAGAAAATTTATTGCAGAATAATGCATAAAGCATGATACAAGGCAGATTGAAACATACACAAACATATTCTGTATGTCTATAGTGCACTTGTATTCTGGTAAATGTCTAGAAAAAGACTGAAAAACATTCCCACCAAATGTTTATCAGTGGCTACCTCAATGAAGAAAGCTGAGCGCTGAAGAATTGATGCTTTTGAACTGTGGTGTTGGAGAAGACTCTTGAGAGTCCCTTGGACTGCAAGGAGATCCAACCAGTCCATTCTGAAGATCAGCCCTGGGGTTTCTTTGGAAGAAATGATGCTAAAGCTGAAACTCCAGTACTTTGGCCACCTCATGCAAAGTGTTGACTCATTGGAAAAGACTCTGATGCTGGGAGGGATTGGGGACAGAAGGAGAAGGGGACGACAGAGGATGAGATGGCTGGATGGCATCATGGACTCGATGAATGTGAGTCTGAGTGAACTCCGGGAGTTGGTGATAGACGGGGAGGCCTGGCGTGCTGCGATTCACGGGGTCGCAAAGAGTCAGACACGACTGAGCGACTGAACTGAACTGAACTGAACTGAACCTCAATGGAGGGGCCCGCCATGGTTGGTTGGTGGGAACTGTCAAACAGCACTTTAGCTCTATCAGGAAAGTTTCAATTTCTTATAAGAATGTGTTCATAGGTTAGTTTAAATGAGTCCTTGTTGTTGTTAAGTCACTAAGTCATGTTTAACTCTTGCGACCCCATGGGCTGCAGCATACAAGGCTCCTCTGTCTTCCACGATCTCCTGGAATTTGCTCAAAGTCATGTCCATTGAGTCAGTGATGCCATCCAACCATCTCATCCTTTGTCACCTTCTTCTCCTCCTGCCCTCCCAGCCTCAGGGTCTTTTCAATGAGTCAGCAGGTCACATCAAGTTGTCAAAGTATTGGAATTTCAGCTTCAGCATCTGTCCTTCCAGTGAATATTCAGGATTGATTTCCTTTAGAATTGACTGGTTTGATCTCCTTGCAGTCCAAAGGGCTCTCAAGAGTCTTCTGTAGCACCACAATTCAAAAACATCAATTCTTCAGTGCTCAGCCTTCTTTACAGTACGACTCTCACAATGGGTACATTAAGTGAGGAAAAATTTAGCATCTATATAAGAATTTATCTCAGCACGAGGTATGGTTAACATTTGCAGCTCAGAACCTGGACTGTCCCATGCATACCTTGGCTCCACCATTTACTCTGAGCTTAACCAAGTCATCTAACTTCTCCTGCCTTAGTTTCCTCATTCTTGATGGAAGCATAATAGTAGAATTTTCCAAGGGCAGTTGTTATGCAGATAGATGAATCAATACATGGGAACAACTTAGTGCCTGGCATGTAGAAAGGCTTAATAATATAGCTTTTACTATAATTGCTGTCCTTCCTATAATGGGGTGGCAAAAACCATCCCATATGGGAGACAGAAGGCCCACATTTAGCCCAGTGACCTTCTATAGACATGGGAACTAAGACCAGAGAGATTCAGTGACTTGTCCAAGTGATACAGTAAGCTTTACACTCCCGATTCAGATTCTGGTTCCCAAGTCTTAGTGCTCTAATAATACAAAATTAAATTATCCAAGGCACAAAAACACTCCGACTCAGCTTCATTTCTGTGCCTGTAAAATGTTAATGTCTTTTTCTTTATACACATCTTACCAGACTTCCTTAGGAAAAATGTAACTCTAGTAAAAGCCTAACTCATGGCCTGAGTATTTTGCTTGAGGGTAGAGGTGAAACACATCCTGGTTGTGGTGATTCTCCTGTTCCAAATCAATGCTCCAGGGAAATAAGTCACTAATTAGTCTTTGAATTTCAAAGCACGTTCATATATTATCTCATTTGGTCTCCAAGACTCCGTGAGGCAGGTATTGTTATTATTCACAAATTAAAGAGGGGGAAATCAAGATGCAGAGCATTCAAGTAGTGTGCCCAGGAGTTTTAAAGAAGATTTAACTTTCTACTAAATTAAATGGCATGTTTTAAATTATTTTTTTTAATTTAAGCAGTGAAAAAGGTTTGGAATATGGTCTTTGTCATTTTTGCAGAGCTGGGATAAATATGTTAAAACACAGTCCATGAGAACATATATTTGTGCTCCTCCATCCATGGGATTTTCCAGGCAAGAATACTGGAGTGGGGTGCCATTGCCTTCTCCGAGATACTCTCTAACAGAACTCAAATATCTTGCCGTATTGACAGAATTTGCACACTGATGTCCATCTGAGAAAAAGCAGTGAAACAATATTTTCACTCGATTCACCAAAGGTCAAAAGTATCATTATGAAACAGTGATCATACTTTCTAATGTTACACTTTTATTTTTAGTTTTGGATGGCAAATAAGCATGAGTAGATAAATAGAGCCAAGTAACCTTCTAAGAAAAGTTTCAAAAACTCATCAAAACATGCCAAGAATCATGTGAGGTCCCCCCTCTTCATGACATGCCAACTGTCAACAGATCCAGGGTAGCTGGAGATGACATAGAAAGATTAAAGACAAATACTCTCCTTGGGAGTCAGTGCTCATCGCTTCCAGAAGATGCTTTTGGAAACAAAGATAGTGGGCATGTGTCTGCATAGATGTATTGGTTGATCCCACTTCATCCAGTCAGACCCACTGTCCATCCGAAACTATGTGAATAGAGTCAAGCACTTAACTCTCTCTAACCTGCAAATTTAATCAAGAGAGGCTTATCAGAGTGGGAGAGATGCATCTATGGAGGCATGCACTATAGATATAAATGAGAAGAGGAAGGGGTTTGCACCAAGTTCCTTTGTCTTGAAGAAAAAGGGCATCCTTGGACTTCCCTGAAGTAAGACCTTTTCCTGTGGGGAAGGGAAACCTATCTCCTGAGAAGAAGCATTGTGCAGTCTGGAGGGTGTTTTAATGAACTTCTACCTTTGGGTACTGACAAGTGGTGAAGTGCAAAATGCAAACAGTGCAACAGAGAAATGCAAATGGGACACTTGTTTGCTCAGCAGAGCCTACCCTACTAAGTGCTTAGAAGGCTGCTGCTTTGAAGGTGATGGATGGAGCATGGGTACTCCACCTAGCCAGGTTTCAGACTCCAGCTGTCCCCTGGACCACTCTGGTGATGAGATTCTCACAGTAGCATCTGAGAATCTTTGTTTTTTTGATACAGACCTGCCATCTTTTATACGCGGCCGGAGGATGTTAGTGGCTCATCTTCCTTTCCCAGTGTCTGTAGCAATTGAGCACACTCCTCAGTACATGGGGTTTACTTTCAGCTTCTCTCCCCTAAGCGTTGGGAGCCTGGGAGGAGCTGCTGTCCTGCTGTGGTCATCCAGGCCTTTTGTCCCCAGGTTGTCCTTTCTGGTATGTGGCATGGGGCTCACAGCTCCTAGCTTGCTCTTCTTCTCACTGTCACTGTAGGACATACACCTACTGATCAGCAGAAGTTTCTCCTATGTGTCAGGTCTTGACTTTCAGTGCTTGTTGATTACGCAAGATGTCAGTGAATATCTCTCTGCTTGCCAAAAGATTTTTTTAAAAGTCTCTAACCTAAGGAATAACTTGGACAAATTTATAATTCAGTTCAGTTCAGTCACTCAGTCATGTCTGACTCTTTGTGACCCCATGGACTGCAGCACACCAGGCCTCCCTGTCCATCACCAACTCCCAGAGCTTACTCAAACTCATGTCCAGTGATGCCATCCAACCATCTCTTCCTCTGTTGTCCCCTTCACCTCCTGCCTTCAATCTTTCCCAGTATCAGGGTCTTTTCAAATGAGCCAGTTCTTCACATCAGGTGGCCAAATTATTGGAGTTTCAGCTTCAGCATCATTCCTTCCAATGAATATTCAGGACTGATTTCCTTTAGGACTGACTGATTGGATCTCCTTGCAGTCCAAGGGACTCTCAAGAGCCTTCTCCAACACCACAGTTCAAAAGCATCAATTCTTTGGGGCTCAGCGTTCTTTATAATCCAACTCTCACATCTATACATGACTACTGGAAAAACCATAGCTTTGACTAGACGGACCTTCGTTGGCAAAGTAATGTCTCTGCTTTTTAATATGCTGTCTAGGTGGTCATAACTTTTCTTCCAAGGAGTAAGCGTCTTTTAATTTCATGGCTGCAGTCACCATCTGCAGTGATTTTGGAGCCCCCCAAAATAAAGTCTGTCACTATTTCCACTGTTTCCCCATCTATTTGCCAGCAAGTGATGGGACCAGATGCCATGATCTTAGTTTTCTGAATGTTGAGTTTTAAGCCAATTTTTTCACTCTTCTCTTTCACTTTCCTCAAGAGGCTCTTTAGTTCTTCTTCACTTTCTGCCATAAGGATGGTATCATCTGCGTATCTGAGGTGATTGATATTTCTCCTGGCAATCTTGATTCCAGCTTGTGCTTCATCCAGTCCAGTGTTTCTCATGATGTACTCTGCATAGAAGTTAAATAAGCAGGGTGACAATATACAGCCTTGACATACTCCTTTTCCTATTTGGAACCAGTCTGTTGTTTCATGTCCAGTTCTAACTGTTGCTTCCTGACCTGCATATAGGTTTCTCAAGAGGCAGGTTAGGTGGTCTGGTATTCCCATCTCTTTCAGAATTTTCCACAGTTTATTGTGATCCACACAGTCAAAGGCTTTGGCATAGTCAATAAAGCAGAAATAGATGTTTTTCTGAAACTCTCTTGCTTTTTCCATGATCCAGCAGATGTTGGCAATTTGATCTCTGGTTCTTCTGCCTTCTCTAAAATCAGCTTGAACATCTGGAAGTTCACAGTTCACATATTGCTGAAGCCTGGCTTGGAGAATTTTGAGCATTACTTTCCTAGCGTGTGAGATGAGTGCAGTTGTGCAGTAGTTTGAGCATTTTTTGGCATTGCCTTTCTTTGGGATTGGAATGAAAATTGACCTTTTCCAGTCCTGTGGCCACTGCTGAGTTTTCCAAATTTGCTGGCACATTGAGTGCAGCACTTTCACAGCATCATCTTTCAGGATTTGAAATAGCTCAACTGGAATTCCATCACCTCCACTAGCTTTGTTCATAGTGATGCTTTCTAAGGCCCACTAGACTTCACTTATACACACACATATATATAATGACAAGGAAGTTTAGAACGTTTAGTGGTTCATATTAAAGGAACAGTTTGATATCCTGTGGTCACCTATTGCCTTGTATATGAGCCATCTTCCAATAACCCACTATGTTTCTGCATAATCAGTTTTCAAGATAAGAGAGTCCAGGAATTACTGGGTGTTCTCAGGTAGTTGCACCCCCATTCATCCTTGAGAAGCTTCCTCAGAATGTTTATCCCTCAGTCAGGCCTCTGATCTACAGCTTGAAGAACAGGCTGAGGTATCTGGTTTCCACTGACCTCAGAGGGAAGGCCCATGCATTTAGATGCACGGGCCACATTTGTACCAGGTGAAGAGGACAGTGTAGCTTGAAAGATTCGGTCCCTCCCATCCTGATCTGGGGAAAACTTCAGAATTCGTAAGAGCAGAGACTGCTGAGGAGTAGTTTAACTTAGGCCATTCCACTTCTCTTGCGCAATAGAGTAAGTCCAGAATAATCTGTGACAAATCACTTACATATGAAGAGGCTGTTGACTGCCCGGGAACACCAAACTCTGGCTGTCTGAGTGGCATATACATTTTCACGTAGCCTGTGGCTCTTGCTATAGAACACCAGCATGCAGGGCACTGCCACGCACAGTTTAGGTTTCAGATAGATGTGCCACTTAAAAAAGTGCCAGGGTGCTGTCTTAAGTTGCACCCATGCAAGGTAAAGGATGGAATGGGAGTGAACCCCAAACCCAGCTTTGCGTCAGATTAGCTGGGGTTTTGCTCCCCCTCCCAGACACACCAAATCACTATCTATCTAGTGAAGTTAAAGTCGCTCAGTCCTGTCCAACTCTTTGCAGCCCCACAGACTATATAGTCCATGGAATTCTCCAGGCCAGAATACTGGAGTGTGTAGCCATTCCCTGAATCAAACCCAAGTCTCCCACATTGCAGATGGATTCTTTACCAGCTGAGCTGCCAGGGAAGCCCAAAAAAGTGAAAGTCACTCAGTCATGTCCAACTCTTTGCCACCCCCTGGACTATACAGGTCATGGAATTCTCTAGGCCAGAATGCTAGAGTGGGTAGCTATTCCCTTCTCCAGGGAATCTTCCCAACCCAAGGATTGAACCCAGGTCTCCCGCATTGCAGGTGGATTCTTTACCAGCTGAGCTACCAGGGAAGTCAGTCTATCTAGGGGGATCTAGAAATAGCACTTTAAAAATCTCCTTTCAAGTTCCATCTGCCACCTGCCTTTCACTCATCATTGGGTTAGTATTTGTGAACCACTGAACCAGATTACTGTTCCCAGTATAGCAACTTCCTAGAAAATAAATTGGTTTCATCTAGAACTCTGGCTAAACCCAAGAAATATTTCTAAGGAAAGATTTTCTGTGGTCATTATGCATTTTTATTTGCCTGAAGTTGTTGTTTTTAACCACAGAGAATTTCTTATTTGTAATCAGACTAGCAACAGTTAAAAGTGAAATCTATTTCTACTTTTAGGCTATTATATATGCTTGTTGGTAGGGAAAATTCAGAACAGAATTTATACATATATAAATTCATTTTTATATATATAAATAATTAGTATTAGTCAACTAGACTAATTAAAATGTCTGACATTTTGGCTTTGAGACTATCCACCTAATACAGCGTTTCTCCAAAACAGCTACGGTTAACCCACTGAATTAGAATAGCTTTTCATGAAGAACTAACCAAAACATGCCTCAGCTTGCAGACTTTACATAACTTCCTTTTGATGGAAAAAACAGCTCTGAGTCTTGCTCCTCTGGATAGCATGGTGGTGTCAGCGACATTCCAGTTCTTTCTGTTAAATCAGTGAGAAGAGCAGATAAGGGAGGTGTGGGAGGTCATTTTCCTGGATTAATTGACAGGCAACGATTTTGTTCAAACCTTGCACTGAACCTAAATCTTTTCTTCTTCCAATTAAGAAAAGCTTTTATGGGAGGGCCTATTTGCTTTAAGATATTTTACATGCCACCCACTCCCCAATTCAGGAATAATCAGAAGTAGCCATATCACATCATAAGGCCTGAATACAGTCTCTATAAGTTGTTGAAAAATACATGAAAGTTTGTGGGAGAACACAGCCAGTGAACTGAACAAAGAGAAGAGGAAGACCCTTCTTGCATATGAGCCCAATCCCAAATTCAGAGGCTCATTCGTTGTTTCATACAACCTCTCTCAAGTGCCCTCTGTGTGCCTGACAGCAGCACTGGGGATTATAGATCTAGGGACTAACACATAGTTCCTAGAGCTAAGAACCCCTGAGTGAGAATGACAGGTATTAAATAATTACAATACTATTTGTCATTGTTCAGTTGCTCAGTCACGTCTGACTCTGTGACCCCACGGACTGCAGCACACCAGGCTTCCCTGTCCTTCAGTATCTCCTGGAGTTTACTCAAACTCACATTCATTGAGTCAATGATGCCATCCATCTCATCCTCTGTGGCCTCCTTCACCTCCTGGCCCCAATCTTTCCTGGCACCAGGGTCTTTTCCAATGAGTCGGCTCTTCACATCAGGTGGTGAACAATACTCGGTGGCAACCCGCTCCAGTACTCTTGCCTGGAAAATCCCATGGACGGAGGAGCCTGGTAGGCTGCAGTCCATGGGGTCGCTGAGTTGGACACGACTGAGCAGCTTCACTTTCACTTTTCACTTTCATGCACTGGAGAAGGCAATGGCAACCCACTCCAGTGTTCTTGCCTGGAGAATCCCAGGGACGGGGGAGCCTGGTGGGCTGCCATCTATGGGGTTGCACAGAGTTGGACATGACTGAAGCGACTTAGCAGCAGCAGCAGCTGCAGCAATGTGAATACAATCGGAATATACAGAATGACAGTTCATGAGCTGGACCTTGCATAGGAGTTGTCTAGGTAAGGAAGAGAAGGACATTTCCCTACCTCCCAAACAGTAAAAGCACAAAGGTTGACCGAGGAAACGTCATGCATTGGTAGTGACCAGTGGTTCAAGGTGGCTGGAATATAGGACTGTGAGATGTGGTTCACTTGAGGCTACATGCCCAGGTCCTAAAGAGTAGTAGTAAGTCATGCTCAGAATTTAGACATGATTCTTCAAGGAATTGTGTAGGCTTTGAAGGGTAAGATTTCTCATGGCAGGGTGGAGGAAGGGGATGAGAGTAGAGGCATGGAGAAGAAAGTAGAGGCTATGACAAAGTCAAGGTGAGTAGTGATGGGCACTTGAACCAGAACAGTGATATAGAGCAGAGAGAGAAGTCAGCTGTGAGAGCTCTTTGCAGGGTGTCTTTGACAGAATCTGATTGGGTGAGGATCAATGGACCTCAGGCTAGGAGGCAAGACGGAAAGTAACTGACCTGAGGATTGATACTGCAACATCTGGTCTCCTCTCCTCTCTCTGTGACATGGTGTTGCCCTTGTTATCTGGGATCCCTTTCCTGTTCTCTTGCTTCTGCTTGTCTTCACACATCATCCATTAAGAGCTGAAATATCACCACCATCATTCACATAGATCCCCATCGCCCCAAACTATCCTACGAATTACAAGAGCTCAGGCTATGAACAGAGGCTCATGAGGCAGCTGGTCCCTGAGGTTCCTCACTTCTCAGTCATAAAATAACAAACATTTGCACATGGTTTCACAGGCCCACATTTTTCCACATCTGTATCTCCCTAGACTCTTATAACCACCCTGACTCTAGGAAAGACAAATCTTTTTGTTTCCATTTCAAGGAAGAAGATTCCAAGGTTGCATGCACAGCCCACTCCCAGAGAAGCAGTATGGAGCAGCCTAGGAAACCTGTCCCAACAATCCAACTGAGCTCCTACTTCTTGTCTTTGTGACTTTAGGCCTTTTACCCAAACTCTCAAAATCTCAGTATCCTTCTTGGAAAATGGGGACAACAAAAATACCTGCCTCTTGGAATCACTGCACAGGCGGAAGGAAATCATCCACGTAGAGTGCTTGGCACACACCTGGTAAAGTTTCCGTGGATGTCAGCTGTTGCTTTTTTTTTCCTTCTAGTTCCAAAGTCTCAGCTATTCTCCTCTACCTCAGTGTCCCCCACTCCTGGGAGGGGGGCACTTTTTTTTCCCCAGAAAACTCTAGTTTACCACTGGGTAAACCTGCTTGCTGACAGAAGAAAAACACCCAAAGGAAACATGACTGTTTCACCAGGCCTGCTACCTCATTGGATAGTCACAACTCACACCCTGAAGTTTCTTCACATATAAAAGGGTGTCAATGGAGAGATGTTAATTTTTCAAGACTCAGGTTCCATCTTGCAGTTACAGGAAGTAGAAGTTTGATGGAGTGAAAATCAATACGTCTATGGGTCTTATAAGATGACCAGCTACTAGCTCATCCAGGGGTTTTGGCTTGTCCTGCTTTGCTTCAGAAGAAGCTGCTGTCAGAGCCATCAGGGTGTTCCCAAGATGCTGGCAGCGCTGTGCATCCGCACTGGTGACAAGACCAAGGGACCAATCAGGGTGTTCTCATTCCAGTCACTTAGCAGCTTGAAGTCTTTCTTCAGGAAAACATGTCTCCAGTTCCTACGTCAGGATCTTTGTCTGTCTCATAAGACTTTTTCTGCATGTTTCTACCTAACACTAATGATCCATAATGAACAACATAAAGATGGTAGGGGCCCAGGAGGGGGAATGAGCATTGGTGCATTATTTGGGGGCATGATGGGGAAGAATGTCATAAGGAAAATAATTCAAGAAGAAAGGAAGAGGACTTCCATTCTGCTGGGTGGAATAAATGTTTGACTGAGCAGCATTCTGTCCAGCTGGGGAAAGGCCAAGACTAATTTAACCTTTGGTCAAATGGTTGGGAGTTAGCTGGTTTCCTTTTTCCTCTTACATCACTCCCAGAGATTCAGACAAAAATAACATGGTCCCGATTATATGACATTATGGGCTCTGAAAATACACTAGGGAGGATAGTGTTGAAACCCCTTGGAGACAAATTAATCCTAGCAAGGCAACAGCTGTAAGACTGATACAAACAGAAGAAACAACAGCATATTGGTTCCAGGCTTGTTTAAGAGTTGATTTTAATCCAAGCAATTAAAAAAAAAGGTTAAAAGCACTAATTTGGGAGCATTTCTGTTACATTAAGATGGTGCTTTACGAAATACTCATCGATCCTCCATGTGTTACAGTCTGCTATTTGCACACTTTGGGATTTAATTCCAAAATTTGATTTTTTAAAATCCTTGTTGTTTAAAATTGAAATAAATGCAGTGAGAAAGAGATGAGCTCTGCTGCAGCAGAGTTTCTGTATCCTGCCATCAGAAAGTCACGGTGTGAGAATCATTGCTGTCCTAGGCCCACACTTGGCATTCAGAATTTGGGCACCTGGCCCTCCACCCTGGGCTGATCACATCCAGAGTGGACACGAGCATTTCCTGAGAGCACAGCCTGCAGCCCCTGGAGGACAACTTGCAGAACTTGTATGCACCACTGACACACCAAAATCAAAATATTTCCTCTCCCAGGGACACAGCAGCCCTCTCCACACTAGCCCACTTTGCAATTGGGCATTACTTGGGCATTACACAGTCTGAACCCCAGAATAGTAATCTCATAGCTGGAGGTGAACTCAGAGGAAGGGAACACACTTTTAGAACAAGAAGAAGTTATCATATGGCTACCGGCGTGGTCTCAGCACGCAGACTGCCTGAATCCAAATGCAAACTCAGCCCATTACTACTTGCGTGATGATGGATAGCCCACGCCCCATCCCAGTGCCTCCATGCCCCCATCTCTGAAATGGAAGTAAGAATAGCATCCATGTCACTGGGTTGCTGGGAGAATGAATGATGATGTTTAGGGAGTACTCAGTACAACTTGCCAAGTAATAAGAACACGGTGATGGAGCTGCTGTCGTTGTCCAAACCACAGTCATCTTGGAGGTATCGGTAAACTCCTGGCAAACAGGAAATTGAATGGCAGCTAGTCTCTGTGAAGCAATCTTCAGAACTGGGCTAATTTATAACCTTTCTAATCGTAGAAGCAACGATTACCAGGATAGCAGCCACAGAAGAAGTAGAGTCCCACTGCTGAGCTGGCAAGTGAGCTGAAGAGATCTAGGTCTTCTCCTGGGGCCAGGGACATGGTGTGAGCTCTGCTAAGTTTGGGGATGGGAGCAGTCATTGGGGAAGAGGAAGTGAGCTTATTTAAAAAAAAACAAAAACCAGAGGGCAGAAGTCCCAGCACAACAGGGAATGTTAAAGCTTAGAAACTGCTGTTTCCATATTCACTGACTTACACACTCCTCCTTTCACCTATTCACCCATCTGTCCATCCATTCATTCAGAAGATCTCCATTTACTCTGTGCCTGTCAGGCACTGTGCAAGGTTCTATTCATACAGAATGGGATTTTAATAGAACTAATTGCCTGGTGGCAGGGACATGTTTAAAACACAATCACACAATATTTAAAGTTGCATAATTTGTATAGTTCAAAAATAGGGCACTGTGATAGAAAATAATGGGGATCCCACTCTAGACTGGGTTTCTGATGATGAGCCAACAGAATTGACCCCAGCTCCCGGAGATTTGAACTTGTGCCTCCTGGTGTCAGATCAGCAGCCTCATGCCATCAACTCTGGTCTCCTTGATTTTAGCCTTGTAAGCTACCACCTCTCCTGCCTCTGTAACAATGCCCCCAGTGCCTAGTGCCACCCTTGGAATTGGCATTAAATTAGTACAAGATCTTCATTATCTACATGCAGAAACTCAGGCTCTGTCTAGGTGGGGCTAGCTTATCTATCGTCACATGGCAGATTGGGTCTAGAACCAGGACTCCTGAGGCTGGGTCCCCACCTCCTCCTGTGACTCAGAGCCCACACCCTAAGCCCTCTGACTTCTGATTTCTTCCCAAGAAAAGAATGATGAAAGAGGCAAGGTCTCTTAGAGAAATGTCTCCAGGAGAGATTCCTTTTGGGGAAGCCCCACTGTTGGGGGAAATCTCAATCCCTTTTTAGAGACCCTTGATTTACTCTGATCCTGCCATTTAAGAATAATACAAAGGAAATGATAAAATAAGCTATTATAGGATGTGTTAAAACTAGCCCCTTCAGAATGATACTCACCACTTCTCCATTTGCTGTGTTTGTATTCTGACTGGTTTGGCTTCCAGGTTGCTCTATTCCGGAGGGAACTTCTGAATTTTTCTGACTCATCTGTAGACCTTTTGCTAGCATAGCACATAACTTGTGGGACTTCAACCCAGATCTTTTGACTGTAGGCCCAGTGCTTTTCAACTCCAACATGTAACATTAATAACAAATTCAGGCTAGGGTACTTGGAGGCTACAGAAATGGCAAATATTTCAAATGGAGATTTCCCATAGGCAGACAGACTCAGGCAGATGGTCACTAATCCATTCAGCAAACATTTGCTGAAAGCCAACAAGTTAGGCCCTGTGAATTTCCTGGTGAATAAGACCAAGTCCCACCCACATGGAACTAATAATTATCCAGGAAATTCATATAATAAACACACAACTACCTAGATAATGATTAATGACAACACTGCTGAGTGCTGCAGTGGGTTTGTACAGTGAGGGCATAATAGAACTCATGATCTAAACAGGTCTCATGATCTAAACTCATCCCAAAACAGGTCCTATTTTAGTCCCTTTTATCTGGGAAATCAGGACTCCTGTTCCCAACCCCTGTGTGGAAGCCAATAACCCAGGAATCACCCTCATACCCTCTTAGCCTCCACTCCCAGGCCCTCACCGCATCGCCTTGACGGCGCTCCTAAGTGTCTTCCAGAATCTTGCCCCTCTGCATCCTCACTGCATTGTCTCCTCTAGCACTGCTGTCTCTCGTCTATAGGACACCTCCTGGATCTGACCCCATCTCCGGGGCCCTTGCAAGCCATTCTGTACAATACAGCCGCAGTGATCCTCTGCAAGGAAAACCTGATCATGTCACTCTTACCCTTACCCGTGTTCCTTCCACACCCCTACCCGAACCCCACACTGAAAACCTCAATGTCTCTTTGCTCTTAGAATCAAGACAAACTCCAGAGCATACCCCATAAAGTCCTGATATTCTGCCATTTTCTCTTTTCCCAAATTCAAACTGAAACGTGGTCTACACTCTGCCCCAGCCACCTCATGCCTCTTTTAATTCCTAATACGTGCTTTGCTCCCTCCTGATGAATGACATTTCCACAGGTTGTTCCCCTGCTTGGAATGCTCATATGGCTCCCTCATTTCTCTCTCTAAATAGGTCCAGTTTGTCCAGTGACACATTCCTGGAGCTTATCACAGTGGCACTCTTATGCCTTCCCACTGGACTGTCTGCTCCCACAAGACTGTGGGCTCCATAAGGGGCGTGCTGGTCTTGGCTCATCATTGTATCACCAACATCTGGTCCAGGGGCTGGTACAGAGCAAGGAAGTAAGGAATAAATGAATTAATGGAAAAACAAATGAACTCCCTTAGGAACTTTGAGCTGAGAAGTGAAAGACAAGCATAAGCCAATCAGACAAAGAAACTGGGGAGGGAGGAACATTCTAGTCTGAAGGTAAAGCATGCCTATGGAGAGGAACTGAAATGAGCCCTCTTTCACTTTCCAGGGGGAAACGGTATGAATATCATGTCCTGCATCCTGAATGGGGGCAGAGAAATGAAGCTAATGTGGGGATGGAAGTTGAGGTGAGGGCATTTTGTAATGAGCATATTTCAGGAAGGAGACAGATACACATCTGGCATAAAAAGACAAGGGTTATTTCACAAGGTCAGAGTCATGTAAATAGAAAAGAAAAAAAAGAAGGGTTTTCTTCACAGATAAGACTGTGTCATCGTCAGAGAAAAGTTGGTTTCCACAATGGCATATGCTTGTAGTTTCAAGAAGACACCAGGGATAGGCTTCCCACCCCCCTCCACCCGCCCCGGAAGAAAGACGAAAATGCAGATGAAGCGATTGCTGGGACTCTGCCCCTCCAGGAAGGGAGAAGCCTGGGAGGAGAAATGGCCCATTAACATCTCCCAGCACTTGAGCCAGGGGCACTGTGCTTTTCTCCTGAGAGGGGTGAGAATCCTGAGGCGTGTCTTAGCTCAGGCTGCTATAACATGTAGCTTACGCAACAGATATTTATTTCCCACAGTTCTAGAGGCTAAAAGTCCAAGATCAAGGTTCTGGGAGATTCAGTGTCTGGTGAGTGCCTGCTTTTTGCCACTTCATACTGTTTGTGGGGTTCTCAAGGCAAGAATACTGAAGTGGCTTGCCATTCCCTTCTCCAGTGAACTACATTTTGTCAGAATTCTCCACCATGACCCATCCATCTTGGGTGGCCCTACACGGCATGGCTCATAGTTTCATTGAGTTAGACAAGGCGGTGATCCATGTGATCAGGTTGGTTATTTTTCTGTGATTTTGGTTTTTATTCTGTCTGCCCTCCAATGGATAAGGATAAGAGGCTTGTGGAAACTTCCTGATGGGAGAGACTGACTATGGGGAAATCTGGGTCTTGTTCTGATGGGCTGGGCCATGACGGCATATTAAAAAGCAGAGACATTACTTCACCAACAAAGGTCCGTCTGGTCAAAGCTATGGTTTTTCCAGTAGTCATGTATGGATGTGAGAGTTGGACCATAAAGAAAGCTGAGCACTGAAAAATTGATGCTTTTGAACTGTGGTGTTGAAGAAGACTCTTGAGAGTCCCTTGGACTGCAAGATCAAACCAGTCAATCGTAAAGGAAATCAGTCCTGAATATTCATTGGAAGGACTGATGCTAAAGCTGAAACTCTAATACTTTGGCCACCTGATGTGAAGGACTAACTCACTGGAAAAGACTGATGCTGGAAAAGATTGAAGGCAGGAGGAGAAGGGGATGACAGAGGATAAGATGGTTGGATGACATCACTGACTTGATGGACATGAGTTTGAGCAAGCTTCAGGAGTTGGTGATGGACAGAGAAGCCTGGTGTGCTGCAGTCCATAGAGTTGCAAAGAGTTGGATATGACTAAGTGATTGAACTGAACGCCTACTTGCTGGATCAGTCAGCCATCTTCTCACTGTGTCTTCACATGGCCTTTCTTGTGTGTGCACGTGGAAAGGAGGTTCTGGTGTTTTTCCCTCTTCTGAGGACACTAATCCGATTGTGAGGACTCTACCCTTATGACATCATCTATATCTAATTATCTCCCAAAGGGCCCCATCTCCTAATACCACCCCATAGGAGGTTAGGGCTTCAACATATGAATTTTGGGGATCCCCAAATATTCAGTCCATAACAGTTTTAGATGTGGATAGTTCTAAGAGGACCTCAAAAGTAGGTACAAAGATGCATAGCAAGTGGGGAGAAATAGGGATACTATCTATTTAAAGACTAAGGTCAGGCTTTACACCCTTGCTCAACGCAAGTCACAAGTTAGCCTGATAAGTCAGGACTCCCTATTTTTCCAGGTGGTACAGATAGGGATGTTCTTTAAACTGTCAGGAAAACAGCTACTAATGACTAATTTGGAGTTGGTATGTGGTCTGTCAGTGGGAACAGACATGGTGGTGTTGCAGGTAAGGAGACAGGGGAGTTACTGGGGAATTTCCCCAGACCTCTCGTCACATCCTGCAGTTACTAAAGGGACAGAGAATACAGACCAGCAGAGGAGCCCAGAAGCCAGGGAGACCATACAACTCCTGTTGATATTTCTCTTCCCTCTCTAAGGGAGAATTCCTGTACCACAGAAAGGAAAGGCCCCAATATATAGATTACAGGTGCTAAACCCTTGTGGCAGAAAAGAATTTTGCATATTCGCAGGACAGGAAGAAGGCTGTGGGGGCAGCGGGGCAGCGGCAGGGGTGGGGCGCGATCCAGCAGTGTAGTGGGGGAGAGTTGCAGGGAGGTGCTAGAGAGATGCAGAGACCAGTCCCAGCAGAGGTTGTTGCCCAGGCTGCATCTGTTGGACTTGATTTGAGGGCCATGAGAAGCCGTATGTAGGCTACCACGAAAGCAGCACTTTTTAGATCATTATGGCTACAGGGTGAACAGAGGATTAGAGGGAGCAAGAGCAGCTGCAGGGAGACCATGGGGAGCTACCCCAGCTGAGATGGGCTGCTGGCCTGAGCTGAGGTTACAACTTCCAGGATGTGGGATAGATGATAGTGGAGGGGAGGAGGTAGACTGGACAGAGTTTCTGACACGGGCAGCCTGGATCTCAGGGGACACAACTGCCTGGGCTGAGAGGCCCTGGAGGGGAATCCCACACTCTCGAGAAAAGCACTGTGTGGCTATTTCCTCAAGAGAATTCATGGGCAGCTTCCTGGAGGGCAGTGGTTCCTGTAGATCCAGTGATCCCCCTTGTTTGCACAGCTCTGTGTGGACTGGGTGCCTATGAGGCTTTTACTTTACAGCTCTGTGTGGACTGGGTGCCTATGGGGCTTTTACTTTGCTTTAATGCTTTTGAAATGAATGACTGGTTCTCATTTCCTCCTCCACACACTCTCTGAAGTGGTGTGTTTGGGAATGTTACATAACAGCCTTTCCCCATCTCTCTCATATTTATCTTTGTCTGTGGACCTCCCTCCTCAACAGGATGGGTGACCACATCGGTTTCAACAACAAGAGTTTGCCAAGTACCTGCCTTGGCGGTCGGTCAGCCTGGGCTGAGTTCTCTAACCGCTCAAAAGACAACCAGAGACTTGGGGACAAAAGCTGTACTCCTTCCTGAAAAGGCTTAGATCTTTGTAGTTCCCTTCCTTGTGACCTCAGGCACATTTTGGGGATGGGTTCTCTGGTTAGCTTAATATAGGACATGGCAAAAAATAATACTAAAGAATAATTAATACATAAAACTTGGCTAATGAATGCCAACTGAACGCCAGCTAACTTGATAGCAGTTTTTTGACTTGTAGCCAAAGCACTTTATCTTTTGTTTGTTTCAGTTTTCCCACAGGCAGGTTCTGCTCCTCTCTTAGGCCTCCTGGTCTACTTTAGCAGCTTGATTTGTGCCCTTTGTCTTCTTTCCTGCCTCTCTTTTCCTGGTTTCACCCTCCTTGGCCTCCTCGCTGACTCCGGGCTCCTCGCATATTTGCTCCCCTCCCCTACCCGCCGCCCCCTCGCTCTCCTCTCTCTCTCTCTCCTTGTCACCATTTGTTCTCTATCACCCTCCTTTCTGGCTGGCTGATGTTGGAAACATTTCAGGAATTTTTAATTGAAAATACCATGAGAACTGTTATCACCTCCGTTTCACCACGGAGAAGACCCACGGCTGGGGTATGCTGACGGGTGACTCCCAGGGTGGGTGGGGTTTAATATCTCACCTAGGTTAACAGGGGCAGCTGGGCTTTGCTAACCTAGGCCTCAGGGGTGGAATGTGAGAAATGAAATATCGTCTGACAGGAAGGAGGGTGTGTTGAACAACCAAAAATTCCTATAAAGTCTAAAGAGGTGGGAGAGAAGTAGAGGATGAGGAATTAGTTAAAAGGAACAAAACAACCAGAAATTCTACTGCCCCCTCCCTCCGTCTGCCACAAAAATGACTGTGAGGGAGAGCAGGTACCACCTGGATGTCGGTGAAGGTTCGGGATCCTCCCTGCTCCCTGCCTGGAGGGCTCCCGTGCCCTCCCTCTGCTCTCACAGCTGGCCCTGGCCCTGGACTCTGCAGCGTGGGTCAAATGAGCTCAGCCTCCTTTGATCTCCTCCTCTGTGAGGTCACCAGCTCCCCTCAAGGTCTCATCCCAGGTCAGCCTTCACATCTGCCAGGGCCTCGGAAACTGGAAGGCTAAGGAAGAACGGAACAGTGGGCTGTGGGGGCTGGGAGTGGGGGCTGGGAGGGGCCTGGATGTTTTTTCCCTAATGTCAGGCCGCAACCAAAGAATTCTATTTTCAACCAGTTATTGTGGAATGAGGAAGGTGGGCAGGGATGCTGGGACACAGGGGGAGAGGGGGATACTGTAGATCCTTACTCCTCTCCTGCATCCTCAGCAGGAGGCAGAGGCCATGGCACAAGAATCATCGCATATTGGAACTGGAAGGGCCCACAGCGGACGTCTCCTCTGCTGCTCCCCAGCCTGGGCCCTGGATTCAGGGACTGAGCCCTCTATCCACCTTTAGTCAGGGCAGCTCCCCTTTTATCTGTTTCCTATAGTGAGGTCCTATGCAAGATTTTGCGAAAAGCATTCCACTGCTGAAATATGTACAATTTTGAAATCCATTGATTCAGTCCGAGCATCCCTAGTAGCTCAGCTGGTAAAGAATCCGCCTGTAATACAGGAGACCCAGGTTTAATCCCTGGGTTGAGAAGATCCACTGGAGAAGGGAATGGCTACCCACTCCAGTATTCTGGCCTGGAGAATTCTGTGGACTGTATAGTCATGGGGCCACAAAGAATCGAACACCACTGAGTGGCTTTCACTTTCACTTTTCTGCTGTTTATTTATAAATAAATGGGATCCAAAGAAATTGTGTGATGAGTCAAAATACTACCGTAGTTACTGCATAGCCAGCCCCGCTATGGGTCTCCTACCAGCTAATTTTTCTGGGGACTGATCAACCTCAAAGGTGGAGGAGCAGGGCCACAGCATGGATGAAGCTGATGGGAGTAGATTTGCTTCTCTCCATCCTTCCAGACTCAGAGCTGCTGTTACTCCAAGTGGGAATAGAGGCCCAGAGGCCCCTTACACTTCCAAAGAGAATGAAGGTGTGATTTTTCAGTACTAGAGCAGAGCAATCTATATGAGTTTTGAGATAAAGCATCATGAATGTTTCCTGCTGAGCTGTTGGAATGGACAAAGCCGCTTATGCCACCCCACAGATATCTACATCTATACACTGAACTAAGAATCCTGAAAATCTTTTTTTTTTAAGGAAAGAGAGAAGAAAATAGGGGAAGGAAGGAAAAGAAATAAGAAAAGATAAAACTATATAAACATGGAAAAAAGAAAAAATATCTTTGCCAGAGAGTCCTCTCTGACCCTCTTCAGTTCAGTTCAGTTCAGTCGCTCAGTCGTGTCTGACTCTTTGCGACCCCATGAATCGCAGCACGCCAGGCCTCCCTGTCCATCACCAACTCCCGGAGTTCACTCAGACTCACGTCCATCGCGTCAGTGATGCCATCCAGCCATCTCATCCTCTGTCGTCCCCTTCTCCTCCTGCCCCCAATCCCTCCCAGCAGCAGAGTCTTTTCCAATGAGTCAACTTTTCGCATTGACCCTCTTATTCCTGAAGAATATCTGGAAAATGGGAGATAAAGACAGATAGTACCATATGTCACAGCTAGATCTTGGGCTTTGGAGGGGGTCATTTTTATCTGATAATTTTCTAAAGCAAGACAAAAGCTAAGAAAATGAAAACCCAGGAAGAAGACATAAAGCGGAAAGCCTGCTGTGGAAGGGGATGTCAGGGAAAGCCAAACATCCAGGCAGGGAGATGGCAGGACCAAAGCGATAGGGACAACTCTGCCAGCGTGTGACCGGAAAGGGTGACTATTCCCCATGGGCCCCCAAAGCAGGCAGCACCCCCTCCCTTCCCACAGATGGCCCTCTCTTGGCCCAAGCATGGGCAACTCTGCTAGCACATAATGTTTTCTTTTTTTCTCAAATAAAATATCATCACCTGATCTTAGCTAAGTAACTGTGAACTTGTAAAAGTCTGTTTGTTGTTCTCCAGAGACCCATTCAAGTGGCTTTTCATTTGAATTTGTTCATTCAAACACATTGCAATCTTTCTCTAATTGTTTCTCACAGCCCCATTGTGAGGGATAAATATTCCAGTGACCTCACTCAACCCTGTTGCAGGCGAGTAAACTGAGGCATGTGACAAGGGCGATGTGAGATGCAGAAACAACCATGGATCCATCCTCTCTCCCCTCAGATACTTGTGGGGATTTTCCACATCTAGGATCTTGCAGAACTCACAGATTGCATGCTTCCAACTAACCCCAGACCATCAGACAGGCATCTGTGTGGTTTGGCCAGGACATAGCATTCTGTTGATAACTGTTTAGTAATTTTACAGCATGTCAGGAGCGTAAGGGAAGCTAGTACATTTCAGCCTTAGAAATCTAGTAGTTTGGGAGACAGAAACTAATGAGAACGAGGGTCCTAAGAAGTCTTTAAAGATACTGCAAATGTATAAGATAAATATGTGGGGAAGCACATTTGGGGTTTAGTTCTCACTCTTGTAACTAATGAAATACATTGCTCAGGATCTTTCTGTCTCCCTTGGGGTTCAGTACTGCATGAATATACAGGGATTATATTAATTATTAATGGATCAATTAGCATTAAATAACATTTATGTTATATATTATGTTAATGCCATATATTATACTATTATACACATATAGTATGGCAGTATATTTTTTATTACTAACCAGTCCATTCTAAAGGAGATCGGTCCTGGGTGTTCATTGGAAGGACTGATGCTAAAGCTGAAACTCCAATACTTTGGCCATCTCATGTAAAACATTTTCATTGGAAAAGACTCTGATGCTGGGAGGGATTGGGGGCAGGAGGAGAAGGGGATGACAGAGGATGAGATGGCTGGATGGCATCACTGACTCGATGGACATGAGTCTGAATAAACTCCGGGAGTTGGTGGTGGACAGGGAGGCCTGGCATGCTGCAATTCGTGGGGTCGCAAAGAGTCGGACACAACTGAGCGACTGAACTGAGCTGAACTGATACATTATATACTATATATAATAATGATTCATATAATATGGTGCTAATAAACATACATTTGTGTATATATATTATATGATTATATAAATAAACAACATATAAATAAATATAACATGTTGCATTAATAAATATAATATATTAGAATAATATATAATAAATATCAAATATCTGGTGCAGCATTGTCCCTGGTACTGTGTGTATATGTTGGGAATGCGAAGCTGGATGAGCCCCTCAGAGACAGGGTTGACTAGAGCTGAGAATCAGATATGTCCAGAGCAGAAGAGAGCATAAGCCCACCATCAGCCTCCCTTGATGTGGCCTGACAGTCCCCCTTGGAGGCTCATGTGAAGTCCTATGCCAACAGTATGACGACATCAAGGGCTACCAAGGGAGAAAGCATGAAAAGCTTTCCAGAATTAGGGAAGGAGACAGAAAGACACCTCCCTCCACCTCCACCATCTCTACCCTGCAGTAGGTTGTGACTCTATGCTCAGTCATGTCGAACTCTTTGTGACCCCACCGACTTTAGCCCACTAGGCTCCTCTGTCCATGGGATTCTCCAGGCAAGAATGCTGGAGTGCGTTGCCATTTCCTTTCCTGGGGGATCTTCCTGACCCAGCGTTCAAACCCGGTCTCCCCCATTGCAGGCAGATTCTTTACCATCTGAGACACCAGGAAGTCCCTCTTGGGCACAGATGGTCTTATTGTACCCAGTTGTCTTGCACCCAGTGCTAGGGCAGGGATGCAGAGGGAAAACCACTGCTATTAATATCAACATGGAGCGGCTTGAGAAGAGTCCTCACCTGGTTATGAGGAGCTGGGAGGTAATTGGATGTCGGTGAGTAAAGAGTCAGGAATTTTTTGAGGTAGGAAGTCAGGGCAACCTGAGGAGACAGTGGAAGAACACTGCCCTGGAGACCCAAGAGGTCTTGATTTCTCCTGTTTCTGCCTCTAACTTACTGTATGATGTGAGAAAAGTCACTTCTGTGTGGCCTTGGTGTCTTTGTTAGTGAAATGTAAGACCCCACGCCTCAGACAGGGACTAAGGCTCCCTTCTGCCCTCAGTTCTGAGGCTTTGTCTGGATCCTGGCAAGAAAGACTTAGGAGAGAGTAAGGACACATGCACAATTCTGACTCAGAACCATAATTTGCTTTATTATTTTTTTAAATAACAAGGTCGGGGGAACTGACCTGGAAGCAAGAGAAATGAGTTCAGGCCTCACCTTGAACCCTTACTTAACATTACTTGGGAAAATCATTTTACCTATTTGGGTCTTTGTTTCTTCAATGGAAAAAATCAGAGTATTAATCTTCAAATTTTGATGGCTATATATTTATTTTTATGGCTATTTATTGGGCAACCCTGGAGAAGGCAATGGCAACCCACTCCAGTACTCTTGCCTGGAGAAGCCCATGGACAAAGGAGCCTGGTAGGCTGCAGTCCATGGAGTCGCTAAGAGTCGGGCACAACTGAGCAACTTCACTTTCATTTTTCACTTTAATGCATTGGAGAAGGAAATGGTGACCCACTCCAGTGTTCTTGCCTGGAGAATCCCAGGGATGGCAGAGCCTGGTAGGCTGTCTATGGGGTCGCACAGAGTCGGACACGACTGAAGCAACTTAGCAGCAGCAGCAGCATTGGGCAACCCAGGTGCCTCAGTGGATAAAGAATCTATCTGCAATGCAGAAGTTTCAGGAGCCAAGGGTTTGATCCCTGGGTCAGGAAGATCCCCTGGAGGAGGACATGGCAACCCACTCCAGTATCCTTGCCTGGAGAATCCCATGAACAGAGGAGCCTGGCGGGCTACAGTCCATGGGATTGCAAAGGGTCAGACACGACTGAAGTGACTGAGCACACACGCACATGGCTATTTATTTACAAGAGAAATATTTACCAGTGTCTCAAATATGATAGAAAAAACCTCAAAACTATTCTAGTTTATGCTGCAGGAAAAGCTCCTGAGTCTATCCCTGTGACTGGTGAATTATTTAATTTTTCCTGGGCCTCTATTCCCTCATCTGTACCATGGGAATAAAAATTCCTGCTCTAATGACCTCACAGTTAATCAGAGGGAAAATGAGACAAGATATGTGAAAGGGCTTTGCAAACTCTAAATTGCTGTGTAAATTCACATTCAGGGTTGTTGACAACCCTTTATTATCTAGAAGTCAAGTCCTCTCAAAAGCACTCCCAAAGCCCATGGTTATGGAAGGAAAAAGAAATCCATTCATCTCCAGCCCAAAGCATGATATGGGGCCAGTAGCCCTGGAAGCTAGAGGCAGCCCCCATTAGGTCTGCAGGGCAGCTGTGGTTAGGGGTAGAAGCCAGAGCTCCTGCTGCCTACACACTTACCCTCACAGGGATCCATGAACAGCAGAAGAGGAGACCCTCCATAGGAGGAAAAGGGTTCCCGGGCTGGGGCAGGTGAGTAGACCTTCCAAAAGAAAGTATAGTAGCAGGATCTGGCTTTAAAATGCGTCCCTGAACCTTTGATGAGCACTTTTTGTTTGGGATTCCTGTGTCCTCCAGCCCCTACACCCTAGCTGGTTACTCTGGTGATCACCAGCATCTTAGCCCTGGGAACTGGTTTTCCAAGAAAAGAGCTGTGATCGCCCCCAAGCCTCCTCAGATCACTCTGCCTGCCTGCTCCAGTCCTCTCCCCTCCCCCTGGTGCTGCCCCTCATGCATCCTGTGCCTTGGTTTTGACCTGGGCTCCAACCTACAGAACCCCCAGGTTAGTGTCTAGTGGGAAGAGGTGGGTTTGGCTTAGCCTGCTCTTTGCTGGCCTTACTCTTTTGCTTCTCCTGCTTCAAATATGCTCCTGCTGGCTTTAATTAAGTCTGTGGAGCCTCCCCCAGGGCTGGCCCTCACGAAATGAGGTGACCCAGCTCTCTAGGGCTGCTCCCCAGAGGCCCCTCAGCTCCGGGCTTATCACAACAATTTCTGCTTCACATTTTCCACAGAACATTGCAACCTGAACAGGAAAACATTGCCTGTAAGTGCAGGAGCCAGCCAGGGCACTAGATCCCTGAACAGGAAGGCTCTGGATACTCTTGGTGCCCAAGGGGTTCAGTCTTTGGAGAGACTGCCAGTGAGAAACTTAGCTTTTTAATACCAAGGAAAATGGCTCCTGGGCCGAGCCATAGAAGGCTAAGTCAGAGTCAGCAGAGCTCTGCAGCCAGGCCACTGCTCTTTCACAGTTCTTTGAGACTGAATCCAGGATGTGCAGCTATGTGGGAGATCTAGTCACCTATTCAGTAGAGTCTATAGTCTATGTTTGGGATTCAAGACCCTCAACAGCTTGCTCCTCTCTGCCGTTTCAGGGTTATAACCTAACATTCTTACACAGATCCTCAGGTCTTGCCAAAGGAAGCTACTGGGGAGTGCGGCATAGTGGTTCTATCAGTCAGTGGTTGTATAAGTCAGAACAGGACATGTCATGCTGTAGTAACAAACAGCTCCACCATCTGTGTGTTAACAGCAAAAGTTTATATTTCAAATAGTTATAGAGGTTCCATTGTTTTGTGGTGGGTCAGGTGGAATACACTTAGTCTCCTTAGCTACAAGGAGAAAGACTGAGGAATTGGGCATGTGAATGCCCGTGTCTCTGCTACAGTTGTTATAAATTATATATATATACACACACACAATTAATTAACCTTATTTGGTGTACAGTTCTGTACGTTTCAGTAAATAAGTATAGTTGGATAACTACCACTGCAATTTAAAAATGGAACAGTTTTACAACCATTCCCAACCCCTACTACCACCAAAACCTCCATTTCACGTTGTAGTTGACATCTCCCAATTCGGCTCCTAATTACCACTGATCTGTTTCCTGTCTTTATAGTTTGCCTTTGTAAGAAGGTCATTTAAATGGAATAATATAATATGTAGCATTTGAGTCTGGCTTAGCTTAATGTACCTGAGATCCTTCCATGTTTTTATATGCATTAGTAGCATATTACTTTTTATTGCTGAGTAGTGTTCCTTTGTATGGATGCACCATAGTTTACCCATTCATCAGTTGAAGGACATTCGGTTCCAGTTTTTGCCAATTATGTAAAAATGGCTGTAAACGTTTGTGTACAGATTATTGTGTGAATGTTAGCTATCATTTCACTTGGGTAAATATCTAGGAGACAGATTGCTGGGTAACTCAAGTATATATTTGCCATTAACAGAAATTGCCGAACTGTTTTTCTAAGGGGGCCATACCATTTGCCTTCCTGTGAGAAATGTATGAGAATTTCAGGCTTAGTAATTAAGGGTTTTTTTTTTTTTTTTTTTTTTTTTTTTGCTGTCTAGTTGTTTCTTGAATATGTGAGTAATTCTATCACATGGTTTCAGTATTTCCCAAATTTATGATGGTGAGCATCTTTTTATGTGCTTATTGTCACTGTATTTCTTAGTGAACTGTCTGTATAAACCTTTACTTTGTTTCTTTTCTCATTAATTTTTGAGCGTTCTCTATATATGTGGATTCAAGTTCTTTATCGAATATGTGATTTGCAAATATTTTCTTTCAACTTTTGACTTGTACTTTCATTCTCCTGTTATTGAATTTCAGTATATCAGTTTTTTTTTCCTTAGGTAAATCATGCTATTGCTGATGTTTTGAGGAAGTTAAAGCTAGCAAAGGTTTTATTCTAAGTTTTCTAAAAGTTTTATAGTTTTAAGTGTTATATTTATGACAATTTTGAGCTAATTTTTGTATATTTTAAAAAATCTGAGTTTTTAGCTTTTAGCTTTCCATATAGCTATCCATTTTCTGCTGCTGCTGCTGCTGCTAAGTCGCTTCAGTCATGTCCGACTCTGTGTGACCCCATAGACGGCAGGCCACCAGGCTCCCGTGTCCCTGGGATTCTCCAAGCAATAACACTGGAGTGGGTTGCCATTTCCTTCTCCAATGCATGAAAGTGAAAAGTGAAAGTGAAGTCACTCAGTCATGTCCAACTCTTAGCGACCCCATGGACTGTAGCCCACCAGGCTCCTCCATCCATGGGATTTTCCAGGCAAGAGCACTGGAGTGGGTTGCCATTGCCTTCTCCAAGCTATCCATTTGGTTCAGTACTAATTGTTGAAAACATTGAATTGCCTTCTTTGCCAATTAAATTGCCTTTACACTTTTAACAAAAATCAGTGGATATAAATGTGTGCATCTGTTTATGGTTTCTTTGTTCTATTGCACTGGTCTATGTCTATTCTTACATCAATACCACCATACTATTGATTATTGTATCTTTTTGGAAAGTCTCAAAATCAGTGTGAGTATCCAACATTGTTTTTCTATTTAAAAATTGTTCCTTTGACTGTTCATAACTTTTTTTAAATGAACTTGTAGATTTTCACAAAAGTTTTTTTTTTTTGTTCAGATAGATTTTTATTAGATTACATTCAGTCCAGTTCAGTGACTCAGTTGTGTCTGACTCTTTGTGACCCCATGGACTGCAACACGCCAGGCTTCTCTGTCCATCGCCAACTCCCAGAGCTTGCTCAAACTCATGTCCATCGAATCGGTGATGCCATCTAGCCATCTCATCCTCTGTTGTCCCCTTCTTCTCCTGCCTTCAATCTTTCCCAGCATCAGGGTCTTTTCCAATGAGTCAGTTCTTCACATCAGGTGACCAAAGTATTGGAGCTTCAGCATCAGTCCTTCCAATGAATATTTAGGACTGATTTCCTTTAGGAATGACTGGATTGATCTTCTTGCAGTCCAAGAGACTTGAGAGAGTCTTCCCTAGCACCACAATTCAAAAGTATCGATTCTTCTTCTTTGTCATAGCTTTTCTTCCAAGGAGCAAGTGTCTTTTAATTTCATGGCTGCAATCACCATCTGCAGTGATTTTGGAGCCCAGGAAAATAAAGTCTGTCACTGTTTCCATTGTTTCCCTGTCTATTTGCCATGAAGTGATGGGACCAGATTCCATGATCTTTGTTTTTAGAATGTTGAGCTTTAAGCCAACTTTTTCACTCTCCTCTTTCACTTTCATCAAGTTCCTCTTCTCTTTCTGCCATAAAGTGGTATCATCTGCGTATCTGTGGTTATTGATATTTCTCCCAGCCATCTTGATCCCAGCTTGTGCTTCATCTAGCCTGGCATTTCTCATGATATACTCTGCATAAAAGTTAAATAAGCAGAGTGACAATATACAGCCTTGTCATACTCCTTTCCAAATTTGGAACCAGTCCATTGTTCCATGACCAGTTTTGTTGCTTCTTGACCTGCATACAGATTTCTCAGGAGACAGATAAGGTGGTCTGGTGTTCCCATCTCTTGAAGAATTTTCCACAATTTTTTGTGATCCACACAGTCAAAGGCTTTGGCGTAGTCAATAAAGCGGAAGTAGATGTTTTCTGTAATTCTCTTGCTTTTTCTATGATCCAGCAGGTGTTGGCAATTTGATCTCTGGTTCCTCTGCCTTTTCTAAATTCAGTCTGAGCATCAGGACATTCTCAATTAATGTATTGTTGAAGCCTAGCTTGGAGAATTTTGATCATTACTTTACTAGAGTGTGAGATGAGTTGATTTAAATTCAGATGACCATTATATATACTACTGTGGAAAAGAATCCCTTAGAAGAAATGGAGTAGCCCTCATAGTCAACAAAGGAGTCAAAAATGCAGTCTCAGACAATGACAGAATGATCTCTGTTGGATTCCAAGGCAAACCATTCAAAATCACAGTAATCCAAGTCTATGCCCCAACTACTAGTGCTGAAGAAGCTGAAGTTGATCAGTTCTATGATGGTCTGCAAGACCTTCTAGAACTAACACCAAAAAAAAAAAAAGATGTTCTTTTCATCAAAGCAGACTGGAATGCAAAAGCAGGAAGTCAAGAGATACCTGGAGTAACAGGCAACTTTGGCCTTGGAGTACAACGAAGCAGGGCAAAGACTAACAGAATTTTGCCAAGAGAACACTCTGATCATAGCAAACACCCTCTTCCAACAGAGATGACTCTATACCTGGAAATCACCAGGTAGTCAATATTGAAATTGGATTGATTATATTCTTTGCAGCTGAAGATGGAGAAGGTGTATACAGTCAGCAAAAACAAGGCCAGGAGCTGACTGTGTCTCAGATCATGAACTCCTTATTGCAAGATTCAGACTTAAATTGAAGAATTATATTGAACCTGTAGATTTATCTGTAGTAACTTAACATCTAATCCAAGAATATCATATTACCATCTCTCCATTTTTTTTAGATCTTTGATTTTCTTCATCAGTATTTTGTAGTTCTTTTTTGATATTTTTATAACTTTTTTGTTATGTTTGTAGTGCAAATATTACACATATTTTGTAAGATTTATACATAAATAGTTCATGTGTCTTATACTACTATAAAGCTCCCTTATTAGCTCTCCTGGCTTTTGAAAACTTTCTTAGCATCTTCTAAGAAAACAATTATGTCATCTTAAAATAAAGACAGTTTTGTTTCTAGATGCCTTTTATTTATTTTCTTGCCTTATGGCACCTTCAGGACAATTTGAATGAGGTGTTAGAAGCAGATATACACACCTTGTTCCTAATCTTAGGGGGAAAGCATTCTTTCACTATTAAGTAAGATATTAGCTGTTGGTTTACCATCAATGGTGTTCATCAGGTGGAATGAGTTACCTTCTGTTCCTAGTTTTCTGGTAGTTTTTATTTAATTATAAATGAGTATTTTGTCCATTTTTTGATCTTTTGACATGATCATATTTTTCTTTTTTACTCTGTCACTATGCTTAATTACATTGATTTTTAAATTTTAAACCAGTCTTGCATTCTTAAAATAAACCTCATTTTATTCATGATGCATTATCTTTTTTCTTGGATTCGATCTGTTAAAATTTTGTTAAGGATTTTACATCTGTGTTTATGAGTTTAGTCTGTAATTTTTCAATGCCTTTATCTAGCTTTCACATCACAATAATGCTGTTCTAATAGATTAAGTTGGAAAATGGTCCCTCCTCTTCAATTTTCTTGAAAAACATACGTAGAATTTGTATTATTTCATCCTTACATATTTCATAGAATTCAGCAGTAAATCCATCTGGGACTTGATGTCTGTTCGTGTGATAGGAAGGTTTATAACTTCAGATTCTGCCTCTTTAATGTAAGTATTGGGATTTCCAAGCCCTCTACTTCTCGAGTGAGCTTTGGTTGTGTTCTTCAAGAAATTTGTCCATTTCATCGAAGTTGTTAAATGTATTAATGTAAATTTGTTCAAGTTATCTTCCTATCCTTACAATGTCTTTAATACCAGTAGTGATGATGCCTCCTTCATTCCTATTACTCTTAGTTTCTTCATTCCTGATATTCTATGACATAATGTTTTTATTTTAATCAATCAGAGTAGACATTTAGTAATTTTATTGATCTTCTTAAGGAACCAATTTTTGCTTTATTGATTTTCTCTAAGATTTTTCTCTTTTCTGTTCAATTTATTTCTATTCTTTGTTATTTTTAGTTTCTTAATATAGAAGTTTAGGTAATTTGTTTGAGACCTTTTTTTCTAATAGTATATGAATATTAGCTTATAATATTAACATGCAAATTTTCCTATAAGCATTGATTTATAGGAATAAATATTTGTTATTTCTCATTAATTTCATTGTGGTCAGTGGATAAACTTTGTATGACTTTAATCCTTTCAAATTGATTGAAACTTGATTCATGGCCCAAAATATGGTCTATCTTGGTGAATGTTCCATATGCACTTAGAAAGAATGTGTATTCTGCTGTTGTGGGACTGTTTCAATGACACATGAGTTTATGTCTGGCAAAGTATTAAGCAGTGTAATAATGGAAGAAATTTCCAAACTATAATTATAAATTATGAATGTCAAGATCTCCGTTATGATTCAGGAAAAGGACCAGGAATTTTATTCTCAAGAAAGACATAAAGCATTTGGAATTGTAGTTACGAGAGACTGAGTGCTCATAGATATTATCTCATTTATTCCACTTGACAGTCTTTCAGGATAAGAACATCTATCTTGGTTTCAATTACAAAAATATTCAGACTTGCAGAAATTAAATAATTTGTCAGGTTCATAGAAAGTGACAGGTGAAGATTTGAACCTAGAACCTGAAAAGTCATGCTTCTATATTGCCTCTGGTAGGGAGAAAGCCCAGAATTTGGAGGGATAAGTCAAGTATGTCCTTGGACAAGTCAACCTCTCTCTGATTTGTGTGATGGGAAAGATGTTCTTCCCTACTCTACGATTACAGTGGGGATCAAATGAGATGAGTTATGAGACAGCACTGTGAAAGCTATAAAGCTAATCAAATAGTCCTCACTGTCTTGACCAGCAAGGCTCTTAGAGAAGGATATATGGTGAAGGGAGTGGGACTAGATATGAACAAACAGATTAGAACTCAACCTTACAAAGGTTGGGGGAAAACAGTCTCTAAAGTTATACAGTAGATGAATCCGAACACTTTATCTTTTGATGCTTTAAAGGACAAATTCAGGGCAAGTAAGAAACTATTACTTTATGAATGACTGATAAATTTATGTACCACATTATCCCAGGGTGTGTACATGCTGAAAACACAAATGGGTTCCAAAAAACTGACATTAAATTACAGACAATTAAATGACAGATAATAGTCATTAAGAGATGCTACGACTCTTTGATTCATACCCCTAAGCTTTCAAGGTTAAAATCAAGAAGATTCTTCAAAACCCCTTAGTGCTACAAAGAAAATCCAGAGCTGGACAGTAGTTAAAGTGGTAAACACAGATTTTACTTAGGACTATTGCAATAGGGGATAGAAGACCCCAGACTTGAACCAGGCTCAACTCTGAATATTGCACAGGCAAGTGGGAATTCATAGCCAAGGAACAGTGTAGCAGCGTCTGGATGGGAGATGGCTAAGAGGAAACATCAGGAGTTATGGGGATTCTGACTAAACTGACCTAACAGGATTCTTGCTGAAGATAGGCCAGGGTGGTCAGACACCTAGGAGAGGGTGGAGGATGTGGAACTTGATCAGATATCGAGGATGGGAGGTTCTGGTTATTGACTTAGCATGATTCTTACTAGAACTGGATTTTATAAGAAAGTGCACAGATGGACCTACAAGAATGTTCAGGAGCCTGATTAAAGTTTGACCAAACAAAGAAACTTTGTCAGTGCCTCTGTCAGAAAAGAGAGCTGGCTGGAAAAGGCTCAATCTAGTATGGTTGGATGGGGCCTGGGTCAACACTCCATGCAGAGCTAATCCAGGAATATACTAAATATAGTACTTGCAGTAGCTGTGTTAACTGTCAGCTTATTTCTTAGGACCTTCAGGATTATATTCATGGTAGAACTTTTGAGTTTGAATTATGGACAGAAAAGAGGAATAAGGAGTCAGGGCATTATGTTCCCCACTACCACCAAATGGGTATCTGAGAAGGATCCCCAGTTTCCCTACCCAAAGAACAGAGTATGAACCTTTGGTCTCATATTATTCTCATCTCTAGCTACCCATTTTCAAAGCCACTTCTCTACCTGGTCAACTGTTCTGCCTCTAAGATCTCAGTTTCTGATACCAGCATCCACACTTCCAGGCCTTTGACTCTTCCACTTGTTCTTGACATCCGGCTTCCCTGTTCCTGCATTTCTCCCCATCCCCATCATTCAATCTCCTTCTAGCTGTTTCTTCCTCCCCTAGTCATTATTATGAGAAACTTCAACTTCTGCACCTCACCCTTCTACACTCCGTTCAGCAGACCTCCAACTCTGGGTTATCCCAACCAGCCTGGATTCCCTTCCTGAACCTGAGCTTCTGAGTGATGCTAGAAAGACATCTCTTGGCTTTGACTGGAAGCCACTTCTCATTTACTGCCTTACCCTCTGCTCTGCAAAGCTTCTCATCCCCTAGTAATGCTCTCTCCCATTCCTACAGTGGCCACTAAAATCCTCACTGCCTTCCTCAAACTTCCTACTAAGCCTTGTCCCTCTCATTTAGCAGATGACTTTGAGCTTTGTCAAATACAGTTAGGTTCTCTGTATTTCCATCTAGAATCTCTGCGCATCCACCACCACCTTCACCTCTTTCCTTCAGTCTCAGAGGAGGCGATGTCCTTCTGACATTCAGGGTTAATTTCTCCACCTGAATTGGGTACCACAAGCCTTCCTACCTCCTCCAGGTTCTTGCTTTATCATTTCCTCTGTTTAAAATTTCATCCTATTTATTCTGCCTCACCTTCTTCACTGTCTCCACTTTCTTACCCTGTAAACACAGTCATGTACCTTCTCTCAAAATTAAGTAAATAAACAGCCTCTCTTGGTTCTTGAACATCTTTTCATGGAATGTGCCTCCCTTCTCAGTTAATATTTTGAAACTTGTTCTCTGTGCCCACTGTGCGCTTTAACCTTCCATCCACTTTTCAATACTTTGATGACATAGAGAATTGTTCTGAGAATCACATGGCCTGGTTTCTGGCTTCAGTCATGTTGGTTAAAAGTTGTGGGAGCTCAGTAAGTCATTTTCAGACCTGGGGAAGGACTATAAGACAGAATTTGTTTTTCACAAAGTTCTCCCTTCTCCCTTAACTTCTAAGTAGAAAGTATTTTGGAAATAGAATGGTTCAACCTTGAAACAGATGACCAACAGGGATAGCGGAATATTTCAGAATAAAGTATGTGGTCTTCACCAGTGAGCCATTGTTGTCTGAAGGCAGCAGGATTAACTGCATGACCCTTAGAGGTCCCTTCCAGCACACAGCCCCTATGAACTCCCAGGAACAAAAACTGGAGAATGAGAACGCCGTGTGAGGGAAATGTTGTCTGCACCTGTCCAGTCTGGGGCCCAACTGGTAAAAGGTGAGAACACACTGGAGAAGTCAGGAAATGGCTTGAAGTTTTCTCATTTTCCATCCGTTCTGTATCCTGGATCCATATGCTGGGGGTGCAGCCGCTCAAATTTCATAAACAGGGTCTGAGGAGGCAGGAAACTCATGCTGCGTGAGTTGTTTTCTTCCCTGACTTGCCCATGCTTTACAGATCTTTCCTCCATTCCCGTTCTGGTTTCTCGCCCCCTTGCCTCTGGCACAGTAAAATCTTGGCAAGCCCTGGAGTTAGGTTTGTTTTGGTTGAATAAACAGTTAAATGAGGTTTTATTTTCTCATTTCTGCCCTGAATTGGAGGAAGGGGTGTTACAATGCTCAACTGGCCTCCTGGGAAGCCATTAATAATTCTGCTATTCCTACAGGAAGATTTCTTATAAATAACCCTTATTTACAATAAATCATCAAGATGTTGAGGAAAATCAGGTCATTTCATTCAAGAAAAGTGAGCAAATTGAAGGAAATAAGCCAGAGCCAAATTTGGAGGAGGACACCTCTCTGCATTTGCCCAGCCAGTTCTTCAAAACAGCCACCCTGGATGGGCTCCCTTGTCCCTTTTTCTTTATAGAAAAGCTGCCTTTAAAAAGGGTCCCTGTGAAATGATTGGTGATTGCTGCTAAGATATGTCCCATAATTTATCTCTTTTAAAATGTTCATTGAAGAAGTGATTAAAGAGGCACTTGTGGGTAAATATTTACTTATTTATATACTATAAAATGACAATTAAAATAATTTTAGTATCAACAGTGTTTATTAATTGAGACTCCAAGGGCTGGAGACATATTCAGGGATGATCCCATTGCGTGGTTCCTGTTCACGCACTGGAACCGCTGTGTGTATACACATCCTGGGTGGTTTTGTTTCTCTTCGTACATTTTTGATGATGGAGCAAAAAGTAATGAAGATGAGAAAGTAGTGTGTGTGTGTGTGTGTGTGTACACTTACGCACATTTGTGAGTGAGGACATACCAGGTACTTTCACTAACTAGGTGACTTACTGACTGTTCAAATGAATAATTTCCAAAATACAGCAGGATTGTAGGCATGATATCGTGCAAATAATGGAGAACACAAAATTATCTGCTTGTCTCTCCACCACCATCCCTACTCCCTTGGATTTCATCTGATGATAAAGAAACCATCCAAAAAAAGAAGGAACTGTATATAACTCTCCAATATAGAGGTTTTTTCCCAAAAGAGAAAAGTCTCTCCACAATTCTTGCCAATGTCTAACAGCCCACACTACCCAGAAAGTTTATAGCAGAACTAATCTGCTGTAAAGTTCACTCCTCCCAATTTTGTCTTCAGGGGAGAGGCCAAGTAGCTGTTTTCCAAATATTTATATTACATTAGATAATGGACTATAGAAGGCCTAAGGGCTAAAGTGAAGACCCTTGAGCCATTAGAAAGCCTAATTCCTGGTTAGGAAATTGCCCTTTGAAAGTGAAAGATCCCTGGTTAAACTCTTCTTAAGGAAGTGGACAGGCCAGGGTTCTAGTTTGAGTTCCACAAAGCAACATGCTCACGAGTCTGTTGGCTTCCATTTCCTCAATAGCAAATATAAAATAAAATAAAGAGAGGGAGAGAGAAAGACTGGGCTTGCTTATCTTTACTCTAATATTCTAGGGTCTCATAAAATGCTCAAGGCCTAGAGATCTTGTCATTTTGGAAGAAACAATGGAAGTGATCAATTACTATTCCATTGGTCAAATCTTTTGAGAGCATCTAAAGAATTGTCTCATCTCCTTGGTTAAGGAAAGAGACAAATAGCACCCCCTTCATCCTCTACTCCAGTGTTAGTCCTATATATCCCAAGGGGGTCCTGCAGAAACCTCTATTAACGTCTCCTCAATTGTGTCCAATAATAATGATGGTAATGATAATGATAATGTAATTATCCCAGTTTATTGATGTCAAGTGCATGTTGATTACAAATGGAACAGGAAGTATTTACTTGCCTCCTGCTTCTCCAGGCTGGTTGTGAAATCAGAGCTGGGCTTTGGAGCAAGCATGAAGCCTGCACCTTTCATAATTGTAATGGGATCCAGATGTGGCTCCGTCCCATGAAGGCAAGTGATGAAAGCAGTAAATAGGTCCCATGCACATACGTTCTGCCCAGGTGGGGTCCACCTCCAGCTCCCTCTCTGTGAGCCGATATTGTTCTCCCTTTCTTCCAATTAATTCTGATGATGTAAAAAGATTATAATATATCCCCATGGCAGTTTGCACATAGTAGTTGCTTGTCCATTTATATTTCAGAGATGGCAGTGCATCTCAAGGAAAGGAGCTGGAAAGCCAGTGAACTTGTGGCCCTCTTAGGGTGAAGCTCGATGAGATGGAGATTCCTTGATATAGTGGGAGGCCATCACTGCAGTGAGGGAGGTGCCTTTGAAGGGAACCACGGCAGAATACTAAGGACTGAGCCCCAAGGATGGTGAAAGAGAAGCCCAGTGTGAAGAGCTGTAGAGTCCGAGTACGGTACCCTGAGAGCCAAGAAGTGGGAGTGTCAGGAAGGAAAGACTGTTGTGGGCATAGGTGCTCAAAGGGATCTTTCTTGCTGTGAGAAGACCAGCAGCTCTTATGCCCCCATTGTGTTTAGTTTCTCTGTTGGAAGTGGGTGGGGTGGGCTCTTCCTCTTTTCCTTTTATTTCCCTCAGCATTCACCATCCCCTATTCTTTTCTGTTCCCCACCCAAATTTTGAAGTGTATTCCTGCAATATCAAGTTTATTGTTTTTTAAAAAATCTCTATCTCCTCAGTTGGATAGAATAAGAAAGAGTTAACATGGTTTTCTTGAAACTATTCAGTACCTTTTTATGAATGAGTACCTTTTCATGAAAATGGAGATAAGTGGGAATTCTTAATACAGTATAGTGACAAAACATCCTGGGGAAAAAAATAACAAAACATTATTTTTCAGAATCTAAACAAATTAATACATTTAAAGAACCTCTTATCAATTATAGGGCCCAGTAGCCAAATAGTTTTACATAGAAATGACTTGATTTGAAAACCATACTCTGCTGTGATGGGAGTTTAAAAAAAATTGTAATTTTCAGTTTTGTTCCAGTGTTTCAGAGTATTTTAACTTTATGTCTGTAAATCATATTTGTGTGTTTTTATTCTGTTCTGGAGGTTTATTATAATATTTATTCTATTATCACAATGATTCATATAATTAAGTATTTGAACAGTTGAAGCTGGTTTGATCGAGTCAAATTTTTTTTATCTAAAGAGAAATCTGTTTTTCCTGTTACACAAATATACGTGTTCATTATACAATGTTTAGGAAATACAGATAAACCAATAGAAGAAAATAACAAATCCATATTTCCATCTTTCATAAATCACTTATTCAAAAATATATTTATATTACTTAGTGATATTTAGAGTGACACTTTAGAAAGAAGCACTAAGGGGTCAACTCCAGACAGTAGGCATAAATGGGGCTGTCCTGAGCTAACCAGCATACATAGCCACCTTATTCATCAAATAGCTCTCTCCTCTCTCTTTAGTCGCAAAGTCGTGTCCGACTCTTTCGACCCCATGGACTGTAGCCTGACAGGCTCAACAACTGTGCTCTAAATCGTTATGGGTGCCATGAAGACAGCAATGAGCGAAAAGACAAAACTCCGCTCTCGTGTTGTTTATATTCTAGTGTTAATATTGACTACAGCTAACATCAGGGTATATATTCTTCTTTTTTTATAATTAAATTTATTTTTAATTGAAGGATAATTGCTTTCCAATATTGTGTTGATTTCTGCCAAACATCAACATCAGGGTATATATTCTCCTAGTCATATATATGGATATATTTTTCTTTCTTAAAGTAACTACATTGCATATTTCATCATTTTCATGAAAATATTTTAATGCACCCTCTGGACTTCTTATACAGAGGATCCTCACAGTCATTTTGCACCTTCTAAGGAGACAATGCTGGAAAGAACACTAAACCAGAAGATCTTGCCCCAGGTCCTTCCTTCCTTCCTCCTTCTTCCCTCCCTCCCTCCCTTCCTCCATTCTTCTCACCAGCCAGGAGACTGTCCTGATCATTTTCCTTCTTTGGTCTCAGCTTCTTCATGTGCAAATTCAGACAAAATTTAGACATATGTTCTGCCAGGTGCAACCCGCTTCCAGCACCCTCTCTGTGAGCTCCTGCATTTCCTCCAATTAACTCTGATGATGTAAAAAGATTAAACTGTATCCCTCATGGCACCAAGACACTTTGAAATCTAAAGATCTGTGACTCCATAGTTTTGTGGTTTGCTTCTAAGTACACGAGCCAAATTTGGTTAAGTGGAGCAAAAATTCTCTGATTTTTCTGACAAAAATAAGAAGGAAGAAAGTTTTCTGCATTAAGATGTATTTTATAATGTGATGAATGTAATAATTACTTGATGGACATGTTGATATTTCATGTATCTTTCTGTGATAAATATATTAGGGAGTTTTATTTCCCAAAGTGATTATAAAAGGTATGAAAGAAAAGCTATTTCTTAAATTATTCAATAGGATAGCTTTTTAGGTAAAATAATAATATCAAATGTTGATTCAGCTCCTTAACTCCAAGGACAAACAATACTTTTCTCAAAAGTCTGCTTCTAGGAGTAATGAGGAGAACCAGTATTATCTTTGCTTGTGGTGTTTTAACTCAGATTCTAGTAAACATGTTCCTTTCTTCTAAGTCTTAGCAGATGGAGAGTAAGTTTCACATTCTGTTCATTTGTCCACGTTTCTTGCATGTATACTCATATATTGGCAAAAGTGAAGAGACACTGGATTCTGTAGAATTTGGTAGGTTGTAGGTCCATTTGCAACCACATTAAAAGTACTTTGAGCTAAATTCAATAAGCAGATTTATGGTTATTTAACAATAAACATTCCCTCTAAATTTAATAAGACGCAATTTTACTATGTCTATATATTTTACAGTACTAAATCAAATCAGTTTTCAACCTGTAAGAATCATCAACATAACCATATGTATATGTTTCAGTATTCCTCAGATTGGCGTATACAGTCATAAGCAAAAAATAAATGATTTCCTGTAGAGCTGTTTTAACTACCCATTTTTTAAACACTGTAATTTATAGTAATATAAATATATTACTTATACAATACGTTTATCGGGAGTCCATTCGCAGTCTGCCTTTCTCATAGGAAGGCCTGTATTCTCCAGTGAGGGGCTGGCTGTCAATCCTGACAGGGCCTGGTAGGAAACTAGAGGAGGCAAGTGGGGATCCAGACTTGCAGACACCATGGAATGTGCAGGAATGAGGGCCTAGTGGCTCTGAGTCTTTCGAGTTTAAAGAGAAGCCAGAAGCATGAGAAGGAGAAAAATTTAAGGTCAGCTAATTATTTATTTTGTATTTTATTATTATTATTGGCTGTGCTAGGTTTGGCTTCCCTGATAGCTCAATTGGTAAAGAATCCACCTACAATGAGGGAGACCCCGCTTAGATCCCTGGGTCAGGAAGATCTGCTGGAGAAGGGATAGGCTACCCACTCCAGTATTCTTGGGCTTCCCTTGTGGTTCAGTGGGTACAGAATTCGCCTGCAATGCGGAGACCTGGGTTCCATCCCTGGGTTAGGAAGATCCCCTGGAGGAGGGAAAGGCTACCCACTCCAGTATTCTGGCCTGGAGAATTCTATGGACTGTATAGTCCATGGGGTCACAAAGCGCTGGACACCACTGAGCCACTTTCGCTCCGCTTTGCTTCACGCTAGGTCTCCGTCGCCGCCACAGGCTTCCTCTACTTACGGTGAGCGGGGGCCACTCTAGCTGCAGTGCTCAGGCTTCTCGCCGTGGTGGCTTCTCTTGTTGCAGAGCGTGGGCTGTAGGTGCATAGGCTTAAGTACTTGTGGCGCATGGACTTAGTCATCCCTCAGCATGTGGGATCTTCCCAGACCAGAGATTCAACCCGTGTCCCCTGCATTGACAAGCAGATTCTTAACCAGTGGAATGCCAGGGAAATCCAGCTGATTTTTTTAGTTACTTTTTAATCATTGTACAATCTCCCCTTCGCCCCTCACTCCCCAGTCTACGGTCCAGAGTCAGCCAGTAGGCAGCTGGGTAATGGCAGCTGGGCAGCTATGTGAGGAGCCAGAGCACTAGAAATCAAGAGAAACAACCGTTGTATTAATAATACTGGCTGTGCTGGAAGTCAGGCTCATGATGGTGCACAGGGAAAAGTTTAAAGGCAGAGCATGTTTGCTGTTGCCCAGATTTAAAGAGAAAAATGAAAATGGAAGTTGCTTATTTGTGTCCAACTCTTTGCAACCCCACGAACTGTAGCCCACCAGGCTCCTCTGTCCATGGGATTTCCCAGGTAAGAATACTGGAGTGTGTAGCTATTCACTTCTCCAGGGATCAAACCTAGGACTCCCGCGTTGCAGGCAGATTCTTTACCATCTGAGCCACGAGGGAAGGACTCAATAAGGTAGAGAAAGGAGTGTTTTCTGAGACAGCTGATTTTCAAGTGTGAAGGCGAGTCAGTGCAGTAGGTACCTCTGCCCTCTGGCTAGAGTTCCATTCAGTGCAGTGATGTGGGACAAAGGCCGAACGTGGCCCTTTTCAGGTTAAGGGGCAGGGGAGGGAAGTGATAGATGAATGAGCTTCACCCTTCAAATGAAAGGACACAGCCTGGAGGCTGGGGGCCTGAGGGATTTCCAGCACCACTCTGAGGCGACTCCTAGAACCCACTAAGAAAGAGGTGGGGGGAAGATTGCTGCCGAGAAAGCAGGAAATAAATACCAACAGAGCTTTGTAATCATTTTGGAAGCATCATGATGTCTCCATGTTTATTAATCCTGTTACCACCCTTGTCCATGTTGTTGTAATGGTTAGATGAAACACCCATAAAAAAGAGAGGGCATGCATGTTTATTTTGAGGACCAGCAAAAGGACGCTGGGAACCATGAGAACTCTAGGTAACTATTTTCCTTTGGGACTGGGCAACAAGGGCTCAGTTACTTCAGTTGTTTCTAGCTCTTTGCAACCCCCTGGATTCTAGCCTGCCAGGGTCCTCTGTCCATGGGATTCTCTAAGCAAGAATACTGGAGTGGGTTGCCATTTCCTCCTCCAGGGGATATTCCTAACCCAGTGATCAAACTCACATCTCCTATGTCTCTTGCATCGCAAGTGGATTCGTTACGTAATGAGCCATTAGGTAAGCTCCAAGACTGGGCAGTTCAGTTCAGTTCAGTCGCTCAGTCATGTCGGACTCTTTGTGACCCCATGAATCACAGCACGCCAGGCCTACCTGTCCATCACCAACTCCCAGAGTTCACTCAGACTCACATCCATCGAGTCAATGATGCCATCCAGCCATCTCATCCTCTGTCGTCCCCTTCTCCTCCTGCCCCCAATCCCTCCCAGCAGCAGTCTTTTCCAATGAGTCAACTCTTCGTATGAGGTGGCCAAAGTATTGGAATTTCAGTTTTAGCATCATTCCTTCCAAAGAAATCCCAGGGCTGATCTCCTTCAGAATGGACTGGTTGGATCTCCTTGCAGTCCAAGGGACTCTCAAGAGTCTTCTCCAACACCACAGTTCAAAAGCATCAATTCTTTGGCACTCAGCTTTCTTCACAGTCCAACTCTCACATCCATACATGACCACAGGAAAACCATAGCCTTGACTAGACGGACCTTAGTTGGCAAAGTAATGTCTCTGCTTATGAATATGCTATCTAGGTTGGTCATAACTTTTCTTCCAAGGAGTAAGCGTCTTTTAATTTCATGGCTGCAATCACCATCTGCAGTGATTTTGGAGCCCCCCAAAAATAAAGTCTGACACTGTTTCCACTGTTTCCCCATCTATTTGCCAGCAAGTGATGGGACCAGATGCCATGATCTTCGTTTTCTGAATGTTGAGCTTTAAGCCAACTTTTTCACTCTCCTCTTTCACTTTTATCAAGAGGCTTTTTAGTTCCTCTTCACTTTCTGCCATAAAGGTGGTGTCATCTGCATATCTGAGGTTATTGATATTTCTCCCAGCAATCTTGATTTCAGCTTGTGTTTCTTCCAGCCCAGCGTTTCTCATGATGTACTCTGCATTTAAGTTAAATAAGCAGGGTGACAATATACAGCCTTGACGTACTCCTTTTCCTATTTGGAACCAGTCTGTTGTTCCATGTCCAGTTCTAACTGTTGCTTTTTGACCTGCATATAGGTTTCTCAAGAGGCAGGTTAGGTGGTCTGGTATTCCCATCTCTTTCAGAATTTTCCATAGTCTTTCCAAAGACTGGGCAGAGGGACCCATCAATAGAGAGAAAAGCAGGCTGAGTCTCTGGAGATTTGAGAAATTTGGGAGAAGGATGTTTGCTTGAACAACCAGCTTGGGAAGGAGTGCAGAGCCCAGCACTGTGCTGGTTGAAGCCTGGAATGGTCTCCTCCCATCTGATATTACCAAACTCAGCACAGGGCACCCAGTTAAACTTGAATTTCAAATGAACCACCCAAAAACTTTAGTATAGGTATGTCCCATGCAATATTTGCTTTTGTTTATCTGAAATTCAGTCCTAACTGGTCATCTTGTTTTTTTGTTTGCTAAATTTGGCAACCCTGCCTCCGTTTGTTGCTAGCCCTCCAGCCTCACAGCACCACGGTGTGATCAAGGACTGTGTGAGCCCTGTCCAGGAGAGAAGAGTGACCCAGAAAGCAGCCAGGTAGATGAGGAATAAACTCCCTACCCAAGGGACAAAGTCTCTACCTGGGTAGAAGAGGTGTCATATCATACTTCCGATATTGGAGTCAGGCACTCATTGCCCCACCTCCTAACATCTTTGTGATCCTTAGCAAGCTATATGATATCTCTGAGAATCAGTTTATTCATCTGTAAAATGGAGGAAATTATACCTCCTACTAGAGTAATACAAATATTCAATGAAATGATGTAATAACATTGCTAGCACAGTGCCCAGATAAATTGCTTGATGTAATGGTAAGAACAGTTCTTATTACTCTGCTCATGAGGTCCATTTCTTTTTTAAATCACACTTCCATGGGAATTGCCCCATCAAGAAGACTGGGCATTCCGAGGCTTGTCTTGTTTCCGTAAAGTTCCTGGAGATTTGTTAGCAGAGGTTGGGAGGATGGGATGAGCTCATGCTATTCTCAGAAAGCACTGTAACTCAGGACCTGCTTGTCCACTGCCTGATTGTTGCTCTAAAACAGAGCCAAGCAAACACCCTACTCCTTCTGGCAGGTAGACAAGGGAGGGTTTCAAACCATCACTGTGTTTCATAGTTACAGTACCTCAAGCAAATCAGAGAAAACCCTCTCATGGCTAAATCTAACAATGAGCTGGGAGGGTAGGTAGCCTGCTTCCTCCTAACATTCCTCAAATAAACTCAGATTCCCCAGAATTCAGTGTTTTGCCAAGGAATTTCAAGGCACATAGAGTTGAAGTTTGGCATTTGCAAAGAAGAAATTAGTTTTAACTTGTTTTGTTTAAATCCGTTCATCTTTGTCTAAACCACTGTGTTACAAAAAATATAAAAGTTATCAGAGTTCCAGCTACATTTCTTTGGCTCATTTTAGTGGGAAAAAAGAGATATGTTTGGAGATGGAAGGCAGTCAGCCACAGGCAGGGTGATGGGAATCATCTAAGATGCTTCGACTCTAGTCCTGTGTTCCATCTGCAGCATGTAAAGGAAATCAAACTGTTGCAAACGTTTCTTGCTTTCCCATATATAAGGAGGGAATGGCTGGAGTGATCATCAAAAGTGCAAAAACTACATAATTTAAGTAATACTAATACTTTTTCTCTGGAAGGCCATGTCACAGAATCATGATGTTGCAAAAGGGGCCCCACAAGGCCTTTTCTTGACTTTGCTCCATGAGATCTTGAATGAAACCCAGTCTTTCACAGCTTCTCACCTCTCACCTATAAAATAAGATCTAAACAATCTCCTTTCTCCCTACCACAGTGGTTACAGTGAGGATCAAATGAGATAAGGTATGAAAAATGTTGATGTGCCCTAGGATCCCTTGAGGATCCTCAATCCTCTTGTTCTGTAGTCCTTGCATGTCACCTGTCACCAATACAATGATGGACTGACGAGTGACTGATTTATTGGCTGTATTTTTTACTACCTAACAGGTTTTTCCACTTGGATCTTCCAAAGTTATCTTACAGCCAATAAGTTGGAAAACCATTACATTACCCACACCCTCTACCCAGACCTACCTCACATGCCTGTGATGCATGCAAGGTGCAGTTTGGCTGATGGGTCTTGACCAGACCTAGTGTCCATGATGCCTCCCATACCAGACTTCTCTCCTCTTCCCAGAAGGAACCTGGACAGTCATTATCTTAAAGTACCCAGAATCCTTTCAGAGTGACACTTGAACTTAAGAAGATGGAACTGAAATTCTGCCTCATGAAAGAAAAAAGTTTCTGGATTTGAGGAACAAAAGAGTCTGAAATGCAGTACTTGGATGCAATCTCAAAAATGACAGAATGATATCTGTTCATCTCCAAGGCAAACCATTCAATATCACAGTTATCCAAGTCTATGCCCCAACCAGTAACCCTGAAGAAACTGAAGTTGAATGGTTTTATGATGACCTACAAGATCTTTTAGAACTAACACCCAAAAAAGATGTCCTCTTCATTACAGGGGACTGGAATGCAAAAGTAAGAAGTCAAGAAACACCTGGAGTAACAGGCAAATTTGGCCTTGGAATGCGGAATGAAGCAGGGCAAAGACTAATAGAGTTTTGCCAAGAAAATGCGCTGGTCATAGCAAACACCCTCTTCCAACAACACAAGAGAAGACTCTACACATGGACATCACCAGATGGTCAACACCAAAATCAGATTGATTATATCCTTTGCAGCCAAAGATGGAGAAGCTCTATACAGTCAACAAAAACAAGACCGGGAGCTGACTGTGGCTCAGATCATGAAATCCTTATTGCCAAATTCAGACTCAAATTGAAGAAAGTAGGGAAAACCACTAGACCATTCAGGTATGACCTAAATCAAATCCCTTATGATTATACAGTGGAAGTGAGAAATAGATTTAAGGGTCTAGATCTGATAGATAGAGTGCCTGATGAACTATGGAATGAGGTTTGTGACATTGTACAGGAGACAGGGATCAAGACTATCCCCATGGAAAAGAAATGCAAAAAAGCAAAATGGCTGTCTGGGGAGGCCTTACAAATAGCCATGAAAAGAAGAGAGGCGAAAAGCAAAGGAGAAAAGGAAAGATATAAGCATCTGAATGCAGAGTTCCAAAGAATAGCAAGAAGAGATAAAAAAAAGCCTTCTTCATTGATCAATGCAAAGAAATAGAGGAAAAGAACAGAATGGGAAAGACTAGAGATCTTTTCAAGAAAATTAGAGATACCAAGGGAACATTTCATGCAAAGATGGGCTCAATAAAGGACAGAAATGGTATGGACCTAACAGAAGCAGAAGATATTAAGAAGAGGTGGCAAGAATACACAGAAGAACTGTACAAAAAAGAGCTTCACCACCCAGATAATCATGATGATGTGATCACTAATCTAGAGCCAGACATCTTGGAATGTGAAGTCAAGTGGACCTTAGAAAGCATCACTACGAACAAAGCTAGTGAAGGTGATGGAATTCCAGTTGAGCTGTTTCAAATCCTGAAGGATGATGCTGTGAAAGTGCTGCATTCAATATGCCAGCAAGTTTGGAAAACTCAGCAGTGGCCACAGGACTGGAAAAGGTCAGTTTTCATTCCAATTCCAAAGAAAGGCAATGCAAAAGAATGCTCAAACTATCGCACAATTGCACTCATCTCACATGCTAGTAAAGTAATGCTCAAAATTCTCCAAGCCAGGCTTCAGCAATATGTGAACCGTGAACTTCCAGATGTTCAAGCTGGTTTTAGAAAAGGCAGAGGAACCAGAGATCAAATTGCCAACATCCACTGTATCATGGAAAAAGCAAGAGAGTTCCAGAAAAACATCTATTTCTGCTTTATTGACTATGCCAAAGCCTTTGATTGTGTGGATCACAATAAACTGTGGAAAATTCTGAGAGAGATGGGAATACCAGACCACCTAACCTGCCTCTTGAGAAATCTGTGTGCAGGTCAGGAAGCAACAGTTAGAACTGGACATGAAACAACAGACTGGTTCCAAATAGGAAAAGGAGTACGTCAAGGCTGTATATTGTCACCCTGCTTATTTAACTTAAATGCAGAGTACATCATGAGAAACGCTGGACTGGAAGAAACACAAGCTGGAATCAAGATTGCCAAGAGAAATATCAATAACTTCAGATATGCAGATGATACCACCCTTGTGGCAGAAAGTGAAGAGGAAGTAAAAGCCTCTTGATGAAAGTGAAAGAGAAGAGTGAAAAAGTTGGCTTAAAGCTCAACATTCAGAAAACGAAGATCATGACATCCGGTCCCATCACTTCATGGGAAATAGATGGGGAAACAGTAGAAACAGTGTCAGACTTTATTTTTGGGGCTCCAAAATCACTGCAGATGGTGACTGCAGCCATGAAATTAAAAGACACTTACTCCTTGGAAGAAAAGTTATGACCAACCTAGATAGCATATTCATAAGCAGAGACATTACTTTGCCAACTAAGGTCCGTCTAGTCAAGGCTATGGTTTTTCCAGTGGTCATGTATGGATGTGAGAGTTGGACTGTGAAGAAAGCTGAGTGCCGAAGAATTGATGCATTTGAACTGTGATGTTGGAGAAGACTCTTGAGAGTCCCTTGGACTGCAAGGAGATCCAACCAGTCCATTCTGAAGGAGATCAACCCTGGGATTTCTTTGGAAGGAATGATGCTAAATCTGAAACTCCAGTACTTTGGCCGCCTCATGCGAAGAGTTGACTCATTGGAAAAGACTCTGCTGCTGGGAGGGATTGAGGGCAGGAGGAGAATGGGACGACCCAGGATGAGATGGCTGGATGGCATCACGGACTCGACGGATGTGAGTCTGAGTGAACTCTGGGAGTTGGTGATGGTCAGGGAAGCCTGGCGTGCTGCAATTCATGGGGTCGCAAAGAGTCGGACACGACTGAGAGACTGAACTGAACTGAACTGAACTGAACTAAAAATGGGCAGGCTGAGTGAAACTCCATGGGGAATTTCACTAATGTCTTGCATTCCATGTGATAAGGACACTGAGTTTAGTAGGAAGAAGGCTGCAATTGATTAGTGATGCCTGTTAAGTGTGTAAACAGTAGTGGTGGCAACATGTTCGCCATGTACTTACCATCCTTGCTCTAGCCCTGCATCTGTGCATTAATACAAACACTAATGTCTTGCATTCCATGTGATAAGGAACAAAGAGCTGATGCTAAACATAGTAATCTCTTAGACCCTTGAGTTCTGACTATCTAACTGGAGTCAACAGAGCCAGTCAGAAAATTATGCTACTTGAGGAAGAGAATGTGAAATGTTTGAGGCAGGGACTCTGTTTAATTCACCTTACATAAAGCAATATCAAGAACATAGTAAGAGGTTAGAAGATATTTTTGAATGAATATAGGAGAGTAATGTTGTCAAAGAGGCTCATCAGGTCCATAAGCAATGCTGCAGATTTGGTTTTCATGAAAATGGCATTCCATCCTCCGATTCATAACAGAGTTGGTGGTATTTTCATGGGCTACATAAATATTTTATCCATTTTGAAAATTGCTCTCAAACTCCTGTATAAACTCTGAATTCTATTGTTGGACAGTTTTCAAGGTTAAAATTCCCCCACAGTAAGTCATATAATTTTCATTTCTTAGTGTTTATAGTCTATGTTTTTTGTAGAGTTTGTTGAAAGATAATGGTAGCAGGTTATTCTTTGCCTCCCCAGAAAGTAGTCAAGAGCCAGCAGACAGACTGAATCTTGGCATTTGTATGGAGAGTTAGGAGAGAAATAACTTTCCTAAACATTTTGAATGTTAAATTGTAGAGCAAGTTGCTTTCTCTGAGTGCACTGAGAAAACATAAACATTGTTATCATTAGGACTGGCTAACTGGGTATGAACTGTGCCTGATGAAAAGATATAGGAGTAGAGCAAGGGTGGCAAATGCATGGAGAGCATGTTGCCACCACGACTCTTTACACACTTAGCAGGCATCACTAATCGATTGCAGCCTTCTTCCTACTCAACTCAGACAATCTTTTTATTAACACAGGACTTCAGGTAGCCATAGCCAAATGATCACAGAGTGCCATGTGAGATTTATCATTTTTAAACAAATTTGCTGAGTTCTGGCTATATGCCTGGTACAGGAGATTAGCCATGAATGAAACAGGCAAAAATGTCTATCCTCTTAGAGCTTAACATTACAGTGAAGAGTAGGAGGGGAATCAGTAATAAAGATAAGTAAGTAAAATATATAGTTTATTAAATGGTAATAAGCATAGCAGAGAAAATATACCAGGTAAGGGGGACAGAGAACATTGGGAAGAGAGAGCCGGAACTGTTGGAGGACTTCCCTGGTGGCTAAGCAGTAAAGCTTGCCTGCCAATGCAGAAAACATGGGCTTGATCCCTGGGTCAGGAAGATCCCCTGGAGAAGGAAATAACAACCCACTCCACTATTCTTGCCTAGGAAATCCCATGGACAGAGGAGCCTGGCGGGCTACAGTCTGTGGAGGTTGCAAAAATTCAGTCATGACTTAGCAACTAAACAACAAAAAAGGCTGCTTTAGCTATCTTTTTCTGAGTAACAATTTATCCCAGGCTTTAGCAGCTTAAAACAACAAACATCTATTATTTCACAATTTTTGTGAGTCAAGAATTCACTAGTAGCTTAGCTGGGTAGTTCTTGGTTGGAATTGTTAATGAGTTTGCAATCAAAATGTCAGCTGTGCTGCAGTCATCTAAAGGCTTGAATAGACTGCAGAATCCACTTCCGAGATCTCTTCCTCTCATGGCTCTTGGCAGGAGGTGTCAGTTCCTCACCGTATGGGCCTCTCCATAAAACTGCTCATGTCTCCTCTGGACAGGGCAACTGGCTTCCCCCAGACTGAATGACCCAAGAAGGCAAGATGTAAGCCACAAGGTCTTTTGTAACCGAGCCTTGGAAGTCACAGTCTGCCATTTCTTCCATGACTTATTGGTTACATGACCCAGTCTATTCACTGTGGGGGTGGGCTCTGCCGTAGCATGATACAAGGCGGTGTCTATCCCTGGCATCATCTTGGAGCCTGGATGTCACATCAGGGAAGACTGGAAAGAGAAATTTGAAGAAGATGAGAGATTAAATCTGAAGATAACAGAGGGGATGGGCAGAAACCTCCAAGCAGTGAGAATAACAAATATAAAGACCTCGATGCAGGGACCTGCTTAATGTAATTAAAAAATAGCAAGCAGGCCAGGAAGCCTGGGGTGGAAGTGGGAGAGTGGTAGGAGATGAGGTCAGAGCTATAACAAAGCTGGAGCATGGGAGACCTTATAGCTATTATAAGCAAAGCACTTTGGTTTTACCTAATGTTCTAGTTATCTTTGCTCTGTAACAAGCCACCTGAAAACTTAGTATCATAAAGCAGTCATTATGATGAATGTGTGGGTCAGGAGTTTGGACAGGGCATAGTGAAGATGGCTTGTCTGTGTCCTGTGATGTTTCCCCAGTGTTTATCACACTTCGAATCTGGGAAGACTCAAAAGCTGATCTGGCCTTGAAAGTTACTTGTATCACTTTTGCCACACAGTCATAAGCCTGTCCAGATTTAAAGGAGAGAAAACAAATCTCATTTCTCTAAAGTCATAAGAGGAGCATGTGGGATAGGAATTACAATTGCAGAATAAATTCTCTTTGGAGAATATAATCTGCCACACAGTGCAATGAGAAACTGTTGCATTATTTTGAGCAGAGCAGTAACATGATCTGACTCACATTTAAACAAGATCTTTCTGGTTGCTATGTTGAGAACAGACTGAAAAGGGTATGAGGGTAGAAGCAGGAAGCCCAGTTAATAAGCTATTACAATAATATGGCCAGGAGATGGTGAGGGCTTGGATGAGGGGTAGCAGTGGATGCCATGTTGACAAGATAGAGAAGGTGGCAGGGGAAATCAATTTCACTGGGATTTTTGTTGAGTTTCATACAGGAGCTCACTTTCATATGATGTTTGCATTATAGTAGAGCCTGGAGTTCAAGGGAGAAAAAAAATAGGTTGGAGATACAAATGCTATCGTGTAGAAAGTCTTCCCTGATGGCTCAGAGGGTGAAGAATCTGCCTCCAATGTAGGACACCCAGGTTTGATCCCTGTGTTGGGAAGATCCCCTGGAGAAGGGAATGGCTACCCACTCCAGTATTCTTGCCTGGAGAATTCCATGGACAGAGGAGCCTATAAAATTGAATGAGATCATCAAGAAGAGAGTAGATAGACAAGAGAGGAATTCCAGGAACTGCGCCCAGAAACACACCAGTATTAGGATGTCGTCAGGGATATCAAGAGGTGCTGAAGAGCAATGGCCAGTGAGGTAAGGAAACTGGTGCCCTGGCAGCTGATGAAGAGAGGTTTTCAAGGAGTTGGGAGTGATCAGCTTCTTAGCTATTGACTCCTCAAGGAAGATGAGAACTGAGAATTCCCATTGGATCTATCAACATGGAGACCATTACTTACTTTAAGGGAACGATTTTAGTGAAGTGGTAGGGTGAATGCCTGCGGACTTCCCTGGTGGCTCAGACAGTAAAGCGTCTGTCTATCAATGTGGGAGACCTGGGTTTGATCCCTGGGTCGGGAAGATTCCCTGGAGAAGGAAATGGCAACCCACTCCAGTACTCTTGCCTAGAAAATCCCATGAACGGAGGAGCCTGGTGCAGACTACTGTCCATGGGATTGCAAAGAGTTGGACACGACTGAGCAATTTCACTTGACTTAGGGTGAATGCCTGATTGGAGAGGATTCAAGAAGAAATGGCAGAAGAGAAACTGGAAAAAGCAATTATAGTCATGTTGTTCCAGGAATTTGCTGTAAAGGAAGGAGAAAAGTAGCTAGAGAGGGAAACAGTGTTAGGAGAAATGGCGATTTGCCATCCAGATTGTCGTTCATATTAGAGTGGAGGTAGAGAAAAAGGTTAGGAGCACAAGCTCTGGAATCAGACTGCTTCATTTTGAATCCTGACTCCACGTCTTATTACTTGTGTAAACTTGGGCAAGGTGCTTAGCCTATATTTGTGCCTCAGTTTCTTTGTCACATGGAGGCTACAATAGTACCTCCTCAAGAGGTTGTATAAAGTAAGTAGAGTGCTTGAAACAGCTCTTGTCCTGTGGTGGGCACTCAGATAAGTGGAAGTCGTATTGATGATGAAGACGATGATGTGATGGGCAGCCACTTTTCCACCCCTCTCAGTGGCACCTCGAGCACTAGACGCGGAAGCCTGCTGACACAGTCTTCATTCCCATGTTGGATGAGGCTGACCTAGGAAATGAGCCGGAAACTGAGCCCGGTGATGGGCTAGAAAGAGATGAGACTGGGTGGCAGGACTGATAGTTCTGCTAGTGGATCCACTTAATGCCGAAGACATACACTTATTTATTTATTTATTTGGATCAGGCACTGCTCAAGGGACAATAGTTTCATGGCAGAACATTTTGTATATATCTCCTCATTTCCTGAGGACCCTCCATAGAACAAGGGATTTGAGTCTCTTTTGTCTTAGCTAGGGTGGTAGATGCTCATTGTAAGATTCAAAAGTAAGTCTCTTTTTTAATTTATTTAAAGAAAATCCAGTTACAGTTTTATCTGATGGCCTTTGGCAAGTGTGGATTCCTCAAGTGAAAGGGCATTGAGGCAGAGAAGAGTCAACAGTTTCTATCGAAAAGTCTTAACTTCCTGAGAGATTTTTAAAAATTATTGTTGGATTCCTATTGAATTCATCTTATAAAACTTTTCAAATGTTGTAATAGTTATTTTTAAACAAATATATCTACCACTTCCATTTCTTAATGTGGATTACTCACTTCAGTGATTACAAACTTAAAAAAGACAAAATTTACATTCATTGATCTACTAGGAAAAAAAAAAAAAAAAACCTTAAAAGTTGTCACCCAAACTGGGACCCTTTTGATTGAAAGAGAACACCTTTAATCATTATACAAGGACAATGTAAGTAAAGTGGATTTGTCCTGGGTAATCAGAACACATCCATGGGGTATCAGAATCATTAGAACTTCCAAATTATTCATAGCCAACTGTCAGAAGAGTTCTCCATGAAAAGAAGGTGTGTACTGAATTTAACTCAACTAAGTTTTAGTTGATTTAGGACCTCAAGATCACTAAAAATATATCATTTCAGAAATCGTTGAAAAGACTTTCTGTTAATATTCACAATTCTCTCTTTTTAAAAAATTTCCAGGTGGTGCTAGTGGTAAAGAACCCACCTGCCAGTGCAGGAGACCTGAGAGACATGGGTTTGATCCCTGGGTTGGGAAGATCCCCCAGAAGAGGGCATGGCAACCCCTCCAGTATTCTTTCCTGGAGAATCCATGGACAGAGGAGCCTGGCAGGCTACAGTCCATAGAGTTGCAAAGAGTGAGACATGACTGAAGTGACTTAGCATGCAGCATGCATTCAGACTTCAGCTGTTTCAGTGGAGTGGGCTAATGTTTAGAGGACCAGCCCCCAAGGACCATGTACTTGTTGCTAATGTTTAGAGAACCGGTCCCCAGGGACCTTTTCCCTCTATGCATTAACAATATCCTCATTTGAGGCCTGAATTTGTAGCCACCCACAAGCACATGGGTACTAACCCAAGGAGGTAAATTACCAGGACCTACGTTCTCTGTGTTAATAAGAAGAATGTGAGTGCTTCGATTGCAATAGCACCTTGACTTCAGTGTGTTTATCAATGAGATTCATTTTCTCTCTCTCTGACTTTCAATTTCCTAAACCAACTAAGCAAAGCCTGGCTCATGATGGCTCATTTGCAGGAATAAACAACCTCATCCTGATCAAAGATATCTTTGGTCTGCTATCATTATAAAGTCATGCAGCTAGTAAAATAGCTCTGCAGTGTACAAAGACTAGTTGGGGATGCCTCTTCCATCATAATACCATTGTGATTGGCCCTGGCTGCTTCTAAGCCTGGCCTCAGCTATCTTAGACCTATAGTTATAGCATTTCCTTTTAGGCTAAGCACAGAAAGCAACAGTTAGAACTGGACATGGAACAACAGACTGGTTCCAAATAGGAAAAGGAGTACGTCAAGGCTATATATTGTCACCCTGCTTATTTAACTTCTATGCAGAGTACATCATGAGAAACGCTGGACTGGAAGAAACACAAGCTGGAATCAAGATTGCCGGGAGAAATATCAATAACCTCAGATATGCAGATGACACCACCCTTATGGCAGAAAGTGAAGAGGAAGTAAAAAGCCTCTTGATGAAAGTGAAAGAGGAGAGTGAAAAAGTTGGCTTAAAGCTCAACATTCAGAAAACGAAGATCATAACATCTGGTCCCATCACTTTATGGGAAATAGATGGGGAAACAGTGGAAACAGTGTCAGACTTTATTTTGGGGGGCTCCAAAATCACTGCAGATGGTGACTGCGGCCATGAAATTAAAAGATCCTTACTCCTTGAGAGAAAAGTTATGACCAACCTAGATAGCATATTCAAAACCAGAGACATTACTTTGCCAACTAAGGTCCGTCTAGTCAAGGCTATGGTTTTTCCTGTGGTCATGTATGGATGTGAGAGTTGGACTGTGAAGAAGGCTGAGCACTGAAGAATCGATGCGTTTGAACTGTGGTGTTGGAGAAGACTCGAGAGTCCCTTGGACTGCAAGGAGATCCAACTAGTCCATTCTGAAGGAGATCAGCCCTGGGATTTCTTTGGAAGGAATGATGCTAAAGCTGAAACTCCAGTACTTTGGCCACCTCATGAGAAGAGTTGACTCATTGGAAAAGACTCTGCTGCTGGGAGGGATTGGGGGCAGGAGGAGAAGGGGACAACCCAGGATGAGATGGCTGGATGGCATCACAGACTCGATGGACGTGAGTCTGAGTGAACTCTGGGAGTTGGTGATGGACAGGGAGGCCTGGTGTGCTGCGATTCATGGGGTCGCAGAGAGTCAGACACAACTGAGCGACTGAACTGAACTGAACTGAAGCACAGAAAGATGATTTGAGAGTGCGGAGGCAGAGACATCCACATGAAATAGGATTGAGTATTAATAATATTAGATTGACAAGTTCACAGACAAAGTTATCCACTAACTCCCAGGTTTCACTGGACACTATTTTTTAAAGTGTTAATTGGAAGATAATTACTTTACAATATTGTGTTGGCTTCTGCCATACAACATGAATCAGCCACTAGTACCTCCATATCTCCCCTCCCTCCTGAATCTCTCCCCTACCCCCACCCCATCCCACCCCTCTAGATTGTCACAGAGCACCAGGTTGAGCTCCCCGCATCATATAGCAGCTTCCCACTATCATTTTTACACATGGTAGTGTATATATGTCAATACTACTCTCTCAGTTCATCCCATCCTCCCCTTCCCCTGCTGTGTCCCAAATCTGTTCTCCACATATACATCTCTATTGCTGCCCTGCAAATATGTTCATCAGTACCATTTTTCTAGATTCCGTACATATGCGTTCATACAACATCTGTTTTTCTCTTTCTGACTTACTTCACTCTGTATAACAGCTTCTAGATTCATCTACCTCACTAGAACTGCCTCAAATGCATTCCTTTTTATGGCTGAGCAATGTCCCATTGTATATCTGTGCCACAACTTCTTTAGGGTGGACATCTAGGATGCTTCCATGTCCTAGCTATTGTAAATAGTGCTGCTAAGAACACTGGGGTACAAGTGTCTTTTTCAATTTAGTTTTCTTGGGTTGTATGCCCAGTAGTGGGGTTGCTGGGTTTATGGTAGTTTTTTTTTTTTTTTTCTTAATTTTTAAAGCAATCTCCATACTGTTCTCCACAGTATGGCTGTATCAATTTACATTCCCTCCAACAGTGCAAGATGGTTGAGATCCTCTGGAAAGGAAAGGAAACAAATTTTGATGTGGCTTCAAATCTGAACCACTGTGTCTCTTCTTTGCATATTCCAGCCTACCTGTTCTAACCAGTCCAGAAAATTATTTAAAGCGGTGCTCTTCAAAGTATTATGGTCCACCTACTAATACATCAAAATCTCTTGGGCTAATTGTTTTTAAAAAGTGCAGTTTCCATGACCCTACTGTATTAGAGTCTTTGGCACTGGGGTTCAACAATGCATTTCACACAAGCTCTTTAAATCATTCTTACACACATTAATGTTGAGCAACAACTAGCCTAGAGTAAGAGCAGCGGCCTTCGACCTTGGCTGCCGTCAGAGTCACCTGAGCACCTAGAAACTCTCAAATGCCCAGGCCACTACCCAACCCAGTCAAATCAAGATGTCTGGGGTGAGAGCCCCCGTCTGAAGGTTTCCCCAGTGATTTCAGTGTACAACCAAGACTAAGAACCACTCTCAACACATCCATCATTCTCAGAAGAAGGCAAGGCTTCTCTGTCAAAGGGGATCGCACCTAGGAATTTAACTGCAGTTGAGACCAACTGTCCTGCATGACTGTGACAATAGGCTTGTCTAGGCCAATGTTACTCAACTGCAGACCGCTGTCAGTCCACGCACCTTTCATTACCAGCTCCCAAGGAGCTTGTACAATCAATCGTGTGGAACAATTATATCATCAAGGTTTTTTGGTAGTGAGACTTCCTTAACGGCACCCAAGGAATTATGGCACACACTTCTGTCCCCCATTCGTTTTGGGGGCATCATCCAAAATAAACTGTTTTAGGCCTCTTTTGCCTTCTAATGTGGCCCACACTCTGTCTGTGGACTGTGTTTCTCTCTAAATAAATCCACCTCTTACCTATACTTTGTCTCTCACTGAATTCTTTCTGCAATGAGACATCAAGAACCTGAGTTTCATCAGGGCCTGAAACCCGCTAGACCAAAAAGACATTTTCAAGGCTTTATTCTTCTTGTTGCTTTTTCTAACACAATAACGTAATTTATTTTCATTCATTCATTTATTCACTTATTCATTCATTAGACAAGCATCATACTGAGTATGGGTGATGCTGATAATTGCAGATATCCAGATAGAAAGGCATTCTACCCTCTTTCAGTGCTTGCTGCCTTAGTAATTCCTCATGGTTGCAATTTCCTTTTCTTTCTGAGTTCCTTTCCCCTCCCTGTCCTGGAGCAGAAACCCAGGGGTAAAACTGAAAGCTTCAGAGGGCTCTCCACACTAAGAATGTGAAAAGCTCTGTCACTAGATTCTCTTCAGCCAAAAATGAGATAATTTCACCTCTATACTCTTAAAGAAAATCCTTTCCCATAGGCTTTCCAGGGAAATCTAACCTGTATCTGATAATTCCCTCGGGACTGCCTAAGCCAAGCATGACTTTATAATTGCCTCCTAAAAAAAATTTCAGAAATGTCACTGAAAAATGTCCACATTCTTAGACAAAACGTGGCATCTTTAAATTGTAGACCCATGCAGAATCTGAGGATAAAGATTCCATCTACCACCTGATCAAAAGTTCTATATTTGACTTGAGATGTCACAAAACTAGCAGCGGAATCCCTTAAGAAGCAGAGAGTGGAGACTGTCGCCTGGGATGGGGTCGGGAGTAGGGGTGGCTTCATCTCTGCCACTGCCAGAGAGGGAAGCAAGAGCAGAGGATGGACAGTGAGGTTGCACTGGCCGCTGCAGACGTTGAGGGTGGCATTGGTAGGACCACAAACCCTGCTCCTTTATGTTTACCAGTTTAACTACAGATAATAAGCTGCACTTGGAAAGGGGTCCCTAGGAATTCTGGGGGAGTTAGTGCCTCCAGTCCCACAGTGATCTAGCTGAAATCACCTTGATCAAAGTCAGTGCCCCAAGCGCTTTTCACCGTCAGAGTCTCAGTTTGTGTTAAATCCTAAAATGCCCTTCTTACCAGCCTACAGCATAAACTTCTTCAGTGCGAGCCATGTGGCAAGTACACGTCTGCATACACCCCAGCCTCTTGCATCAAGGTGGCCCTAAGTTAAGTGCCCAGGAGCTGTGGGTGGGATAAATGAGTGAATGCATGAATGTAGTTTAGCATATGGCAATTCACAAAGCAATGCGAGCTACTTGGGCTGTGTATTTGGGGATTTTTCTTGTCACATCTGCCTACCCTGCATACTTCTCAGAAAGCAAGACTGTGATGCCAGAAGGCTAGGACACCACCTGGGGTGAAACGTGCTATAACTCACAGGTAGCAGCAGTGATTCAATCCGAATGTGCATAAGGCAAGAGGTGAAAACTCCAGCGTGGGAGACTTGGCACCACTAAGGAGGAGCCTGCTCAGCTAGGTGGATGCCAGTTGTAGGCAGCTGAGAAAGAAACATTCCCTGGACCCTAGTCGGGTGATTTTGTAAAGGGTGGATATGGGGGGGGGAGAGTGGTGGGGAGGTGGAAGATTGTACAGATGTGAGGGAAAACCAAAGAGAGAATTACTATTAAAAAAAAAAAATCTTTAAGTAGCAAAATCAGCAGCTGGACCAGATTAGCTGTTCCCATCTCTTTCCTATTTTGGGGCTGGGGAAGAAAATGTCCAACATAATTCCTGTTTTGAAGAAAAGCAGAGAAGTAGGCCAGTTTGGAGGTTGAGGAGGGAGCATTGGTGATGAGTCTGTGGACCAGGTTGGAAGGGTCTGTACAGCTGGGGGCTCTCCTCCTTCTGGGGGCATGGGGACACCAACACTGCTCTCTTCTGCCCCAGGCAACATAGGAGATGAGGTCTCTGCTCAGTGATGGAGCAAGTCCTGTGGGACAACTGCCAACTTTGTGGTTTTCACAGACTAGCAGCTGAGGCTAGGCAAAGACTTGAGGGCCAGAATGACAGCTCAGGGCCGCAGGTGAGGCACAGAGCCAGAGGGCAGCCTCACGGGTCTCTCTGCAGTCCGCAGGGTTCCTTCCTTGCCCTTAAGTGCACAATGCTTTCCTGCGCTGATCTTGACTTTTGGCAAATCTCTCAGTTTCCTGAGGGAGAGGCTCAGTATAAGTGACTTGTAAGAAGAGCATGGGCTTCCCGCCCCCACCAGGGACACACCTCTCATGGCAACATTTCAGAGGTCTCTGACAGGACAAAGAGGGGAAGCATTTCAAGGGTGACAAAGCCTTGAAGTTATCTTACACTTCTGGTGGGAGTGTAAACTGAAACATTCTGGAATCTATTGACAGTGTCAACTGAAACACATACCCTACAACCCAGCAATTCCACTCCTGCCAAAGAGGAGTACGTATGTAGATACTCACCAAAAGACACACATCAGAATAATCAGAGCAGCATTCTTCACAACAGCCCCAAACTGGAAACCACCCAGATGCTCATTACGCAAGTAGATTTGCTATATAAATAATTCTAGATTCACATACTGAGAATGAGTCATCTACAGCCACCAGCAACAATACAGCTGAATCTCACAGATGCAATACTGGGCCTAAGAATCCAGGCACACACACAAAAATCCAAATCTCTAGTCTATTTATATGAAGGGCAACACAGTTCAAACCTGTAGATGCTGTTGGAAGTTGGGATAACGGTGACCCTGAAAAGAGAGTATTGACCAGAAAGAAGGCCTTTCTGGGGAATTGGTAGTCATCTCAGGTTATGTAAATTTCAAAGAGCTTTTCATTTATACGTGCACTTTTCTGAATATTTGTTATATTCCAGTTTTTAAAAATGCTAAGGCTTCCAGCCCCTCTACTGTACCATGTGAGTAGCTGGGCTTAAAGCAGACTCCAGGTAAAAGTTGTTTCCTATATTGAGCTGAGGTTGACTCACTGCCACTGCTCCCCCTTGGCCTGGTTCTGCCCTTAGCAGGCCGCAGACTTGTGTGGTCCCCACATACCTTCATGTCCTCCTGAGTATTTGTTTCTGGACTAAGAAAAACCCCCTTCCTCAATTCCCCTCATTGGGACAAAGCTTGCACTCTAGTCCCCTGTTGGGGTAAGGCTTCAAATTGATCCAGAGGTTTTCGTTTGGTTTTTCTTGTCCCTCATTTCTTACTGGAAACAGTACTCCAGCTTCCCGTCCTTCACCAAATGTGGGAATACTTTGATCAACCAAGAAGTCATGGACCCCCCAGCTATCTTAGCTCCTTAGGACAATGCCAGGATCCAGAGGGGCTGGTCTGGGACCTACAGTCAGGCTTCAAGGCTGGGCCTGGAAACCAGTTTGTGGGCTGAAGTGAGAGGGGTAATTCTAGCCCTTTCCAGTCCTTTCTGTGGGGCCCACACTGTCATACCGCATTGAATTAGGGGCCAGTGCATCTTCACGTTCTCAGTCACTGAAGTAGGCATGGCTCCTGCACATGGAGTGGCTTTCCACAGGAATGTTATGCACAGGGCACAGAGAAGGCACACAGAGCCCAGTGTGGCCGTCCTGAGGATGCGGACAAACAATTTATCCTTTACTGAACAGCAGCGAGAGCTTCAGGCTCAAGAAGGGACTCTGATCAATAGTTTCTTGTAATGATTTCCTTGTTTGCCATCTTGGTTATCCTCTTCTGATAATCCAGATTGGAATGACTTGATTTCTGATGAAATAAGAACTGATTTCTCATGGCCTCACTGTTTTAGGTTCAGTCACAAAGTCAAAGTTATTTGGAACATACTTAAGCTGACCTTTTTTTTTTGGAAGACAAAACAACTTATTTATACAGAAGTCCACCTAGCAAGAATGAATATACAGTTTGTCATGCCAGCTATAGGACCTTTTGCTAACTGGATAAGACAATGCCCATTAAGAAAAATTGCACTTTCCTAACTCTTCATTGTTGTAGATTTAGTTACGTAATCACCACCCACTGTTCTCTAGATAGGACCAGCTAGGTAATTTGCAGTACCCAGTGCAATGTGAAAATGTGGACTCCCTCATTAAAAAATTAGGATTCTAAGATGCTGACAGCAAAGCATTAAGCAAAGCCTGGGGCCCTGTGTGACTGCAGAGGTCATGCACAACCTGTGAAGGGGACCTGGGGTCCAGAAAGATTGCGTGGAGGGTGTTCCTTTAAGGTTGGGAACTAATCAAGAATATTGATAGTTTACACAATAATGGAGAACCTAGTCAGTGTGCAAGAAACAAACCAACAAAAAAGGGGATCAAAAGTGGAGAGATAACAGTGTCATTATTTATAGATATTATGAAATTCCTGAGAAAACTAATATAATCAAGAGGAGAATAAAACTACTAGTGCTAATAAGACAGTTCAGCAAGTTGACCAGATACAAGATCAAAGTAAGAAAAGTCTAAACAAGTTGAAGGAACAGAGATGGGAGTGTGGACTCGATCTTTTGGAGCTGTTGCCATCTTGTAGTTGGAGTGGAGGGAAGGGACTCACTCCTTTGCATCCCTTTGCTGAGAGAGGGTGCCCACGTGATCCTTGGAAAAGGGCTTTGTCTCCCCTGGAGTTTAGGACGCTTTATTTTTGTTGTTTATTCATTTATTTTTGGCTGTGCTGGGTCTTCTTCGCTGCCCACAGGCTCTCTCTTGTTGCAGCGAGCGGAGACTACTCTGGTTGCGGTTCGAGGCCTTCTCATTGAGGCGGCTTCTCTCTTGGAGCTGTCCGGCGTATGGGCTCAGTAGTTGCAGCTGCTCAGCTCCAGAATGCATGCTCAGTGCTTGTGGCCCATGGGCTTAGTTGCTCAGCCACAACTCCCAGACCAAGGATCGAATCCGTGTCTCCTGCATTGACAAGCGGATTCTTCACCACTGAGCCACCAAGGCGGCCCAGGGCCCTTTTTTATTTTAATTGGGGTATTGTTGCTCTACAGTGCTGTGCTAGTTTCTGCTGTACACTGAAGTGAGTCAGCTAAATGTATACATATGTCCCCTGTCTTTTGGACCACCCTAGCTACCCCCACCCCATCCCATCCATCTGTGTCACCATCGAACACCGAGCTGGGCCTCCTGCACTACAGAATAGGCTCCCGCTAGCTGTCTCTTTACATTTGGCAGTGCACTCTTACACTGGGTCTGCACAGGGCTGATGGCTCCCCAGACAAGAAGATGAGTGTCTTTGGATGTGGCACCAAGCCAGAGCAGAAGTTTGATGGGAAAGGAAACTGTGCCTCCTTCCGGTGCCACAGAATGGGGTGGGAAAGGGTGCAACGTGGGGTAAAACTGTTATTAATACATGGGGTCATTTAAATAGAGATTCAGTGGACCATCAGGAAGCAAAGAGGTATTTTCATATAAAGTTCTGGGTGGCGCAGGTCCTGATATGAAGTGGTAGGAGAGCTGCTGCTACTTCAAGTCTGGTATTCACAAGAAAGACTGTAGAGTCAGAAATCTAAGACTTGCTTCTCAGCTCTGCCACTTGTCTTTTCTGTGAATCTGTACAAATCCTTTAACCTCTACAAGTAAGAGTTTCCCTCTCTGTGGGTTTAATATTATTCTCACAGAAACATCTACCCCCCAGGATTATGATGACAAATAATTTAATACTTGCCTCTAATAATCATGGCATGGAGGTGATGTATGTATGTAATGTATGTAATCATAAAGCATCTTTATTTGGTTCCATTTACTTCTTTACTGGTCTTACCGGTGGTTCAGACAGTCAAGAAACTGCCTGCAATGTGGGAGACCTGTGTTCAGTCCCTGGGTCAGGAAGATTCCCTGGAGAAGAAGTTAGCTACCCACTCCAATATTCTTGCCTGGAAATTCCACAGACAGGGGAGCCTGGCTATAGTCCATGGGGTCGCAAAGACTAGTTCTTCTCTGCTCCTGGATCAAAATTAGGACAAGTCTCATCCCTATAGACAGAGGAGCCTGGCGGGCTATAGTCCATGGGGTCGCAAAGAGTCAGACACAACTGAACGACTGAGCACAGCCCATGAGCGTTGTGGTCCCTCTCAGGTAATAAATGCAGCCTCAGATCAATGATTTGTATTTCCAATCCAGTGAAAAATGAAACTTCATATTTCATCCACAGTATTGGCTTCTGTACATTCACAGCTTGGGCCTGGAGGTGCGGCTGCTGCATTGGACCCATGTGCTGAGTTTGAGTCCTTGAACTCTGATTCTGCCTCCTCAACCATGTTAATCATGGTTTCTGATTCCTCTAGGATCAAAGTGTGGGATAGAGTGGGAAAAGGTGACAGGAAAGTTCTTACTTGTCTCTCTTTGCAGGACCTAGAAGTAGGGCTCTCTGGTCTCAGTGGTTCCTGTGGGGACAACTTTGGGGGTTCTTCAGAGACAACCCTTCTCCCTAGCCCATAACTGGGGAAATCATCTCAAGTTTCTCCATTAAGTACAAGACGTCCTATAAATTTTTCTACATCACCTTTATTAATTTAAGGCAGTTCTCTCTCTCTAGGTTCTAAGAAATTTTTTTAAAAATCACAAATCAATGCATTTTCTGGTAGCTTAAGATATGACGTGTTTTCTGTTGCTTGTTCTATTAACACAGAAAATTACATTCATAAAATTTCTGATGTTAAACCATCCTCACAGGTTTTGGATAAATTACTTAATCAGGATGCATTTTTTATATTCTGCATATTTTCAAACTCTATATCTGATTTGGTAAGCTAAAATTTTGTTTTGATTTTCAATGAATGTTCATAAGTGAGATGGGCCTATAATTACCTTTTCTTCTATTATTATCTGTTTTAGTGATCAATACTATACTGATCTCACAAAAATTAGTGGGGCATATTTTTCTCTGTTTTTGTTTTCTGGTATAATCTATGACTAAAATTTACTGTTTCTTGAGAGTTTGATAGAACTCAAGTGTAAAACCATCGGGGCCTGGGTTTCTAGGGAAGAAGAGATAACTCCTATTTTAATCTATCACTTACTAATCAACTCAAATTCCCAATTATTTTTTACTGTGCTGATTTTGGCATTTTATATTTTCTTGGGCACCTACGTATTTTATTAAATTTTAAATACATGAGCACACAGCTTTTCATAATACCTTTTAAAATAAGTTTTATTGAGATATAATTTACATACCATAATACTCGCCCTTTATAAGAGTATGATTCAGTGGTTATTTACAGAGTTGTGCTGCCATCGTGCATGCGTGCATGCTACGTCACCTCAGTCATGTCTGATTCTTTGCAACCCCATGGACTGTAGCCCACCAGGCTCCTCTGTCCATGGAATTCTCCAGGCAAGAGTACTGGAATGGATTGCCATTTCCTTCTCCAGTGCTGCCATCACCACTATCTAATTTCAGAACATTTTCATCATCCCAGAAAGAAATCCTATGACCATTAGGAATTATTTCCCCATTCTTTTCCACTACCTAGCTCCTGATAACTATAAATCTACCTTCTGTCTCTATGGATTTTCCTGTTCTAGACATTTCATATAAATAAAACCATACACTATCTGGCTTTTTATGTCTGGCTTCTTTTATTTACCATCATGTTCTCAAGGTTCATCATGCCATAGCACTTGTCACTACTTCATTCTCTTATTCCAGGGGTCTCCAACCTCTGCCTTAGATGGATGCATAAGATTCTATCATATGAAAACACCACATTTTCTTTATCCATTCACCATGTGATGGGTACTTGGTTGATTTCCAGTTTGGGCTGTTGTGACTAATACTGCTATGAACTTAAGTGTTGGTAAACAGTTGTTGTCCTGATCTCCCTGAGTGCATCCTGCTGCCTGATTCATGAGCCCTGTCCCCTGAGATCCACTCCCAACTCTCTGTGGTCACAGAACTCAAGGGTTAGTGTCAGGCAGGGCATTCAGGTCTCCACTACAGGGCTGTAGTCAGTGTGTGTTCTCAATAGAGGGATCCACACATGCACTCCTGGTTGGTAAATAATTTAAACAGCAGCCTTGGGTCTTTCCATGTAAGATTTCATTTGAACAAAGGGTTCCACAGGGTCACAAATTTAGCAAACCATCAATAATCCAATTCTTTCCATTATATTTGAGGAAACAGATCCAGAAGGGCTAAATTATTTCTTTAAAATCACATACATCATTTGTTCAAAATTGTACATCTGATGTGTGTCAGACTCAAGACTGGAAGTGATTTCTTCACCTTCAGGCTAGCATTCCGCCCAGTCCACTGAGAAAGACTGTCAGCAAAACCCAACAGTTACTTTTTACTGATTTATGCCAAAATTTGGGCATGTTAGGTTCCAAGGGAATTTATTTTCCAGAAAGATACAACATTAAAAAGGAAAGGATTAATCCTTTTAAACCAGCTGTATTAGTGCCAGAAGTACATAAAGTTTTTAAAAAATAAAATGAACATCTCAGTTCCTCCGTTACATAGCACTGGCCGTCTTTATCCTAAAGAAAGCCTGACAGCTGCATTCTGGGCTGGCCTGCCACATCCTGTGAGAGCTCAGAAAGTCCATCTGAAACAAATGATTTCTGCAGTGGTTTTTTTTATGAGTTAGGCTATGGTCTCCCTCCACATCTGTGTACCTCGCTACTGCATCTGCTGAGTTGGAGCCACGGTCTCTGGCCTTGAATCTAAGATCCTCTTTGGGCTGCCGCATCTGCTGAAGATTTTGTTTTTATTGTGCTTTTTCATGTGGATGGCCCGGCGCCAGCCATACCCAAGGAAGTGTTAGGAGCAGAAAGTAGGCAGGGATGTTCTGGGAAAACTGGAGGTGAAAGCCGAGAGTCCTGACGGGACGCTCGAGGCAGAGCATTTCCGCATTTCTTGGGCTCCCTCTGCCATTCGCCTTCCTCCCCTTTCCGTAGACTCTCTCTTTCCTGGGGTCTCTGCCTTCATCCAGCTGCTGTGTTGCCCTGAGAAACGTGCATTCATTCAGTCCAAGTGCCAAACTCCTCCCTCCCCCAGCAGGTGGGGCCTTGAGCTCTAAGCAGGCGGCTGGAATCAGAGCCTCAAGCGCCCAGCAGGAGGGCGGCTTCCTCTAGCTTCACACCTCAATTCCAAGTTTCCATGAGTGAAGGCGTTTGGGCAGGCGTGGGTAAAGCCCGAAATTGTGTTTGAGGCAGATAACACAAACCTACAACAATTCATTTCTGAATACAGAGAGGCAGGCTTGAAGGAACTAAGAATCGGGTTAAATAAAATATAGACTTCCATTCAATGAAGTATTATATAACCAATAGGGATTGCATATTCAAAGAATTTTAATGATGTAGGAAAATACCTACAATATGGCATCAGGTGAAAAAAACCGGAACTGTATAGACACTGTGAACTCCAAAGTGTAAAAAGAATGTGTATATAATGATTATTGTATATATGTGTATTACATATGCAATATATATTATATATTTATTACATATGCAGTATATATTTGGAGAAGGAAATGGCAACCCACTCCAGTGTTCTTGCCTGGAGAATCCCAGGGACGGAGGAGCCTGGTGAGCTGCCGTCTATAGGGTCGCACAGAGTCGGACACGACTGAAGTGACTTAGCAGCAGCAGCAGTATATATTACATATATAAAATGAGTGCTTTATATTGTATATAATATGTTATATGTGTATATATAAATACATACACACACACACACACACACACACATATATGTACATGTGTGGGGAAAAAGAACTAGAAGTAGAAAAAAACAGAAGAATACCCAAATGTTAACACTAAGGTTTTACTGAGGTATAATATTATGGCTAATTTTTTGTCGTTATGCCTTTAGGTATTTCCAACTATTCTATAATGAATATTAATTTCTTTAATTAGAAAACCATTTTAAAACAATGAAATTAGAACCAACAGAATGTTAGAGCTAAAATCACAGTAGAAATCATGAGTCTGAAAGTGAAAGTGAAGTTGCTCAGTCGTGTCTGACTCTTTGCGACCCCATGGACTGTAGCCTATCAGGCTCCTCTGTCCATGGGATTTTCCAGGCGAGAGTGCTGGAGTGGATTGCCATTTCCTTCTCCAGGGGATCTTCCCGACTCAGGAATCGAACCCGGGTCTCCCACATTGCAGGCAGACACTTTACCATCGGAGCCACCAGGAAGATCTAATCATGAGTCTAATCCCCTCCTATTCCAAAAAGTAAAAACAGGAACCAAGCTAAATGACTTGACCTGAGTTTGTTTTGTAACTTAAGCTGCTTCCTGGCTCTTGAATCAGTGTTTGTCCACCAAGTTAATACTTGGATGCCATTTTTTAATAATGTTCTTATTGATTTTTAAAATCTTAGGTTTACATAGACCCTCTTGCAAGGACTTTCACGTAGTTAATTCATCTGATAGCAAGCACATCTGTGATGTTAAGTTTTCTGGATTGTTAAGTATTCTATGTTGAATTGTGTCTCCCATCCCAACTCAAATGTTGAAGTCCTAGCACCCAGAATCCCAGACTGTGACTCAATTTGGGGATCAGGTGTTCCCTAATCCAATATGACTGGTTTCTTTATAAAAAGGAGGGAATGTAGACACAGACACACAAAGAGGAGAGACAATGTGAAGACACAGAGAGAAGACAGCCATGCACAAGCCAAGGAGAGGGGACTGAACAGATCTTGCACAGACCTCAGAAATAAACCAAGCTTGCCAACACATTGATTTTGGACCTCTGGCCTCCAAAACCACGAGACAATAAATTTCTGTTACTTAAGCCATTTGGTTTGTGGTATTTTATCACAACAGTACCAGTAAACTACTACATTGAGTAAACCCAATTCAGTCTCCTCATTCTTACTGAGGGGGACTTTGAGACTCACATATGCTAAATGACTCAAAGCCACCAAGTGAGTTTGCAACAGAGCTGGAACCAGACCCAGATTTCTACCTCCTCACTTAGGGCTTTTTCTACCTTACCAAGATGACCTTTTCTGGTTTTTAATTTTTTTAACTAAAATTTTATTTTGAGATAATTATAGACTGATTCATATACAGATATAAAAAATAATAAAGACATATCCTGTCTATTCCTTACCTAATTTCCCCCAGTGGTGATGTCTTATAAAACTATAGTACAATATCTCAACAAGGATACAATCAAGATACAGAGCATTTCCATCATCACAAGTTTCTATCATTTGTCCCTTTTATAGCACAGTCAATTTGCTTTCACCCCTACCTTCTCCTTAACTCCTGATAACCACTAATCTGTTCTCCATTTCTATAATTTGGTTATTTCAAGTATGTTATATGAACAAAATCATACAGTATGTAACCTTTAATGTTAACTTTTTTCACTCACTGTAATTCTTTGGAGATTCATCCAAGTCATTGTGTGTATCAATAGTTTATGCCTTTTAATTGCCAAGTAGTATTGTCGGTGTTCAGTTCAGTTCAGTTGCTCAGTCCTGTCCAACTTTTGCAATCTCATGGACTATAGCATGCCAGGCTTCCCTGTCCATCACCAACTCCCAGAGCTTGCTCAAACTCATGTCCATCAAATAGGTGATGCCATCCAGTCATCTTATCCTCTGTCGTCCCCTTGTTCTCTTGCCTTCCATCTTTCCCAGCATCAGGGTCTTTTCAAATGAGTCAACTCTTCGCATCAGGTGGCCAGACTATTGGAGTTTCAGCTTCAGCATCAGTCCTTTCAGTGAATATTCAGGACTGATTTCCTTTAGGATGGACTGGTTGGATCTTCTTGCAGTCCAAGGGACTCTTAAGAGTCCTCTCCAACACCACAGTTCAAAAGCATCAATTCTCCGGTGCTCAGCTTTTTTCTTTATAGTCCAACTCTCACATCCATACATGACTACTGGAAAAACCATAGCCTTGACTAGACGGACCTTTGTTGGCAAAGTAAAGTCTCTGCTTTTTTGTATGCTGTTTAAGTTGGTCATAGCTTTCCTTCCAAGGTACAAGCATCTTTTAATTTCATGGCTGCAGTCAACATCTGCAGTGATTTTGGAGCCCCACCCCCCCAACCCCGCCGCCAAATCTACATTCTTGGTGTGGATGCACTAGTTTGTTTATTCACCCACTGAAGGACCTCTGTGTCGTTTCCATTTCCTGGCTCTTGGGAATAAAGCTGTTATGAACATTTGTGTACATGTTTTGTGTGAACATACCCTTTCATTTCTATGGGATAAATGCCCAGCAGTGCAATAGTCAAGACTGCATGATAGCTGCATTTTTTTTTTTTAAGGAACTGCCAAACTCTTTTTCAGAGTGGGTATACCATTCTACATTTCTACCATGAATGTATGAGTGATCCAATTTATTCATATCCTCTCTAGCATCTTGGTGCTGTCACTTATTTTTTCATAAAAATTTTCTTTATTCTAGTGCAGATAATTTAAGATTATTCCATATATATCTATTTTTTCAAATTCTTTTCCCTTATATGTTGTTATGAAATATTCAGTAGAGTTCCCTGTGCTGTACAGTAGGTCCTTGTTGGTTATCTGTTCTATATGTAGTAGTATGTATATATTAATCCCAGACTCCTAATTTATCCCTGCCCCCCTTTCTCCTTTGATAACCATTGTTTTCTATACCTATGGGTCTATATTTGTTTTGCATATAAGTTCACTTGAATCTATTTTTTAGATTCTGCATATAAGCAGTATCATATTATATTTGTCTTTGGCTTCCCTGGTGGCTCAGAGGTTAAAGCGTCTGCCTGCAATGAAGGAGACCTGGGTTCGATCCCTGGGTCGGGAAGATCCCCTGGAGAAGGAAATGGCAACCCACTCCAGTATCTTGCCTGGAGAATCCCATGGATGGAGGAGCCTGGTGGGCTACAGTCCACGGGGTCGCCAAGAGTCGGACACGACTGAGTGACTTCACTTTGGTTTACCTCACTTAGTATGATAGTCTCTAGGTCCATCCATGTTGTTGGAAATGGCATTATTTCATTCTTTTTATGGCTGAGCAATATTCCATTGTATAAAGAAACCACATCTTTTATCCATTCATCTGTTGATGGACATTTAAATTTTAGAATAATATCATCTATTAAAAAATCTTGCTCACATTTTGGTAGGAACTACATTAAACATAAATGTCAGTTTAGGAGAAAATTGACATCTTCACCACATTTAATCTTCTAATCCAGGAACATATTGTTGTCCCTCCATTGGATACATTTCATTTTTTGCTTTTCCCAGTGAGTTTTTCATTGTTAGTTAAGTCATGATTCAGGATTCCAGGGTGGAGATCACTATGTAGCCAGGTCTCACTTCACTGCCCTGGGAGAAGGACATAGAACAGGGGAAAGGGGGTCAGAGACAGTTGTAATCTTGCAGGAAATGTACCTTCTGCCCTGTGGTCATCCCAGGCTGATACCCAGGACAGGAGATAGAGGGACTTAAATACATGGCATTTACGTGTTGGAGACGTCACCCCTTTTAGTGGTCACTGCCTTCTCAAAGTGGTGGAAGTGCAATGGTTTTGCCAGCAGTTCTGGTCTGGTTCTGGTTGTTTGACAGTGTGAAATCTCTCACTTTTCTAAACTTACTGACTGTCATGCTTAATATAGCCAAACTTCCAATCATGCCAGTGCCCTCCTTTGCCTGCTGCCTCTGCATATCCCTTCCCACACGGTTGCATCTCTAGCCATGGAGCATGACACTGCCTTCATGCTGGACACACTCCTCTTGCTTCCTGGATGCTGACCTTGACAATGTTTCTACGAAGGGAAGTACAGAGGACGGGGAAAGGAAGAGAATAGAGCATGGAAAGGCCCTGTTATGCTCTGAGACATCATTGTCCCTATATACCTTTCCTATCTGCTTTCCAGTCTCTTCCTCCCTCCCTCTGGAGGTGAATATAACAAGCATACAAGGAGTACGAGGGAAGTACAAGCTTCCCTTGTGGTTCAGCTGGTAAAGAATTCACCCGCAATACGAGGACCTGGGTTCGATCCCTGGGTTGGGAAGATTTCCTGGAGAAGGGAAAGGCTACCCACTCCAGTATTCTGGACTGGAAAATTCCATGGGCTGTATCATCCATGGGGTCGCAAAGAGTCGGACATGACTGAGCAACTTTCACTCACTCACTCACTCACTCTTAAGGAGTAAATAAAGTCAAAGGATATGCCTCTGGGGAGGCTCTTGCTTTGATGCTTTTCAAGCAAGTGGCCTTTGGACTTTTGGTCACAGGGCCCTCAGCTTCAAACCCAGCATTTCAGTAAAGAGTTTACTTACATAAGAGTCCATTGGCTGGGCTGAGTCATGAGCAGCTTATTACCTAGGCATGAGGAGGTGAGTCCAGAAATTAATTAAAAGTATGTATTTAGAAATGTTAATAGCAACTTTATGTTGTAATTTTATTCTTGGTGAATCTAGTGTTAAGAAATTAGGATTCATGGTTGATACATTGTGGAGATTGGCTGGGAAGAGGCACAAGAAATTTCTGAGATGTTTTATCTTGATGCTGTTTTGCATTATATAACTGTATGCATGTCTTAAGACTCTAAATAGTGCATTTAAGATATGCACATTTTACTATATGTAAATTTTACCTTAAAAAAAACCCTGCAAACAAATAGTAAAGCCTAGTTTATGATATGCATACTGAACTATCTAGGGGTAAAATGTACTAAGTTCTGTAACTTACCTTTAATGTATCAAAATACAATTTGTATTAAAGAATGAACAGAGGAATAAGCAGATAAGTGAAAAAACAACTATAACAAAATGTCAGTGGCAGGATGTAGGTGGTGGTCATATGGGGGTTCACTGTGCAATTCTTTCAGCTTTTCTGTGTATTTTTAAATCTTCACAATGTTGGGGGGAAATCAGAGCTTGCATTTTGTTTGCCTTCATTGGTTTTTTTCTTTTATAATCAATTTTATTGTATCTTACAAATGTATTGAAAGGGAATAAATCAGAAGGGAAATTTTAAAATATTTAACAAAACCAGAAAACAATGTTTAAAAACTTATGGGATGCCACAAAAGCAGTTCTAGGAGGGAAGTTTATGAGAAAAGAAAGTGTTAGTGGCTCAGTAATGCCCGATTCTTTGTGAACACATGGACTGCAGCCCACCAGGCTCCTCTGTCCGTGGGATTTTCCAGGCAAGGATACTGGGTTGCCATTTCCTTCTCCAGTGGATCTTCTCAACCCAGGGACTGAACCTAGGCCTCCTGCACTGCAGGCAGATTCTTCACTGACTGAGCTACGAGGGAAGCCCAAGAGGGAAGCTTATAGGGATACATTTTAAAAAAATCTGAAATAAGCTAGCTGACTTTATACCTCAAGGAACTAGAAAAAAAAGAACAGACTAGACCTAACATTGGTAGAAGGAAGGAAATGTCAAAGATCAGAGCAGAAATGAATGAAATATAGACTAGAAAAACAATGGAAAACAAAACTAGGAGTTGGCTTTTTGAAAACACAAAATCGACAAAACATTCTTAGGAAGAACAAAGCTGCAAGCATCACACTTCCTTGTTTCAAACTACGCTACAAAGCCATGGTAATCAAAACACTATGGTACTGGCACAAATACATAGGCCAATGGAGTAACAGAGACAGCCTAGACATAAACCCACGCATATACAGTCAACTAAATTTTGACAAGGGTGTCAAGAACATACAATGGGTAAAGGATAGTATCTTCAATAAATATATTGAGTAAACTGGGTATCCACATGCAAAAAAAAAAAAATGAAACTGGATCCCCTATCATATACCACTCACAAAAATTAACTCAAAATAGATTAGTCTTAACCATTTGCCATAAAAGAAAACATCAGGGGAAAAGCTCCTTGACATTGATCATGGCCATGATTTCTTAGGATATGACACCAAAAACAAAGGGGCAAAAAGCAAAAGCGAACAAGTGGGACTGTATCAAACTAAAAAGCTTTACATAGCAAAAGAAACAACAAAATGGAACCAGAGAAAATATTTGCAAATCATATATCTGACAAGAGGGTAATATCCAAAATATGTAAGGAATTCATAAAACTCAGTAGCAAAAAATAAAGCAATCTAATTTCAAAAATGGTCAGAAGACCTGAATAAACATCTTTCCAAATAAGACATATAATGGCCAACAGGTTCATGGAGATGCTCAATATTACTAATAATTAGGGAAATACAAATCAAAACCACAATGAGATATCACCTCACACTTGTTAGGATGGCTATTATCAAGAAGACAAGAGATAAACATTAACAAGAATGAAGAGAAAACTCTTATACACTGTTGATGGGAATGTAAACTGATAATAGACATTATGGAAAGCAGTATGGAGGGTTCTTCACAAATTAAAAACAGAACAACCCCATGATTCAGCAATGCCACTTCTGGGAATATATCCAAAGGGAGGAAAAATCAGTGTATTGAAGAAATATCTGCACTCTCACGTTCATTGCAGCATTACTCACAAGAGCCAAGATGTGGAAACAACACATGCCTATGGATTAATGGTTAAAGAAAATGTATAAACACACACACACACAGGAATATTATTGAGCCATGAGAAAGAAGAAAATCCTGCCTATTTGTGACAACACAGATTAATGTGGAGGGGATTGTGATAAGTAAAATCAAGTCAGGCATAGAAAGACAAATGCTGTATGGTCTGACTTATATGTGGAATCTAGATAAAATTTTAAAAGAACTCATGGAAAGTGGGTAGAATGATGGTTGCCAGGACCTGTAGGGTGGAAGAAAAAGGGAGATATTGGTCAAATCCTGGTACAATCTTATAAGGAGTTCATAATGCTATATTGTATGCTTGCTAAAGTAGAAGTCCCTTGTGGCTCAGACGGTAAAGCGTCTGCCTACAACGAGGGAGACCTAGGTTTGATCGATCCCTGGGTCGGGAAGTTTCCCTGGAGAAGAAAATGGCAACCCACTCCAGTATCCTTGCCTGGAGAATCCCATGGACGGAGGAGCCTGGTAGGCTACAGTGCACGGGGTCACAAAGAGTCAGACATGACTGAGTGACTTCACTTCACTTCACTTCATGCTTGCTAAAAGAGATCTTAAACATTCTTGCCAAAAAAAAAAAGCAGGTAATTACATGAGGTTATGAATGTGTCAATTTGTAATCATTTCACAATATGTAATAATTTCACAGCTTGTAATCATTTTCACATATACAAAATCATCACATTGTATACTTTAAATATGTACTAAATTACTTATCAGTTATACCTCAATTTTTTTTAAAAAGCCAACCAATTAGAATGGTCCCAGTCCCAACAGAGGGGCTTGTAGCTCCTACCAATAATGGCAATAGAAGTTAATGTTGAATGAGCACTCGCTCTGCGCCCATAACTTTGCTAAGCCCTTGACATGAATTATCTCTCTCTTCTCTTTGGGCTTGTAAGCTGGACACTGTCGCCACATTATTGACTGGAGATGTCATATGGCCATGGGCATTTATTCCTGGAAAAGTCCCCTGGTCAATAATGTGTTAAGATCCCCACTTTATATATAAGCTCACTGAGGCTCTGAGAGGTGAAGAGACTCGCTCAGGGACTTGCTCAGTGTGACAGAGCTAATAAACAGGGGCATCTGGGTCCATAGCCCATGTTGTTAAACATGATCCTGAAACCATGGATAATCATTAGTTAAATCCATTTCACCTATAACCTGCTTCACTAATCATGTCCATTTTCTTTTTTTTAAGATTCATTTATTTTTTGGCTGTAGTGAATCTTCATTGCTTTGTACAGGATTTCTCTAGCTGTGGTGAGTGGAGGCTATTCTTCATTGTCATGCACAGGCTTCTCAGTGCTGTGGCTTCTAGTGGAGCACAGGCTCTAGGAGCTCAGCCTTCAGGAGTTGCAGAGCATAAGGTCAGTAGCTGTGGCACACGTAGTTGCTTTGCCGCATGTGGGATCTTCCCAGACCAGTGATCAAACCAGCATCCCTTGCATTGCAAGGCAGACTCTTAACCATTAGACCACCAGGGAAGCCCTCTTTTTTTTTTCTTAATATTTACTTATTTTTATTTGGGTGCACTGGGTCTTTGTTGCAGCATGTGGAATCTTTCACTGAAGCATGTGGGATCTTCCCTGACCAAGGGTTGAACCCAAGCCCCTGGCATTGGGAGCACAGAGTCTTAGCCTCTGGACCACCAGGGAGGCCCCTCAAGTCCATGTCAACTGTTGCTACAAAAGGCTTGCATGTCCTCCAAGGGCATGTAGCCTAAACAATAAGATGTTTACCCGAGTGGTCTTCCAGGAAGTTGGTGTGAGCTGTGCCTAGTTTGAGCTGAGTGCGCTAAGACAGGATAGGACCACCAACCCTCCAGCTGTCACGTGACAACGTCTGCTCAGTGACCTTCTGAGGTCAGTGGGCCAAAAACTCCACCCTCAGATCGTGCTGTGTGCTGCCACATTTGAACAAGGCATATAACAAAACTACGGTTACCACTGCATTTTCCCAATCGCCTTTCCCCATGCTGCCTACATTCCTCACGCTCCTCATGCTCCCCATGTCCCAGACTGCCCAGCTTCTTAATCCCATCAATACCCCCCAGTCCCTGGCATTCTGGGAGGTGGCTGTGAGATGTGTGCTCGAATGTCTTATAAAAAAGCTCTTTCTTTGCTGCAAACCTCGATCGATGTCTCAGCATTTTGACATGATAAGCATAAGGCAAAAACTAACCTGATTAGATTAAATCTTAACTTAAAAGTCAGTTGAAATCTGTAGGATATCATTTTCAGTACCTTTTCTAACTCAAGATCAGCACTTAGGTCTCACTGGGAAGAGAAGGGAAAAACTGGGGAGGGTCTACATCTTTACTATCTGTTCTAAGAAACTTTGAAATGTTCTGATGTCCTTTTGTCAGTTTCACAAAAGCTTTCCTAATTTCTTCCAAAACACTCACTCTCTCAGGCAGGTAGAGCCTCTTGATTAACTCTAGCTGTCAGGATATGCTGGAGATTAGATGTGAAAACACTGATAGTGCTCGTAGTTCTCAGCTTTCCTCTACATAAACTAGTTGCAGTCACTGCAGATTAACTCAAAGGCTCTAGTTTTCAAATTGTTTGTTGTTCAGTAGCTCAGTCATATCCGACTCTTTGTGACCCCATGGACTGCAGCACGCCAGGCTTCCCTGTCCTTCACCGTCTCCCAGGGCTTGCTCAAATTCATGTCCATTGAATCGGTGATGCCATCCAACTATCTCATCTTCTGTCATCCCCTTCTGCTCCTGCCTTCAATCTTTCCCAGCATCAGGGTCTTTTCTAATGAGTCAGCTCTTTGCATCAGTTTTCAAGATTGGCAGCTCTCAAGTAAGTAACTTTAGTAATCTCACCAAAAATGTGAGAACTCCGTATGGGCTTTCAATTACAAAACTACATGTAAGGACCTCATTGGTTATAGTAATAAAAATTCAGGAAGTCGGCATCAAAGGAAAATAAGTATTAAGTCTTTCTCACAGACACATAAAGCAATTTTCTTTTCAAATGTTAAGTAATTGTAATCTAGATAATATGGCTACTAAATTTCTGCTCTTGAAGAAAAGGGTAGATAGAACATTCCTTTCTGAGAAATGACCACAAGGATACAATTCCCTACATAATTTCTCCTCTGTCTCCTTTGAAATGGAAATTGTGTGTTGAGAAAAGGCCTATTTGACCTAGCCACCGTTGTGATAAAAGACATCCATGGGGGCCTGTGGCTACCCCAAGCAAGTCTCATAGAGCCAGAACCTTGCTTACATTTCCCAGTGTGCAAACCACTTTCTCAGCATGCGGGAAGCGGTGGTGCTCCAACAGATGAGCCCACTACTGACTAAACACAAGAGAGAGATAAACCAAGAGACCAGTTTATTGCTTTCTACAGAACAGTATAGTGAGCTACCTATAACTAGTCTTCAGCTCAGGGAATTCCTTCCCCATAGGTTAGCCCACTTTGGAAGTCTTGTATTAGAGCAGGGGTCCTTAACTTCTGGGATCTAATACCTGATGATCTGAGGTGGAGCAGATATCATAATAACAGAAATAAAGTGCACAATAAATGTATCATTCTTCAATCATTCTGAAACCACCCCCCTGCCTAGTCCGTGGAAAAATTATCTTCCATGAAACTGGTTCCTGGTGCCAAAAAGGTTGGGGACCACTGTATTAGAGGGTTGCTTGGTAAAGTGGGGAGAGTAGCAAAGTTCAGTGTCTTCAAAACTCTCTGCTTGATTGTGAAACTGTTTTGATAACAATATACCCTGGAATAGCCATTATCAGACCCACATGCCTCCACTTACCACTTACACCTGTGTAGACTTCATCATTGTTGTTCTGTTGCTAAGTCATATCCGACTCTTTGTGACCCCAGGGCCTAGAGCATGCCAGGCTCCTCTGTCCTCCACTATCTCCTGGAGTTTGCTCAAATTCATGTCCATTGAGTCAGTGGTGCTATCTAACCACCTCATCCTCTGCTGCCCCCTTCTTATTTTGCCCTCAGTCTTTCCCAGAATCAGGGTCTTTTCCAATGAGTCAGCTCTTTGCATCAGGTGGACAAAGTATTGGAGTTTCAGCTTTAGCATCAGTCCTTCCAATGAATATTCAGGATTGATTTCCTTTAGTATTGACTGGTTGGATCTCCTCACAGTCCACGGGACTCTCAAAAGTCTTCTCCAGCACCACAATTGGAAAGCATCAATTCTTTGGTGTTCAGCTCTGTTTATGGTCCAACTCTTACATCTGTACATGACTAATGGAAAAACCATAGCTCTGACTATACAGACCATTGTAGGCAAAGTAATTAATACCTCTGCTTTTTATACACTGTCTAGATTTGCCATAGCTTTCTTTCCAAGGAGCAAGTGTCTTTCAATTTCATGGCTGCAGTCACCACAGTGATTTTGGAGTCCAAGTAAAGAAAATTTGTCATTGTTTCCACTTTTTCCCCTTCTATTTGCCATGAAGTGATGGGACCGGATGCCATGATCTTAGTTGTTTGTGTTTTTTTTTTTAACATAGACTTCATTACCTGATCTCAAGACTCCTTCCCAGTGAGCCCAGATCTGGTCTCAGAATCCTATTTAAACATCTAACAAAGTTGGGGTTTTATGGGGCTAATAAATAATGGGACTGCTGCATTTCACAACCCCAGGAGCCCTACCCACATTAGCTTCTGTTTTGTGCTCTGTGACACCCTTGGTTTTTTTGTTGTTTGTTTGTTTGTTTGTTTGTTTGTTTTAAAACCCTTCTTTCCCACCTAAGTTCTGAACGAATTAAGAAATAAGATACAGGAGACAGGCAAATCCCAATCAAAATGCTATCTTCTAATCATGCATTTTTGGAAGGTGAGGCTTTTGATTTGTGGATAAAACCCTGCTCTCACCCCATCTCTGGATTAGATAGTTACCTAGTCACTGGTAGTATTGGAAAACCACAGGCCTTCCCCACAGAACATCTCCGGCCCCCTGGACTTACAGCTTTCCAATGGGATAGCTCAGAATGCACCTTCATGGCAGTCTTAAGGTCTGATGTCGAGAACTGAGTCATCCTTCTCCTTACTGATCCCTCAGATAAATCTCTTTTTCTCTGAACCAGTGAGGGAAACCCCCAAGAACCAGGCATACTTCTCCAGTGCTGTGGTCCTTACAGTTTAGAACATGCAGCAGAATCATTGGAAAGGCTTGTTGAAACAGATTGCAACTCCCACGCCCCCAGTATCTGAATCAGTAGGTAAAGGGATAGGGCTGAACTTTGCATTTCTTGAAAATTCTCAGACGTTGCTACCTTTGTTGGTTTGGGAACCACACTTTGAGATTCATTACTATAATGGAAGCTCCCCTTTGAAATTTTTACACTTGAACATCAACAGCTGAGGAGTTACTCATAAAACAGTGCATAATTGCAAGACCTGGCTTACAAAATTAAATTGTATGACACCAGATGAAACCAGCTTTTAAAATTTCTAAACTTCTAGGCTTTCCATGAGCCTTTATAAAGCTCATGAACACCCAGTTCTTTGGGAGGAATGCACAGTATGCAGCATTTCTCAAAGTTTTTTGACCAGAAAATACGCTTTTAAATTTCCCTTCTCTAGGGAGAGGCGGGGGAAGGGGCACACCCCGTGCCGTATGTTCCACTGACCACACTTTGGGAAGCACTGGGTTGGATGAAGATTTCTTCAGTTGCATTTCAGATCTGAGTGGATCCTGAAACATGACTCTCTCGTGCTTCCTCAATTCTCTGATGCAGTCAGCACAGGTTTAATTCTGGGTCCCAAACACTGAGAACAGTACTGGGATACAAAGATGAATGACCCAGACTTGAGAGGGCTTATGCTGTGAGGGGAATGGGAGCCAGATGGTGTTGAGACGAGCTCTGCTCTGGGAACAGAAGGAAAAGCACATTCAATTGGGCAGGGAGGGGGTGAAGAAGAGCAAGGGGAATTCAGATACTTCTTGTATGTCTTCATGAGACATACAAGACATACACTTCATGCCCAGAATGTAACGGAAAGAGAGAGCTTGTGAGGTTGTCACGCTGGTGCTATGGAGTGGTGAGAACGGTGGTGGAGGGTTATAAGCAAGGTCCACATAGTGATGGTCTGAACTGCTGTGTGACATCTTGGTGTATTTTCTCAGTATTTTATAAGGTGGGTCACTGCCAGAGGGGGCTCCCCTCATCCCATTTATATTGGGTTTTAGATGGTTTGGCCCCGGAAATTAATTTCTCTGAGATGGACAACAGGGTTCAAGCAGCTTTGTTCTGAAGGTATCCTCCCTTCTTCCTCCTGCTTTTCGCCAGCGTCCAGGGGATGGGTGAGCCAGGGTGATTATTGTGGTCTCTATGTTCCCTGCTGCATAGAACTGGCTGGAAATGAAGATTTCTCTACCTCATGTGTCGCTCTGGGGATGGTGCTCATGGGTGCAATAGACCAGAACACAGGGCGTGCCCAGCCCGTTCCCAGCATGTCCTTCGGGCTGTGCCATGTGGTGACCAGATATCCCGGGGCAGCACCTGTGTGTGGGAGGACAGCATTATGGCCCCTGCCTGGATACTAGCCAGATGCTGACCTGAGCCTGCTCTTCATCTCCTCACTGGCTAGCTGAGGACAGGGGAAAAAAGACGATGAGAAGTTTATAGAACCTGTAGGTTCCCTTTATAGCCTTGACCTCAGAGAGTATCTGATGCATGTTTTCATGGGTTCGTTTGTTTGTTGTTTTCCCAGCTAGACTTGGGAATGTATTTCACAGCACATTTTGCTCATTTTTATTTTTTTAAACCAGATTTAGCAATTATACTTCACAGTACATCAGATGAAAACAGCTCTATTGAACTTCATGTAAACAGTCAGCTCTCTTCAGTTCAAATAACTCAGCTCTCCTTGGAATTGTTAGCCTCAGTGGGTAGGAATGGGAGTCTTTGTTTATTCCTGCACTGTTATGTGGATAAAAATGGCAGGTCCCCCGTTTTTATTCTGACATCAATTTGAAAGCTAAACTAACACCAACTTGTGAAATACTTGATAGGTTTTACCTTTCTAGAATCAACTGACCAAATGGGATTCCTGAAAGCTTGAAATTGGCATTTTTTTTCTTTCATACTGTCCATTCAGCACTTTAAGACTAGAAAAAGGAGGGGAAGTACCAAAAGAAATGAGATGAAGGCCCTTACTTTAAATAAACGACGCCGCTTTATTACTTCCCATGGTTGTCTCCATAATAACCCTCAGAGACCAGAAGCTTTTAGGGATTCACCGTGTGTCGTACATCATCCCCAAGGCCATTTTGGTCTTGCAGATGATTGCAGAAAAATGAATGTATTGATCAATCTCTTCCCTATTTTCAAATCTGTGTAGATAGACATGAGAAAATGCATTCTTCCAGTTAGGAGTAGATTTATGGTGATATCTCTCTTCCACCAAAGGAAGGGTAATAGTACAGAGACCAGGGATCACGTGGTTAGAGATGGTTATATGACTCCTGGACTGCTCTCAGAGGGTTTATGGTGGCCAGCTTCCCAGACTGGTGCGTATCTCAGTCCACATCTGGTGGTAAGAAGTTTATTGAGAGTCTGGATTTCGTATTTATAAAGCTTCCATTACCTGTTTTTAACTAGGTGTTAACTTGATAAAGAACTTCACTGATAGTTAGGATTGTCTTTTTCTCACTTTTATGAACTGCTAAAAATGTTTGCAAGAGTCAGAATGTGGAAGACGTTTTCTTTCCTTCCTTCCTTTCTTTCCTCTTTAAGTTATAGGGCCATATTTTTGGGGTTGGTGTCTTTTGTATTTTTTCAATTGTAACGAAATACTCAACATTTTAAAATTCATTAGCAGAAAGAGCAGAGAGCCAGGAGTGACAAAACAGACCAACACTACTTTGCTGTACAAATTGAATCCAAGTCCCAGCTCTGTCTGAAACAATTTGTCTTTTACTTTGTAAAGCATACCATTTAAGCTCTTGGAGACTGCTTCCTTATTTGAAAAGTGAGGATAAGTCTACTGTACCTGCCTCACAAAATTGTGAGGAGCTGAAGAGACGATCTTCGTGAATGCCTTTTGTAAAATGTTCGTTATACTATGGTCTCTAGGACCCAGCCGAATATTGGCTATAAGTTATTCCCTTTAGGCTCATTCGTGCAACAGGATAGTCACACCCCAATTCTATCTGATCACACATGTTCCGCCATTGGTCAATATCTCTAAAAAATTTCTTGTCTCTCTGCTCTCTCATTCATATACTCAACTTCGGTCTGAAGGCTATGAAATACCAGTTACTCAGTTTTACCGCTAGAGGGAGCACAGCCTTTTCCTTTCCTTTTTCTCACGTGTTAGTTCTACTGAGTCAGATAGCATTTACATTATGGTACCTACTGAAGCAATAAATAAGTAGAATTGCAAGTAAATTGATGGTCCATGGTCTGTGTCTCTTTGGAAAATACCTTAAGAAAACAAAATCTATCTTAAATAATTAAAACTAAAAGACATTTATATGTGTGAGTACATATATACATACAAAAGTTTGTAGAATGACACCCCAGTAACAACCAGCACACCTAGCACCCAAATCTTGGTTTCTAAATACCATCCTCCAATAAAAGAAGGCAAAACTCCTTGGTTGACTCTGGGCCTAGGGCAGAAAAAATACAGCATGAGCTTAAATCTTTTGAAACCATAACGGATGGGACACAGTTTAAAGAATTCTGACTGCTTGTCTAAACACTGGAGTCAACTTGGAGGAACCCCTAGTAGTCAAAACTGGTATCATCTGGACAAAATATATAATAATGATAATAAAACCATGTATCCAATGGATATAAACAATTGAATAAGGGATAAGAAACATCTCTTCTTACAGTATAATTCCAATTAATAAAAGAAGGAATAATGGAAATACAACATCACCATTAAGAGAACAGCATAGTAATAGTTATTACTAGCAAGACCAATCAATAATTGCTTAAATTAGTGGGTGAAAAGTTTAATAACAAACAGGGGGTTCCTTGATGGCTCAGATAATAAAGAATCTGCCTGCAATGCAGGATACTCAAGTTTGATCCCTGAGTCAGGAAGATCCCCTGGAGAAGGAAATGGCAACCCACTCCAGTATTCTTGCCTGGGAAATTCCATGGACAGAGGAACCTGGCGAGCTACATCCATATCCATAGGGTCACACAGAGTTGGACACGACACAGCGAGTTACACACAGTATACATGTAGTCTTAAAATAATCCCCTATAAGACAACTAATCATAAAGGGGAAAGCTGTAGCTTCATAATGGAGTAAACTGGACACCGCCTTTACCAAGCAATCAAAGTCAACCTCATCAGCTATAAGACATAACAACTTTCTTTACCTCTGGTATCATGCACTGAGAATAATCCAGTATCAATTCTGTGCTATTTTTGCAAAATATACATAATCTCAGCCTAAATCCTAAGGAATCATAAAACATCCCGTTGGAAGGGCATTTTAAGAATGACTGGCTCGTAGTCATCAAAGTGATGTGAAAGACTGAACTTTTAGACACTGGAGGGGATGAAGACATGTCAACAAACTGCAATGTCGGATCCTGAATTAGACCAGAAAGGAAAGGACAGTAGTGGGAAAACAAGTTCAAATAAGGTCGTACTTAATAGTTTTGTATAAAACAGTAACTGTACTGTTAGTAATTACTAGTGACTAGGGCAATGGCACCCCACTCCAGTACTCTTGCCCGGAAAATCCCATGGATGGGGGAGCCTGGTAGACTGCAGTCCATGGATTGCGAAGTCAGGCACGACTGAGCGACTTCACTTTCACTTTTCCCTTTCATGCATTGGAGAGGGAAATGGCAACCCACTCCAGTGTTCTTGCCTGGAGAGTCCCAGGGACGGGGGAGCCTGGTGGGCTGCCGTCTGTGGGGTCGCACAGAGCCAGACACGACAGAAGCGACTCAGCAGCAGCAGCAGCAGTAGTAGTTTCATGATGTTTTCATCACTGTATTGTGATTATATAGGATGTCAGTATTGGAGAAAGCTGAGTGAAGGGTATAAGTGAATTCTTAATCAAAATGAAAAACTCAAATACAGATTGAAATTAAGAACCAGGAAATACTTAAATAGAGCAGTGCCTAGCAGTACCTAGCATATAGAAAATACTAAGAGATTTACATATATTATCTCAATATAACTCTTGTCATAACTATGTGAGAAGGGTGCCATAATATCTATTTTTTTAGATGAAGAAATTGAGTCCAAAAAAAGGTTAAGTCAATTGCCCAAAGTCACATACATCTATCATAAACAATAGCAACAACCATGTATGGAACACCAGTTGTGCGCTTTTGTATATACAATATCCCATTTTTAATCGTAAAGATAAAATTGAGTCTCAGAGACTTAATGAAGTATCAAGGCCATACAGCTAGTAAGTAGCAGAGCTAAGAAGATTTAAGTGCAGGTTTGTGCTCATTTATTTAAAAAAAAAAAAAATTACTGAGCACTGTTGTATGCCAGATGGCGTGTTGGGTGGTGAAAAGGCACAGACCAAGGCAGACAAACAAGGAGACTTGGTTCAGGGAGCCCCCGAAACTCTGTGCTTCCCATAATTCTAATAATGTAGTGAGGGCTCCTGCTTATGGAACCACAGACTAGAGCCTGTTCTAGCTGGATCGAAGCCCTTTACTCCTAATAACTGGCTTTGTCACAGAGTTCCTGTATCATCCTTACAGTCCACTGCCTCCCATGGACTATGTATATATTAAGATTCAAGATGACTTTCCTGAGCCTTGGGGCTCTGTCTTGGCCAGTCAGAAAGTGCAAAGTCAGACCATCTGGCGACAGTCTATTTCTAATCCTTTCTTTCTGCCTTCTCCCGATCTATGATAAAAATTGGTTCCTTAACACTGAATTCTCTGAGCAGCAAAAGCTTCCAGCCTATTTAGTTTTTCCTGAGATTGTTTATTCTAAAATCTCTGGATGTAAATGGATGCAACTCTTGCAACAGCCATTGATATGTAATGTACCCTACAACAGAGATTATGCAATCTATATGTGTTACTTAGCAATGAAGTACTAGGCATGGAAATATCCAGTCAGAAGTGGGGAAACCCAGTCCTTGAATTACAGATCTCTTTATCTTTCCCCCACCCTATTTAAAAAGTTGTTAGTTGCTCAGTCCTGTCTGCTTCTTTGTGATCCCATGAACTGTGGCCTGCCAGCATCTTCTGTCCATGAAATTCTCCAGGAAGAGCACTAGGGTGGATAATCATTCCCTTCTTCAGGGGATTTTCCCAACCCAGGGATCAAACCTGGGTCTCCTGCATTGCAGGAAGACTCTGCCATCTGAGCCGCCAGAGAAGCCCATTCTTTAGCCCCACTGGATTCTGTAAGTCTCCCCATATGCCATCCAAGTGCAGATCTAGAGAGTGTAATCACCTCTGAGGTTCATGGGTTTTAGCAAGCCTTGTGTTGTGTGAGGACCCATTAAGCCTCCAAAGGTGCACTATACTGTAGTATTCATGTTTCTCCTTTAAACTTTTTTTCAAGTACTAATAGCCAGGTCATTCTCTTGGATCCGTATATCCAAGCCCCACATGCACTTGGGGACATGATCACCAGCCTTGAGTCACGACCTAGAACTTCAAAAGTTAGATTTCTTATCTCCCTCATTCATCTTGGGCCTGGCTCATAGACTCTAGGCTCCTTGTTGCCTGACAGCCTATTCTGTCTCTTGCCCTGATAACTATTGTGAGACATAGTTGATATAGTTGTTCCATCTCCCTGGCTCTACAACTTCCTGAGGACCACTCAAGTCAGTTGTCCTGATATTGGCCATCTCCAATAGATACTTACTCATAGACTTCAAGCTTAAGTGACTGAGAATAATGATATGGATATGAACAGTGAAGTCAGGAGAAAAAGAGGTGAAGATATGTGTGTTAAAGATAACGGAAATGGCACAACTGCTAAAAGCAAAACAGAGAGCAATCAGGAATGAAGTTTTGAGTGTGAAGCTTTTTAATGAAGCTGTGAGAACAAAGGAATGCAAGAGACTGTAGCTCAAACCAAGTGTTCAGTCGCTCCACAGACAACATGGAACTGGGGCCTGTTGGGACCAATCTAGGCTAGATGATCAGCCAATTTACCCCTCAGCTCGTTTGCATCAGTACGGATTATTGGGTACCCTTTCTGATGGGGTGGCTGTCTGTGTTAGCTGGTCTATACCCTCTACCCAATGATTGTGAAGTAGTTGAGATAATACCCTTGGGTTTATCAAATAGAATATAGTGATAGAATCCTTCTAAAGAGCTACTGCATTAATACTGAAACCATCGTTCAAAATCTGCTAAAAGATGATTGTTATATGGCCCAGCATCACTGACTCAATGGACATGAATCTGAGAAAACTCTGGGAGATAGAGGAGCACAGAGGGGCCTGGCCTGCTGCAGTCCATGGGGTCACAAAGAGTAGACACAACTTAGCCACTGAGCAAAAAACATGCAAAAGCACTCCAGAAGTAAGGGTGAGAAGCAGAATTACTAGTTACATAGAACTGAATATGGCCTAAGTCACTTCAGTCGTTTCCAACTCTTTGTGATCCCATGGACTATAGCCCGCCAGGCTCCTCTGTCCATGGGATTCTCCAGGCAAGAATACTGGAGTGGGTTGCCATTTCCTTCTCCAGGGGATCTTCCTGAGCCAGAGATTGAGCCTGTGACTCTGATGTCACCTGCATTGGCAGGTGGGTTCTCTACCACTAGCACCCATATCTCTAAGTTAAAAATAGTATGACTGGCTGGGCCCTGAAATTCCTACAAATGAGATGATTTTGAAATGTACTCTTAAATCAAGTGGAAATCTTAAACCATTGAAGGTTTCATCTAATGTTATTTTGACTGGGATACCGGAAGTGGGTATTTTTAAGTACAATTAGAAATTCTCATTTGAAGAAAACTGTTTAGAAATATGACTAGTCAACTAACTTAACACTTGTGAAGGCCAATAGGGCTATGGACATGTTGTAACTGGGCAAGAATGCTACTTGAGTTTAATCTCAAAACTCTTATGCTCAGCCTGAAGATACCATCCGCTTTGACTGTGTGGATCACAATAAACTGTGGAAAATTCTGAAAGAGATGGGACTACCAGACCACCTGACCTGCCTCTTGAGAAGTCTGTATGCAGGTCAAGAAGCAATAGTTAGAACTGGACATGGAACAACAGACTGGTTCCAAATAGGAAAAGGAGTACATCAAGGCTGTATATTGTCACCCTGCTAATTTAACTTCTATGCAGAGTACATCATGAGAAACACTGGGCTGGAAGAAGCACAAGCTGGAATCAAGATTGCCGGGAGAAATATCAATAACCTCAGATATGCAGATGATACCACCCTTATGGCAGAAAGTGAAGAGGAAGTAAAAAGCCTCTTGATGAAAGTGAAAGAGGAGAGCGAAAAAGTTGGCTTAAAGCTCAACATTCAGAGAATGAAGATCATGGCATCCGGTCCCATCACTTCATGGGAAATAGATGGGGAAACAGTGGAAACAGTGTCAGACTTTATTTTTTGGGCTCCAAAATCACTGCAGATGGTGATTGGAGCCATGAAATTAAAAGACGCTTACTCCTTGGAAGAAAAGTTATGGCCAACCTCGATAGTATATTCAAAAGCAGAGACATTACTTTGCCATCTAAGGTCTGTCTAGTCAAGGCTATGGTTTTTCCTGTGGTCATGTATGAATGTGAGAGTTGGACTGTGAAGAAGGCTGAGTGCCAAAGAATTGATACTTTTGAACTGTGGTGTTGGAGAAGACTCTTGAGAGTCCCTTGGACTGCAAGGAGATCCAACCAGCCCATTCTGAAGGAGATCAGCCCTGGGATTTCTTTGGAAGGAGCGATGCTAAAGCTGAAACTCCAATACTTTGGCCACCTCATGCAAAGAGTTGACTCATTGGAAAAGACTCTGATGCTGGGAGGGATTGGGGGCAGGAGGAGAAGGGGACGACCAAGGATGAGATGGCTGGATGGCATCACGGACTCGATGGTCGTGAGTCTGAGTGAACTCTGGGAGTTGGTGATGAATAGGGAGGCCTGGTGTGCTGCGATTCATGGGGTCACAAAGAGTCGGACATGACCGAGGGACTGAACTGAACTGAACCTGCGTAGGGGCCTCAGTTCCTGCAGAAGAACTCAAAAGCACTGTGTACAGTCCTTGAGGAGGAGCTAGAACTCTGTTTCTATCATTGTACTATTGTTTCTTGATTGCTTTTGCTTTGTCTCTGCATTTCCTCACTTCCCTAATTAGTAAAGCCTGCCCTTTGGATCTCAGAGAAGCTCTAGGAGGTAGAAGCCTTTTTCTACAAGGAAGAAACAGGGGTCACAGAAAAGGAGGACACAGGCTCTTGGGTCCCTCGTGGGACCACAGGGTGGTGTTCATTTTCAGAAGCTGTATGTGTGTGTGTGTGTGTGTGTGTGTGTGTGTGTGTGTGTGTGTGTGTGTGTGTGTGTGTGTGTGTGTGTGTGTTATGACCCCATGGACTATATCCTACCAGGCTCCTCCGTCCATGGAATTTTCCAGGCAAGCGTACTGGAGTGGGTTGCCGTTTCCTTCTCCAGGGGATCTTCCCCACACAGGGATTGAGCCCGGGTCTCCCGCACTGCAGGCAGACGCTTTACCCTCTGAGCCACCAGGGAAGCCCAGGGAAACACAGGTTAATGCTGCAGAACAGTTAAATGACCTGACAAGTACGTTCCTTAAAGGCTTCAAGCAATCACTCTTAACGTTAAGTCTGAACACAGACGGGGATATATTTAATGCTACTTTAATACCTTCTCAAACTAGTTTAAGTAATTTTCTTTTCACGGGCCATCACTTTTTCCAGACCTCAAATATTTGAATGGAAATTTTACAGGATATCAAATCTTTTAGAACAACCCCATTCACCTCCCCACTGGCACTTATTAGTGAGTCTCTGCCATTTCTGCTCTTCAACACTTACAGGGTATATTTTCTGACTTATTCCAAGACCCAGCCTTATTTACATTTACTGCAGTGTTCAGTCTAATTTCAATTTTCTATTTTATTTAACCCAATAGAGTTTTAAAATTCAAGTGTTATTTTTCCCCCCTTTAAAAGAATTTCTAGTTTCGCTGCACTGTGGTCAATGGGACCACATATTGTGTGTGTGCGTGTATGTGTTGGGGAGGGGCGTATTCCTGATCTGGAGCTTTTTATACTAAATTTTTTTTCTTTCCTTATTTAACTTCTTGATTTTTCTTTTAAAAATGTCTACTTAAAGTGTTGATGGTTTTCTCTCGAATCTTTAGCATTCTAACATCACCTCAGAATTTTTGTACTATGTTCCAGGAGACGTTCTTGACCTTATCTTTCAAATTATTCTTTCTTCAGCCACATCCAGATTAGGCTTTTAACTTAATTTACTTTGGGTAGCATTTTTAAAATTTCTGAGTAATCTTATGACTCCTCTCTGCTTTTATGGCTATGATGCATTCACAAATATCCTGAAGATAATTAAGTTCGGTTCCCTTTGATCTATCCTGTTCTTGTCTTTCTGGTACTTGAGGCTAACATCATCACCTCCCTCCTTCAGAAACACATAAATTCCAGTTCAGAAACATGGAACATTTCCTTCAGTTTGGGAAAACAGAAGGGAGTTATGTTGCAACCCAAATAGGGAAGTTTTCTAAAAAAAACTCAAGTATCCTTTACCTTTAGGGGACAGTTATTCTGTGCTCCACACACACACTTTTCCAGTCATCCTGGGCGTGGCTTTACTGTTTGTCTTTATCCTCTGCTCATAGAACTAAGAACCATACTTTCTCTCCAAGCTGAGCTCACACATGAATGTTCTTGCTTAAAGAACTATTTTCTCTACTTAACCCAGCCAACCCCTTTGAACAATAGGTGAAGAGGGCAGTAGTTTTAGAGTGACAATAGAGCATGAGGATTTTGTTACTGGCAGCCCTCTAGCTCCCTAATTATACCACCCAGGTACTGATCCATGGACCTGTTCTTCAGTTTGGCCAGGCTTGGAAAAAGCCCACCCTTCCCAGTACAGAGGGTTTCCCAGTGGTGCTAGTGGTAAAGAATCACTCGCTAATGCAGGAGGTGCAGCAGACGGATAGATCCCTGGATTGGGAAGATCCTCTGGAGTAGGAAATGGCACCCCACTCCAGTATTCTTGCCTGGAAAATTTCATGGGCAGAGGGTTTTGGCAGTCCACAGTCCATGGGGCGGCAGAGTCAGACATAACTGAGCGGCTGAACACACCTATACAGGAGACTCTCCTATAACTGTTCCAGGATACTGACTTTCTTTTTTCTGCTGCCATTAACATTATTCCGCCTTCACTATTGTCCAGAAATTTAATATCTGGTGATACTCATCTCCATCCTCCAGCACTGTTTATACTTTTCTCTCTCCCTCTCTTTTTTGTTACTAAACCTGGTTCGGCTGCTTGCTGCTTGAAAGCCAATGCTAGGGACAAGTGTTTATTGGAAAGGAAAGATGGCTTTATACAAGGAGGCTAACAACCTGGGGAGAAAGTGGACTCAAGTCCAAGAACCAACTTCAAAGATTGTGTTTGACCATGAAAGTTCTTAAAGGAAGAATCATTTGGGGAGAGGTTCAGAGGCTTTGTTATCATCCACTGTGTGCAGACTTTCTTCTGATTGGCTGGTGAGGTAACAGGGCAGTCTCCAGGAATCTTGTGCTCAGCCTGAAGTTACCATCTTCAACTTGGAAGGAGCCTTCGAGTTCCTGCAGAAGCACTCAAAGATACTGTTATAAGTATCCCTTGAGGAGGAAGCAGGACCTTGCCACATGTTTCCTTTTTCTTTTTTTAATTGGATGGAGGCTAATTACTTTACAATATTGTAGAGGTTTTTGCCATACATTCACATGAATCAGCCATGGGTGTACATGTGTTCCCCATCCTGACCTTCCCTCCCACCTCCCTCCCCATCCCATCCTTCAGGGTCATCCCAGTGCACCAGCCCTGAGCACCCTGTCTCATGCATCGAACCTAGGCTGGCGATCTATTTCACATATGATAATATACATGTTTCAATGCTATTCTCTCAAATCATCCCTTCGCCTTCTCCCAGAGTCCAACAGTCTGTTCTTTACATCTGTGTCTCTTTTGCTGCCTCGCATATAATAGCCAGGACATGGAAGCAACCTAGATGTCCATCGACTGGCAAATGAATAAGAAAGCTGTGGTACATATGCACAATGGAATATTACTCGGCTATTAAAAAGAATGCATTTGCCTCAGTTCTAATGAGGTGGATGAAACTTGAGCCTATTATACAGAATGAAGTAAGTCAGAAAGAGAAACACCGATACAGTATATTATCGCCCCTTGTTTCTTAACAGCTCCTCCTTTGTTTCTGCACTCCCTGCATCCCTCCCTTACCTGATATTCAACTGTTTGATCTGCCCTTTGGAAGGCTGAAGAGGCTGAATGAAGCCTATTACCTACAAATAAGAAACAGGACACGGAAAGGGTTTATACCTGAGAGGGCCCCACAGGGTCCTGTTCAGCTTGAAACTCCCTTTTCTTTGATACTCCTCATTCTTCCAGAAATAGAAACAAGGACAAGAATGGGAACAAAGTTTTGAATATAGAGGTTAAATATAGTCTCAGCAAGGGGACTGTTTTACCTAGAAATTTCAAGTTTCTTGCACATTCAGAACTGATGTCAAAAAAAAACAACTCTATCATTTAACCGTACTTGACTCATCTACCTAGGGTTCTGTACCCAACTCCAATGAGTGGAGAGGAGATATTCCCCCCCCCACCACCACCAACAATTTTAACACTGGTAGGTGTCTTACAGTTTAACTCAGTTCAGATGCTATTTACCTGGAGAGAGCATCAGATTCCACAGGCTAAGTTTCAGTCCCACAAGACTGTACACACCATTCCATCCCATCCCCACAACAACACAGACATACCACTTGCAAGCCCAGACTATCACCACAGGAAATTCTAAGGGTTTTAGGAGCTCTGTGCCAGAAACAAAGACTAAATATGTCTCAACATAAATCACAACGTCACACCACCCTTCCCTATCTCTCAAAACTTGTGGTTTGGATTACCATGCTGTCATTCAACAAAACTTCAGTTATTTTACATGAACTTTGACAAAAGCTAGGAAATGGGAAAGACTAGAGATTGTTTGGCCTGAAAATAGATTTCAAAAGGTAGACAACCAAGTTCATCGGTGTGGATTCTTCCAAAAGGAAGTCTATGCCTTGTTTTAGTCATATGCTTTGCTGAAACCTAATCAGACTTGCCATTAAGGGAAATGCAATTCTAGGCACACAGGCTGGGTCATGGCAACATCAACAGGACAAAATTAAGCTCCATACATGACATGAGAAAGATTGCTGTCATAAACGGAAGAGCACAAAGGTAGGCTCCATTTCATTTGTACACGTGTGAAACTGGGCAGCTATTATTCCAGGATTAAGGGTACAAGATGACAACCCCAAATGAAAGATGCGGTACTCAAAACTTCTCTTAAGGGAACAATGGGATGATGACAGCTGTAAACATGTGAAGAAGTCCAGGCATGATTCCTTTGTTTCCTTCCAGCTGGGGAAGGATTGAACATAGGAAGGCTTTAATGCAGAAATTTAGTTTCTCTACCCAAATATAATACAAAATTGTTAACTTTCCTAAAGGAGGCAAATTTTCATCCATGTTTCCAGCACAAGTTTTCAAAGAATGCAGGCATTTTTAATATCGCTTATTTTCAGTAATTCAAGTTGTCCAAAGTGGGGGGAATAGGAAGGAGAGAACCACCACACAGGGAGTAAGAATCCATAGCTAACCCAATCCCGCTTCACTTCAGAAAACGTCAACGTACACAGTGATCTGATTCTAACCACCAGTGGCTTAAGACCCATCTTGGCTTCTACAAAGGCAATTCATTCAAGCATGATTTATTGGGCCCCTGCTGTGTGCTAAACACTATCCTGACTTTGTGGGCTACTCTGATCAAGACAGGCCAGGAATCTGTCCTTGGCTTCTATTCACAAATGCAACTTTTTAAAAAATCAGCATTCATTTCTTTAGAGTACACACAGACAAGAGAGACCCCTGGCCTGGCTCTGTTCCTTTGGGTGGCCTGGCTCTGACTCCATTCCAGCCTCACCCCTGCACACTGGGCATGGAGCTATCAAGCCCCATTCAGGCATCATTTCAGGTCCCTGCCCTCAAGAATGGCCTGCTCAAACGAGGAGATCTAGGTGCAGGGTGGCCACAGGACAGCCATCTGCTGAGGTATCTGGACAAAAGTCTGAATGCATGGGCTGGGATTTGTGCACCCGTGGCTTTCCGTGGTAGGAGGAGCTCACCTCTCCCTGTACCACCTTGTTCCAGCAAAGAGCCCAAGGACTGTGAATTCCAGCCTGGCCTTCCACGTTGTTACAGAGTTAGATGTGTCCAGGTAGGAGGATAGAACATCTTTTAACAGTTTTGATTTGATTGATAACTTTTAAATATTTAGACACGTGGTATGTGAGTCCTGCAAACATGAGGGGAGAGTTAGACCTTCAAAGGTGTGGGAGGCCAGGCTGAGAGGTGACATAGCCATTCTTCTCACCCCTGGGTGTTCCCTATACCCCATCCAAGGGCTGCATAGATTGGATGTACTTCAAAGAATCTTTGTTCTCCACGCAGTCTACTCCCCAACTCGGTCACCATTTGCAGGGCATAGCCACAGCGCTCAACCATAGATTCCCAGTGTCCCGTGGGAACAATATCAACTAGAGCATTTTCCTTGCTAGTTAAGTGTGCTAGGTAAAATTCAGAGGCAACCCCCAGGCAGAACAAGGCATTCCCTCCCCACCCACTGCTAAGTGTTATAGTAAATCGCTGATGTTCTCTTTCTCCATGAGATGCAGCATTGTATTTAGAGTTGTCAGCCCAGGAAGCGACAGTACAGTGGTGTTAGACCTCAGACTAAAATGAACATACTTTTTCCCAGTGGTAGGAATTTTGCCTGGATCAGGATTTTGACCACTTACTAGTCATGTAACTTTGGACAAGTTAGCCCCCTCTGAATTTCCATTTTCTATTTGAAGATGGGAAACAGAAGACTGAATGGGAAGGAATGTAAAAAAAAAAAATCAGGAGACCAACTCATGGTAGATGCTCAGTTGTTGAGAGACTTGCCTTAACTATCACCCCACCTTTGTGTGTCTTCAAGCTTATTTCTATCCCTATCTGGCTGCACCTAATACAGTGGCCTTTCTCCTCCCCACTGCACGTCCCCCCCACACACACATCTGTGCCCAAGGGCGGCTGGCAGTGTCAGAGGTTTCAGCCCACCTGTAAAATACCATCCTGAACCTGTTTGCTCATCAGTCTTCAATATCTGGAAGAAAATCCACTAGAACAGAAAAGTGCTGGAGGGTTTGAGGGCCTGCTATATCTGGAACAACAAACACTAATGCAGATGAAATTGAACTTTGCTGAAACTCCCACCCCAACAATGAGAAGGTGTCAGGCATGAATGCACTGCATGGCCCCGGGGTACAGACCACAGGCTCTGGACTCAAGACTAGCAGGGGCTTGGCTTTGTCATCTGCTTGGTGTGTGCATTTGGGCAACTTAATGTCTTCGAATAATCATTTCTTCCTCTGTAAAATGGGACAAAAGTCAAAAGAGATTTAAATGACCTCATTGAAGACCTTACGTCAGTTTCTCGTAGCTAGTGAACTTAAAACTGTTTTTGTTGTTTTTTTCTTTAATTACAGTGGTAGGAATATTATTGATAATAATGATAAATTGCACTGTTCATGTGGTAAGAGTTTGAACAATATGTCATCTAACTGCAGAGGCTTCATCTGCCTATGGAGGGTAAGAGGTAGAAGTGAAGTTAGAAGATGGCCCTTGATCTGGGCCTGGAGGGACACGGATGACTTTGCCAGGTAGCAGGGAAGAAAGTAAGGGCATTTCAGGTGGAGAAGGTCCGATACTGTGATGCTGGAAGTGATGATGGCCCAGTATTCTCTGAGTGTGGTAGATGAGGCCAGAGGACAGAGAGGCAAATTTGGAAGGACCCAAGGGTTGGCAGTGCCATGCTAGGAGAGCAGAATAAATTACCCTGTAATATGATGCTTACTACTATTTTCTCAGATAAAAACCAGCAATGATACAAACTGAAGGGAAGGCCAAAGTTTCTTATGCATAACATAAATCCTGAGGCAGATTGTGGAAAGCACTTTGTCATGATCAATATTACTGCTGCATGGGACCCACAAGGGACTAACCCCTAAGAAAACAAGCTGTCTTTGGAGCTCAGTTAGGGCTACAGAGAAGCCAAGAAATTCAACAGCTAAATCTTGACTTGGAGAAACTATTCATTTGTGAGACAATATATTTCTCAATTCTTCAAAAAAAAAAAAAAATTAAAAGGCCTTGGTAGATTATCAAGAGATTCAGCATGTGTAAGCACAAATGCATAAATATACAAGAACTTCTCAAAAAAAAAAAAAAAACTGGAAGAATTTTCCCAAAAAGGTATTTGGTTGGGGAGGGGAGGGTATTAGATTTTTCTTTTTGTATTTTGCAGCTGCAGCAGAATAACTTAAAAAAAAAAAAAAAAAAAAGGCACTGTGGCCAGCCAACTTCCTTTCCAAACATTTGGTCCTGAGCAGCTCCTGCAAAAAATAGTCAAGTGTAATAGACGTGTAGGAATGTAGCGATCCATTTGCTTTATTTCTCCAAAATTATTGCTGATTGCAGATTTGGGGGAGGGGATGTGTGGGAGAAACTGGCCGCTTTATTTTTGCTGGGTCTCGTTTGGCCTGGGAATGCATTTCCAGGACATTCTACCTTTCTCTGCTGAGCAGTTCATCCGGGTCTTTCCTCCTGCCCTGAAGGTTTGATGGTTGAAGGAAATAGTCGAAGCATATTTTTGCTCTTTCGTAACAACAGTAATGATATATCATAGGCAGCAGGCCAGGAGATCTTCACCTAGAAGGAAAACACAGATTAGCCAGAGGTGGTCCTGGAATCACCATTAGTTCTAATCAGCTTTTATGAGTGATTCAGAAATTAACCAGTCATGTGTTGATAAAGTACAAACAAAAGTAATAAAGTAAGATTTATATGTATTGACATAGAAGGATGTCCAGGATATATGTGAGAAAAAAGTGCTGAAAAATATGTATAGTGCGATCCTGATTTTATGATTCACAAGGGAAACAACAAACTCTGTGTTTGCCTAGGCAGGAAAAGCTGTCTGGGATGATATATAGTGTATTATATACCAGGCTCTTCACTGTGATTATGCTTCCAGGGAATGGATAAGAAGAAGGAGGAAGGAAAGAGGGGATCTGCTTTCACATGTTTCACATAAAAAGTATTTTTTGTGTTAAAAACAAAAGACAGAGGCTTTCCTGGTGTCTCAGTGGTAAAGAATCTGCTTGCCAATGCAGGGCGACACAGGTTCAATCCCTGGCCTGGGAAGATACATACCCACGTTCCCTGGGACAACTAAGCCCATGTGCCGCAAGTGCTAAAGCCCTTGCACCTACAGCCCGTGTTCCACAACCAGAGAAGCCACCACAGTGAGAAGCCCGTGCACCAGAGCGAAGAGCAGCCCCTGCTTGCCGCAACCAGGGAAAAGCCCACAGGCGGCACAAGGACCCTTCACAGCCACAAACAAATGAATAAATGTGCCCAGAGGACTTTTTAAATAAATAAAAGGCAAATGCTGCATAGTAAAAAATCGTTTGAAGAGATTTCATGATATTTTCGTTCACTTTTGGAGAATTCACTGTAAAGTATCTCTAAGTATCAAACATGCAACTCATAGCATTAATATTATCCTCCACAGATAGTCACTTCCCTTAGTTACTTAAAATGACTGTTCAGTAAACAAGGAGGAAGAGGTCTAAGGTATTTCAGATTGCGCTTCCCAGTTCTTTTGTGCTTGGGAGGGCTTATTTTTCTGAGCCCGTGATCTCCACACAGATGTTTTTTTAGTGGGTCAGCCTGGTCGTAGAGTCAGGTGCTCCAGGTGATGTACTGGTTTTGCTGTCCTTGTTCAGTCCCTCAGTCGTGTCTGCCTCTGTGACCCTGTGAACTGCAGCACTCCAGGCTTCCCTGTCCTTCACTGTCTTCAGGAGTTTGCTCAAACTCATGTCCATTGAGTCGTTGATGCCATCCAACAATCTCTTCTTCTGTCACCCCATTTTCCTCCTGCCTTCAATCTTTCTCAGCATCAGGGTGTTTTCCAATGAGTCAGCTCTTTGCATCAGGTGGCCGAAGTATTGGAGGGTCAGCTTTGGCATCAACATATTCATCACCTTCCAATGAATATTCAGGATTGATTTCCTTTAGGGTTGATTGGTTTGATCTTCTTGCTGTCCAAGGAATTCTCAAGAGTCTTCTTCAGCACCATAGTTTGAAAGCATCAATTCTTTGGTGCTCTGCCTTCTTTATGATCCAACTCACATTCGTGTATGACTACTAGAAAAACCATATCTTTGACTAGATGGACCTTTGTCAGCAAAATGATGTCTCTGCTTTTTAATATTCTGTCTAGTTTTTTCATAGTTTTTCTTCCAAGGAGCAAGCGTCTTTTAATTTCATGACTGCAGCCACCATCCACAGTGATTTTGGAGCCCAGGAAAACAAAGTCTTTCATTGTTTCCATTTTTCCCCCATCTATTTCCCATAAAGTTATGAGACCAATGCCTTAATTTTAGTTTTTTGAAGGTTGAGTTTTATGCCAGATTTTTTCACTCTCCTTCCTCTTTCACCTTTATCAAGTGGCTCTTTAGTTCCTCTTCACTTTCCGCCATAAGTGTGATGTAATCTGCATATCTGAGGTTATTGATATTTCTCCTGGCAATCTTGATTCTATCTTGCGCCTCATCCAGTCTGGCATTTCAGATGATGTACTCTGCACAGAAGTTAAATAAGCAAGGTAACAAGATACAGCCTTGATGTACCCCTTTTCCAATTTGGAACCAGTCTGTTGTTCTGTGTCTGGTTCTGTTACTTCTTGACCTGCATACAGATTTCTCAGGAGGCAGGTAATGTGACCTGGTATTCCCATTCTTGAAGAATTTGCCACAGTTTGTTGTGATCCACACAGTCAAAGGCTCTTGTGTAGTAACTGGTAACTTGCAGCAAGTGATTGTTGCTCTTCCTAGGGTACTAACACGGAGAAGACATTGGCACCCCACTCCAGTACTCTTGCCTGGAAAATCCCATGGACAGAGGAGCCTGGGGGCTGCAGTCCATGGGGTTGTTAAGAGTTGGACATGACTGACCGACTTCACTTTCACTTTTCACTTTAATGCATTGAAGAAGGAAATGGCAACCCACTCCAGTGTTCTTGCCTGGAGAATCTCAGGGACAGGGGAGCCTGGTGGGCTGCCGTCTATGGGGTCGCACAGAGTCGGACACGACTGAAGCGACTTAGCAGCAGCAGCAGCAGCAGGGTACTAACGAGCTCAGCATCACAGGTGGCACTGGGCTGAAGAGTTTGCAGTCTATCTCCATAAATCTAGAATGTGACGCCTTTCATGAAGCAGCTCACAAGTCTGATATGATTCCAATCCACAGCATCACCCAGGTGCTCAGAGTGGTGAATGGGGGCATTTTCATTCTTAGTTTGTGTCCTGCTCTTGCTGAGTGAAACAAAGAAATTAATTGGAAAAACACAGGAAAATGAGCTGTCCAAGGACTGCATCGTAAGGACCATGTCTTCAGGAATAAGTTGGCTCAGTCATTTACCATCCTTGTGTTGTTCCTTCTGGGGTAAAGATTCTGAGAGGCTGTGATTAGGGCTCCATATTCACACTCAGCTAAGGGGAGGGTCACTGCTCAAGGAAAATCAAAGTGCTCTCCCCAGGTGGAAAAGAGAAAGGACACTGGACAGACAAAGAGTAACACATGTCGACTATAGCAACACGTGAGGTTGGTTAAACACACATTCCCCTGTACAGGGAAGAAGGCATTCTTGAAAGACTCATCACCCTTCCAGATGTCAATTGCCTTCTTGCCACATGGATCATCAGTTTTTTCAGATGGGGCACCCTTCAGAATTTGGTGCAATGGTTAAGGGATCCTCAGGACTAATGACATTCTTTCCCTTTAATCAACGGATATCTGGATATTTTACACCAGTGTCTCTCCACAGTGCAGCACTAGCATGTAGGATGGTATACATCCTTGTTGTGAGGGGTGCCCTATGAATTGAGGGGGGTTAGCAGAATCCCCAGCCTCTAACCTCTAGATACCAGTAACACATCCCTCAATACCAGTCTTGATGATCAAATATACCTCCAGGCATTGTCAAATGTCCCCTAGGACAAAATTGACTTTTGTTGAGAATCCTTGCTTTACCAAGATAAATGCACTGTCACACATCCCCAACCCTGAGGACCTCCAAGCCCTAAAGATGCTGCAATGTGCCCTGATGGTGCTCCTGCTGGCTTCTCACGTCTAGGCACCGGCATATGCCCTCTTCAAGCCTAGAGTATCTGTCTGCTGAACCACTAACCAATCCTACTATAAAAAGAAGCCCACCTCTATAGAAAGGGCTGGGTCGAAAACAAAAGAAAGGAAATGACCTAGTACAATCAATGGCTTCAGAGAAACAAAGCTGGTGAGACAGTTACGATGTCTTTAGAGTCAGGATATGTTTTAAGAACCATATTACAGCTTTACATCAAGCATATTGCCCTTGTGTGAAGTTATGGATGAAATATTTAAATGCTTCTCTTCCTCAAAACCAAGGCAAATTTTCCATCTGCCAAAATAATAAATCCCTTATTTTGAGAGGTCTCTGGTACTTGGGCCTCAGTAAACATTTTGAGTTAATGGAGCAAAACCAAGCAAAGCACTTGGCAGTACACCACTCTTTGTTCATGCCCACCCATTGTCAGGGAATATTCCCAACAAGGTGTGAAATAGAAAGCCCTGCCCACCTCTTCCCTCGCATGTGTCTTTTGGACACATAAACAAATACAGATGTGGCTCTGCCCTGTCTGGTACTGGGAGTTAGATCAGCGCCAAATTCCATTTAACTAGCTTACACATAGCTCGCCAGAATGTAACTCTGCCCTGCCGAGAGCTGCTGAGGATCCCTCTTCACAGGTTCACCTCCAGAGGTCTGATAAGACTAGCTTAATCTTCTCATTCCAGAAAGGATGTTTTCAGTTAGATTTTTTATTTTACCCTCACTACATCATTTCCGTCTGGTCTGAAATAGACAAAAGGAATTTATTTAGGGTGGAAGACTTCTAAATCCTCCTTAGGTAAAGTGTGGTTTCCTAACATCTCAGGCACTGGAACCTTCTTAGCACTGCTTCCAGGGTGGGAGGCAGCCCTGAGAGTCACCAGGACTCCAGAAACTATGTTTCTAAACTGATTGACAGCCTTAAGCTTCCAAAGTAAATTTCTGAAACCCAAGCAATTTTTTCGTAGACATGTGAAACTTCAGAATTCCAAAGGGAGAAGTCAGCCTTATTTTTAAAATAAACTTTTAAGTTTGAAAACAAAACCAGACAAGCAGTGCAGAAAGACAGCTCTAGATTGAATCTCGAAGTATGTCTTTGTCTGGAGCCTCTCTCCTGACTCCCAGCCGCAGCCTCTATTCTAGTCCTCATCTACACTGTCAGGATGACTTCACGGCCAGTGCCTTCCCACTTAACAATATCACCTTCTCTGATGCACATTACAGGTTGCTGCCATCATCCTTTCCATAAAGCCACTCCAGATTATGTCACTCTTCCACTTGAAATGTCCATCCCTATCGCTGCACACAAAAATAAAGCCCGAACTTCTGGCTATAGCATTCAAAGCTGTGTAGAATCTGGTCCAGTTTCTTTCTCTAAGTTTTTCTGTCTTCTGTCTTATGTGCAAGACAAACAAGATTCTTCAACTTCCCCTGAACCAGAAATCTACTCTTCTACTTCCATGCCTCTGTTAGGGCCAGCTTCCTGGGTTTGTGACATGTGCAGTCACATGCTGAGGACCATGAGCTTGGTTTAATAATCTACTGTTGCCATGTTCAAGTTCTTAAATATTTTCTTTTGTGTTGTACATATTGGATGAAGTCCAGTGAGTGGATGGAGCATTCAAACAAGCAGAGAAGATACCTTACATGCGCATCTGTACCCGATGACTTCCTGTTTGCATTAGTGTGGTGCCCTGCCCTCCCAGTATGGAAATCTGACCCCACAATGAGTGTGGAGTGGGGGTGGGGGTGTCCATGGCAAACATGTTACCCAGCTCCTGCTGCTTAGTCACTTCAATCATGTCTGACTCTCTGTGACCCCATGAACTGTCACCGGCCAGGCTCTTCTGTCCTTGGGATTCTCCAGGCAAGAATACTGGAGTGGGTTGCCATGCCCTCCTCCAGGGGATCTTCCCAACCCAGTGATCGAAGCCGGGTCCCCTGCATAGCTGGCAGATTCTTTACCACTGAGCCAACAGGGAGGCTCTAAACGTGTAACTGTATGACTGATCAATTATTGTGCAGATAGCCCCAATAACCAGAACTTGCTTCACACAAAACAGATTGTAGTGTTCTTTAAAAAAAAAAAAATGATTGAGGAACACTATTATATTCCTGTTCATGCTTGTTCCCTGGATTAGCCAACTGCTTATGCTGAAAATGATGACACTGAAAGTAAAGACAGAGTAGTCCGTGATTCCTTCTCCTTCCAAGCTTTCCTTACTCATCAGAAAGCTGAAGTCAAGGAGAAACACCTTCCCTGTGACTTTTCGATAAGGTTTCACCAATAATCTAATAGGAAGAAGCCAAGATGACTTCACAATCGTGCTGTAGTCAGGGCTGTGTATGATGGTCAATATGATGTTTCAGTGACCAAGGAGTCAGTGGTACATAATTCAAGTCACAGTATGACTTTATACATTCTCATTTTATCTTAACTTGCTAAGTCCAGACAAAAGATCCAATAACAGTGTTTTTGGTTCTTTTGGTGTACTGCGTTCTGGGTAACCTTAGTTTCCATTGTGACCTTAACTGTAGACCCTTTGATAAACAGGCCAGACGCATCTTGCTTTATTTCTTCCAATGTGTATTACAGTGGTAAAGAACTCCCCTGCCAGTGCAGGAGATGCAGGTTCCATACCTGGGTTGGGAAGATCCCCTGGAGAAGGAACTGACTAACCCACTCCAGTATTCTTGCCTGGAGAAGTCCATGGACAGAGGAGACTGGCAGGGTACAGTCCCTGGGGTCGCAAAAGAGCCAGACACGACTTAGTGACTGAACAACAACAATAACAACAACAAAAACAACAACAAAATGTACTACAGGAAACTCTTGAATGCAGCTCACTCCTAATCAAGTCCAGGCACCAAGCTGAGACTGGGCAAACAAAGGCAAATTTAGATACAGTCCCGGCCATGAGGCAGGGGGAGAAGGAAAAGGGAGAAGGAGGACTGGCACACCGAGGGACAAGGATACCCCCGCTTGATGCCCAGTGTAGGATTTACAGCTACAGTGACCCTCAGACATGGAGCACTCATGTCCATCTGTCACTGTCTAATCAAAACACACACGGGCTAGGACTCAAGCACACACAAGGCAAGGGAGAGAGATGAGTGAGTGTACTGCCCCTCGTCTTCGCAGCCTAGCCCAGAGCTCAGAGAAAACCTGTTAAAGAACTTCTGGGAGAGCAACTCCTGAACTAGATATAATAGCAGATTCACCGTATACAATTGGCCAGATTCAAATATCCTCGTAGATTTGAGAGCAAGGGGTGGAGACTGCAAAAATTTCACTGTTGGTAACTATAAGATTTTCATCTACTTCAAACTGAATTCTTTATATGTTCCCTGTGATTTGATTAAATCTATTTGGTAAGTGTGGACTTACATGGAACAGGAATTTTCTAAAGACTGTTTTATCCAATAGGTGTTTGCCTGAAGGTGGAAGGAGATAAACCTGATGGTTTTTAGTTTGGTTTGAATTGGGTGACCTGTGTTTAAGAGGTTTATCTTTCTAACTTCTGTCCCTAAGACTTCTTTTGTCAAATTTATTTGAGCAAAGAGTTTAGCATTTAAGGTATACCTATAGTCAATTCTTTTTAAATGGGCAATAATCCCATTACAACTTTCTAAGCTTGGGCTTTTATTTCTTTAGCAACTTTTTAAACCATCGCATTACATAGATAATATTCTTCAATTCTACTTTGCTTTTATACATATCAGACATTGGAGAAGATATCCAAATCTAAGGGAGGCAAGTTAGCATGGTTAAGGGCATGAGGTATGAAAACAGCTGAATTCAGACTTGAACTTTTTCACTACTCTCTGAATATCCTTACTTCCTTGTGCCTCACTTTCCACTTTGGTAAAATGTGTATATTAATAACTACTTCAGGAAGTTCTATAAATTAAATCAGAAGATACAAGTAAATTATATAGGGAAATAAGTTATATAAAGCACGATAGCCTATAACATGCTATTCATTATTTGATTAGTATTATCATCTATGTCTCCATGTGAATGTATGCTCAGTCATGTCCAGCTCTTTGTGACCTTATGGACTATAGCCTGCCAGGCTCCTCAGTCCATGGGCTTCTCCAGGCAAGACTACTGGAGTGGGGAGCCATTGCTTTCTCCAGGAGATCTTACCAATCCAGGGATTGAACCCTGTCTCCTGCATTGACAGGCAGATTCTTTACCAATGAGCTGCACTCTTTCCATATTCCTTATAGCTCTGAAAGTCTGAGCCTAGGGTATTTGCTCATCACCTTATGCAATCACTTCCAAAATATAAGTAAGCCTCATGTAGTACCCACTTCCTATGGTGGGGTGGAGACAGAAGGAGCAGACTGGTAGGAAATGAACATCCTCAAATCTAAGATGTTTGTCAGGCCCATAGGCTGGAAGTAGTCCCGTATTTCTTGAGACTGTAAGATATACAGCCCAGAAAGTAAAAGAATTCACATTAGTGCAGGGAAAGGAGTTCTCAAAAAAAGTTGAAGCTAGAATATTATCACGGAGAAGGCGATGGCACCCCACTCCAGTACTCTTGCCTGGAAAATCCCACGGTCGGAGGAGCCTGGTAGGCTGCAGTCCATGGGGTCGCGAAGAGTCAGACGGGACTGAGTGACTTCACTTTCACTTTTCAGTTTCATGCATTGGAGAAGGAAATGGCAACCCACTCCAGTGTTCTTGCCTGGAGAATCCCAGGGCCGGGGGAGCCTGGTGGTCTGCCGTCTATGGGGTCACACAGAGTCGGACACGACCGAAGCGGCTTAGCAGCAGCAGCAGCAGCAGCAGAATATTATCAAATAGATTCTCTGGAGGCATCTGTTGAACACCGCCTAACAGGATATGGCTTAGTCACTTTTCCACATTACTTATCAATCCACAATAGAAATATTACATAAATGCCACTGGGGCAACTCACACTAAAAAACTGAGTGTGTGTGTACTGTAGCTTCAGGTGAATCCGACTCTGTGAGACCCAGTGGACTGTAGCCTGCCAGCTTCCTCTGTCCATGGGATTCTCCAGGCAAGAATACTGGAGTGGGTTGCTGTGCCCTCCTCCAGAGCAAGTAAACTGGCTTGCCTGATGTTTTTACTTTCCAGGGGTTCCTCACTACTTAGAGCGTGAACCTCTCTGGAAGTATGGTGAAGCCCATGAACGCCTTCTCAGAATAATGTTCTTAAATATATAAATTAAAATATGTAGTATGATAAAGGAAATCAATTATACTGGAATAGTTACTAAAATATTCATTCTGAAAAGACAAATTTCTGAGAGTATCATATGGGTAGCCTTCATGGTTAAAAAAAAAAAACAAAAAAACAAAACCTAGCAGCAGACCTAGAAACTGTAATCCTCAAAAATGAATGGGCATAAATGATACTTAGAAATATTTGTAATAACCAGAACATGGCATGAAAGTAGCTATGATTTCAGTTAGTGATAAACTCACAGGTACTGTTCCTACTACTGTCGTTGCTTACCCATATTTATGGAAGGAAATGATAAGTTTCATGAGAAGGTTAAGGAAAATAAGAATTTTGTTTTCTCATGTGAGGCCACAGACCCCAGATTAAGAAGATTTGATTTGGACAAATGGAACCAAAGAGAAATAGGCGTTTTCCTCAGTATATGCTTTTCCCTTATAATCTACTACATACTCCCTGGAGACAGTGCTTCTCAGTGATATCTTTCATGATTTCCCCCAGTTTCCTTTGGGTTTCGAGCAGGAAGCTCACCTCAACAGCCTGAAGAGAACAGGGAGGCTCCCCAGCAATGGCCACAATTCCTCTGCAGCCAGTATCTAATCTGTTTCTTCTGCTTTTTCTGATGTGGACAAATGATGTAGACCTGGTCCTACAGATCTCCCTGAACCCCTGATCTCTGCTATTGACCTTTAATTAGCATTTGAGAGAACTGTGAGGAACAAGATGCTTATCTGTCTCATTCGTGTGGGAATCTCAGCGGCCACACATCCTGGGGACTGCTTTGTGGAGGGGAGACGTTAGACCCTTCTGCTGCCAACCCAGCAAGCTTGGGTATACTCAGTGCTGGCTCTTCAGGGACTGGAACTCTCCGTTTGATGCTCCAGACCCCTTCCCATGTCAATGGATCGCGGTGCTGACTTTGGCGTTTGCCTAAATATCTTTAAAGGGACTACTTTGGAGGGAGACTAAGCCTGGCCATGGAGCTTGATGAGGGTATCTGAAGACTTTCCCCTTTGCTGGGTGACCTTCTCTAAGTGCCATATTGCTTGCCCTATCATCTTAGGACTCACCTTCTAATCCTCACCAGGTATTTGGGGTCCCAGGGTCTGTGGCAGCAGCTACTGAGTCCTGACCAGAGGTTGCACATATGCCCAGGACCTTCCCTTACTCAACCAAAACCTATTCCACTGCCTGCTGTCTAGTTTTTTCGGGGATCTGCTTTCAACTTCCCAAGGTGAGCTACTTGCATAGTACAAGGTGAGGTGTTGGCTGATGGCAGATAGTTGATCACTGGAACAGGAGTGCTTGCTCACACTGTAGGTAAAGAAATGCTCCATTTTGGTTGCTGTATTTAAAGAAGTCACACTAGTGGTGACCATTTAAGGGTCACCTTAACTGGTGAGACTGTGGCAAAGGGAATAAAGGAAAAAATATGTCTGGCCTAAATCTAAACAAAACCAAAGAATCTGTAGTCCCAATCAGAACAATTTTGAGAGTGAAAGGTGGCTCTGTTAATTATTGCAGAACAATAGGCATAAACTGTGGTGTTGGATGATCCCTTAGAAGGTGGTGAGTATGCAAACTGTGTCTGGGAAAAATGGTTCGTAGTTATCATCCTGCTTAACAAGGTTTGTGACTCATTAAGGTTAGCAACCAGTAGCGTGTACACACTCAGAGGCAGGTGGCATCATGGAGTCAAGTGAGATGAAATTTTCACTCCAGAATTTGACTGTAATCGCAAACAAGTTATTTGCCTCTTAAGGCTACTGTTTCACTCGTTTAAGAAAAGAAGAATAATTCCTTTTTGACAGGTGTATACGTAAGAAGGCCCCTGTCACCAACTGATTAAGTGTATAGATAACTATGTATAAATATCATTTCCCACTTTATCCTCATGATACTTCTTCCCTCTAATTTTTGTGCATTGTTAACGACCATTTTATATCAAGATTAAATTACAAAAAAAATCACTCATAATTTCACCTCCCTAACACATTCTTGCCCTCCTTCTTAGTTTCTATTTTTTAGTGACATAGGCCTGCCTAAGGTTTGCCATCTGCATATATTTCCCACTCTTTTATTTTCATAACAAGAGTTTATCAGATTGTACCATAATGTATCTTGCTCTTAACTATACATTCCAATTTAATATTTTAAGTAAAATTGTAGTAGAGAGATTTATCTTTTCTCTATTCAGTAATTTCCTTAGAAGCATTCCAAAATGAAATTCAATTTTTCAAAGAATATGAACATTATTACCAGTCTTGTGTAGAACCAAACTTTCATATAGCTATTAGATTAATTTATACTAACCTGATCCTTTGAGACTATAACTACACTGTAATCTGTTCAACATTGAAAATAATTTTTTAAATTTAAATTTAGTCATGAATCGGTACCTTGACTTGGTTTAATTTGAATTTTTTTTATTACCTGCAAAGTTGAATATGAATAACTTTTAATCTGTATGACATTAACTTTCTTTTATGCAAATTATTTTGTCCTTTTCTCATCAATCTATTGATTCTGATTTTTGGTTTATTTGTTTGGCTGGACTGAGTTTTCTTTGCTGTGCACCATCTTCTCATTGCAGTGATTTCTCTTGTTTCAGAGCATGGTCTCTAGGACGAGCGGGGCTTTAGAAGTTGTGGCAGACCGACCCCCAGGACATGTGGGATCTTCCTGACCAGGGATTGAACCCATGTCCCCTGCATTAGCAGGCGGATTCTTAACCACTAGAACACCAGGGAAGCCTGATACTTTTATAAGTAGAGGTTTTTCACAGTATTAGTGATTGGTCTTATTTCTTTTACTTCTTTTCATCCTTGATCATAAAAACTAACCCTTTATAAAATCAAATATTTGTGTTAAAATCATTAAAAATTAGAAAAAGTACACAAATCACCACTGAAATTTTAGCATGTCTTTGTCTTATTTGTAAAAGTTGTGTTAAATAGTTTTGTCTGATGGCAAAAGTAATGTGTATATTGTACAATATTCCACCATATGGATGTATCATAATTATTTCCCCAGTGCTAAACATTTAGGTGGCTCCCAGTTTACCACAAATAATATCTTTCAGACTATTTTTGGATGTAAATCCTTCCCTGTTTGCAAAGTATAGAATATTGACTGTAGATTCTAGGTATACATTGCTGATTTGAATTCCAGAAAGCTAAGATCTACCTACAATCCCATCAGGGTTTATCTGGCTGTCTCACAAAACCCTGCCCTGCAGTGAGTAAAATTTTTTCTTAATCTTTCCAATTGTATAAGTAAATGTACATATTGTTAGAATCTGCATTTCTTAGATTACTAGTGAAGCTGCAAATATTTTCAGTATCTATAAATATTTTTATAAAATTATAATATACATTATTATATTTAAGTATATATATTTATATAATATAAAATTGTATATACATATTATAAATATCAATACTATAAATATGTTTAATAGTGTTCACCTTTTGATTTTCATTTTGAGACTTTAAGAGCTTTTTAAGAATTAAGGATATTCTTTGTCATTTGCTACAAATGTTTTCTTCTAGTTAATCCTTTTAGTTTTATTTCTTCTTACATCCTGATTTTTGAATTTGCGTGTAATTTTTTCTAGGCCCTAGGACTTATCCCCGTTACTTTTGAGATTAAAAACCCTTCCAGTCATATCAATAACATTTACCTATATTTTCTTCTAGTTTCCTGACTTTATTTTTTAATATTCCTTAATTTATTGAACATCTGATACGAGTGGGAAAATTCAACATTAAATTTGAGTAGTTCATCAGTTTCTATGACACTGCTTATTTAATCATATTTCTTTCTCTACTGAATTATCATACTTTATTCAGCGTATATAAGCTCCCAGACATTCTATAGTCACTTTCTGAACTGTGTTCTGTTCCATTCATCTTTTTATGCTTGGACCAGAAAGAAGCGATTTACAAATCCACTTTAATACCTTGTTAGGCAGATATTCTCTTATTTTTCAAATCGTTATAGCTTTTTAAACACACATTTACTCAAATGTCAAAGCTAAGGTTCCATTTTTTAGTTGCTCTCTTCCTAATCCTTCTGGAAACTTCATTACACCGGTTAATTAATCCGGGAATACAGTGTCTCTCAGTTTTTCAAGTCTGCTTTTATGTCTCCTAGTGCAAACGTTACAATTCACTTCACACATTTTTTTTGCTAAAACAATTCTCAGGTATCTTCCATGTTTGCTATTGTAAGTGGGATCCTTTTATTTGATTCTGTCTTCTGTTTCTGGGATAGGAAAGAATTCATTTTTGTATATTTCTCTTCAATGCAGCCTATCTACTGGGCTTGCTTTTTAATTATAAGCAGTCATTACCAAACTTGTCTGCATGTTAGAATCACCTAGGGATCTTGAAAAATTCTCAAGCGCAGGCCACACCCCTGACCAAGTAAACCCCATTCTGTGTGGTGAGGCTCTGCTCAAGCTTCGGAGCTTGACATTCCCCTGTCGATTCCAGGTTGTAGGTGAATTTTGGAATCCACCACTCTAAACGATTTTCTGCTGATTCTCTTCTGTTTTGAAGGGTATCATCTGACTGATGAATAACAGTAATTGTATCTTCTCATTTACAATCACTACATCTCTTTTTATTTAATGCTGTATTGTACTATCCACAGATTTTAAAAGTGTTAAATAAAAGCAAGTATCTACATGATCTCTTTCATGGGAGTAACTAATATCTTACCACTAGACACAATGTTAGGAATGTTATATAGAAAATTTCTTCTGTCAAGGAAGGATCCTCATTAACAGTGAACAAATGCAAACCATTTCCTTTTTTTATTCTAAGTGTTTACTGCGTTTTACATGTATTATCTCCTCTCTGTATTATACTCTTAAGACTTTTTAAGCTCCGTCTTTCTGTTATTAGGCAGAAGCTCTTAGATTGCCTACGGGGAGTTTTCAATTGTTTCCTTTCAAATTTATTTCTTGTACTCACACGTTGGTATCTTGGAGCAATTGAATATACTTCTATTTACTTTTTATTTTAAAGTTTAGCTCTTTAACCAGTCAATAATAACAAAATGAATATTCAAATCGTGAAAATCATGAACCTGAGGACGTGATGTGATTAACCTATGACTGGTTGCCGCACTAATTAGATAAGCTGTTAATCTACAGGATCACACAATCTATAGGATAACACTATAGATTGTCACTGATCTTGAGGTGGTTATTCGTGTGTCGTGCAGGTGAAAAAGAAGACCTCAGACATGTGTGAAGTCCTCACAAACCTCTGATGAAGTGCCCCTCTTCTCCCTGGTCACTGCCAATCTTGCAGATATTGGCAGGTGAGGGCTGTAACTGGTTGCTTTGACGGCTTGATCAGAGTCTGATGACCCAACAACCATCAGCCTTAGAACCTCTAGACCCTGAGTTGCATGTGGCTCCTCCAGCTCTGCTATAGTCACCCAAAGGGGGTCCCTGGCAGGATCCCTGGCTCTCAATTCCACTCTATTCCGGTTCTTCCCTAAGAGAGCCTCTACCGTCTCCCAGGGTGTGCTGAGCCAGGGTTCCCTCTCCTGTGTCGGTAAAGGAAGGAACCACCTGCAGGCAGCTGCCTCCAGAGGCCAAAACAAGAGTCCTCAGGCCCCTCACACCACTCAATCCCTGCTTCTCTCATCCCAGCCTTCAAAGCCAAAAGAGGAGAGGCTAGAGCACAGGTCTCTAACCTCCCACACTTTCAAACTCTCTCCCCTCTTCCCTCTTTCTTCCTTCCATATCCTTGAGTTGGAAACATAAGCTCTTACTTACCCTGTCATCTCCTATCAAAGAGCATCATCCCATGGCCCAGCTGACATTCTGTGGGAGAATTCTGAGAACAGCCAGCCTGGCTGGATTCCTTTTTATACCAAAAGGAAAGAAAAGAAAGACTCTGAAGCACTTCTATGTTCAGGTGTAGAAATCAAATATCCATCTTCTGGTTTAGGAGGTAGACTGTTCCCAGGGGGACAGGACTCTAAAGGGAAATTCGTTAATATTTCCAAAAACAGTTTTCATATCTCTAATGCTAATTAGTCCTTTTAGAATTGGTACTTTTCATCATTTTGGGAAATAGATTTCTAATTCTATTTAAATTATTCTTCTTGATTTTATATTTAACCAACCTGGGAGTGTGTTTAAAGATTAACATGCTAAATTAATTTTTTTATGTTGGAAACTTCCTATGTTCTTGAGATAACCCAACTAGATTCAGTCCAGTTCAGTCACTCAGTCATGTCTGACTCTTTGTGACCCCATGGACTGCAGTGTACCAGGCCTCCCTGTCCATCACCAATTCCCCAAGCTTGCTCAAATTCACATCTATCGAGTCAGTGATGCCATCCAACCATCTCATCCTCTGTCGTCCCCTTCTCCTCCTGCCGTCAATCTTTCCCAGCATCAGGGTCTTTTCAAATGAGTCAGTTTTTCACATCAGGTAGCCAAAGTATTGGAGTTTCAACTTCAACATCAGTCCTTCCAATGAATGTTTAGGACTGATTTCCTTTAGGATTGACTGGTTAGATCTCCTTGCAGTCCAAGGACTCTCAAGAGTCTTCTCCAACACCACAGTTCAAAAAGCATCAATTCTTCGGTGCTCAGCTTTCTTTATAGTCCAACTCTCACATACATACATGACTACTGGGAAAACCATAGCCTTGACTAGATGGACCTTTCTTGGAAAAATAATGTCTCTGCTTTTTCATACGTTGTCTAGGTTGGTCATAGCTTTTCTTCCAAAGAGCAAGTGTCTGTTAATTTCTTGGCTGCAGTCACCATCTGCAGTGATTTTAGAGCCCAAGAAAATAAAGTCTCTCACTGTTTCCATTGTTTCCCCATCTATTTGCCATGAAATGATGGGACCAGATGCCATGATCTTCGTTTTCTGAATGTTGAGTTTTAAGCCAGTTTTTTCACTCTCCTCTTTCACTTTCATCAAGAGGCTCTTTAGTTCTTCTTCACTTTCTGCCATAAGGGTGGTGTCATCTGCATATCTGAGGTTATTGGTATTTCTCCCTGCAATCTTGATTCCAGCTTGTGCTTCATCCAGCCTAGCGTTTCTCATGATGTACTCTGCATGGAAGTTAAATAAGCCAGGTGACAATATACAGCCTTGACGTACTCCTTTCCCAGTTTGGAACCAGTCTGTTGTTCCATGTCCAGTTCTAACTGTTGCTTCTTGACCTGCATACAGATTTCTCAGGAGGCAGGTCAGGTGGTCTGGTATTCCCATCTCTTTCAGAATTTTCCACAGTTTGTTGTGATCCACACACTCAAAGTCTTTGGCATGGTCCATAAAGCAGAAGTAGATGTTTTTCTGGAACTCTCTTGCTTTTTCAGTGATCCAATGAATGTTGGCAATTTGATCTCTGGTTCTTCTGCCTTTTCTAAAACCAGCTTGAATATCTGGAAGTTCACGGTTCACATACTGTTGAAGCCTGGCTTGGAGAATTTTGAGCATTACTTTACTAGCATGTGAGATGAGTGCAATTGTGCGGTAGTTTGAGTATTCTTTGGCATTACCTTTCTTAGGGATTAGAATGAAAACTGACCTTTTCCAGTCCTGTGGCCACTGCTGAGTTTTCCAAATTTGCTGGCATATTGAGTGCAGCGCTTTCACAGTATCATCTTTTAGGACTTGAAATAGCTCAATTGGAATTCCATCACGTCTACTAGCTTTGTTCATAGTGATGCTTCCTAAGGCCCGCCTGACTTCTCATTCCAGCATGTCTGGCTCCAGGTGAGTGATCACACCATTGTAGTCATCTGGGTCATGAAGATCTTTTTTGTATAGTTCTTCTGTATATTCTTGCCACCTCTTCTTAATATCTTCTGCTTCTGTTAGGTTCATACCATTTCTGTCCTTTATTGTGCCCATCTTTGCATGAAAGGAGCAGTGACCCCACAAGAGACTGACCCAGACTTGCCTGTGAGTGTCCAGGAGTCTCCGGTGAAGGCATGGGTTGGCGGTGGCCTGCTGAGTGTGGAGCACTGAGTGTGACAGTGTGAGTATGGGACCTTTTGAAGAGGTCGCCATTGTCCTCATTACCTCCACCACAGTTTGGTCTCAGGTCAAACAACACGGAGGGAACACAACCCCGCCCATAAACAGAAAATTGATTAAAGATTTACTGAGCACAGCCTCATGCATCAGAACAAGACCTAGTTTCCCCCACAGTCAGTCTCTCCCATCAGGAAACTTCCATAAGCCTCTTATCCTTATCCCTCATAGGGCAGACAGAATGAAAACTACAATCACAGAAACCAATGCATTTAAAGGGGCCTAAAAGAATACTTGCTTTTCACAGACAATATGAAAAAACAAAAAACAGAAATGAAAAGAAGGGGAAAAGAAACCATCTAGTATTCTGCTACCTAAAGAAAGCTCCTATTAACATTCTGCCCATTGAAGAAATCTGATCAAGGTCATACTGAGAATGTCTGGTTAGCTTCTGGTAACGATACAGAAAATAGACTGAAGGGGAAATGAACATAAAGCACTTCTTGGCAACCCTTTGTTCTGAAAGTTTGAGCCACTGCTGATTGTCAACAGAAGTCATGGTTCAGCCCTCCTGGGTCTTGAAGACATCAGTTTCTTTCATTCCCACAAAACTGTTCCGCCTCCATCTCCTCAATTAATCACAATTATCAAACCAGGCCTCAGAAACAATCTGGGACTCTGGTCCTACATCTCCAAATATCATTCCCATCCCTCCCAAAGCAGCTGAACCAACATCTTTTGAGGCGACCAAATGGTGGATGCATCACTGGCACATACAGTGTCCACACTTGGATGCCAGCAGCCTTCCCCTGACAGGTTTCCTCAGGGTATCTATGGAGGGACCTGCATTCATATGATGGCCCAAAGGGCTGCAGGGTGACAAGCCTACCGCCCACTTAGAAGACCATCTGGAGGAATGGGACAAAGGGCATTCTTGACCCTCCTCGATGATCGAGACCACAGAGGGGCTGGGGAGAGCATCCAGGTTGGGGTTGAGCCAGTCCCAGTCCTGGATAAGGAGATATCCAGTCTTCCACAGTGACCTGGCCATATAGGTTACCTTCACATAGGGGTCATTTTTCAGCCTCCCATCTTATAAAGTTTGATGATGATTCAGTGAACTTAATACTTTGGAAAGATATAATGTTATGAATATGGGGAAAACTGGCTCTTTTTTAGCCCACTATCAACATAGCTGTTAAAATGTAATATATACCCTATATGAGTAATCCAGATATAGGAATACCTGACATGGATATATGATAGATTTGATGGACTTATATGTGGGTATGTATATGTGTGTGTGTATATATGTTATTTATATGTATCTCTCTCTCTCTCTCTCTCTATATATATATATATATATATATATATATATATATATTTATTTATTTATTTATAAGTAAAATCCTATCTTGGGGTAGCCAAAATCACTATTCTAGCTCCAAGCATGCCTCTTCTTTTACCTTGTTAAAATAATACAGCCCATCCCCAACCACCTTACACTCTCTGTTGTTGATCTCAGCTCTCTGGGTGGTATTTCCTCGGGAGGAAAAAGTGATGGAAGAGCTCCCTTGAATGAAGACTTGAGATAAACATCAACAGAGAGGCTGGAGTGACTCTATCCAAACATAGGACCCTTCGGGGCTCTGAGGCAGGCCATTTGGTGGCTGGCACATGCAACATCCATTCCGAATTCCATGAGTGACCTTCTTAGTACAGGGGTGGGCTTGGGGGGGTTGAGGAGGAGTTTCTACCTGCATCGACCTCAAAACAAAACATTTGATCAGTTTCTTAGTTATCTGATGTTCCCATTTTTTTGACTCTACCCAACAACCCATTTTCTCCATACGGAGAAGTGCTTTTAGGTTTAGTTTATGATACATGCTCACAATTTAGGCCAAATATCTGTGTAGATAGGATAGGGATGAGGGTGGAGAGAACACGCTGAATTCCCTGATGAACTGAATTCAACTAGCACTATGCCTGGACCAATGCTAGATACCAGAGAAACTGAAATAAATGATACATCTGGTGCAAAGAGCCTAGCGATGCTTGTTGCATCATCGAGGGGTTTTGGAGTATAAGAGTTTAGGCTGTTTGCTACCCAGTCACTTACACTGGTAAAATTCTGCCCAGGCTCAGCCTATCCCAGTGATGGAATTTCTCTTATGCACCAAGGTAGCTGCCTCTTAGAATTCAGCTTGTAAGTCCTACCTACATCTGGGTACTGTACTCAAAGTTTCTCAGCACATTTTAATTTTTCAGCTTGTCCTAGGAAAGTTTTCAGAAAATAAGTCTGAGGCAGATAAAGAAGAAAAACTGAAGAGACATGTCAGGAATGACACTGCTTAATAAGGGACAGAGGAGTTGGGACTTTGATCTGATCCAGGTCCTCCAATTCCAGTCTCATCTTGGTAGACAGTAGCCAATTGCTAAGTGGGCTTCCCTGGTGGTTCAGATGGTAAAGAATTTGCCTGCAATGCAGGAAGGTTTAATCCCTGGGTTGGGAAGATCCCCTTGAGAAGGAAATGGCAACCCACTCCAGTATTCCTGCCTGGAGAGTTTCATGGACAGAGGAACCTGGCGGGTGACAGTCCATGGGGTCACAAAGGGTCAGACATGACTGAGTGATTAACATTTTCACTTTTCACTTTCAATTCTGACTGGATGACCACAAATTTAAGACACTTGAAATTAAATTCAATAACTTATTTGAGATCCTGGTGTATTCTTGGTTCTCCTGGATCTCACCTTATCCTGATAAAATGTTCCTATGATGGGGACAGTTTGAGAAGAAAGGCTGGTCCAAGCTCACGCATTTCAGTCAAAACCATTTGTTTTGTTAACCTCATGTGAACATTACAAATGTGTGATGGAGCAGAGGCCACATCTTTCTATAGATTAGCAATTTCTTGAGTCAACATGGCCCCTTTTACCTTGACCTTCAAAGGAAACACTTCAAAGGAAAAAGCCAAGGTCCTCTTCAGATGGTGGGAACTCTGAGGTGGTTCTTGCTTTGAACTCGGAGGGCTTGGGTGTCAATATCAACTGGTTTGACTTGACTGTATGTGAGCATCGGTGGGGGGGTGGGTCTCTCTCTGTATATGTGTTGTTGGTGTTCTTCTTTTAAATTATTCTTTAAATGGAAAGGCCTGTGGAACAGCACTATATGGGAAAGTTTCCCACAGATGGGTTTAAGCAAATGAACTTATGTTTTTATAGACAGTGACCACGTGTTCTCAGAGGACCATGTTTTAAACAAGAGAAGCCAGGGATAGAGTCTAATCCCTGGTATTTAAAATATCTGGGTTTGGGGACACAAATAGCTCCGCTTTCCCATCTTTAAATCAGCAGGCTCAAATAGAGCCAACAGCAGCCGGAGTACACCCACATCCCCCTTGGTCAGTCACAAGAATTCCCATAGTTTCACAGTCTCCATCTGGAGCCATGGTCGTGCCTCCCAGTCCTGCAAGTGTACCACAAAGTTCATTAAAAAGTTAAACATGCAACATAAACATAGCTGTTTTATCGTATTAAATAAGCTACAAGATAAGAAAGAGGCAATTAGACCCAGTTATAGCATAGCTAGTAACAAGTGGGGGCTCTTCCCCACAGAAAGCAAGGCTTTGTGGAAAATAACAAACTTAGACTTGAATTTCTTTCTGCTCTTACTTAATGGTAAGGAATGGAGTGTTTGCTACAACCTTGAGTTCCACCCAGTTTTATCAGCTGGTGAGAAAACCTTTTCCCATCAGCGAATGTGAGTAGAAGAGAAGCTTGGCGTGTGTGAGAAGGGACTGTGCTTGGATCTGCACGGCTGTGCAGCAGCTACTGCTGCTTCTGACAAATGTGATGAGAGCCCCCGCCCCTCATTCTTCTTTGACCATATTTCATATTTCTCTTACTCATTCTTCCAGATAACTTTTAGAATCATTTAGGCCAACTCTTAAGCAAACTCTTGCAGATAACTTTTAGAATCACTTAAGCAAACTCTTCCTTGTTGTCACTGGATTAGATTTGCAAATTACTTGGGGAGGAACTGACAGCTCCATGGCACATATTCATCCTACTCAGGAGCACAGTGCATTACCTTCCTAGAGTATCTGTATGCATCAATACTTCTGCCAGTAATATAGGAGAGTGCCATTTCCTGCACACTCCCATCTGCCAGCTCCTATCTGGACTTACTGAATCGATTTGTTCAACAGTTAATTACTGCTAATAATAAATGGACGTATTCAAAATAATCACTGCTCTCAGTAAAGTTTTGCAGTTTCTTCATACACACCACGCACGTCTCATCTGCAATCTGGGAAATATTCTGCCAGGTAATTTGGCAGGTTGAGTCCATTTTTGAAACGCTTTTCTAGGAATTTAACCTGAATTAAACTTCAGGGCTGTGAAAGAGGTTTTAGGAACAAGGATGTTAATTGACTTCTATTTATAATAGCCAAAAAGTTGAAAACCTCCTAGATGTCCAGTAGCAGAGGTTAAATTATGATGCTACTCTTGGTTGAACACTATGCAGCTATTCAAATTCCCAGGTGGCACTAGTGGTAAAGAATCCACCTGCCAATGCAGGAGACGTAAGATATGCAGGTTCAATCCCTGGGTTGGAAAGATCCCCTAGAGAAGGAACTGGCAACCCGCTTCAGTATTCTTGTCTGGAAAATTCCATGGGCAGAGGAGCCTGGCAGGCTATAGTCCATGGGGTCCAGAAGAGTCAGACACAGCTGAGTGATTGGGCACATATGCTCATTCAAATTCATGAATGACAGAGGACATAGATCCCAGTAAACATGGAAAGAAAACAAGTTTCAAAATAGTAACTGTGTAATCCTAATTCAGTAAGGAAAAATTATATGCACATAAAAATTCTGGAGTTGTCTCAGAACATAGGTTTTAAGGGGAGTTTTTAATCGTCATTGTAATTTTCTAGGCTTTTTCACTAAACCTTTCAAAGAACAAATTCTTTTTGTTGAAAGGAGGAAACTTTCATATGTCCTATAAAGTATTCCTAAGGGACGTATTTTTGGTTGCTAGTAAGTAGAAGTGGAGAATCCAGACTTTGAACCTGATTTTTTAACAGAAATATATTGATTTTAAATATATATACTCTTAAAATGAATACCATTCTGCTCCTATTTTTGTAATAGTTTTATTAAGAGGCATTATTTATTATTGAATGCCTTTTTTAGACTGTCAGGATGATCTTGTTTTCCTTGTTAAACCTGTTGTACTTTATTGTATTGGATTTTCTTATCTATCCATGGATGGCTGGAACAAAAGCTGTATGTGGTCTTGGTGTTACTAGTAGGGTTACCATGGACAAGTTACACTCTTTGTACATGTTTCTTCATCTATTTGGGGAGAAAAAAAAAGATACTACACAGGGTGTTAGGATGATTCTTAATCAGTGTAAGTGATTCACTCAGACTAGTTCCTGGAACACAGACCTCTGTAAGGATGAGTTTTTTTGTTATTATCTTACTATACTCTGTTTTCTTGCAGTTAATTTAAAACCTATATTCCTAAAGGAACTTGGCCCGTAGTTTTTCTTTCTTCTTGTAACGCTGTGTTGATCTGTCCTGGGTACCAAGATTATGCTTGCTTTATGTAATGAACTGGAAAGCTGCCCATCTTTTTCAACATTCTGGAACAATTTACATCAATGTATTTACTTCAAAAAAGGAAGTACAACCAGTCAATTATAAAATGGTCAGCATGCCAAGTTACAGAACATGATACAGCTAATCATACCAGCATTCCCAGGTACTACAATGTGAGCCCAATGAATGTGAGTCGTCTAATTATACCATTTTCAATTTAGTTCTATAGACATTGATGAGATATATTGTTCAGTGAGAAAAAGAATGCACAGAGCAGCCTGTGAAACATGACCTAGTTTTCCTTTCCAATTACTTTATATACTTACACACAAGCATGCATGCACATTCACTCGGGTGAGTGTGTGTGTGTGCGCCCAAAGATAAACGGTAATTTCTAAGGAGGGCTATTAATTAAGAAAATGTTTAAAATTGTTTTCTGCATGTTTGCTCACCTGTTTTTAGTTTAGTTTTTTTTTTCACATTGACTAGATGTTACCCATGTAATCAAAAACCAAAGACATTTTAAAGCTTTATGCAAATATATGGTTATCTACTCAATACAGACTTGGTAGGAATGGACAAGATCTATGTGATCCTGGAAGTCTGTAATCTAGACCTAGATGAAGTGGAAACAAACAAGCATGACATGGTTGTACAAAGGGACTAGTCAAGGGCTGGTGAAAGAGTGCCCAACCTTCTCAGCTGGCCCAGGATTGAGGACTTTCCTGGATGGGAGACTCACCAATGTTAAACCCAGATATTGCCAGGCAAACTGGTCGTCACCCTTACAGGAGGAGCCTCGGCAGAGCAGTGCTGTCCAGATGTCCATATGCGTGTCCACAGGCATCCCTGCATTTCTCAGCCTCCCCTGCTGGTCATGGAGGATACTGCTATTCATAGAAACAGGGACGCAAAGACACGAAGCAAGGGTAGAAAAGGACAGAGGTGACTGGGCAAAGAATAGAAGAGCATGAAGGATTCTGAGAAAGAAGTCACAGAAGTCAGGGAGACTCAGAAGACCACAGTATCCCAGAAATCAAGGGAGGAGACAATTATAAGAAGGGAAAATTGGACTGGAGCATTGCAGCCTGAAGACAGGCTGAGTGGACCCAGGAACTGAGACGGGACCATTGGCTGTTACATGTAGGAATTTATCTAGAACATCTCACCAGGTGGCTGACCCAGGGTTTGAGGTATGGGTGATGGGAGTGTAATGAGTGCTAGGACACTCAAGGGTTTAAGGTAGGAGCAGCTGGCTAGACTGCCCTTTCAATTCAATAGCTATTCTTGAGCTCAGTATTAAGTCCAGTATTTGAGGAATATATTGATGAGCAAGATATACTCTGCTCCTATCAAGAGCCTATAATCCAGTGAGAGATAATAGAAATAAACAGATAGTTTCAATACTGTGAGATAAGTGCTAAGACAGGGTTATAAGGTGCTCTGTTCTGTTTGATCACTAAGTCGTGTCCAACTCTTTGTGACCCCACAGACTGAGCACGTCAGGTTCCTCTGTCCTTCACTATCTCCTGGAGTTTGCTCAAACATGTCCATTGAGTTGGCGACCCTATTAATCATCTCATCCTCTGTCACCCCCTTCTCCTGTCCTCAGTCTTTCCCAGCATCAGAGTCTTTTCCAGTGAGTCAGTTCTTTGCATCAGGTGGCCAAGTTATTGGAGCTTCAGCTTCAGCATTAGTCCTTCCAATGAATATTTAGGGCTGGTTTCCTTTAGGACTGACTGGCTTGATCTCTTTGCTGTCCAAGGGACTCTTAAGAGTCTTCTCCAGCACCACAATTTGAAAGCATCAATTCTTTAACACTCAGCCTTCTTTATGGTCCAACTCTTACATCCTCAAGGTGCTCTGAAGGTACTTGCTGCTAAGTTGCTTCAGTCGTGTCCGACTCTGTGCGACCCCATAGACAGCAGCCCGCCAGGCTCCCCCGTCGCTGGGATTCTCCAGGCAAGAACACTGGAGTGGGTTGCCATTTCCTTCTCCGATGCATGAAAGTGAAAAGCGGAAGTGAAGTCTCTCAGTCATGTCCGACTCTTTGCGACCCCATGGACTGCAGCCTACCAGGCTCGTCCATGGGTTCTCCAGGCAAGAGTACTGGAGTGGGGTGCCATTGCCTTCTCCCTGAAGGTACATGAATTGGCCCTATTTTGGTTTCTGGGATTCAACAAAGGTTTCCTGGAGGAAGTTCTCTAAAATCTGAGTCTTCCAAGGTGTGAGACAGAAAGTAGGGAGTTGGCCAAACAATGACATAGGGTGAAGGGGAACTGGGAGAGACAGTATTTCAGGCCTTGGACATAGTAGATTTAGAGGCCATAAAAGGACAGCCTGACACTTGAAATAAAAATAGTTCAGGCTGGCTGGGAATGCAGAGGTGAGGTTGAATGAGTCTTAAGGATCCTTACTATCATTAAGGGTCATTTAAAGGAAGAAGAAGTGTAGATCGCAGTTTGAGAGGGCACCAGTTTGAGGGAGGCGGTACTGAGTTGGAGCATGTTGAGCTGAACAAGAGGCAGTGGGAAAGGGTAGATGAAAGGAGATGGCCATATCCGTGGGGTTGATCAGAGGAGTAAGGGTTGGCCTTCATTCCTGGCACAGAGAGAAGGGAGAAGATCAGTACAGGAGGATGTCAAGGTTGTGGGAGCTGAGGACACCTGGCTTTCCTCCTCCCAATTAGATAGGAAGCATACAAAGTGGCTCAGGTAGTAAAGAAACTACCTGCAATATGAAAGGAAGACCTGGGTTCGATCCCTGAGTTGGGAAGATCTCCTGGAGAAGGGAATGTCTACCCACTCCAGTATTCTTGCCTGGAGAATTCCAAGGACAGAGAAACCTAGTAGACTACAATCCATGGGGTTGCAAAGAGTTGGACACTATTGAGCAATTTCTACACATACACAATTTCCTGAGGTTAAGAGATCACTCTGGGTGTGGCTGAGGGTGGATGAAAGCTGAAAAACCTTTGAGATGAAGCTGCAGGGTCTGCAAGGGAGTCAGCTAGGATGCACTAAAAGATTGCTGCAAAGTATCAGGGGCCCAAACATTTCCTTGGGCCTTTATCAGCTAGAGGAAATGGTCTGTTCTTTTCTTTAAATATTTATTAATGTAAATACTCATGCTCTCAAGATACCCTTCTGCACTGCTTGAGAAAGGGGAATCTGGTTTCCATGAGTGGCTTCCTCTGTGCTCCAAAAACAGACACTAATCCTGGGAAGTGTCTCACTCCTTGCTTGGAGCCCCTAGTGACCAGAGGTGGGAGCAGGTCCTAGCTTCTGTCTAAGGAGACTTGCAAAACTGGGGCACAGACCAAGCCAGGCATTTCTGCAGCGGACACTGAGGCAGCCTGCCAGGTTTGTATTCTGCACTTTGAGATGACTCCTACCCTCTGTAAGAGTCACTCCTTGGGTCAAGAGAGTCCCTAGAAAAACTTGTAAAATGTGTCACCTGTGAGTGAGCAGGGCCACAAGTGACAAATGACTGTCACATCAAAAGTGATATTGTGTTGATAGGACAGGATGAGAGGTCACGTTCACTCAGTGCTCTTCCTCTCATGAACATGTAACCCCAGTTTAATCATGAGAAGAACATGAGACAAATCCCAGCTGATGGGCATCTTGCAAAATACCTGACTAGTCCTCCCCAAAACAATCAAGAGTAACAAAGATAAGTGAGAAGCTGTCACAGCCAAGCGGGGCTTGAAGAGATGTGGCAAGTAGTTATAATGGATCTTGGATGGGATCCTGCAACAGCAAAAAAAGGTTGCTCAAAGCTAAGGCGATTTGAATAAACTGTGGACTTTGGTTCATAGTGAGGTATCAGCATTGGCTCTTTTTTTTCCCTGGCTGTGCAGGCTCTTTAGTTCCAGGATGTGGGATTATAGAAGCACTCGAACTCTGAGTTGTGGCATGCAGAATCTAGTTCCCTGATCAGGTATCCCACCCAGGGCCCTGCATCGGGAGCACAGTCTCAACCACTGGGCTGCCAGGGAAGTCCCAGTATTGGCTGATTGTAAAAAAAGGGGCCTTTCGAACACAAGATGCTAATACTACAGGAAACTGCATGTGAGGTACACGTGAACTCTCTAACCCACCTTTGCCACTTTTCTGTAAATCTAAAACGATTTAAATATTTTAAATTTATTAAACTTTTATTTTTAAAAATAACATCAATAATAATACCTTTTTGTGGTGGGTCCCCAAAAAAAGGTAGACTAGAAGGAAAGAGAGCCCATCAATGCTATAGCATTGGTGGTCACATCAGTTCAGAATTCTCAGGGTTCATTCATTCTCAGAAATATCTAAGACATGAGCTAATGTGGGATCTCAAGTATTCGTTTAAGAGAACTTGGAATATGTAAATAGCGGTTCTGTACAGCTTGTTTGGTTGCACTTAAGCTATCACCAGACAAAAGAGGATTTATTTTAAGAATATGGGCTGAAATGGAGCTAACTAGGTCAGCAATGTAGAACACTCCAGGCCTGACCACTCCCTCCCCTCTCCTGTGGGCCATGTGGTCTTTCTCTGGTCCCAGTCTCGCTGCTATGTCTCTCCCTCTGTGCACTGACTTACTCGGCTCTCTTCTGACCAGCTTGAACGTGGCCTCCATCTGGCCTAGCCATTCCTCCCACCACAGGTCAGTCTCCCAGCTGTTACCCCTGACACTGTCCAGCCTCTGTGCTTCCTATCTCTGGAAGACTCCTTCAAGATCAACCCTCATCTTGATTCATTTTGGTTTTAGATAAGGTTTATTTGCAGAAAAGCATGATAGATAATATAGTACACTTATTTCCCCCTACAGGGTTAAAACCAACTGGCATGTTATCATATTTGCATCCAAATTTTTTCCCTATGTGTATGTCTTATCAAAATTGAACATCAAGTTTAAACCCTCTTTTGGAAAGTAAAATATGATAGATAAAATTCTTTTGGGCCAACCAAACCCTACTTTTTCTCTCCCTCTCCTGAACTACAGGGAAGGCGATGGCACCCCACTCCAGTACTCTTGCCTGGAAAATCCCATGGACGGAGGAGCCTGGAGGGCTGCAGTCCATGGGGATGCTGCGAGTTAGACACGACTGAGCAACTTCACTTTCACTTTTCACTTTCATGCATTGGAGGAGGAAATGGCAACCCACTCCAGTATTCTTGCCCGGAGAATCCCAGGGATGGGGGAGCCTGGTGGGCTCTAGGGTTGCACAGAGTCAGACACGACTGAAGCAACTTAGCAGCAGCAGCTCCTGAACTAATCAACATCTCTCTCAATCAGTTCTGATGTAAATGGTTAGTTCTCTCGCATACATTGTATGTGGTATTCATATGGTATACGCCATATGTATATGGCGTAAATTGTATATGGTATTCTCTGTGTGTTTTTGTTGTTTAGTCACTCAGTCATATCCAGCACTTTGCAACCCCATGGACTGTGGCATGCCAGGCCTCCATGTCTTTCACCATCTATATGCAGTGGTTAAAAGGGATGAACTAAGTTTGTATGTTTGGATGTGGATATATATATATATATAAATCATGGCATAGAATCAAAAAGGAAATTCTGCTCATGTGATAATATTTATATAAATGAAAAAACATACAGAGAATACCATATAGTCACCTTTTCTACTTTGTACCTGGAGTGAGAAGTAAAGAAGGAGCTCTGGAGTTTGGGTGAAGCTCACCTTTGCCCACACCTGGATAAGTCGTTTCTAAATAGCCTCAATTAAACAAGTTTTCATTGCATATTGTCACAACTTGTCCCTGAAATCAGCAAGTTAATAACATGTCATTAAGAAGTCTACTACAGTAAGAGTAGACTGCTGTTGTTCTAGCAGAAATGCTCTCCTGGCTTTCTGCTGCCCCAGGAGTGATTTATCTAATGTTCTTGAGTGTAGGCTGTCTCCAGTGGGCCATGCATTCTGCTGCTTCTCCACAGTTGCCCACTGGTGGCTGAAACGACAGAGGTAAAGGGACACTGTCCCAGTTCCTAGCTCTCTGTGATGGGTGGTAGTCTGCCCAAGCGTGGAGTTCTCTTACTAGACCCGCATGGTTCTACTGCTTTATCCTCCAACCTAGATTCTCCCAGCAATAAAAGGTAATCTACTGGTTTCTATTGTCCCTGCATTTTATTTTTGGCTTATTCAGAATTTGGGGAGGAAAGAGAAGTGCTGTATATTAGAGGCCTTCTCCATGATCCCAACAGATCTAATACAACAAAAAGCAGCTAGGCTCATCAAATCTCTCAGAGATGGAACTTGACAGTATTTTTAGTTAGATACCCAACAGAAAACTCTCCTTCATGTACAGAAATGGACATGGATGAGCATTTTCACAGCAGAGTTGAAAAACTAAAAACTACCTATATTTTTATCAGTAGGAGATGGATAAATGAAATGTGTTTTTACTTACTTTTATTAATACTTTATTACATTTATTTGCATTAGATAAATCACTCCTGGGGCAGCAGAAAGCCAGGAGAGCGTTTCTGCTAGAACAACAGAAGTCTACTCTTACTGTAGTAGACTTCTTAATGACATGTTATTAACTTGTTGATGTCAGGGACAAGTTGTGACAATATGCAATGAAAACTTGTTTAATTGAGGCTCTTCAGAAATTACTTATCCAGGTATGGGCAAAGGTGAGCTTCACCCAAACTCCAGAGCTCCTTCTTTACTTCTTACTCCAGGTACAAAGTAGAAAAGGTGAATATATGATTCTGTATGGCAACATTTTTTAAAAATCAGCTTGGCCTCGTTGGGTCTTAGTTGCAGTGTGTGGGATCAGTAGTTGCAGCACACAGGCTTATTTGCTTTGCCACATGTGGGATGTTAGTTCCCTGACCAGGGATTGAACCCATGTCCTCTGCACTGCAAGGTAGGTTCTTAACTACCAGACCACCAGGGAAGTTCCTGGTGACATTTTAAGGATGAGTACTATGTCCATTTAGAGAATAATAACATCAATTTATTGAGCACCTACTATGTGTCAGGTATTGTACTAAGTCCTTTATATAAAACAATCTCATTAGGAAGGTATTACTCACCTCATTTTGCAGATGAGGAGACAGATTTGGGTTAAGTAACTTTCCCCTCAAAATAGAAGCAGTGGACAATGGATGCCCACAAAAGAAAAGGAAAGGTAAGGAAGGGGATTGAATGAGCGGAACCTGGACACAGTGCCAAGGAGGAGCACCAGGACTGAGCTGGGGGAGGCGCCTGCACCAGTGGTCATAGAGACCCAACCATACCCTTAGTTCTGTTGCTTTGCCCTATCTGAACTTTAGTTTGTTACAAGCCAGCTTTTTCAGAGTGTTTCAGTTAACATTCTGAATCCTTCCTGGGTACTGATTTCACACTTCATTTGGACAAGCAAGAAAGAGATTCTGTTGTTGGGCTGAAACTGAAGCAAAGCTTATTTGGTGGTTTTTTTCCTTGCTCAGGGCTCTGGCTAGTGGTTTTGAAAACAGATTCTGGTTTCAGAAACTAATCAATCCCAGACAAATTCAAGAAACCATTTGGGATCATTCAATAATTATTTAAAGATTAGCACTTACTTTTTTTAATTATAAAAATAATAATACATGCTTATTGTGGGAATTCTAAAAATGAATAAATGTTTGAAGGGGAAAATAATACTTATTCCTAAGGTCACAACCAAGAGACAATCCCTACGAAAATCCTGGTCTGTTTCTTTCCTCTGTGTGTGTGTACATATGTGTATGTTTTAATGACATCTCACTGAATATACATTTTGAATCTTTCTTTTTCATTTAAAAATACATCATAAACACTGAGTAAATATGAGGCTTTTTTAAAATCTGTGCTTACTGCCCATTTAACATACATTATCTTGTTTAATTAAGCAGAAACCTCAAGAAGAGCTTTTATCATTATCCTGATTTCATAGACAGAGAAACTGGGATTCAGAGGCCTTGGAAGTCATACTACTTCTAAGCTATCCTTGTTACTGAGATTTATTCTTTAGTTTACTGGCCATCTACATCTCATTTCCTGTTTTTCAGTTCAGTCAGTTCAGTTCAGTCACTGTTGTGTCCGACTCTTTGCAACCCCATGAACCGCAGCATGCCAGGCCTCCCTGTCCAACACCAACTCCCAGAGTCCACCCAAACCCATCAAGTTGATTATGTCATCCAACCATCTCATCCTCTGTCATCCCCTTCTCCTCCTGCCCTCAATCTTTCCCAGCATCAAGGTCTTTTCCAATGAGTCAGCTCTTTGCATGAGGTGGCCAAAGTATTGGAGCTTCAGCTTCAACATCAGTCCTTCCAATGAACACCCAGGACTGATCTCCTTTAGGATGGACTGGTTGGATCTCCTTGTAGTCTAAGGGACTCTCAAGAGTATTCTCCAACACCCCAGTTCAAAAGCATCAATTCTTCAGTGCTCAGCTTTCTTTATAGTCCAACTCTCACATACATACACGACCACTGGAAAAACTAGAGTCTTGACTAGATGGACCTTTGTTGGCAAAGTAATGTCTCTGCTTTTGAATATGCTATCTAGGTTGGTCATAACTTTCCTTCCAAGGAGTACGTGTCTTTTAATTTCATGGCTGCAATCACCATCTGCAGTGATTTTGGAGCCCCAAAAATAAAGTCTGACACTGTTTCTACTGTTTCCCCAGCTATTTGCTATGAAGTGATGGGACCAGATGCCATGATCTTCATTTTCTGAATGTTGAGCTTTAAGCCAACTTTTTCACTCTCCTCTTTCACTTTCATCAAGAGGCTCTTTAGTTCCTCTTCACTTTCTGCCATAAGGGTGGTGTCATCTGCATATCTGAGGTTATTGATATTTCTTCCAGCAATCTTGATTCCAGCTGTGCTTCCTCCAGCCCAGCGTTTCTCATGATGTACTCTGCATAGAAGTTAAATAAGCAGGGTGACAATATACAGCCTTGATGTACTCCTTTTCTTATTTGGAACCAGTCTTTTGTTCCATGTCCAGTTCTAACTGTTACATTCATCTTTTTCACATCGATGTTAGGAATTTATTAAGGATATTAAAATTTTTTAAGGATATTAATGTTTTGACTTTCAAGTAGAAATATTTCTTTTGCCACTTAGACTTTATAATTTTTTCTAATCTCATAGAGATGTTACTGATTTTTAAGTACTCAAACTATCAATTTCCTTTACAGTTTATTTCATCTTTTACTTAAGAAGGCCTTTCCCACCAAAATATCAAATTATATTTATTCTAGTTTTTTAGGAGTTTCATATATATACATATGTACTTAGATGTAGTACATCTGGAATTTATTTTATTGTGTAGTATGAGGTAAAGATATAATCAGTAATTGTCCTAGCTCTGTTAATTCACTGTAATTTCCTCACTGATTTGAAATGCCATTACTTGCCACATTATAAAGTCTGACGTATGCTGCGGTCTGTTTTTTGATTTCCCCATCTAGTGCTATGGCAAACTTTACAAACTGTTCACCAAACTCCTTTTTTAAAAAATTACTTCTGGGCAGACAACTGGACTACATTTCCCATGATCCCTTGCAGTTAGCTGTTACAATATGACTGATAGAAGGTGAGAAAAGAAACGTGTGGCACCTCCAGGAATGCCTATAAGAATAAAACCTCATGTAGGCAATTCTCTGAGATCGTCTCCCTTATCAGCTGCCTAGAACTGAGAGGCTCCCAGGACAACCTTGGAAGCCCTGTAGTGGGAAGGAGGGTCTACACATTGGAAGGAGCCTGGGTCTCTGTCTCTCTCTTTGGAAGGTAACTGCTGGCCCATCTGAAATGCTTATATTGTACTTCATGTGAATGAGAAATTAACTCCTATTATGTCTGGGATTGTATACTTGAGGCTTCACCTACCTGGTAGCAAATTCTTTTTACAATTCTTGAACATTTGGTTCCCTCCTCAAATTTTAATTCTTATGGAAATTGCATCAAATTTATAATATGGGAGGGATTATTTATTGAGCTTCCCTGGTAGCCCAGATGGTAAAGAATCTACCTGCAATGCAAGAGATCTGGGTTGGGAAGATCCCTTGGAGAAGGGCATGGCAACCCACTCCCGTATTCTTGCATGGAGAATCCCATGGACAGAGGAGCCAGGCAGGCTACAGTCCATGGGGTCGCAAAGAGTCGAACATGACTGAACGACTAAGCACAGCACATGATATATATGCTGTTCAATCTTCCAGTTCAAGAACATGCTACATTCTATATTTGCACATTCTTTTAGGATTTTTATTTAAAACTGGATGATTTTCTTCAGATAGAGCTTGCCTATTGTGTGTTTAAATATGCTGTTTTGGGTGGGTTTTTATTTTATATAACTTATTATTCTTGGTATATTATATAACTATATTTGGTATATTTTATATCTGGCCGCCATAATGATTCCTTAATTCATTTTAGGGAGTACTCCAGATTCTTTTCTGTAAAGGGCTAGATAGTAAATATTTTAGACTTTGTGAGCCATATTGTCTCTGTCACAACTATTTAACTCTGCTGTTACAGTTCACAGGCAACCATTAGACAGCATGTAAATGAAAAGGCTTAGTTATATTCCAATAAAACTTCACTTACAAAAGCAGTCCATGGCTAGATTTGGCCCTTAGTCCATAGTTTGCCCACCTCTGGTCTATATGAATCATATTACTTGCAAATAGCAATACTTATTTTTTTTCTGTTTTGACTTACAGTATTGCCTAGGAATTGATAATGCTATAGGTATTGATAGCTGTGATAGTACATCTATTTTAATGAGATTGCCTCTAGTGTTTCATGGTTAAGAATGATGCTGCATGACTATTGATTTGGAAGAGAGGGGTATGTGTGTATGTGTATCTGTAAGTTTAAAGTTGTATTAAATATCATTCTATACCAAGTTTATTGAAAATTTTTTAACAGAAATGATATTCAGTTATTATGCCTATTGATCATATTAAACTAATATATGAGCAAATATATTGAGCAAATACTTTAGTCTTTGACCTATTACTGTATAATTTATATTTCTGATTTCCCCACTGCATACCATCCATGAATTCCTGGGTAACAAAATAAACATTCTGTGTATTATTTTTACCATAAAACTAGATAGGATTATCTAGATTTTGCACGTTTAATAACATGCAAAATTGGTCTATAGATTTTTTAAAGCTTCGTCAATTTTTTACTTTAGAATTATGATTTTTTTAAATGAGTTTTCAAATGTTTTCATATTTGCTGTTCTCAGTAGGAATTCTATAGAGTTTTTGTGGGGTTTTTTTTTTTTTTTTTTGATGCTTAAATTTGGCAAATTGCCAATCTGGTGTATTTTGGGAAAGTAATTATTTAGCAACATTTTCCCATTTCTTCTACAGTCTTTGATGTATCAAAGCTTCCTGCTTGTAGGCTGGGTGAATATTTTGAAAGAGTAGTCATCATGCAAATGTCAAAATAAAAGAGATAAGAGAAAAATAACATATTTTAGAATATGCTTGATGTATGGGAAGTTTTTTCATAAAAGGAAGCCAAAAGAAACTAATATCTTCTTGAAAATAGTTACATTTCTTTAATTTTGTCTTAAATTAGGGCTACCATAGTCACACTTATTTTGAGAGGCCCTAAATAATTCTTAATCATCAGTGACCAATTTCCATAAATATACCTCAATAGCTATAGAATAGCACTGGCCAAAAAAGTTTGCTTGGATTTTTCCTAAAGATCTTATGGAAAAACCTGAACAAACTTTTGGGCCAATCCCGTAGTTGAGATGGATTATTTTAAAACTGAATCTATTTGGGCAACAGACCAACTGCTGCTGCTAAGTTGCTTCAGTCGTGTCCAACTCTGTGCGACCCCACAGACGGCAGCCCACCAGGCTCCCCTGTCCCTGGGATTCTCCAGGCAAGAACACTGGAGTGAGTTGCCATTTCCTTCTCCAGTGCATGAAAGTGAAAAGTGAAAGTGATGTCCCTCAGTCGTGTTCAACTCTTAGCGACCCCATGGACTGCAGCCCACCAGGCTCCTCCATCCATGGGATTTTCCAGGCTAGAGTACTGGAGTGGGGTGCCATTGCCTTCTCTGAAATAGAAAAGAAAAATAAAATTTAAAAACTTAAATGATAAAGGTTACTAAGACTGAAAATCATTTGACCATCTGCTTAGATCTCTATATAACCATGTTACCCAGGTTCTTCTATAAGTCTGTATTATGCTGTTTGTTTGACCAAACCTTTCTTCATTGGTAGCACAATGCTGACCTGATTTAGCCCAACATCTCTAACTGATTAACAAAAATTTCAAAATTTTGTGCTTAAAATTCTTAGGATGATAACTTGTTCTTGACTCTATTTGATGGTGAACTTGCAGAGACTAGGGATGAAAGTAAGGGCAAAATTAATCATATAACTGGGTTTACTGGAGACAGTCTCAACTTATGCAGTGTGGTTAATAGTAGTACCTCATTTTACTCTCAAAGTGCTCTTTTAGAAACAAATTGTCTTACTAAATCTGACCGTGTAATGTAGTGAGATTAACCAATCTTCTAAATTGATTAACAAATCTTCTAAACAAATTTTCTAAATTGAAGGCTGAGAATAAATTAATGGGTCAGGTATGCAAGATTAAGAGGGGAGATGCCACAGGGAAGGCAGAGTCATTGAGAGCCGTGATCTATCAGACATTGATGCTTCCCTCCACCAGAGGTGCCAGAGAAAGAAGCACTGTGATAGACTGAGCGAATGACTCTGTGAAGTCTGTGCTTAAAGATATGTAAGGAAAGGGAAATGGGTACGAGAGGCCAAGGGCGTGGGTAAGAGGCCCAGGTTTGGGAGGTGGTAGGACAGGAAGAAGTGATGGGGTGAGGAGAGGAGAGAGCAGAGCAGAAAAACAGAAAGAGAAAAGGGAACTGCAGAGCATCAAGCGGAAACTTCTTCCGAAAAGCTGAGTTCACATTATTTCCATGGAGGGAAACTGAGAAACATCACAATGAGAGATTAGACACTTCAGGAAACAGATGTTGACAAAGACTCCTTGAATCATGCTCCTCTGAGTCCTCTTTCCAACTAGGCTCAGACCTTGGGCTCTGTCCTTGGCCTGCTTATTTCATAATAAGAATCCTGCTAAGTTAGTTTAATATAAATCTCCCACTCTTGGTCTGATCTTTGATATTGTGTATGTTTCAATGCTGCTTTCTCAGTTCATCCCACCTTTTCCTTTCCCCACTGTGTCCAAAGTCTGTTCTTTATGTCTGCATTTCTATTCCTTTAACAAGTAACAGGAATAATTTTTCTTCAATAACGCTTACCCTAGAATATCAGCTCTGTAGTGAGGAAAGCTATACAAGAAAGATGCAGAAGTGAGAAAAGCACCATCACATTTTTGGGCTCCAACCCCACTGCCACTGGGTAGGAAAGAAGCCTTCCATGGTGAGCCCAGCTCAAGCTTCCTCTTCTAAGCAAGAGTTTACGTACTGTGTCCTGCCCTGAGCCTTCCTTGCTGTCCAAGCGGGGACTTTCTACTTCAAATTCCTCTCCCATCCACACCTTACAACACTTAAATTGTTGTAAGGTGATCTACCTCTTCAGCCTCCAGGAAGAGTAGGGTGAGAATAAGGCTTATACTTCTCCGATTCTCCCAACTCATCTGGAAAGAAACCACCTCACTGCTTTGTATTCTGTGGACTTTGACCAATAGCTAAATGCAGAGATCCCAAACTGAGTCTGAAACTTGTAGAAAATGCCAAAATGAGATGGTAAAATCTGAGAGTAAACTATAGAATTCAAGATACTTGATCAAATTGAAGTTGCATTTTCTTTGCAGTAAGCATAAAGATTTTTATAAATATATTCATCATCACATTGTTTTGAGGTTTAGAAAACATGGAAGCAAACTAAATGTTTAACCAAAAAAAAAAAAAGGATTAATTAAATAATGATTGGAAAAGTGACATGATCAAATATTATATAGTCATTAAAAAGTCAGGATTTAGAAAATGTGTATGAACAAGAGAACTAGACACAATACATTACCTGGAAAAAATCAGATTATAAAATGGCAGGTATAGAATGATTCCAGTTTTGTAAAAATATTTGTGCATATATGTAAATGCATACATTAAAAATAAACTGTTAAGGACACATGCCAAAATGATCACAACAGAATACTGACTGAGTTTATCTGCTTTCCTATGGCACCCCACTCCAGTATCTTGCCTGGAGAATCCCATGGACGGAGGAGCCTGGTGGGCTGCAGTCCATGGGGTCGCAAAGAGTCGGACACGACTGACTGAGCAACTTCACTTTCACTTTCATGTTTTGGATATTTACCGAAAAAAGCAAGCAGATTATACTTGAATGTGAAGAAAAGTGTGTTCTTTATTCACTGGGACAAGGAATTTCTGAGAGATATTGTTAAATCTAGTTCTCTGGTCTTTAAAAGACACATGGGTTGTTGACATGTGAGGAATTTTCTACCTGAGCTGGTCTGGGTCCAGTAAAAGGCAATGCATAATGCGGCCCATCACCTGTAACCTTGATGCTAGATCCCTATGAACGTAAGCCACTCACCAACCTGGGCGTGTTGCAGCAGGGGCTAAGGAGAGAGCACTCACTCAAGGTACCAAATTGCCAGCAGAGATGTTGAAGGAAGGTTGCCACTAAAGCCACACCCAAGTCCCCCGATGCTCCTGAAGTATTTCTGAAGGCATCAACAGAGGGCCATCTGTCCAATTTTATTAGGCATATGCTCTGAGGGCAGTTTCATAAGCACTCAAACATGTTAGTCTAAGCCAGTGTTTACTAACCTGTAGACATCAGACCACTGGGCTAAAATAGCAGAACTATTACAAGGAAGAGATATGAGGCCATATGGAAACCATATCTTGTACACTGACAATACATCACACCTATGTGTACTGTTTTTCAAAAACATGTAAATACTGCTATGGTGAAAAATACAAACATCTTTCAATGGTAACAGATTCATAGTTTTTTGTTAAGTATTTCTCAGTGAATAGGTTCTAAATGTACATGTTGGGGAACTATCATTGAGGGTACTTTGTGCTAAAATATGTTGAGAACCATTGCCTCAGCCACTTACATTTTTAACTCAAACCTCCAAGTTCTTCAGAAAGTTTTCTTTGACTACTCCAGGGGACAGTAATCATCCCTTCTCTGAAATTCTTTCTATTGCACATCAGTCTATCCTGTTATTATTTCAGTGGGGGTCTTTTTCTCCCCTCAAGTAGACTGGAAGCTCAATGAGGGCAGGACCTGTGTCTTCTGTTTCTTTGTCCACCTCCAAACCACTCAGGCCAATGGGGACCCAATAAGTATTGATCATAGCCATTCCTCTGGGCTTGTCTCAGTCACTCTATTTTAGAAGATTCTTAACTAACAGGGAGTTTCCATTCTAAAGTGCTAGTCCCAAGGGAATTTTTCTAAGTCCAGAATTAGTGCATTCTCTTTATTTGTATAGGAACTTTGTGCATTTACAAGCAACCTTAAATTCTATCTGAAGCATTGGGCAGAATGGCCATACTTTTGCTCTGGCTCAAGACTTTGCTCTTTTCCGTGAAAGGGTACATTTGTGAGTAGAGAACTCTTTGTACACTGCAGGCCTTGACCATGTTGTACGCAAATGCCCTTGTCTGCTTGTTGCTTTGTCAAATTCCAGACTTGCTTTTCTTATTTCACTTAGAACTTTCTCTTGCCATCTGTCCTCCGGAAATTATTTTTCTCATTGTTCATAAATTCCTAGTTTGTTTACTCTAGAATACAGGAGAAGCAAAAATAGAATGTTAGGCAGTGAGGGGCAGCGTCTGCCTGAGCTGAGTTTTTTCTGGGGAGTGATAAATGATGCCGAGTTCCCCGTGGGTTAGAGGGCACCCAACTTCAAATAACTACAACATCCGATAACAAAGTTTTTCTCCATCATTTGCAATCCAAACACGAAGAACACAGCCCTGCGGACCCCTCATCCTTCATGTTCAATTGTAAATCCTGATTAAATAGCTTGCAGGTGTCAGGATTAAAGTATATGCAGTGGGAGCCTAAACAGAGGGCCAGCTGGGTTCCTCATTTGCCAGTTGCAGTTTCTTCTTTGTTTTGAAACTGTTGACAGTACAACTAAAAATGTTCCTTAGGGCCCAGGCTGAGTTAAATAACAAGCAGGATGAGTAAGAGAACAGCTGTAGATATTTTTCTGTGTTTAACATACCTGCCTTGTTGATTTATAGGAAGACCCTCATATAATGTACATTTTGTAATCCAAAACATTTAACCTTTGGAGCCAAGTCTGTGATAGAGACATCAGAAACAGGAAAGGCCTTGATGGGCCTTGTATTCCAAGCTTTTTTCCCCTCAAAGGAAAAGTGAAATGATGGAATGACTCGATTTTATTATTCCAATGACCATAGTGATGTTGTCTCGGCCTCATTTGATATTCAGAGCTAATCAGTGGGTAACAATGCCGTGGAAAGCAGAAAGGCCTGCCCAGACAAATGCAACTTGGGAATTCCTCTCTCTGCATGAGCTGGGTTGAGAGAGCCAGCCCTGCACTAACCATCCATCCTGACTTCAGGAAGGGATATGGACGACAGGCTCAGTGGACCTGCCAAACTGCAGAGCTGGGCTTTGGGCCACTCCTGGGTTCCTTCTTTTGTGCTATAGCATTGATGGGCATCATGAGTTTACAGACAGTGTGGAGTCCTTAAAAATCTGTCTATTTGTGATTAGCTAGACTATGGTGTTGGGGAAGCTCAGTGCAGCAGCAAAGTTAAACAAGTTTGAATGGTAAAGTCTAAGTCTTTTCTGCCATTACTCTCAGCCGTGTGCTAAGAACCTATTGCGTTCATGGTACTGGAGTGGGCACCAACCTGAAACTCCATGCTTAAAATAGTGCCCGTGACTTCCTGACCCAACACCCATCCCACCCTGAAGTATTCATTTAGGCCAGTTGTGGTCATCCCATCCCTCTTGCCAGGAATTTGTTTGGGAATGAGCCTGGGACCCAATCCTGGCCGATAATATGTAAGAGGAAATTTGCCAGCTGATAAGGTAGAAATACACGAGCATGAGATAAACAATATCTTTCTCTTCGAGTTTTCTGACTGAGAGGAGTTAGCATGAGTGCAAAGCTGACACATAGAGGTTGGTGGAGCTAAGATGCCCAGCGAAATGGGCTCCTCAATGACTTTACTGAGCTGCAGACTCAATCCTGGAGTCCACCCTACTTCTGAATTCTAGCTCTATGCAATAGTGAATTTCCTGATTGTTTAAGCCAGTATTACATTGCTTCTGTTAAACACTCTAAATAGGTTACCAGGGGGAATGATGCGGGGGGAAGAATAGTTAGGGAGTTTGGGATGGACATGTACACACTGCTATATTTATAATGGATAACTACCAAGGACCTGCTGTATAACACAGGGAACTCGGCTCAATGTTATGTGGCAGCCTGGATGGGATAGGGGCCTGGGGGAGAATAGATACCTTTACCGGTATGTCTTGAGTCCCTTTACTCTGTACCTGAAACTGTCACAACATTGTTAATTGGCTATACTCCGATATCAAACAAAAAGTCTTTTGAAAAACACTCTAAGTAGTAATTTATGTTTAGACAAGCTACTCTCTAAAAACAATAAAATAAATATGTCAATGGAGGGTGGACGAAGTATTAGAATAAGACTTAAAACTTGATTTTACCTAATTGCAACAACAGCAACAAAACCTACTTTATTTTTTCAAATATAGAACAACTGTTTGGACATATTTGCTGTTGAGCCATGCTTTTAATTAACTGGCTCTCTAGTGGCATCCTGGATGTCTCAGAACTGATGTGGTGAATAGAGGTTCCTTGTCAGTCCTTGCACAGCCCACATGTAGCTTGCAAGGAAAGGGCCACTGAAACCAGAACTGACTGGGGGAATTGGGAAAGTCAACATCTGCAAGGATCCTTTTGGAGTCAGGATGTTGGCCTCTGCTGGGTGAGAGTCTAGTACAAACAGAAACAGTGAGAGCTCACTTTATGCTCAAGGGACAGTCCCCTTGGATACCCAGCCAGACTACCTTCTTAGAGGTATCACAAGATACTAAGGAACTGGGACTCCTAATAAACTGTGATTCTGGGGAGTTGGGGGTTGTACTTCCAGTAAAGTGCTATATTGGTACTATAAGCTCTTAACCATTCAATTACTAATAGCACTTTCTGCTAGGCACTATGAGATACAAACTGAGAAAGCCTAGAGATGGCCTGCAAGAGTCCTCAAACTTCCAAAAGACCTGTGCACAGGTCTGTTGACGTGGTGCATTGAACCCTTCAGAGTTCATCTGTCTAATGTCTAAGTCCACTCTGCATTGAGCCTTTCCAGTTGATCCCCCAGCATCACACTCGAGCTTTGGAAATGTCTAAAAGAATAGAAAAAGGAAGCTAATAGTCACTGCCAGGATTTCCACTTAATATTAATAGGTACTTTTTAGACATTATCTGATTTAATACAGCAGTCCTATAAGGTAGGTCATTACAATTCCCACTTTTCCGATGAGGAATTTGCTCAAAATCACATAGACTTAAAAGGCAGATTTACAACTCAGACCAGGACTGTTGAAGCCAAATGTGCCATTAACCACTTCTCCCTACTGCCAAGACACCATAGAACATTCACTTCATCTTAGGTGATGCTTGGGGGGTAACACTGCTGGCTCATTCTGATAAAAGCCTAAGCACGACTGCCAGACCTGCCCCAGACTTGGACTCACACCTGAGTGCCTCACTGAATACATTCTCACTCTAGTCCTCTGGAATTGCCACAAGCATTTAATAGGTGGGTGAAACCTGTTTCTCTTTACTTGGGCACATCATTCAAGCATAAGTGGTACAGTTGAAAGAGCAAGATTTCAGTGTAAGACAGACCCCTCTTAATCATTATAAGACCCTGCGCTAAAAGTTAGTGCTAACTTTTCTGTCTTAATGACTCCTGTTACAAAAAAAAAAAAAGGACATATACTACTTGTCCCTTTTGAGCATGGGGATGGGGGTGATGTGCTGCTGACACCTCAAATGACATGTGTGTAAAACTCACACATATGCACAAAATAGGAGCTCAGTATTACTTTATTTTCCTCTTTGACTCTGGCTCTACTGATTGGGCTAGCTATGAAACAACTTAGAAACACAAAGAATTTCAATGATTATCCAAAAGCAATGAAGCATGTTATATGAGCAATTATTACTATCATTACTGCCTGCTGTTTGTCTGTCTACCTCAGGCAATACCCTTCTTGAGGGCAAGACCTGTGTCTTGTTCTCATGATGCAACCCCAGGCCCTGGCACAGACTAACTACTGGGCTAAGCCTGGGAGTTGGGTGACAAAAATGAAGAAAGGCAGCGCTGTTAAAAACAGAAGACTTGCACATACATCACTTGGAACAAAACTGCTAAATGTCTTGCCTTGAAACACAAATTTTGTGAAGGAAGCTTGAATATCACTTTCATAATTGAGGATGTTGCTAATGAGTGTGAATCTCAGTGTCTTTATCCCACAGAATGAGAATTGATGGTTGAGTTACTATATTGGCGCTAGTGGTAAAGAATCCATCTGCTAATGCAGGTTAGACTTAAGAGATGCAGGTTCAATCCCTGTGTAGGTAAGATCCCCTGGAGGAGGGCACAGCATCCCACTCCAGTGTTCTTGCCTGGAGAATCCCATGAACAAAGGAGCCTGGAGGGCTACAGTTCACAGGGCCACACAGAGTTGGACATGACTGAAGTGTCTTTTGACTGTGTGGATCACAATAAACTGTGGAAAATTCTGAAAGAGATGGGAATACAGACCACCTGACCTGCCTCTTGAGAAATCTGTATGCAGGTCAGGAAGCAACAGTTAGAACTGGACATGGAACAACAGACTGGTTCCAAATAGGAAAAGGAGTACGTCAAGGCTGTATATTGTCACCCTGCTTATTTCACTTATATGCAGAGTACATCATGAGAAACGCTGGACTGGAAGAAACACAAGCTGGAATCAAGATTGCCGGGAGAAATATCAATAACCTCAGACATTCAGATGACACCACCCTTATGGCAGAAAGTGAAGAGGAGCTAAAAAGCCTCTTGATGAAAGTGAAAGAGGAGAGTGAAAAAGTTGGCTTAAAGCTCAACATTCAGAAAATGAAGATCATGGCATCTGGTCCCATCACTTCATGGGAAATAGATGGGGAAACAGTGGAAACAGTGTCAGACTTTATTTTGGGGGGCTCCAAAATCACTGCAGATGGTGATTGCAGCCATGAAATTAAGAGACGCTTACTCCTTGGAAGGAAAGTTATGACCAACCTAGATAGCATATTAAAAAGCAGAGACATTACTTTGCCAACAAAGGTCCATCTAGTCAAGGCTATGGTTTTTCCTGTGGTCATATATGGATGTGAAAGTTGGACTGTGAAAAAAGCTGAGTGCCAAAGAATTGATTATTTTGAACTGTGGTGCTGGAGAAGAGAGTGGTGCTTGAGAGTCCCTTGGACTGCAAGGAAATCCAACCAGTCCATCCTAAAGGAGACCTGGGTGTTCATTGGAAGGACTGATGCTAAAGCTGAAACTCTAGTACTTTGGCCACCTCATGCAAAGAGTTGACTCATTGGAAAAGACTCTGATGCTGGGAGGGATTGAGGGCAGGAGGAGAAGGGGCCGACAGAGGATGAGATGCCTGTATGGCATCACTGACTCAATGGACGTGAGTCTGTGTGAACTCCAGGAGCTGGTGATGGACAGGGAGGCCTGGCGTGCTGCGATTCATGGTGTCACAAAGAGTCAGACACGACTCTTTGAACTGAACTGAAGTGTCTTAGCATGCACACATGCACAGATCAAATTCAGATGATAAATATTCGCTAAGTGATTTTATTGTGATTTTGCCCCTTTTTTCCTAAAAATTGAGGGCAAAAAAATGAATCCATAGAGTTGATGCCCATGTTAAGTTGAGATACAGTTGGGAGCCCTTTTCCTGATGGGTTAGTTGGTCATCATAAAAATGGCATTGCTTTCAAGGCAGTGATTATGATATTTTCACCCTGACTGACATCCACCTCAATCTCCATGTTCACTTTCTCTTATTTCCCATAACTATCAGTTCTAATACAAATGATACTGTTATGATATGATAATGGTATCCTTCATAGATGGGTAGCACTTTACAGATGAAAACACAAGTGTTGCCTTGAATCCTCATAACAAAACCTGTGTAGTAAATATTATTATCCATATTTTACCAAGAATTGAGCAAGAAATCAAGCTTAGCACCCTCCCCCAACTTCCTTCTTCCCTTCCCTCCTCCATTCATTAAGCATGCACTTATTTAGCTCCAGCTGAATGACAGTTATGTTGTTGAGGACCAGGGACACATAGTCATCTTGAACAGAGTCCCAGCCCAATTTGCTCCAAATCCAGCTTCTTTCCATTGAACCAAAGAGCCTCCTGTTCTGGATAAGCCTTTCAACCTCTATCACTTTGCGCTTTACCATACCTTCTAGAGAGGAGGCCTTCACCTCGATCACAATGGAGCCTGCTTCATTAAGCCCTTCTTTTAGGCCATGTGCCTTTCTTTCATCTAGGACTGACCACAGAGTTCCCCACCAGGAAAATACAACACTCTGCCTGGAGAAAGCTGTACCCACTTCAACAGTGGTCCCTGTAAGACTCACTCAGAGTCCAGAAAGCACACTCCTGTGGGGTCCTTGGTGAGCTGCCCAGACTTGCCAACCCCAGGGGCAATGCTGATCTGCAGAGATGGAGAATGTGAACCAGCATCCAAGGCTATTATCTCCTTTAATTCTCCAAACAACTGGAGAAGTAAGTGATACCAATCCATTTTACAGATAACGAAATTGAGGCTCAAAGAGGTGACCAACACACACCCAAGGTTACATCATTTTCTAAGACTAAGCTGGGGCTGAATTTAAATCTGACTCCAAAACTCAAAATCCCAACCGTGTTTAAATGATAATGTCATCTGAAGAATGAGGGAAATCGGGAAAACAGTTGAATGTAAGGAATACATGAAGACATTTCCACTGGACTCTACCACTCCTGAGAAGAGAGCTTTGCTTCTTTGAGCTGCAAAGCAAGTGAAGGCAGGGAGGGCAAATAATTTGGCCAGTGCCCCAGCCAGGAGGTGACAGATCCCAGGGTTAGCTCAAGGTCCCTTAACTGTGGGGTAAGTTACCACACAGCTTTGGCTCACCTGAGCCCCAGAGAATTGGACCATCAGCCAAAACACATTTATAGGATAAAGAATTTCATTTCCTTGGTGAATATTTACTTCTTTGAATCTAGTACCTAGACAGGATTCTGCCATCTCATCTGACCTCCCCTAGCCCTCAGTGTCATCTGGCCTGAGACTCTTCTGATTGCCAACAGGCCTCTGGAGCCTCCAGGAGCCGTGAGAGTCCCCATCTCAGTGCCCTGGGTGACAAAGACTGTGTCCCAGGTGCCCAGATGGAGGTCACGGGAAGCTCCAGGTCCGCAGAGCCTGGCTCTCCTGTCTGACCGGCATTCCCAGAATCACTTTACAGCAGGGGCCAAAGATCAAAAATTTTATGGGTACTTGGGGAATTATCCCTCTCCAACCCATCTGCCCTTTCATCTGCATGCCCCCTGCCCCAGAATAGCAAACAGCTCCTCACTCCTAAACTGTTTCTCGAAAGACTTCACAGCAGGAACACAGAGGCTAGAAATATTTCAAAAGCTTGGCCCCAGCTGTCTGCAGGAGCCCATTGGAAAGCATCCGTGCAGAAAATGTCCTTCCTTTAAAGCACCAGCCGCTGGTTTTCCTCAACTGGGAGAACTGCTGTGTCACCATCACCCTTAGGGGCTCCCCACCCACCTGGGTCTGTCCAAGGGGATTCTGAAGCACCCTCACTTAATGGCCGTAATAACATGAAGAGACAGAAGCTTCTAGACGTTCCTGACCAAGTACACCTGTGGTCTGCGAGGGGTTCCCACTGCTGCCTGAGAAGGGGATTTCCCTGAGGAGCATCAGGCTTCACTCTCACCCACATGTCCAGGTGACCCACTGCTCTGGCTCTTTCCGCACTGATGAGTTTTCAAACTCCAAAGAAAAACCAGTACAGAGTAGGGACTTTATGAATAGGTTCAGACCTAGGCTTGAGGGGACTCCCCCCTGGTTCCCCCTGGCCCTTGTCTGGCCATTCTCCTCCCCATAAAGTGAGGAGAGTGCAAACTACAGGGACTTATCCAACTAGAATCCATACCTCGCTTTCTAGACTATGCCCTGGTATAAGACTGTTAAAGTCCTTGATCCTGTTTCCGGGCCTTTGAGGGTCCCATCCCTGAGTCTGTCCTCTGAAGCCAGGCCATCCCTGTAATGTGTATCTGAGATACAAGGGCTAGCCAAGGGCAGCAGTTGAGGGACAGTGTGGACACCCCTGGGCTGTGTGGGTCCTAACGTGCAAAGCAGAGCCAGGCTGGGGAGGGAAACGAGACTGAGAACAGCCTGTCCTATGCCGCCTCGTCTCAGAGCAGAATGTGAAGAAGTCACAGAGGCATATTTGTTAAGGGAGAGGGATAGCATTTCATAAAAATAACTTTTTAGCATACTTGGTAGCTTTCAAATATTCAGACATTTGATTTCTGAGATTTCTTTCTACTCTTGCACCCAGAATTGCAAATGTTGTGGGTGGGTCTGAGTTAGAACTCATTTCAGAGTAAATAAGGATTAAGTGCATTCACTTCTGTGTTCATTCAGCTATAACTTTCTCAACTCCTGGCTTGTGCTAAGCATCTTTGCTGAGGAGTGGGTATGCTATGGTGAACTGGATGGTTACAGTGTGGCTGGAAGGACAGAGAGCGATTATCAAACGAAGAAAGCCACAGAGTGATGAAATGAGAGCCCAGAGGCAGAGTTAGGAAGGAGACAGTAGGGAGCATTGGTTTCTTTGTGCATGGTCAGAACCTGACTCTTGATGTTCAGATCACCATTTTTTAGTGCAAAACATTCTTACTTGCTTTGGATTGCCCTTCTTCCAGTAAGGTTAACTTTAAAAATTAATTTGTATTGGAATACAGTTAATTTACATTGTTGTGTTGCTTTTTGCTGTACAGCAAATTGAATCAATTGTACATATACCCACTCTTCTTTAGATTCTCTTCCCATGTAAGTCATCAAGTCCCATGTAAGTAGAGTTTCCTGTGCTATATAGTAGGTTCTTCACTTCAGTTCCGTTCAGTCGCTCAGTCATGTCCAGTTTGCGACTCCATGAACCACAGCACGCCAGGCCTCCCTGTCCAACACCAACTCCCAGAGTCCACCCAAACCCATGTCCATTGAGTTGGTGATGCCATCCAACCATCTCATCCTCTGTTGTCCCTTCTCCTCCTGCCCTCAATCTTTCCCAGCATCAAGGTCTTTTCCAATGAGTCAGCTCTTCGCATCAGGTGGCCAAAGTATTGGAGCTTCAGCTTCAACATCAGTCCTTCCAATGAACACCCAGAACTAATCTCCTTTAAGATGGACTGCTTGGATCTCCCTGCAGTCCAAGGGACTCTCAAGAGTCTTCTCCAACACCACAGTTCAAAAGCATCAATTCTTCGGCTCTCAGCTTTCTTTATAGTCCAACTCTCATATCCATACATAACCACTGGAAAAACCATAGCCTTGACTATATGGACCTTAGTCGGCAAAGTAATGTCTCTGCTTTTGAATATGCTATCTAGGTTGGTCATAACTTTCCTTCCAAGGAGTACGTGTCTTTTAATTTCATGGCTGCAATCACTATCTGCAGTGATTTTGGAGCCCCCCAAAATAAAGTCAGCCACTGTTTCCACTGTTTCTCCATCTGCCGTGATGTGATAGGACCAGATGCCATGATCTTCGTTTTCTGAATGTTGAGCTTTAAGCCAACTTTTTCACTTTCCTCTGTCACTTTCCTCAAGAGGCTCTTTAGTTCTTCTTCACTTTCTGCCATAAGGGTGGTGTCCTCTGCATATCTAAGGTTATTGATATTTCTCCCAGCAATCTTGATTCCAGCTGTGCTTCCTCCAGCCCAGTGTTTCTCATGATGTACTCTACATATAAGTTAAATAAGCAGGGTGACAATATACAGCCTTGATGTAATCCTTTTCCTATTCGGAACCAGTCTGTTGTTCTATGTCCAGTTCTAACTGCTGCTTCCTGACCTGCATACAGATTTCTCAAGAGGAAGGTCAGGTGGTCTGGTATTCCCATCTCTTTCAGAATTATCTAGTTTGTTGTGATCCACACAGTCAAAGGCTTTGGCATAGTCAATAAAGCAGAAATAGATGCTTTTCTGGAACTCTCTTGCTTTTTCTATGATCCAGCGGATGTTGGCAATTTGATCTCTGGTTCCTCTGCCTTTTCTAAATCTAATTTGAGCATCTGGAAGTTCACAGTTCACGTACTGTTGAAGCCTGGCTTGGAGGATTTTGAGCATTACTTTGCTAGAGAGTGCAATTGTGCGGTAGTTTGAGCATTCTTTGGCATTGCCCTTCTTTGGAATTGGAATGAAAACTGACCTCTTCCAGTCCTGTGGCCACTACTGAGTTTTCCAAATTTGCTGACATATTGAGTGCAGCACTTTCACAGCATCATCTTTCAGAATTTGAAATAGCTCAACTGGAATTCCATCACCTCCACTAGTTTTGTTTGTAGTGATGCTTCCTACGGCCCGTTTGACAGTTCTCTAATAGTAGTGTGTATGTATCAGTCCAAATTTCCCAATTTATCCCTTCCCCTCACTTGCCCCTTGGCAACCATGTTTGTTTTCTACATCTGTGACTATTTCTGTTTTGTAAGTAGGTTCATTTGTACCAATTTTTTTAGATTCTACATACAAGTGATATCATATGATATTCGTCTTTCTCTGTCTGACTTCACTCAGTGTGACAATTTCTAGGTCTATCCATGTTGCTACCAATGACCCTTTTTATGGCTGAGTAATATTCCATTTTGTGTGTGTGTGTGTGTGTGTGTGTGTGTGTGTTTGTATAATATATATATATACATCTTCTTTGTCCATTCCTCCATTGATGGACATTTAGATTGCTTCCATGTCCTGGCTGTTATAGTGCTTCAGTGAACATTGCAGTACATGTATCTTTTCTAATTATGGTTTTGCTCAGATAAACTGAATACTGAAGTGGGTTGCCATGCCCCTCCCCAGGGGGTCTTCCCAACCCAGGGATCAGATCCAGGTCTCCTGCTTTGCAGGCAGATTCTTTACTGTCTGAGCCACCAGGGAAGCCCAATAACTCTTAGAGGCCTATGACTAATATATAAATTAAGTTAATTCTACCAACTTGTCTGTTTATCCTGGCTTCAGGGAGGCTAAGCTTTGGGAGGCCAGAGACAGAGGCCCTCTTCAATGAAGTCAAGTCCAGAGAGACATACAGATATGCATACAACTAACTCAGGGTCAAGACAGAGGGAAATAGTAGCAGTACAAAGTAAGGTTGTGGAAACACAGAGGGAGACGTGATTGATTTCTTCTAGGCATTCTGTAATGGCTTTATATCAGAAATAACATTTCAAGTGAGAGTTTTTTAAAGTATAATTTTTAAAACTTATTTTTGGCTGTGCTGGGTCTTTATTGCTGCAGGTTTTTCTCTAGTCGCTGAGATCAGGGACTACTCTTAGCTATCGTGTGCGGGTTTATTGCAGTTGTTTCTCTTGTTAAGAAACACAGAGTCTAGGGCTCGGACTTCAGTAGTTGTGGCACCTGGACTCCAGAGCACAGACTCAATAGTTGTGGCACACGGGCTTAGTTGCTCCAAGCTATGTGGGATCTTCCTGGACCAGGGGTCGAACCCACGTCTCCTGCATTGACAGGTGGGCAGGTGGATTCTTTACCACTGAGCCACCAGGGAGGCCCCTCAAGTGAGATTTTTAGGATGAAGCATAATTTACAAAGAACCCAGAAACATGGAAAGACATTCTTGGTTGAAGGAAGACCTTGAGCAAGAATCCTGAACCTGCCAATTGCATGAAGCATTTGTTATCCTGCACATTGAATGTGTTAAATGATGGCAGCAGGCTCCAAAGGCAGGTTGGGACCAGATTTTGGCAGGCTAAGGAGACTGATGGTTCTGGAGAAGTAGGGAAACTTGTTGGGGTAATCATTCTAAAGAGGAAGCAAGGAGACCAGAAGAAGCCTATTTCAATCATTTAGGCTAAAAGACCTAAAGTAGCAAAGGTATTGCTGGTAATAAAGATTTAGACTTAACAGTTCTCAGTTTTGATCTACATTACAAAGGCAGTCGTCTATTATCTCCGTGCCAGGGCAGCTCTGAGGCTCCAGATGGAAACACCTGTAGGGGTTTCTGTGCAGAACATGGACAAATCTACTTCAACTATGTTTCCCCCAATTTTATTGTCACTCTTCTCATGATGGAAATCAAAAAAAAAAAAAGGAAATTTCAGGGAGAGCACATTCAGGTCACTCTCCTGCCACTCTGCTAAGGTAGGGTAGGTCCCTCTGATCAACAATCTAAGGAAACTCCCCAGTCAGGAAACACTGTTCCCAAAGCAGTGGGGGGCTCTACCTGACGGCAGGAACTCAAGCTGTCTTTCTCACTGGGTCCCCAGTGCCTACCAGGGTGCCTGGCACACTAGCATGTATATGATTAATATCTGCTAACTGTAGAAGGCATGTAGCAAAAGTAACAGAGGTCCGCACCACCTTACTGGGCTCCTCCTGCCCACCGCTGACTTCTTTGCCCTCCCAGGGTGTCAGGGGAGTGTCAGGACACTGAGCACATGCACCCCCAGGTCTTTGGGGAACTGGCTAGCCCACCCATTGCTCCTCCTCAACAAAACTGAAGTCCCTGCGCCAGTTTTTCAGGTGTCCCAGGGTGTACTCCCTGGAATTTCTGAACACTGATGATAATTTCCTGTTGGATAGGATGTTTGGGATTTGGGCTTTGTTTTTCTTTTAAATACCATTCCTTTTCAAAATGTGAGTTCCTTTCTTCTGGAAGTCTTTTTTTCATCATCTTTTCTTTCCCCACGTTATTGCACTATGGGCCTCCCTGCTGTTCTGTGGTTGGCCCTATAAAAATTAAGTTTCTGGATAGTTTCTGGGGAGGCTGGGAAAGGGGGTGAGGATTACTTGTTGGATGCTTTTTTGTAATTATTTTTCCCATCCAGGGCACTTTGCAAGGCATCTACAGTGGCTATGTTCCCTCTAACTTGAGATGCCTTCTAGAGACCAGGGCCACTATTAAATTGGGGTTGGTCCCTAACTGCAGGATTTGATTCTAAAGGACTTAGGGAAACTGCTATATTCAAGGGAGAGCCAGATATTAGATCGAAGCATACTTGAAAAATAAAAAGAAGGGGACAGAAGGGAAGGAGGGAGAGAGGGGAGGGAAGGGGAGAAAAAGAAGAGAAACAGAAGTCAAAGAAGTGGGGGAAGAGAGGAGAGGGGAAGAAAATACTGCCTGTTTGGCATGAAGTTGCTTCTTTTTTAATCAAACTGCCACAACTCTGTTTATGGCTCAACATCAATATTAAGTTGAGTTCAGTTCAATCGCTCAGTCGTGTCCGACTCTTTGCGACCCCATGAATCGCAGCATGCCAGGCCTCCCTGTCCAACACCAACTCCCGGAGTTCACCCAGATTCATGTGCATCAAGTCGGTGATGCCATCCAGCCATCTCATCCTCTGTCGTCCCCTTCTCCTCTTGCCCCCAATCCCTTCCGGCATCAAGGTCTTTTCCAATGAGTCAACTCTTTGCATGAGGTGGCCAAAGTACTAGAGTTTCAGCCTCAGCATCAGTCCTTCCAATGAACACCCAGGTCTCCTTTAGGATGGACTGGTTGGATCTCCTTGCAGTCCAAGGGACCCTCAAGAGTCTTCTCCAGCACCACAGTTCAAAAGCATCCATTCTTCGGCGCTCAGCTTTCTTCACAGTCCAACTCTCACATCCATACATGACCACAGGAAAACCATAGCCTTGACTAGACGGACCTTTGTTGGCAAAGTAATGTCTCTGTTTTTTAATATGCTATCTAGGTTGGTCATAACTTTCCTTCCAAGGAGTAAGTGTCTTTTAATTTCATGGCTGCAGTCACCATCTGCAGTGATTTTGGAGCCCAAAAAAATAAAGTCTGACACTGTTTCCACTGTTTCCCCATCTATTTCCCATGAAGTGATGGGACCAGGTGCCATGATCTTAGTTAAGTCACCATAAAACCAAAGGTTTGTAATCCCTACAAGAAACATTGAAAAATGTATGTATCCTATAACTCCTAAAACATTGCTGGCTAGGTTTTTTCCATACAGGTGGTAGGAATTTTTGTGGAGGTGATAGGCCATGCTGTGTCGATATGTGAAGCAGTGAAGGAGGAGCTGTCCCCAGCTTCCTCTGCAGTTTGGGGTGCTGGGGGCCTCTGTGGCAGTGCCACCTTCCCCGACATGGTCCAAAAACTCTTCACAAATTCCCACTGCTTCCAGAATAAAATCCAATCCAATACAAAATGGCCATCAAGGTTCCCCTTGAGCTGGTCACTGCTCCCCTCTCTACCTGCCCTTCTCTCATGTACCTCTTTCCCTTGCCAAGCTCTATGTGACACGAGGCCACCTGCGGTTGCCGTCCGTCCCCTGCCTGGTGACTTCTCCCCTTTGCTCTCTTCCTGTCATCTCTCTCCTTAGGTCACAACTGAAACATCACCTCCTCAGAGACCCACTCAGTTCCCCTGCCTGCTCTGTCAAGTATCGCCCTGTCTGTTTCCCTCACTGGACGTCACACAACATGCTCCACCACATCTGTGCATTTGTTTTCATGTTTATTTCCTGCCTACTGGGTGGGTGGTGGACCGGGGAGCATCACTACCAGCCGCCTGCCCTGCCCGCTTCGCACTGCATCTCAATGCTGTGTACAGTGCCTGGCACTTACCAGCAGCTCAGGGGATGTTTCCAACCGGGAGAGCTCACTGAGGTGAGCAGATGGGTCTTGTCTGTCTGGAGAGAAGCCATGCTTGTTTGGCTCTTCTGCTCAACTTTTTAGCATCAGTGCACAGAGCATTTTGACACTGGGCCCTCAGTTTCTGAGGAAAGTGACAGAGGGTGACTGACTCGCCGTCCCCCACTGCAGCTGACCTCACTCTCTGGCCAAGGGATCCTGGTACCCTAGGACCACATCTTCCTCATCTCTCAAATTTTGCTTCTCTGTGAGTTGGTGTGCAGGAAAAGTAGTTTTGGTGGGTACTCAATAAGTTTTCATCTCCTTCCTTTTCCTGAAAATACTTTGCAAGAGTCTTGAAACTACGTTCTTGAAGTCTTAAAGGACTTAAGACTTTAAGTTCTTTAACCAAGAAGGAACTACTAGGTAAGAGTCAAGGTGTTAGGGGAGAAATCTGAAGCTGTCAACAGGGCTCGCCTCCCAGGCAAGCTGCCGAGTGTAGTGTCGACAAGAACTTTGAGAGCTCTCCCGTAAGGTTTGCAAGGGAGGTCATGGGGAGAGCATGACTCAGCCCTGAGTGTCCATGTGTTAACTCAGTGCCCTGGGCCTCTGAGACCCACTTTTTTCCTCTGTAACACTGGCAGTAATACCACTCAGCCAATTCTGCAGCACTGTTATAAGGCTTGACTGAGACCAAGGGTTTGAGAAGAAGTTGTATTTGTGAAGAGCTGTGGGATGGCAGGGACTCTGATTCAAAGTGGAGAGACCAACCTCCTGCTTTACGTCAGTGGCTGTGTCTTTAAGATTTCTTCCCTTGTGTGCAGTGAAATACAGAATTTGGAGCAGAAGGGACAGGCAGTCATCTCATGCCTTTTTTAAAGCTTTTTAAAAATTTTAATTGTGGAAAATGTATATAACATAAAGTTTACTATCATGACCATCTTTAAGTGTCAGTTCAATGGTATTAAGGTGTTGTGCAACCATCCCCACTCTACATCTCCAAACTCTAACCTGCAAAACTGAAGCTCAATATCCATTAAAGAATAACTCCCCATTCCCTCCCCACCCACCCAGGCCTGGAAACCACCATTCTACTTTCTGTCTCTCTAAATTAGACTGCTCTTTATACTTCATAGAAGTGGAATCATATAGTATTTTTGTGTGTGCGACTGCCTTATTTTACTTAGTACAATGTCCTCAGGTTCGTCCATGATGTAGCATGTATCTGAGTTCCCTTTAAGGCTGAATAATATTTCTTACATGTATATACCACATTTTGTTTCTCCATTTATCCATCAATGGATACTTGAGTTGCTTCTACCTTTGGGCTATCATGAATAATGCTGCTATGAACATGGCTATACAGATATCCCTTCAAGAAACTGCTTCCAGTTCTTTGGGGTATATACCTACAAGTGGATTGGCTGGGTCATATGGTTATTCTAAGTTTATTTATTTATTTTGAGGAATCACCATCCTGTTTTCAAAAGTAGCTGCCACATTTTACATTCCCATCAGCAGTGTATAAGCAAGCCCATTGCTCCACATCTTCACCAACACTTGTTACTTTGCATGGCTCTTTGTGTTTTTTGATAATAGCCATTCTAACGGGTGTGAGGTTATAGGTTTCTTATTGTGGTCTTGATTTACGTTTCTCTAATGATTAGTGAAATTGAAAGACGCTTACTCCTTGGAAGAAAAGTTATGACCAACCTAGAGAGCATATTCAGAAGCAGAGACATTACTTTGCCAGCAAAGGTCCATCTAGTCAAGGCTATGGTTTTTCCTGTGGTCATGTATGGATGTGAGAGTTGGACTGTGAAGAAGGCTGAGCGCTGGAAGAATTGATGCGTTTGAACTGTGGTGTTGGAGAAGACTCTTGAGGGTCCCTTGGACTGCAAGGAGATCCAACCAGTCCATTCTGAAGGAGATCAACCCTGGAATTTCTTTGGAAGTAATGATGCTAAAGCTGAAGCTCCAGTACTTTGGACACCTCATGTAAAGAGTTGACTCATTGGAAAAGACTCTGATGCTGGGAGAGATTGGGGGCAGGAGGAGAATGGGACGACCCAGGATGAGATGGCTGGATGGCATCACCGACTTGATGGACGTGAGTCTGAGTGAACTCCGGGAGATGGTGATGGACAGGGAGGCCTGGCATGCTGCGATTCATGGGGTCGCAAAGAGTCAGACACAACTGAGCGACTGAACTGAACTAAACTGAATGATTAGTGATGTTGAGGATCTTTGCTTGTGCTTATGCGCTTATTTGCATACCTTCTTTGAAGCAACATCTATGAAGTCCTTTGCCCATTTTTTACATTAAATTTGGGGTGGGGGTGGTTGTTGAGTTGTAGTTCTTTATATATTCTGGATCTTAACTCTTCATCAGATACACGGTTTGCAATATTTTTCCTATTCCTTAGGTTGCCTTTTCACTGTTAGTTTTCTTTCGATGCACAGAACTTTTTGATCAAGTTCAATTTATCTATTTTTTTCCTTTGATTACCTATGGTTTTGGTGTCATGTCATATAGAAGGAATCATTGCCAAATCCAATTTTATTAAGCTTTTTTTCCATAGGAGTTCTATGGTTTTATCTTTTATATTTTTTGTTCCATTCCAAGCTAGTTTTTGTATGTGATATAAGGTACCAGGTCCACCTTCATTCTTTTGTATGTAGTGAAGATGATTTGTCAGAACAGAAAGCTGAGCCCAGGATGGGAAGAAGCCTGCCTGAGGGAAGGTAGCTAGATAGAGACAGAGCTGAGGCTAAAATCCAAGGCTCCTGGGTCTTAGTCCAAAGTCCTCTCTACTCTTCAGGAAATAGGCACTCTGGGAGTAAGCAACCGTGGGCTTTACTGTTGTCTAACTAGAAAAAAACTGGGGGAAAAATGGGTTATTGAAGTTGGTGGATTTTCTTCTAGATGGATTTAATTACCCCTGAGTCCAGACCACTTTGTCAAGAGCATGTGATGGGCGTGCTCTTTATAAGAGGGTCATTCTTCAGGATACATTTGATCATCAGTGGTAAACAGTAGCTAAAGAAAAGGTATCACAGAAAAACAGGCTCAATGTTTGGTCATATGGTGATTTGGTGGAATATAACTTTTAGCCACTGGTATGAGAGGAAAAATATGCTAGTGGCCTTCCATGTACATACCCTTTGTACCTCGTGGCCAAAAAACAGGAGAAATTTTGTGTTTTGAAGCATTATCTTGAAGAAAGAAAGGAAGATGATGGGGGCTTTGGTAAACGTGCTGGGCTAAGGCAAGGGTTGGCAAACCAATCCCACAGGCTAAGTGTTGTTGAAACTTAGCCGTGCTCATCTGTTGCTGTGTTGCCTAGCTGTTTTCACACTCCATCAATTAGGTAATCATGACAGAGACAGAAACTAAATTATTTACTATATGGCCCTCTGCCAAAATTTTTTAAAAGGTTTCTGACCCCTGGACTAGGGAAACAAGGGAAATTTGAATGGGCAGAGCAGCAGAATACCCTTACCCATGGGGCATTCCCACTCTGTGGCCCTCATGGCTGAACCACATTCAAGCAACATCCGTGGCTGGATGGAGTAGGACCGTCAGCCGCATCAGGAGAGGGACTTGTGGCAGCTTGAGGAATGTTCTAGATGTTCTATTCTCTCATAGTGTTTCCCCACATCCAGACCAGAGGGGATCTTGTGGTTGGGAGGTCTCTGAGCACGAAAAGAGTAACAGCCCCTCCAGATCCAGGTCCCAGCCCTGCTATACTCACTGGCCGTACTCTTGAGATACCCATGAAAGTTTCTGGTCTAAAGGCAGCTTGGAAGTAAAAGTCCAATCACAGGGGATAGAGCATGACATGGTTCTCACACTGTTATCAATATGTTCAGTTTTCTTACACATGCTATTAATAACTCATCACCCACAAAATGGACATTAATTAGTTTAGACTTCAGTAAGGATGTGGGCAATTCTCAAACTTCTTGGCCTGGCAGATAGAAAGTGCCAGAAAGACAAGAGTTGAAATAAAATCTCAGCTCTGATACCACGAGCCGTACTTGGAAAGTGACTCGATTTCTCTCTCACTTCTCTATGGGGTTGGTCAAAAGATTCATTCAGATTTTTCCATAACATCTTACAGAAAAATCCAAATGAAGTTTTTGGCCAATCCTTTATTTCCTCATCCATAAACAGAATGGGATTTCCCTGGTGGCTCAGACAGTAAAGAATCTGCCTGCAATGTGGAAGACCTGGGTTCCATACCTGGGTTGGGAAGATCACCCGTAGAAAGGAATGGCTACCTACTCCAAGATTCTTGCCTGGAAAATTCCATAGACAGAGGAGCCTGGCAGGCTACAGTCCATGGGATGACAAAGAGTCGGACACAACTGAAAGACTAACATAAACAGGATAAACTAGAGTTGATACGAGAACTCAGTAGCAGAATGGGCATGAAACTGTCAGAACATTTCACAATTGCCAGTTTCCTTTCCTTAGCCCATTTGGCACCATGACCCTGGTGACTCAGACAGTAAAGAACCCACCTGCATGGCAGGAGATTTCTTGCAATGTAAGAGACCCAGGTTCAATCCTGGGGTTGAAAAGATCCCCTGGAAAAGGAAATGGCAACCCACTCCAGTATTCTGGCCTAGGAAATCCCATGAACGCAGCAGCCTGGTGAGCTACAGTCCATAGGGTCGCAAGAGTCAGACACGACTTAGCAACTAAACCACCACCGCACCAACAGCAGCTTCTCCTCTAGAGGCCAAGCCTCTCAGGTCTCTGGGGGTCTCCTCCCCCCACACCCGTCATTCTCTATGGGCTGCTCCAGGATGAGCAAAAGCCTCTAACAGGCTCCACCCATGAATAAACGATTGTGCTACAATGCAACAGATTCTCAAGATATAACTACAGTCATTTTGCTTTTGGGTGAAACATCCTTTCTTTAGAAATGTCTGTGGATTTAGCCTGATGAAGAGACGCAGTCCAGGAACTATGCCCTAGTTTTAGGCCATCCCACTCCTCAGAATCGCTGGAGATAAGAGCAGTTCAAACACCAAGTAGGGCCTCTCCAAAGCTAACTCAAACTCATAGTTTGGTCTCAGAACTGTTTCCTCTAGACCCACAATGGGGTCTGAGATCACAGGGACACTGCAGACCGCAGCTTCTGCTTCCTGCCCCTGCCTTCATCGGTCACAGCCATCGCTAGAAGCCCAAGCTCTGAGGCCTCTAGATGAGTTCATGAGAATGTTTATTTCCATGTTGTCTGTTACAGCAAAGTGTTGTTGGATGTTTAGACATAGGGGGATAAGGTAAAGCAATTATGCCACTATGCAGCCATTAAAATGTGCAACAGATAGGCATTCACTGAAAAGATACTTGCACAATATTTAAGTGAAACAGAACATTTCAAAATCATATGAACAAAACAAGGGAATTTATTCAGTTAAACATTTATTCGTATATGTGTATTTGCACAGGAAAAGTATAAAAGTGTATAATAGTAGTTTCCTCTAGATGTAATATAGATGTATTTTACTGTTTTATATATTTGTTAGTTTAAGTATATATTCATATTTCAAAATCTTTATAATAGGAAAAATCAAATAATTCTATATATGAAGTAAAAATGCTTTATAAGAAGTTTTAAAAATAAAAGACTGGAAAGTCCCCTTCTGCAACATGGACACTTAAATACAGAAGGATAGACAGACCCTGTTCTCCAGGGATCTACCTTATTTATCACACTAGCAGGGTGACAACAAGAGAGCTGGATGACAAACTCCAAATCTTGGTTCATTGTGTGTTTTTTTAAACTAATTTATTTATGAGTTTTGGCTGTACTGGGTTTTTGTTGCTACATGCAGGCTTTTCCTAGTTGCAGGTAGTGGGAGCTACTCGTTGTTGAGGTGTGGTGGCTTTTCCTGTTGCCGAGCACAGGTTCTGGAGCACAGGCTCAGTAATTGTGGCAGCATGGGCTTAGCTGCCCTGTAGCATGTAGAATCTTCCCAGAGCAGGATCTAACCCATGACCCCTGCATTGGTAGGCAGATTCCTAACCACTGGACCACCAAGGAAATCCAAATCTTGGCTCACTCTTTTCACTGTGTTCAACGACTGAGTTTATAGCCTTTTACATGAGCTAAAAGGCCCTGCAGAGACCTTACAACACTTGGGTTTTGAGGACTAGAGTGGCGTGCTGAGTTCTCCCACCAGCCTGGGACCTTCTCACACTCTGCTCGGTCTCCTGTCCTGATTCTCCAACCTTTGCCTTTGGAGGACTCTGACTTTGGCCAACCCCTTCTCACCATCAACTCCTCCGTGGCCACCACATAGCTATCCACACCCTGAGGTGACAAATACATGTGTGGGTTTTCAAACAAAAGGGACCCTGTGTTACCAATGAGAAAGGAACTCCGATTGGGATGGAGGAGATTCAAGTTGTCGTCTGTGGTCTGGGCTACGCCTGGTGACTGGGGCCTCTAAGAACCCAGCTTGTTCATAGCCAACTGATGAAAGCCATTCAACTGACAAGACCACAGTGAGGATCCCACTAAATAAAATCTCTGCACTTCAAAAAAGCCATGTTATGCTGATTAGTCATGTTCATTGTGGTAATTTGGTGGATTTCCTACTCTGAAATTCCCTGATGGCTCAGATAGTAAAGAATCCTCCCACAACGTGGGAGACCTGCGTTCGATCCCTCAGTCGGAAAGACCCCCTGGAGGAGGGCATGGCAACCCATTCCAGTATTCTTGCCTGGAAAATCCCCATGGACAGAGGAGCCTGGCGGGCTATACTCCATGGGGTCGCAAAAAGCTGGACATGACTGAGCGACTAAACACAGCACAGCACACCTACTCAGAAAGACCCAGTATACAGACTTTCACCTAAAGCAAGCCAGATGCTGAAGACGAATACATGAAAGTAGAAATTAATGAGCTTTCCATGTAGAAAATATTAGTTAAGGAAAGAAAAGCACTCATCAATACAATGATCACGGTATTGTGAAATCTATAAACATCCTAGGGGCAATCTGTCCCTTGGTGAAGGCTGTATGAATTTTTTCCCATGAACTGCTCTGCTCAGAGCAATGTGAGTAGCTTTCTGGGTCTGTATTCTGACCCTCATCATTCTGTGTGTTGTGGTGATATTTTGTTTTCCAGTCACTGAGTGGTGTCTGACTCTTAGTGACCCCATGGACTGCAGTACACCAGGCTTCCCTGTCCTTCACTATCACCCAGAGTTTGTTCAAACTTATGTCCATTGAATCAATGATGCCATCCAACCATCTCATCCTCTGTCACCCCCTTCTCCTCCTGCTCTCAATCTTTCAAGCATCAGGGTCTTTACCAATGAGTCGGTTTTTTGTATCATGTGGCCAGAGTATTGGAGCTTCAGCTTCAGCATCAGTCCTTCCAATGAATATTCAGGACTGATTTCCTTTAGGATTGACTGGTTTGATCTCCTTGCTATCTGAGGGACTCTCAAGATTCTTCACCAGCACCACAGTTCAAAAGCATCAATTTTTTGGCACTCAGCTTTCTTTATGATCCAACTATCACAACCGTATATGACTACTGGAAAAACCATGGCTTTGACTATGCGGACCTTTGTTGGCAAAGTGATTTCTCTGCTTTTTAATATGCTGTCTAGGTTTGTAGTGATATAGTGCAAAAATATACACAAGGCCCAATGCCTACCCCCTTAAGTGAGGAAGCAGAAGTGAAAAGGACAATCATGATACAGACGTCTAAGGGGAAAGACAGGTTGCTGTGGAAGCTTACAGTTGGGAACTAAACCAGAACTGGGAATCCAAGAAGGCTTCATGGAGACAGTGATATCTCAGCGGAGTTCTAAATACAAGTTAGAATGAGCACCATAAAACAGAGAATTTAGTTTCCAGAATTCAGACAGTTCAGCAGTCAAAAGGAAGCTTCCTAAAAGCTGAAAGTTTGGGATAAATTCTAAAGTAGAAAACAGCATAAATTATAGCCTGCAGAGCCCAGCTGCCCTTTAGTGCTATATTTCACGGGCTTTTCACCACATCAGCTTTCATTTCAGATCCCTATTGACTTAAGACCAGCCTCACCTTTGAGATCAGTGTGGACTAGAATAACGTGGGAACATTTTCTCTTATATAAACAAGAAAATTTGCAGCTCAGGTGGTGGTACCCAAACTCAGTTCCTGTCACACCCCCAAGAATGAGCTCTCTTGCCTGGATATGAAGAAAGGACCCCAGGGGTGCTCCACATGCCCCTTGATGAATGGTTATGTCAGGGGATGCGACAGAGGCAGCCTCCCCTGCCACGAGAAAGTGCTGGGCAGAAGCTAACCATCTGGTCTCCCCACCTGCCTGGAGCTGGCACCTCCAACCTGCCCTCCCATGTCACTTCTGAGCCCCAGTGGGGAAAGTGTGTCAGCGAGAGCCCATCCATCATAGAGCATTTGTCCAAAATCAAAGCCCCATTGCTCTTCATTGACACTACTCAGGATATTCCGAGATTATCAGGGATTATTAGCCAGTCAGGGCAGACTCCTGGGGGAGGGCGTGTCAGTCTAGCTCAGATGCCATTCTGATGAACCTAGGAAGATGAGACCCAATTGCCAGGTCTTCAGGAGAGTGCTCCCCTCTCCCTCCCTCCCTCCCTCCTTCCTCTCCCACTACACAAGGACCCATTTCAGAAGAAATCAAAAGGACGAAGGCAGCCAAGAAGTGCAATTCTTCTTCACAACCCAAGATGCTCTTGGCAGCTCTGGGCGACTGCCTCTTCACCAATCACTTCAACAGCTCAGAGGTGGTAAATGAATTTCCAGAGAGGTCAACAATAATGCATGGGGCTGGAGGCTGGCATTCTAGCAACGAAACTGACCTTCAGTTTCCTCCATTCCAAAATGAAAGATACCAGTGCCATTTTGGTCGTGGAGGTTGTCGCAAAGACTAAGTCAGATAAGGTATATAAGGCCACCTGGCACAGCTTCTGGCACATATGGCAATTATTATTACTCTCATAAAATTATAAGTTACTGTGGAATTCTGCCAATAAATTATTGACTAGTAAGATTACATATTTTCTAAGTTACGGTTCAACTTTCTGTTCTCTAAAGCTACCTTTGATGTAAACAGAAATTCTTGCCATTTAGAAGCTCAGGTACACAATTAAATTGGGAACATATGCATTTGCCCAGACCCATGGTTTTATTTTACTTAAAGCCCCCTGCCCCAAACAAACAGAACACCACCACCAATGACAACAAATCTCTCTACTATTCTGTGCTACTATTGAGTTCTGCCTCAAAAATCAAATGTTAAAAATTGGAAAGAGAGAGGTTTATTTTCCTTTTAGGCCACAGAGCACCCCACTAGCATCATTGTAAGATCTCACATTTGCAGTAACTGAAATGACAGATGCTGTCAGTGAAATTGAAGAGGCCTCGGGAGTATCGTTGTGGTTTGGCTAAATGATGATCAGATGAAATATTGTTGGTTAAGTCTTACCGAGGATGTCTTCACATTAGAGCTATTTGCAAAAAAAAGCGATGTGAAGTCAGCATGGGCTTGCTGTTTTTCTCATGTATGTTTTTCATTTTGATATTATATCATGAACAGCTGTAAGGATAATGTTAATCGTCCCTTCTGGAAACATTCATCACAAGGGTTTATTTATTATTTGGTTTAAGTATTTAAAAGTTAAAGCATTTCCAAGCTGTCACTATTGAAATATTTCTAATATTGCAAAAGGGCAATTATTTCAGAGAGACTGCTCTTCAGATTTCCACTTAGGAGAGAAAATAATAACCAATGTTCTATGGGTTTGGTTAATGCGACTGAAAGGTGCATTGGGAATGATTATTTTTTTCTTCACTGAGAATCAAAAATTTTGCTGTGCAAATGTGGAGCTGTAAATTCTGAGAAGGTATGGATGAGTGCTTGGAGTTGGGGGTGGGTACTGATATGATGGAAACCTGGCAAGCTCTGTGCCACCACAAGAACAGTATAGTCGGTAAGACTTCAGAGAGTGCTTTGTGTTTTTATCTCAGCCTCACAATTGTGTTTCAAACTAAGCATTTATAGCACTTCATTGATGAAGAGACTGAGAGTTTTTATGGCTTACAGGAGATCAGCCAGTTGGCTTGTTTTATAGTTGAAGTACCAGACACTTTACGATGCTAGGCAGAACTTCCCCAACCTGGATTGGATGAATTAGGATGGAGAAGGGAAGCTTGGGACTCTTGGTCCAGGGAGCCAAGAACAGGTACACTGTAGCACTCTCATCCATCTACCAAGAAGCTTTGTGTAGAGCGTAGATTGTACAGCCACCTGAGAAGACCCTGGTCCTAGGTCTTGGGGACAAAATGGACCGAAAAGGGCATAGTCTTGACCCACAGAAATTCATACTCACTCAGCTAACAAGAGTCATTTTAAAAGAAAAAGGAACCTCACATCTCTGGATATCGTGCATTCCCTGTCACTCTGGGCCTTCTTTCTGTTTTGAAATATGAGTCTCTCATTTACTGCTCAATGAGACCCAACTGGACTATGAATGCACAGCAAAGTCTCCTTACTACCAGCCTTCTCTTGGTATTCAGTGCCAAGTGTTGCCACTGCCAGTTGGAAATGTAGTATAAAAACCCACTGCACTTTTCTTGGATCCAAAGGAAGCCTCTTCAAATTTTCTTTTAAATGATGTTGTGTGGAAAACAGCAAAAAATACTCTGGCCATCCCATATGGACTTGAAAAGAAATTTGTTAGTGCAGTTGTTAAGAGAAACATGTGGCAAAAACAGCTAATTGTGAAATCCGTCAATACAGTGCAATACTTTTAAAAAATGAATCCTTTTTTTAAAGAGCCACTTGAATGGACTTTGCAGTTGCATCTTTTGTAAATGAGATCCCTGGGTGTCGAGAGCTTAGGGTTTTTCCTGGAAACACAATTATAAGGAAATGTAAGAATGCCGAAGGAATTCAAAGCATGACTTTGTGGAAACTGGGCTGGGACCATCTCAAAGGAACAACAAAGGAGGCTCCATTCCCCTAGTGACTGTGGTTCTCCCAGTGGATTCCTTTGAGGTTCAAAGGAAGAGTTGTCCTTGGCAGGGCTCCACTGAATGTGCCATTTCTCACCCCTCCTTGATCCCAGTGATGGTGTGATTCGCTTCCCTGCAGCCTGGAAAGCGTCCTCCGATGGCACCCTGGTTCTATGACCTGGGACAGGGTCAGGGGGTCAAGACTTGAGTTCAAAATGTAAGGTTAACTTTCATGAGATAGTGTAGACAGTGATACTGGGTTACCAAATCCAAGAAACCCCAATTAGAAGGTTTTCCCAGGCTCCTTCTCCCTACACACCTCCTCCCCAACTGCTCTGAGATGCCTGGTCTGTCTCTCGTGTGGCCATAAAAGCACACTGAAGTGATGGCATGAATGACCTTGGTGTAAGTGTTTATCAAATCTGACACAAACCTTGGGGCTGTGTTCACAAGTGCACTGATTGGTTGATCACTGGCTGTGGTTGGCTCATGGACTAAATAGAAGATGGCCAGGTGTAAATAAAAGACTTGGAGCTTTAGAGTCAAGCTGGTTCATCCCCTCCCAGAGCAGAGGCCTTAGACAAGACATCCAGTTCTCTAGAGCCTCAGTTCCCCTCTGCAGAAGAGAGATAGCACCTGCCTTTAAAACAAAAAGAGTAAGTAGCAACAAAACCTCCCCTTAGGGGCTCTCACAAGCTTTGATGGAGACGTTGACTAGCCTGTCCCCGCCACTTAAGGCTCAACAATGAGTATTTAGGGTTGTCACTGTCTTGGCTCTTAGCTTCAAGATTTTGGGGACAGTTTTTCTAGGATCTAGAGCTGGTTCCCCTTCAGAAACAAAGGGCTTCCTATCTACCATTTCATTCTCACCACTGTGGGCTGCTTCTTAACAGAAGTTGTCTGGAAGGCAAGAGTCTGAGATATGACAGCCGTGGGCAGGGGCACGATTCCAAGTACAGGAGAACAGGGTTGTGTTTTGTTTTGTTTTTTTAATTTTTGGCTGTGCTAGGTCTTCGTTGCTACATGCAGAACATGGGCTGTAGAGCAGAGGCTAAGGAGATGTGGTGGTTGGGCTTAGTTGCTCTGTAGACTGTGGATCTGGTTCCCTGACCAGGGATCGAACCTATGTCCCCTGCATTGGCAGGCAGATTCTTAACCACTGGATCACCAAGGGAAGTTCAAGTAGACATTCTTGTCCTTTCTCCAAGTTTCATCCTAGATCTGAGCAGTATTCCTCCCTCTCCCCACTTTTTTTTTTTTTTTTTGATTGATTGATCATCATGACTGGAAACAGGTTCGTTGGTTTATTTTCCGGAAAGGAGACTGTTTACGGTCGCAGCAGTTGGAAAGTTCTGTGAAGGAGTCTGGACAGAGCTAGGCAGGTCTGCCTGGGTAGCCCTGGGGTTTTGGGGTTGAGCACCCCTACAAGCTGTGAGAGGGCTCCATTCTCCCTTTGATCTGCTTCCTCCCCGCTTCTCTTTGGTTTCTACCTGGGTCTGAACTCTTTTATGTGCTTCTGCATCCTCTCTCTCTCACACACACACACCCCTCTTCCCACTTCCACACTTTATTGGCTTAATTCTTTGTCCACTTTTCTTCCTTGTTGCTCTTTTTCCCTTTTTGACTTTGCCTGGGTGTTTCCTAGGCTCCGTGTAGTCTAGAGCCTCTATTCTGCCTCCTGCCATGCCTTTGCCCTGCCCCCACACCCCCTTATTCTAGGACACAATCAAAATTCCAATCCCCTCAGGCTTGAGGCAGTGGGGGTTGTGCAGTCTTGAGATCCAGAGAAATTAGGGGGGACCTTTGAGGTCCAAGAAAGTGCCAATGGCTTGGCTTAAAACAGGCCTGTCTCCTGCCCCCGCCCTTCTCTCCCAGTGCTATCAATTAGAAGCAATGCTGAGCTAAATACCACTGCTCACAGGGCAAACCTTCCTAACTGGAAATCATTACCTTTTTACTTTTCTTTTTTTTTAATAAATCATGGTCTAAATAACCAAATAATGAATCTCTCACTAAGCAGCATAATCAATCTTCATAACCCACGGAAATACATTCTGGAAAGATTGCATTTTACTGCTGTTGAAAACCTCAGTTTCATCAAATAAAGGAACAAATTGCCATGCAGGAAATTATTCTTGGGCTAAAATATGCAATCAACACTTAGCTTCCCACCTGCACAGTCCTAGAATGCACGTGGGGTAATGACATTTGACATGGGGCTTGTTACACTCCTGACCCAGGAGAAGGGTTTTCATATTTTCAATTTGCAATGTCTGGCAAGATTCCCAAAGTAATTTTCAATTAAAGTCCCTGGTACTTGTCAAACATGAAGACATTGCTCCAAAGATGGAATAACTTCATTAGGAGACACACTCATTTGTCAAGTATTCAGCTGAGTGTGCAAATACTAGGCTCTTTTCTTGTCCAAACACTACAACTGAACAACACAAAGTGATGTTCTGTCTCTTCTCCTCTACATGGACACAAATCTAAGGGGAGGGATTGTCCAGCCATAACCCGTCAGTGTTATTTTCCTTCCATTTTTGAGATCTGCTGCTCTCTCCCATTTTAGCTGTGTTTGTTCATTTCCTTAACTGACTCAACTTCCACCAGAAGGTTCAGGACAGCTATTTGACCCAAGCTTGGCCAATTAGAATTCAAAATGATTTATACTGGACTTAGGAGAGAAGCAACTCTATCAAATTTCTGTTAATACTGGTCTAGAGCTTCCCTAGGAGAAGGCAATGGCACTCCACTCCAGTACCCTTGCCTGGAAAATCCCATGGATGGAGGAGCCTGGTGGGCTGCAGTCCATGGGGTCGTGAAGAGTCGGACAAGACTGAGCGACTTCACTTACACTTTTCACTTTCATACATTGGAGAAGGAAATGGCAACCCACTCCAGTGTTCTTGCCTGGAGAATCCCAGGGACAGTGGAGCCTGGTGGGCTGCCGTCTATGGGGTCGCACAGAGTCGGACATGACTGAAGTGATTTAGCAGCAGCAGCAGAGCTTCCCTGACAGAAAGCACATGGGCAAGAATAAAGCCCTTATGCAGAGAAACCCAAAGGCCAGAGTCTGGAGTATAACCCTGAACACACTTGAGTACCTGATTCCAGCTGTCCAGAAAAGCATCTCTTGCCTTTCATTGTCCACAGCAGATTATGTGAGCCATACTTGGTTATTATTTTACTTAACTTTGTGCAAATAGAATTTCTGTACTTGCTACCACAAGAGTCCTAATTAACACATAAGTGATATTAATACCAATATAAAGATGTATTGGTAGAGTAAGAATATAATGATGTAAACATTTTCTAAGCATTGTCCTTAAATAGTTCTTGATTGGATCAATAATAATATATTGTGTCTCTCTACCATGGACCAGTTCCATATATGGTTACAGACCTCAGGGGCCTCATGTGCTGGGAATAACACGGAACATGAACAAGCCTGTGGTTGTAACAGAGGTTCATAGGATCATATAAAATGCTATGAGAGATTAGCTGCAACTGAGGCATGCAGGAGGGCTTCATGGTGGAGAAAGCGCTTTTCCAAATCTTGAAGGGTGAGTACAATTACAAGATGTAGAGCAAGGTGTAAAGGTGCCGCAGGCAGAGGGAGCGTGTGCCAAGTATCAGAAGCCCAGACATGTATGGCACTTCTCAGAAGCATCCAGTAGTTCAGTGTGGATACAGCCCTGGCCCCTGGAGGGGAGGAGGAAGGTGATAAGAAATGAACCTGAGAAGGTAAATTGGGAGCAAATGATAAAAGTCATAATTTCATCTGTTGGCAGGGAGACATAGGTCTTTAGCCAAAGCAACAAAGGCAGTTAAACAACCTGGTAAACTAGGTGTTTTCAAATTTAGAAGTTTAGGAGCGATCTAGCTAGTGAATGGATTGATTATAGAGGAAAATGACAAATAATGAGGCTCTTGAAATCCAGTGGAGCACTGACAAGGGTATGAAACAGGATGTGGGTGTGACAATGAGAGAAATTTTATTTGAGAAAACAAAATTTAAAAAGACTTCAGAGGCACAGTTACGAGAATGTCATGACAGACAAGAAGGGACAAGCAGGAGCACCTCAAATTTCTAGCTTGAATGGCTGGGTGGACAGTGGTACCGTCAACTGGAATGAGAAACATGGGGCAGGAGAGTGTGAGTTGAGAAATTGGGTTTAATCTCAGCTCTTTCATCAGCTTGGATACACTAACACACTTCAGTTTTTTCAACCATAACCTGAAAAGGCTGGAAAACTTCACAGTAGGCTCTTTCCTACCTTGAGTAGTGTGTCATTCAAATAATATGAATAAGATGGGTCTGACAAAGCCTAAAGGTCAAAAACATGAAGTTAATCAGGGCATAACTGAGAACCCTGAACAAACTGAGAAGGGAATGTTCCCATTGCCCTGATTCTGCTGCACAGAGAGGAACTATCCTGGAGAAAAGGGCATGTGGGTTTGGGGAGAGAGTGGTACAGCCTTCCTAGGAGCGTGCTTCACAGAAGCCATTCTCTGCTTGCTATACAGCTTGGAGGTCTGTAAGACCCGCTCCCTTCTGTGTATTTGGTATATGACCAAGATGGAATTGCAGAGCGCTAGAAAACAAAGATGGTATTCAAAAATGATTGTGGGACAATTGACAAACCTTGTGAAACAACATGGAATTAAATCCATACTCATGCCAAACACAAAATCAATTCCAGAAGAACTAAGGACCTAAGTATGAAAGGCAAAACTTGCAGAATCAAAGTGGGAGAATATCTTTATAACCTTCCAACAGTAATGGACTTGAAAAAATCATTTTAAAATAATTTTACGCTTACAGAAGAGTTTCAAAAATGTTACAAAGAGTCCCTTTATATTCTTCACCTAACACCCTTCAAAATTATCATCTTACATAACCATAATACATTACCAATACTAACACCGGTATAATTCTATTAACTAAATTCTTTGAATTAAAGACTTTTTTTTTAAAGACACAAACTACATATAAAAGATAAATTCAACAATATTAAAACTAAGGATTTCTATTCATCAAAGAACACCATAAAGAAAGATAAAAGAAGAAACAAATTGAGGGTCAATATTTGTAGCACATAAAGCCAATGAAGGATTTGAGTAAGAACATAAGAAGGGTTGGAAGAACTCCTACAAATTAAGGGGTCTTGCCCCCAAAAGTGTCGGAGAAGGCAATGGCACCCCACTCCAGTACTCTTGCCTGGAAAATCCATGGACAGAGGAGCCTGGTAGGCTGCAGTCCATGGGGTTGTAAAGAGTCGGACACGACTGAGTGACTTCTTTCACTTTTCACTTTTACGCCTTGGAGAAGGAAATGGCAACCCACTCCAGTGTTCTTGCCTGGAGAATCCCAGGGACTGGGGAGCCTGGTGGGCTGCCATCTCTGGGGTCGCACAGGGTCGGACACGACTGAAGTGACTTGGCGGCAGCAGCAGCCACCCCTAAAAGTGTAGTCCATGGACTCACAGCACTGGTGTCGCTCTGAGGCCTCTCAGACTAAGCCAGAATCTGCATTTTAACAAGATCCCCAGGTGAGCCATATGTTTATTAAAGTTTGAGAAGCCCAGGTCTAGAGAACCTCTTGCTCATGTATACACAGCTGATGTGTAAGAAAATGTTTGGAGCACTGTTCACAGTAACAAAGTCAAACAACACAAGTATTCATCAACAGTAAAGTGGATAATCAAATTGTATACAGTTACACAATGGAATATTATCCAGCACTGAAAATGAGTGAATTCCTCTTAGGTGTCATAAGGATGAATCTTAGCAAAAAAAAAAAAACTACACACACACACACACACACTAAGGGGAATAAAACTCAAGTCCTAAAAGACTATATCCAGTATGGTACCATTTTAAAATAGATCTAACATAAGCAAAACCAAATAATATACTGTTCAGGAATTTATACATCCTCGAGAAAAATCAATTTTTCCAAAAAGGAAAGGCAGTTATAAACAAATTCAGGTTATTGTTGACTCTGGTAAAGCATAGGGATGAACAGGAGTGCTGTGCACCAGGTGTGGTCGATAATCTAGTTCATGGGTTGGAGGTAGCAAAATTATAAATGTTCCTTTTGTTACGCTTTTTAACACACATATTATTTACACAATTTGAAACCCAATCTTTTAAAAAAACCTCTCAATGCCCCAGAATGCACAGAAGTCATTATTGATTTGGGTGTTAAAGAGTCTAAGTCCATTGTAAAGGGACAACGCAAAGAGGAAGATGCAGATAAAAGAAAGAAACAAGTAGCAGATCAAGAAAGAATCAAGCAGTTAACGCAGTGACATCACAGGCCTGGGAGCACAGGGAACCCCCACGAGGCCCAGGAAAGAGGTTGGCGGATATAGCACAAGCTAAAAATCCTGACATTCCATGGGATTTATCAGATGACTTAGAAGTCAATTTCCAAAGGCTAACCTATAGCCTCTGAAGATAAGAGACAACTTCCCAGTCCTTAGTTAAGGAGTGGTGGTTAAACAGGGAAATGTAAAATGTATCTGCTTTATATAGAAACATATAAGTAATTCATAATACATACATGTTTACTGGGGTTAAGTAATAAATCCAGTCATTGTTGAACAGCTAATACCTGAAACGGGCAATCGGAAGCAACCCCCCAAATGTCGGCACGCTGGCACCTGGCAGGGCCCCAGAGCTGACCCACCAGACCCTGCTCTCCAGTGGTAACAGGATGAAGGGCTTGCCCGATGACACACACTGGAAGGTTAAGCCTTATCGAGAGCAGCAGTTCTCAAGCTTGGCTGTACGCTGGAATCACTCAGGGAGTTTTTTTTAAATGCAGCTGCCAGGGTTCCACCCCCAGAGACTCTGACTTAATTGACCTGGGATGCAGCTGTTATATTGGGAAATCTGAAAGCTCCCCAGATGATTCTAATGTGTAACAATTGGAAAAAAATTTATAATAGTGCAGCTTCCTTTTCAAAGATGCCTGTGTGGGATCCCACAGCTAATAGGCTATAACACCTGGGGCAAACACAAGAGCCTGAGGGTCCCTAGGGATGTGGACCGCAACCTGAATGTTTTGCATAAAGGTGCATATATATGTAGTATAGAATGACAGTAGGTATGCTGGGACATGAGGATATGATGCAATAGTTAGGGTGTCCCCAGGAATAATGACATCTCTTCTCTTTTGATCAGTAGCTATTTTAACAGCAGGATTCCTCAACAGTGGCACTGCTGTTTTCCTTGACCACATAATTCTTGGTTGTGGATACTGTTCTGTGTGATAGTAGGATGTTTAGCTGCATCCCTGGCTTCTACCCACTGGATAATTATAGCATCTTCCCACTTCTGACAAACAAACGTCTCCAGACACTGACAAATGATCCCTAATGGACAAACCTGTTGCCCAAGCACCCATCCACCAGGCAGCAGGATGCCTATCTCCTCTTGCAGGTAGAGCTCATCTTTCGATGGGATTTGTTTTCTGTTTTTGCAGCCCCTCACATTTTGTTTTAGGGCCCAGGAGAGCAGGGGAAGGGGATGCAAACACAGCATCCCACTAAGTGGGTAAGCAAGGTTTGGGCTCCAAAGAGCCCTCTGCCTTCTCCGGGCAGCTCTGCTTGGGGGTGGGGAGAAAAAGGGTAGTGGGGAGAAGAGGGGTGGGGAGAAGAGGGGCTAGTTTATGGTGATAGGCTGGCCCTCAAGGGCAGCTTGAAACCAGTTCTTGAGGATTTCTTCCAAATGGGAGGTGATCACGTCTCTTCCCCCCAGTTTGGGGGCCTGGTAACTGTTTCTAGAGAAAGTGCTTCCCCCATCCTGTTACCAAGGTAATTTTTTAAGCTGCGTTCAAGGACCTCGCACCAGGCACATCTAAGCAGAGGCTCTGCACAAGTCAGCCTGATAGATTAACCTGTCTCCGAAGGAGCCCGTATGCCTCTAATTGTTGTAAAATAAACATGGGACTCTGAGCTTGGGGGAGGCTGGGTTTCATCAGGATCCAGGCTGACCTTGCCCATGTTGCCCTCACCTCTGAGTAATGAGCATGAGGCCCAGAATTACGTAGCTTTGCCTTTAACAATCATCACCATCACCATCATCACGATCACAATATATCTGAATTTGAATCCCTTTTCCAAGCACAATTATTTCTTGAATGCATTGGCTGGGGACAGCACAGAAGCCAGGACCCCTGGCCTCTAAATAGCTTCCACTGGCATCCACGTGTTCAGACCAAGCAATACCCATCCGCTCCCAGGCATGCTTGTAGCTGAGGGAAAGTGTGAAGGAAGAGTTCAGTGGAAGTGAGGTGCAGCAGCCAAGGCGGGGGTAAAGCTGAGTGGGCCAGAGTATCTGGGGAAGGACTGTCTGTGGAGGATGACTGAAGGCTGAAAGGGAGGGAGGAGAGCAAAGAAAGCACCCTGGAGAAGGCTGGAGACGCTCTGGATCCCAGACCTCAGTTGTTCCCCCAAATGTCAATTGCAGCTTGTTGGCTTTGTTTTTTTCTTGATCCAAGATCCCATTAAGGCGTTCACATTGTATTTGGTTCTCACATCCCTTAATGATTTCATGTAGAACACTCTCCATTTGGCAAGCTTTTTAAAGAGAATTTAAATTCATCAGCAGGAAGCTCGACTTGTTGAACAAATAAGGTGAAAGGATGACCACTGACAATATAGCTATTCAGATAACCTGAGAAAACTATTGAGATATTTAGGCTCCTAAGTTGTAACTCAGCAGTCACCTTGCAGAAGAGTCTTTAGAACCTATAGAACAAAGAAGGAACTTAGAAATCACCTAGTCTAAGTTTGTTAGTTTTACAAAAGTGTTGCCTTAAGTACTTTTTAATGTACTTAAGTACTTTTTTTTTAGTACTTAACTACTTTAAGTACTTTTCTTAAAGCAAGATGGAAACCTACCAACCATTTACACATAGAAAAACTAAGGCTTGTGATGACAATATGATTTGCATATTATAACTTGCTTTAATAAAAGATGACAAAGCCTAGATTAAAATCTAGATATCCCTGGTTGGCCTTGGGTTTCTCGATTGTCAGGGCTCCTCTCACTGTGTTGGATTGAGGCACCTGGTTGGGAATGAAGGCCCTAGCTGACTTCACTGCTTGGTCAAGATGACTGACACTGACTAGGAAGAAGCTCCCTCACTCCAAGGAGAATACTGGGGTGCATAGCAGCCAAAGAGGCTGCTGCAACTGCCTGAAGTTTCCCACAAGGACCAAGGGAAGAGACAGGAAAGCTGTCTGAGGCATCCCACATTCCAGGCCACATTCAAATGACCTGCAGTTTCCATTGGCAGACTTCACTAGTTCACATCTCAAATAATTGCCTTTGGACAGAGATTTACAAGGACTTTTTTTCACTGCCCAAGAAAGCAATCATGTCCCAGGGAAAGAAGAGCTCCAATCAGCTGCAGACCATACAACAATCCTATTTTGGCCCCACAGAAAAGTACATTTCTCAGAAAAGGCCATCACCAGGGTGGGGCGGGGGAGTCATAGCAATATTACAAAGCAGCCTCCTATGCTGTCTCTTGTCCCTTCCTGCCTATGTGGGCTTTAATTCCCAGTTGCCCACCCCCCCATTCCTTTCCAGGATATTCAGAGCCCCTGTTCTTCCCACTGCTTTTGCAAGGCAGCCTCAGTGCTATGAAACCATGTGTGCCATTCTCCCAGCAAACACCCATTTGCTCAGTTTTCTGCTCTCTCCACTGTTTCAGGGAGTGGTGTTGTGAACTAATTCAGGTGAAAATGATCGGTAGGGTTATTTACATTCTTGAAAGTAAACCCTTAGAGAAAAGTCTTTGCAGCTAAAAACACTCGAGAGAGGATCTGGTGCTGAGCCTTTGAGACTGTGTTCTGTGATGCTCCACAGATGTGATGCAGAGTTGCTCAGGGCTGCCAGCAGGCTGAGTGGAAAGGCAGGAAATTCGCCTCACTTCTACCAGAGCACTTCTGCTTCTATCTATGTCAATACTGAGTTTCCACCCACAGTTTCTTTTTTTTCTTTTTTTTTTTTCCCTTTTTTTTTAAACAAAATATTTATTTTAATTGGAGGATGATTACTTTACAATATTGAGATGGTTTTTGCCGCACATCGGTATGAATCAGCCATAGGTATACTTGTGTCCACTCCATCCTGAACTCCCCTCCCACCTCCTTCCCTGACCTATCCCTCTAGGTTGTCATAGAGCATCAGCTGGGTGCCCTGCATCAAACATCAAACTTGCGCTGGCTATCTATTTTACATAGGGTAATGTACATGTTTCAAGCTATTCTCTCAAATCATCCCACCCTCCCCTTCTCCCACTGAGTCCTAAAATCTGTTCTTTACATCTGCGTCTCCCTTGCTGCCCTGCACATAGGATCATAGGCACCATCTTTCTAGATTCCATATACCTGCGTTTATATATGGTATTTGTCTTTTTCTTTCTGACTTACTTCACTCTGTATAATAGAGTGAAGGTCTAGGTCCATCCACCTCATTAGAACTGACTCAAATGTGTTCCTTTTTATGGCTGAGTAATATTCCATTGTGTGTATGTACCACAACTTCCTTATCCACTCATCTGCCAACGGGCATCTAGGTTGCTTCCATGTCCTAGCTATTGTAAATAGTGTTGCAATGAAATTCAGGTACATGTCTTTTTCAGTTCTGGTTTCCTCCCAGGATATATGCCCAATAGAGGGATTACAGGTTGGTATGGCTTATTTAACTTATATGCAGAGTACATCATGAGAAACGCTGTGCTGGAGGAAACACAGCTGGAATCAAGATTGCCGGCAGAAATATCAATAACCTCAGAATTGCAGATACCACCCTTATGGCAGAAAGTGAAGAGGAACGAAAGAGCCTCTTGATGAAAGTGAAAGAGGAGAGTGAAAAAGTTGGCTTAAAGCTCAACATTCAGAAAACGAAGATCATGGCATCTGGCCCCATCACTTCATGGCAAATAGATGGGGAAACAGTGGAAACAGTGTCAGACTTTATTTTGGGGAGCTCCAAAATCACTGCAGATGGTGATTGCAGCCATGAAATTAAAAGACACGTACTCCTTGGAAGGAAAGTTATGACCAACCTAGATAGCATATTCAAAAGCAGAGACATTACTTTGCCAACAAAGGTCCGTCTAGTTAAGACCATGGTTTTTCCAGTGGTCATGTATGGATGTGAGAGTTGGACTGTGAAGAAAGCTGAGTGCCAAAGAATTAATACTTTTGAACTGTGGTGTTGGAGAAGACTCTTGAGAGTCCCTTGGACTGCAAGGAGATCCAATCAGTCCATTCTAAAAGAGATCAGTCCTGGGTGTTCTTTGGAAGGACTGATGCTAAAGTTGAAACTCCAATACTTTGGCCACCTCATGCAAAGAGTTGACTCATTGGAAAAGACTCTGATGCCAGGAGGGATTGGGGGCAAGAGGAGAAGGGGCTGACAGAGGATGAGATGGCTGGATGGCATCACCGACTCGATGGATGTGAATTTGAGTGAACTCCAGGAGTTGGTGATGGACAGGGAGCCCTGGCGTGCTGCAATTCATGGGGTCACAAAGCGCCACACGACTGAGTGACTGAACTGAATTGAATTGATGATAGTTTTATTCCTAGTTTTTTTTAAAGAATCTCCATACTGTTCTCCATAGTGGTTGTATCAGTTTGCACTCCCACCGACAGTAAGAGGGTTCCCTTTTGTCCACATCTTTTCCAGCGTTTATTGTTTGTAGACTTTTTGATGATGGCCATTCTGACCAGTGTGAGATGATACCTCATCATGCCTTTGATTTGCATTTCTCTAAAAATGAGTGATGTTGCATATCTTTTCATGAGTTTATCAGCCATCTGTATGTCTTCTTTTGAGAAATGTCTGTTTAGGTCTTCTGCCCTTCTGGGTTGTTCATTTTTCTGGTATTGAGCTGCATGTGTTACCTGTATATTTTGGAGATTAATTCTTTGTCAGTTGTTTCATTTGCTAGTATTGTTTCCCATTTTGAAGACCACTCACAATTTCTGTTTAGAGCATTTTGCTTTTCAAAAGAAAGTCTGAAAACCAGTGAGCAATGCTACAATATGTATGAACACTGAGAACATCATGCTAAGTGAGAGAAGCCGGACACAATGGCCCATGTATCCTATATTTCCATTCATCTGAAAGAGGAAGAATAGGCAAATTAATAGACACAAAAGGTAAATCAGCGGTTGCAAGGATGAAGAGACCTACTTAACACCTGTACACCAGAAAGGAGCACAGCCAAGTCAAAAGTGAAAGTGAAAGTGAAGTAGCTCAGTCGTGTCCGACTATTTGCAACCCCATGGACTGTAGCCCGCCAGGCTCCTCCATCCATGGGATTCTCCAGGCAAGAGTACTGGAGTGGATTGCCATGTCCTTCTCCAGGGGATCGTCCCAACAAAAGTGGACCGTTAATCAAACCTGACTTCATGGTAGAGTTGCAAGCAGGTGGCGCTAGTGGTAAAGAATTCACGTGCCAGTGCCGGAGATACAAGAGACACAGATTCAGTCCCTGGTCGGGAAGGTACTGGAGCAGGAAATGGTAACCAACTCCAGTATCCTTGCCTGGAGAATCCCACGGACATGGGGATCCTGGTAGGCTACCAGAGGTCCATGGGGTTGCAAAGAGTCAGACACGACTGAGTGCACACACACACACACACACACACACACACACACACACACACACACACTGGAAGGTTTCCTATGTCCTTCAGATCACACAAGAGAACCAACAGCCTCTATTGCCTACATAGAAGGCTGACCTTAAACAGAAAATGATGTCTTCTCCCCTTATAATTTACCCATGTAGTGGAAAGACACTGCTATAATGAGAATAAGTACAGGATCTAGACAGAAGGCCAGGAGAGCAGAGGGTCATATAGGCTGTGTCAGGAGGAAGAGCAAGTGGGGTCCTGTGCTCCACTCACCAAGACTTGGCTGGACTGCAGAACTGCATCCACACGGACTCTCAGCAGCCCTGGTTCTGGCACTTGTGTACTGCATAACCACGATTTCACAACTTTACCTCAAACTCTCCCTCCTTCCCTTCAAAATGTGGTTGAGAATAATGCCTTCAGAGAACTGAATGAGTTAACAGATGCATGCTTTCAGAGCAGACATTATTATTTTTATTAGCTTGTGAAGATACTTTAAAAGGGCCTCAATGCCCAAGGGCTGTGTTCTGTTTTTGTACTATCAGGAAGAGATTCAGAATTGCATGTTAGAAATGCCCTAGATCCACGGCTAAAAGAGAGCCGACCTGGGAGGGGAGAGCCGTCAGAAGAACATGATTTGCTACAGGATATAAAAGTTACATTTTTCAACACAGAATCAAACAGAATCTCTTCTCCTCATCTTTCCGCCTTAATTTTTTAGGGCTGTATCCAAAGGACTGAGGCGAAAGAACAAGTTTGACAAGCCAAATTCCACAAGTGCATCTGAGGGATGAAGTGGTGATGGGGTGGAGGAAGGAAGGTGGCCAGAGGCTTTAAGAAGGTTGTGAGGCTCAGGCTGACTTTGGAAAGACAGGAAAACACGCTTGACGAGGGAAATAGCAGAGGAAAAGCCTGGAGGCAGCAAACTCTGGGGGTGCTGCCTAGCTGGGCAGATAAAAGAGGGGCAAGTCTTGAGTTGGCTGATAGTGGTGGGCAGAGATCTGTACAGAGAAGAACTTGACTTTCTTCAGGGGCTTTCCAGCACTTGTGCTCTGAACCATCCTCCCAGAGAGAACAGGGATTGACAGAGAAGCTGGAGCCCCTGCGAGATTCTGACCTGAAATCCCCAGATCTGTGCTCTGAGGAGGACAGGAGTCTTCTTCAAAACCCATTTGGTTCTCACCTACAATTCTGAAAACCAGTCAATGGGAGCATTTCTATTATAGGGGAGGTATCAAGTAAGAATTCATCAATTTTAGGGCATTTTCTCTAAGGAAAAGTGGGATATGTCCCACGACTTCAGTCAAAAAGGGTATTGAGAAATCAGTGCTCAGGAACAGCCCACAGGTCCAAGACGTCATATTAAACAAAGAACTTAGCGTATCTTATTAGCAAATGTTTTATATTGATTATATGTTAAAATGATAGTTTTGAATATATTAGGATAATAAAAATGTTTTATTTCACCTAGTCTTTTTTGGAGTACTTATTAAAAATGTGGTTACTAGAAAATTTAACATTATAAGTATGATCTATGACAGTCAAAAGATGGAAACAACCCAAATGTCCATGGATAGATGAGTGGATAAGCAAACTGTGATGCTGCTGTGTATAAAATAGATAACTAATGAGACCATATTGTATAGCTTGGGGGGGGTACAATCTTGTTTGTAGGACATATATTAACTGTAAAAATACATTCCAATATACATTAGGTGCAGATCAATACTGTTTGATTCCACTTACATGAGGTTTGTAGAATAGCCAAATTCATGGAATCAGAAAGCACATTGGTAGATGCCAGGGTTGGGGAGGGGGGAAGGGAAAAGTAGTGTTTAATAGGGACAAAGTTTCAGTTTAAGAAGGTGAAAAATTCAGATGAATGATGGTGAGAGTCGCACAGCAACGAGAATGTAGTTAGTACCGCTGAACTAGACAGGTAAGGATGGTTAAAATAGTACTTTCTATTATATGACTTTTACCACAATAGGAAAACATTATACAAAGTGGTGTGTATGTACAATGGAATGTCATACAGCCTTTTCAAAGAAGGAAATACTGACACACTGCCGCATGGAGGCACCTTGCCGTAGTGAAATAGGAAAAGGATAAATACCATGTGATTCCACTTACACAAAGCACTCAGAGTGGTCAAATTCCCAGGGACAGCACAACAGTGGCTGCCATGTGCTGAGGGAGAGGGCAGGGGGAGTTATTGTGTAATGGGCTTGTTTCAGTTTGGAAAGATAAAGTTCTGGAAATGGATGGTAGTGGTGATGGTTGTACACTTCAATATGGTTAAAATGGCGAGTTTTATGTAATGTATAACTTGCTGCTGTTGTTTGTTGGTGTCACTGAGTCACATCTGACTCTTTGCGACCCCATGGGCTATAGCCCACCAGGCTCCTCTGTCCATGGGATTTCCCAGGCAAGAATACTGGAGTGGGTCGCTACAAGGCAAAACAGGAAAAGGAAAATATAAAGAATACAGTAAACTGAAAGGACTTTTAGCGAGTTCTAAGAATAAAGGAAATCTTCAGTAAATTAAATCTTTAGTTTTCAAGTCAATTAAAATGTTATTTCACTGTTTCTTAGACTTCAGCTCAAGAATCTTTCTACATTTAAGGGAGTCTCTCACTGATATGAAGCAGGGTGTTCTCCATGGTCCAGGCAGGAATCCCAAGGTTTGGTCTGCCCCTGGAGGCATCGGTGAGGCAGGGCAACCTGGATGTGACTGAATGAGTGGCGATCCCCATCTGAGGTTGGGGGAGGGGTGCTCTGCTGCCAGCTTCGAGGGGTAGTAAGAGAAAGAGGCGAGAAGCGGGAAGGCTGTCCTGTGGGACACATTCCCTACAGGGCTCTCGGAACTCCAGACAGGGAAAGGAGTTGGGGCTTCTAGAAGGAAGAAGCTGTTGTCAAGAGCAACTGTGTGACATTTAGCAAAAGCAGGGTCACTCTGAGGCCCGGGTGAAAATGGAGCATGGAGGAGGGGAGAGGTGTCTTCTCCGTAGCCTTGGGCACACAGACAAACGCTGGTGAAGGCAGCTGGGGAGCAGAGCCTCCTTGGCACAGAAGCCGGCATTGCCACCAGCAGCAGCGACTAGCAGGCAGTAGAGGGAGGACCAGGGCAAGAGCCACATGGTGACTAAACACAGACTGTTGGTTTGCGGCCCGTGGGGGGTTTCTCTGTAAGTCACAGAAATATCTGGAGAGGCTTTGTGGGAGGCTGAAGCCCTCCTATGAGCATGTAGGGGAGCAGGAACAGGAACTCAAGAGTTATTTACATGAATGTGACTAAATTTTTACCCAGACTGGTGAGGCCTGGGAGAGAGGTTATATTACATGTGAGCTACAAGGGCGCCCCAAATTCACTCTTGAGGGAAAAATACCCCCACAAAGGTACAGAGAATAGCTTGGTAAAATAAAGTTCCCTGAACAAACAAAAATCCAAAGGCAGAATGATTTAATTCAGTTTGAAAGACTATAATGAATAACAAGGGAGAAATCCACTATCCAGAGGGGATTCTCCTGAGAAAAGGCTCCAAAGCGAGAAACTGTGAGTACTTTTCCCAGGAAGAGATGAAGGTGGACTTGAACATTTTCTAAAGTAGTTAGACCACAGGTGCCCTGCACGGACCACGGACAGTAGAACCGAAGACACCCGCTTCGTCTAGCACTAGAGCAGCTGACCCCACCAAACCCATGAGCTCTGGCCCAACTTGAAACATTATCAGGAACAACTGTATTGCAAATAATGCAAATACAGAACAAGCACTTAGTGGAGGACTGGAAGCAAAAGTACATGCTTGGAGTTACACGATTATAGAACAAAAGGAACTCCCTCTATTCCTCTCCCCATATTCTCCTCACTCTTGCATAGGAGGAGATACAGCTTGAACCAGACTTTGGGACACTGACTGGATCGTGTTTGCTAGAGACCTCATTCCTGTGTGTCAGGAGGGCATTGCACCTGACTCAGCCCTTCCTGACTTGCTCCCAGGAGAAGTTAAAATGAAAGTCACTCAGCCGGGTCTGACTCTTTGTGAAAAGTTAAACAGGGGCTTTTCCCAGCATGAGAAGAAGTCTTATGTTTAAACTTTTCCTCTTCTGCTTGGGGCATTACTATTCTTTTGGTCTCCTAATAATGTACAGAAAATTAATGAATGCAAGTAATTATTAAAAGCAATAAATCAAGATAAGTTTTGAGGCCACTACTGTTTGGGGGCATTAATATCCTCTTTGTGATTATCATTATGGCCCTTAACAGACATAAACTGAAAGTCCCCAAATTGAATGTTTGCTTCATGAGATGCTTCGAGATGAAAGAGAAAAGCAAGGTGGTCAGAAGGAATTCAGACACTCTGTTCATCCTAGAGAAGGGTAACAGCCAAAACATCCGTGTATCATTGATACCCACTGACGCCTATTATGTTGACCCCACAAAATCATGAAGGCTTTCTGAATCATTAAAGAAAGCTTGGGACATGTCTAGTTTATTTGTTTAGTGTTAAGTGTATTTCCTTGTATTTGAATTCTTTGTGAATTTGTAATCTGTCTGTGGTAACTGGGTTATTCAAGGATGGAATCTTCACATTAAGCCAACCAAGCCAGATAAACTTTGATTTTGACCCAGACCACCTGAGCTTTCATGTCCAGCTGCAAAGTCCTCCCTGTTCCTGAATTCCCGAGGCCCAGTCACGCGATTCAAGGGTGGGTCCTCCTAACAGACTTCGTCAACATGTAGATCAAATAAGAGCAAAGCCAGTTCCATGGATAGCGTGGGTGTGCATCAAAGCCCTTTAGGAAAACCAGGGCAACAGCACATTGGTTTCTGCAAGTGGGGTTCATGGCCCGGCTGCAGCAGACCTGCTTCCTATGCGCAGCTGGTGTCTACCATGTACTGGGGAGGGATGCAAGAGCCCACCCACCCCTCGTAGGAGTCTGTCATTTCACTTCTTTAAAAGCTCCTCTGCTTAAAATAATTTGACCTCCCAAAACAAAAATAGTACAAAAAGTTCCCGTATACTCTTCATCCAGATTCCCCAAATGTTAATATCTTACCTAACCGTAGGAAAATGATCAAATAAGAAAACTAACGCTGCTGCAAGACTTATGTACACTACTGACCTCATTCAAATGTCATCAGTTATCCCGAAGATGACAATTTCATCATAGGTCCAAGATCTAATCCTGGGTCACACATCACAATCAGCTGTCATGCTTCCTGTCTGGTGGACCCTGTGATTGTCTCCTCACTTTCTCGCTCTGTGGCCTCAAGGCAAGTGAACATTCTCCCTGCACAGGGCATCAACAGCAAAAGGTCTGTCTCAGAGCCTGGCAGGGCAAGTGCTGAAGGGAGAGAGTCCTCGTGTCCAGTGGGTGGTTAGGATATCCTTGCCAACGGACATCAAAGGAGAAGATTGATTTCCACTAAACACTCCTATCGCTACACCGTGTGGCAGTAAAATTCCATCAGTGGACCCTGTGGAGTGTGGTAAATCTGGGGGAAATTGTTAGGATTTTCATTCTCCTGGCTTTCACAATTCTTACAGAATATATAACTACTTTTTTTTTTTTTTTGGTCAAATAAGTTGGATTTACCACAGAGAAATTACTCACCCTTTAGCAAAGCTGTTTAAAGAATGAAGATTGCTTTTCTCCAATATTTCCTCAATCATAATCAGAATATAATTGTGCCAAAAATTTACATTCTCCCTTCACACTTATATACACACACATACATGCATACAGTCTTCTGAATGCATCTTTTATTATTTTTCATATTTATTTATGTATCTGGCTGCGCCAGATCTCAGCTGTGGTACACAGGATTGTTAATCTTCTTTGTAGCATGCAGGGTCTTTAGTTGCAGCATATGAACTCATAGTTGGGGCATATGGGATCTAGTTCCCTGACCAGGGATCAGATCTGGGCTCCCTGCACTGGGAGCGCAGAGTCTTAGCCACGGACCACCAGGGAAGTCCCTGAATGCATATTAATGTTTCGGTTATCATTAAAAGGCAACATGACAGAGTAGTTCAATGGCACATTCTGGAACCAGACAGTCTGAGTTGAAAACCCAGCTCTGTCCCTTACTAGCTCTGCAACCTCAGTTCTCATCAAGCAGGGAAAATAATAGTGTAGATATATAGTCAATTAGAAGGAATGCATGTTTGCAAAGCATTTAGAACAGTTTCTGGGATATATTAGCACTACTTGGGTACTTGTTAAACACATTTTTCAAAAAAGAGGCCGATGAGACTACTTTAACAAATTAGCACCCTTTGTATTAACATGCTACTAAATAAATCATCCTGAAATGTAAATGGATCATATCACTTGCCTCATTTAGGCTCTATGGTCGTTGGTAGTGGTCTAAACTGGCAGTTCCCAGATGGCGTCCAGTGTACAGATGTGTGTTATGTGTACGTGTGTTCTGCATGCACATTTTTTTCATTTGTTTTGAGGTCAACATTTAAAACGAGAGATTTCACAGAAAGTGAATTTCTGATGTTTCTCAAAAGTTCATTCTTACCCAAATGGAAGTTCTGTTGCCCCAGATAAGCAACCACAAGTGGAGCTCAAGAGGCAGATCCCTTTAGGGAGGGGCTGGAAGGTACAGTCAGCCACAGTCCCCACCGCTCCCTAAAGTCTCCCTGATGCTGAAGTGACAGTGGCTTGCCAAATATGATCGCATGTACACAACTGTTTTTCACAGAGTGAAGAAACAGATCTTTTTACCTCTATAAAGAGTAGAGCAAAGAGTTTAAAAGGGCCACACACAAAGAAAAACATGAGAATATATAGTTCTTTTCAGTAAGACCGTTTTTCTTACACATTTTATAAGCAAACTGTGTCAGAGTCAACAGAGCATAACCAAAGATGCCATTTCTTACACTGGACTGCTTCACTCTCTTGCTTCGTTCATTGTTGCCTGGTCAGAGCAGGTATTCAAATTGGTGACCCCTGATCCATAGAATATATCACCAATATCTGGCATAGTATTTCAGGCCTTTCACGACTTCATCCCTGTGACTCCCTTCAAGTTCCTCCCAATGCACACAATACCCTATATTCAGCAATTTTGAACTTTTTGGTAATGTGACTCCATGTCTTTTATTTTCCATTGATGTGTTACAAAAGGAACATCTAGCTACAAAATAGAAATTTTTAGTCTGGTGCTAGACCTTAAATCGCTGGTATTAATCAGTATTACTCAGCCCAAAATATCCATTAAAAAAAGAGACAACATTTGGTTTAATCACATAACCAAAGCCATCTTGATGATAAATCAAAGCTAGATCATCAAGAACAAAAAGTACCTACAAATCTTCAAGCATAATTCATCCTGACTACAATATAATAAAAACATGCATAAGGAGTGCAAATACAATCCCATGTGCCACACAGCAATTTAATCAACTGACATAGACTATTATGAATTGAAAAATATATGTGGAAGTATATATTTTGAATAGTATCAGTAACATGCTGACATTTCCTCCTGGAGGATCAGACTGTGTATATATTACCAGAATCATCTTAACCCAAACAAAATTGATCCTGGTTTAGGAAAGATCTTTGCTTGGTGGAGAGTTCAGAATAAGTGGAGAGAGTGCTGAAAAGAATTTTTTACATAATGATATCTGTGGGAACAAGAGGATGATTACTAATGCTGTTATCCACATGTCAGGCCCTTCAGGCAATGGAAGAGGCCCCCGAATCAGGGAGGAGAAGGCCAAAGGAGGGGTTTTTCATCTAGACCTTGGCAGCTTGTTAGCTTAGCAAAACGACAGAGGATGATGAGATCTGTGGAAGCTTTATTCAAAGTATGTATGTATTGATGGACATATATTATTTTTAAGTTCTTTTATTTGGATGTGGAAACTGAGTCCCTGAGAGTGTGACTTGCCTGAAAACCAACAGCTGATAACTCTTATATCTGAACTCCAAGGGCTCTGATAACTAACCCACAATTGCTTCCTCTTTTGCCCTACAGTAAAAGATGACATTTCAAAACTTCAATGTTTTACTAATTTTTTCTCATATCTTAAAACCTATTTCAGTGCTAGAAGTCTCTGCTTCCTTCTTGCTTGGATGACAGATGATACAGACATAACTCTCATACATCTCACATATGTAAATAATTATCCTCATCTATTGAGTGGCTCCTATGTGCCTATCACTGTATACACGTTGTCTTATTTAATTCTCACAATACTATGAGGTAAATACTATCTTCATTTTAGAAGTAAGAAAACAGGTTTAGAGTAGTAAAATAATTATGTCCATGGGACTTAATAAGTAGTGAAACCATAATTTTTCCAGTTTCTCTGGCTCCAAAATCTGTGCTCCTCACATGGCACTGAAGTGCCTCCCCAGATGAGAGCATAAATAATCATGACTCTTCATTGACATGTACAGGCCAGGCTCTAGGCTAGATGCTTTCCTCCGGCTCTCAAACAATTGTTACCACAGTGGTAGGAGGCACACATTATTGCCTGTTTACATATAGGGAACAGACCTCCTGCCTGAGAGAAGTTGACTTGCCAAGGTCCAGCGTCTACATGTGAACAAGGGTCTGTCAGGGTCCAAAGCCAGGCTTCCCCCTAGAAGTGCTCCAAGCCTTCGGTGGAACATTCCAAACATAGCAAGTAAGTTGTCTAGACAAGCAGTTCTCTCTCAAACTTGACTGCATTTAGAATAAGCTGGTCAGCTTTTAGAGTTCCACCGCCGATGTTGTTTTTTAACTATTTTTCTATTTTTGGTTGTGCTGGGTCGTGGTGGCTGTGCATGGGCTTTCTCTAGTTGCCGTGAGTGGGGGCTACTCTAGTTGCATTGTGTGGGCTCCTCATTGTGGTGGCTTCTCTTGTTGTGGGGCACAGGCTCTGGGCATATGGGCTTCAGCATGCAGGCTCAATAGTTGCAGTGTGCAGACTCCAGGGTGCGTGCTTCAGTAGTTGTGGCACACGGGCTTAGTTGCTCCAAGGCACGTGGGATCTTCCCAGACCAGGGATCAAACCTGTGTCCCTGCATCAGCAGGAAGATTCCTATCTCCTATACCACCAAGGAAGTCACTCATATTGTTTAATGGGTACAGAATTTCTGCTCAGGATGATGAAAAAGTTGTGGAAATTGAAAATAACGATGATTATTCAGCCTCTAGGTCTCAGCTTCGACATCTCTTTCATTCAAGTCCTTCCTGGCCTTCCCCCTCTATCTGCTTCCCTGAGCTCTAGTTAGGGACCAGCCATGCCCCCACACTATGGTGGCAGTTAGCACGCTGAACTGCAGCCACCAACATCAACTCTTTCCTTGGGGCCAGGAACTGACTTTCATTCCCAACTGAATCTCGGGCCCTGACCTACTGCCTGAAACAGACAGGGTACTCAACATAAGTTCACTAAATTGTTCAAATTCTGAGCTTCCATGGTCCTGAGGAGGCATGATAACGGATCTTACCTGAGGTTGGTTGGCTGCCCTAACCCTGTCCCCCAGCCTCCATCAGTGAATCCCATAAGGAAAAAGAAGGGAAATTTTGGTCTCTGGGGCTTGGACAAGCAGCAGAGGGCCTCTATTCTACCCATAGCCATTTTTGCCTATACCTGAGTCACTCCCCTGCTCAAACACATCAGGAACAAAGCTCCTCAAACAATAAACTCCATCCTTCATCCCCTAGATCAGGTCCCCATCCCCACCAACTTGTCCCCTACACATTTCTGCAGACTTTGCCCACTATTCCTTTCCTATCCCCCACAGTCCATTTTGCCTATAAACAGTCCAGCAGCTTCCTAGCTGCCCAGCCTTCCAGTGCAGTACCTTCCCATTGCCCCAGCTCACTCTGCAGAAGTCCAACCTTTCTTATTCCTCATCCCTGTGTTACCTCCTCATGCGATCCTCTGGGATTCTCCAGGCCAGGAACACCAGCTCCTCCCTACTTGCCTCTCTCACATTAGTGTTCATTTCTATCTGCCTTATACTTCTCTGTATATCTTTCCTGTCTCCTACTAGACCCTGGGTGGGGAAATGCTTTAGCTGCTTCACAGGATGGAGCCTTGCACATGGCAGGCTCTAAGATATGTATATTGAATTAACTCATTAACTAGGTGAGCAAGCTAAATAATAGGAGTATATAGACTGTGAGAAGGGAGTACATAACATAACAATCACAGCTACCATCATGCCTTCTATTTGCGGAGACTTCACACCTTACACAGCACTTTGACCAAGTTTAGGTCAGGCGGTTCTCATAAACATCTTTAGGGCCAACAGGGTAAATTCTATTCTCCCTAATTTACAGGCTGGGACAATTCTCTAGGGGGCTCAGTGATTTGCCCAACGTCCCACAACTGGACAGGATAGGACTGGGATTGCAATCAGGTCTTCTAAATTAAAATCTCACCCTGTTTCATTAAACCATGTTGCATAAATAATGACATTTGGGTCCACACTTACCTTTTTAGTGAAAAAGAAAAACTACAAGTATACTTTTCACAATTTCCAATTTAAGCTAGCAGGAGGGCTCAAGGGCAGAAGGTGGCCCTCACTGTGGGGTCTCTTGGCCCCAGCATCTTGGTCTGACTAAGCCTTTCTTTTCTGCCACTGGCACTGCCAGTCCTGGCTCTGGGCTGGGAAGCATGCCAGCTGGGTAGTTGTCCCACTCTGGACAGGATTAGCCCTCTGTCTCACACTTCCCCCAGAGCCTGCGTAAGACAGGGGTTTTTTTTGTTGGGTTTTTTTTTTTGGTTTTTTTTTTTTGGCACTGTCTGTTTTCTACTCCACTTACAAAAAAAAAAAAAAAGTCCAGATTTTGCTTAATTTTAATCCTGGAAATGAAGAAATACAGACTGTTTTTGGTTTCTAATCAAAAAGGCTGTAGGAGTTTAAATCAACTGAAACCTACTAGAAATTAGCATTTCCTTCCATCAGTAATCCAAACAGCCAGAGTCTGCTCTCCCTGGCTTGCATGCTGAGGCTCCAGATCCAGCTCACCTTCCAAGGCTCTGCTGAACTTATTCAGACCCTCCCATCACCACTCTCCTTCTTCTAGGAAGCCTACTTCCTTCCGAAGACAACGGAGTGAGGCAACATTGCCCATCTGGGGACCCACTGGGCCTCTGAGCAGCCCCAAGGGCCTTCTCTACTGCAAATGAGCACCAAAGTTGTCCTCCCAGGACCACCCACAGTTAGGGGAAGGCAAGTGAGATATACTCCTCATGCAAAAGTTAATGGAAGCACCAAGACAAAGTCAGTCAGCAAGACATATAATACTTAAATGCAATATCAAAAAATCAAAATTAAGGGAAAAAATCCATGAGGAATAAAATATCAAATTTTAAAATAAAAACAGGAAGAGGATTCGTAATTTTCCTTTTGCCTCAGGCTTCAGTATGATTTCACTAGGCACTAATACCGATCTTATCTTTTTAAAAAATAAATGAATTTATTTACTTGGCTGCACTGGGTCTTACTTGCAGTTCGTAGGATCTTTAGTTGTGGCATGTGGGATCTAGTTCCCTGCTGCTGCTACTGCTACTAAGTCACTTCAGTCCTGTCCGACTCTGTGCGACCCCATAGACGGTAGCCCACCAGGCTCCCCCGTCCCTGGGATTCTCCAGGCAAGAACACTGGAGTGGGTTGCCATTTCCTTCTCTGATGCATGAAAGTGAAAAGTGAAAGGGAAGTCGCTCAGTCGTGTCCAACTCTTCACAACCCCATGTACTGCAGCCCACCAGGCTCCTCTGTCCATGGGATTTTCCAGGCTAGAGTACTGCAGTGGGGTGCCATTGCCTTCTCCCTAGTTCCCTGACTAGGGATCAAACCCAGGTCTCAGCACTGGAAATGCAAAGTCTTAGCCCCTCGACCACCAGAATCAGAAAGTTCCAGTACTGGTCTTGACTTTATTAAAAGGTTTAATATTTTGTGCAGTGTGAATCATTTGCATTAACTTTTATTTTTTAGTATTGTATTAAAATCTCAGATGGTAAAGAATCTGCCTGTAGTGCAGGAGACTAAGGTTCAATCCCTGGGTCAGGAAGAGCCCCTGGAGAAGGGAATGGTGACCTACTCCAATATTCTTGCCTGGAGAATTTCTTGGACAGAGGTCGCAAAGAGTCAGACACAACTGAGCAACTAACACTTTCACTTTCTTTCAAAATCATATGTTGAATACTGTGGGTTTGGGTACCCCCCTAAATCTTGTGCACAAGGCAAGTGCCCCACTTGCCTCACCCTGATCCCAGCCCAAGGCCTTCCTGTACAAGAATCAAGTGACTTGTGTTAGAAGGTCAAGGCTCTGACCATTACAGAAAACCTGCAAAGCCACCTCTTCCTACAGCTTACCCAAGAGCCATTTCTATAGCATTTCTGACCATGGTCATTTGGTCTCAAGGTCAATGGTTCTAAATATTGACTGCATGTTAGAATCACTTGGGAAGGTGTGTGTGTGTCTGTGTGTGTTTTTAATGCTAACAGGGGCTTCCCAGGTGATACTAGTGGTAAAGAATCTGCCTGCCAATGCAGGAGACACTAGAGATTCAGGTTCGATAGCTAGGTCAGGAAGATCCCCTGGAGAAGAAAATGGCAATCCACTCCAGTATTCTTGCCTGGAAAATCCCATGAACAGAGGAGCCTGGTGGGCTACAGTCCATGGAGTTACAATGAGTCAGACACGACTGAGCAAATGAACACACACACAATGCTCATTAAATCAGAATCTCTGGGAATGGAACCTAGCATCAGCCAGATGACTAAGCATCTCAGTTTGCCCAGAACAAAAGCGTTCCCTGGGGCCTGAGACTGGGGACAGTGTTAGACCTGGAACAGTCCCTGGAAAACTGGGACAACTGGTCAACGTCATTATTTCCTTCTCAGATGATCCCAATGTGCCAGATGATTGAAAACCACTGAACAAATACTCCTAATGACAAGGAGCTCACCGTCTAAAGACAGTAGCTGAGTTCTCAAACCTTGGGCATGATCTAGTCCCACCAACAAAAACAGAGACTCTGATGGGATTGGCAGGAAACCACTGCAGATTGAAGTCTCAGGAGACAGCTGTGAGGACAGAAACAAGGGAAGCATGTATTCCAAGAACCAGCCTAGTGTGGAGTCAAGTTTGGCAGCAGAATTATGTCCTGTGAAGGAAAAGGGGACATGCATGTAGGTAACAGAGACATTCCCACCTCTTCACAGGACTGACACAGCTCAAGTCACACCTGGGGGTGGGGTAGGCAGGCATGCAGGAGGGAGAGGGAGGGCAAGTCAGTTTATAGACTAAATGTCATAAGCAAAACCCTGGGTTGATATCCACATCCAAATAGTACTTGGCCACAAACTCCAATCATCCCTTTTTTCCTGAAAACTCTTATTCTTTGACCTCATTGTCGTTGTCTGTGGTTGCAATCAGAGGGTTAATTGAATACAATGAAAGATAAATTCGAGGAGACAGCAGTAAATTAAATTAGGGGAAAACATTCCCACGGTTTTGATTTACTTCACAGGAAGAAGCAAAATATTGGACATCTTCTATTATTTCACTCTTGCCTGGAGGGTAAATGCTGGATAAACTTGCAGAAAATTCTAAAAAGGTTGCTATAATCCCTATCCATCTCTGGGATGATGTTTTCTTTAACAAGAATGAAAAGTTGTCTTTAAAATGCAAATATACCCTTGGTAAATCTTTCAAGGACCTACTTTGAGGCCAAAAGATCTCACCTCTCTGTGTCTGGGGCTTCTGAAAGGCATTGCAAAAGGGGGCATTGGTTTTATTTTTTTAATCAGGAAAGTTGTTTTGAAAACTAACCTGCTTCCGCTGTGGCATAGGGATGTTTGCTGTACTGCTGACATCTACTGAGGGACTGTGAAATAGCATTTCTCCAAATGAAGGAAATTCAAGCTCCTCTTGAGAAAGCTCTGTCTCTAACAGGTAATGCCATCTGCAGCACATCAGGGGCCTTTGAGCAAGCACTCATCGATTTCCATGGAAGGTCAGAATCCTGGAACACTTACCCAGGCAGCTTGTAAAAAGAGAACAGAGCCATAGCCTTTGTGAGGATCATGGTTCCTGTCTCAGAGGTCTCTGCAGAAGAAAAGGAACCAGCCATTCTAAGCGCTGAAACACACACACGCACACAGGTGCTGATACCAATTCTCACAGTTGCTCCTCACAACAGCCCTTCCAGGTTAGTATTCTTGACCACATTGTTTCAGATGTGAAAACTAAAATTCAAAAACAGTGTATGGCTTGCCTAAAACTACACAGCTAACAAGCAGCAAAACAGAAATGGACCCTGGCTCCATCCCTGTGCCCTTGTTGGTCCATATTTCCTGTCCCTTTAGACAGGGGTCCCCAACCTCCAGGATCTAATGCCTGATGATCTGAGGTGAAGCTGATGTAATAAGAGAAATAAAGTACACAATAAATGTAATGTGCTTGAATCATCCCGTAACCACTACTGCACTCCCATCTATAGAAAAATTACCTTCCAGGAAACCAGTCCCTGGTGCCAAAAAGGTTGAGAACCCTGCCTTAAGAGAATGACACTGTAGATCCAAACCAGACCCTTGAACTCCCAACCCTAGGAAATATGTTTGTTCCACTTCATTCCCAGGAGATGCCTATGTATCTATGAAAGAAAATAAGACAATAACTAAGCAACTTAAACTCTATAGTAAAATCATTTTAGGCTGTCCCTCCAAATTATTATTTTGTTAATGACAAAGATATGCAACTAAAAAATTACCTATAAACAATAACCTTTGAGAAGATCTGAGTCAGATGGCAATTATATTTGGAATATTAAGAGACTGTGGGGGTCTTTTTCCCCTTTACTCTTATTTCCTTCTCCCATGTGACATTATTAGAAAGTTGCTTTTATTCATTAACCATATCTCTTTCCCCACCTCTGAGTATACGCTTTGGAAATAAGCTTATGTCTCTGCAGGTGGATCCCAAACAATCAAGCACATCTTTCCACACTTAGCAGCATCTGTTTGGCAACATTAGAAGCCATCAGTCTAAATGCAAAGCCATTTTTGATATCTCACATCCTGTTCAGTTTTCTGCAGCATGATAGCTTAAATAAGAGGAGGCAGGTGTCAAAGGATGAAAGGTTTTACTTGTTTATTAAAAATCATGATATTGAGAATTTTTGTTGATTAGTTGCCAGTGGGATAGAGAGTGGCTGGGGTAAAAATACTATTTCTACAAATTAGGTTGGTAAGTTTTCTTTTGGAAAGTTGGGTTTCAAAAGACTATAGAGAGTAGATAGAAGGCTCAGTAAGGAATTATTTTTTCGTTTATTGGCATTAACTATTTTGGGTAACAGGTAATGCATGTACATTGTCTATATTTCAAAAGATATATAAGGCTCTACAGTGAAAACAAGTCCTGCTCTGGGCCTAACCATCCAGCTTACCTTCCTGAATGCAGTCTTGCCAAGCGTTTGTATATCCCTCCAGATACAGTCTATGCTTACACAGATACAGGTGTTCTTAATATTTAAACCGTATAGAACATGCTCGGCACACTCTTTTCCACCTCGCTCTTTTCTCTAAACAATATATCTTAGAGATCCTTCCATCAGTAAGCAGAGTTTAAACAAATTGGACAGCCCACCGTGATTCGGAGGGGACCCAGTAACTTTTTTTTTTTCTTTGTAGCAGTGAGTCTTTGTTGCTGTGTGGGCTTTCTCTAGTTGCGTTGAGAGGTGGGTACTCTCTAGGTGTGGTGTGCCTAGACTTCTCACTGCGGTGGCTTCTCTTGTTGCAGAGCTAGGGTGTGTGGGCTTTAGTAGTTGCAGCTCATGGGTTTAGCTGCCCTGTGGCCATGTGGAACCTTTCCAGACCAGGGACTGAACCCATGTCCCCTGAACTGGCAGGCAGATTCTTAACCACCAGATGACCAGGGAAATCCAAGTCAACTCTTTTTAAAGTCTTTATAACTTGGTTGCCAAAGTGACTGTTCATCCTGGGGATTAAAAGATCTTTTCCTCTTTTGAGGCACCACTAAGCTTTGGCTGGAATCCTCTGGAATTTTTCCCATCCAAGGTTTCTAATTCTATCTTAATTTATTAGACTGGACAATACATTTCTGTTGTACAGTGTACATTTCCATCTAATTTTCTTCTTCAGTGAACTTGAGAACACCTGTGAATCAACCACTCGGTAATGAAATTTAGTTCAAAATAGAATTGTAAGAGATTTTTTAATGTTCTAAAAGCCTGTGACATTCTCTTGGGGTGAAGCAGGTGCTATGGAAAGAGGATTGAGAATGGGCACTTGGCAGGCAGGGCCGGGGGGCATTCTGCAGACATTCACTCATCACTATATTCCTAAGGTTTTGAGTATCCAGGCTTTAGTTCCTCTCTACTAGCCTATGGAGTCCATGTGAGAAAATTACTGACACTTTATAAATTTAAAAGAAAAATATATGAAATACATGTACACAGAAATCAACATTTCCATTCAGAGAAGCTGTGTCTCTATTGCATCCTCCAGGGAATCACAAGCAGTACACTCAGCCCTGTACCCACGATCTAGCCCTACTCTTGCTGCCAAGTCTCTGTGGCCTTAGCCAGGTCCCAGAAAGTCCAGGTCTGGTATGCTGACGGCTTCCAGGTCACCTTGCCTCAACTCCACCACATCTCCACAGCCCAAATTCTTCCAAGAAAACGGCACCGACACCCTACATTTTCATCAGCCTAAATTTTATTGTCATGAGCACATTTTTTCCCTTAGATCTGCTAAGGAAAGGCATCACTCTGCATATGGCCAGGTTATTTTTAACCATTTGCAAGTCTGGGGAGCAACTTCTCTCCCCACTTCAACATGAGCTGGCCTACTGGAAAATGGACTCTCAGGAGATAGACCTCAACTTTTAAGTTCATTAAGATCCAGAAAGTGTTGAAGATCCCTTCAAAATACAATTCAATGCTCTATTCGCAAAGTCTTTCAGGTGCTTTTGTTCCAGGAATACCAAGTGGAAGAGACAAATCCTGACCTCTGAACTTAACCAGCCAGTGTTCCTATATAACAGCACCCAATATGCTGGTCATGGTGATTGGAAGTGAGCAGCAACCCTGCTTAGGGGGTCTCTGGGTTAAAAGCACACACAATGTTTCTACCAAACCAATTCAGATGCCCTTGAAAGGATGTCAAAATATATTGCATAATCCCCAAAATACTCCTCCAAAGATGCACCCAAGGAAAGTTTCAGACTGGCCTGTGTTCCATAAAGATCAGGTCAGCTCAGATTAACATTAACATTTCATAGAGTCTAATAACAAAATGCTCTACGCACACACACAAAAAATGTTGTCTATCAAAAGTACATGAAACAAAGACTTGCAAATATTAAGACCAGATGTCGGAAATAGTGGAGAAAGCATTTACTTACAGCATACCCAGTGAGATATAGAAAAACATATTCACTACTGAGTGAATATAGCTTTCACTGAGTGTTTTTCTCAAATAGTGACCAGTAACAAAGCAATTTGTGCTTAAAAATTTAATCCCCAAAAGGAGGTTTTGGGGGGTTTTTTCCAGTTCTTGTCAGGAAGCTCTTTTAGCATTAAGCCATAATAGCTCAATAAATAAACAAAGTCACCTTTTCTTGTCCCATGTTCGAAATGTCAAGTGCTAGAGGAGGGCAAACAGTTCACCTTCTCTCAAGTGCCCATCGATTTAAATTATAATTAATCCCCTGGTGACAACCCAAGGGATGGTGGGGAATGTAAGCACGTCAGTCCCTGGAGAGGTGTTCCTGTCTCCCTTAAAGAAAGATTCCATTAAGAGAGGCTAGCATGCACACAAGCATGCACACATATAACCAGGGCTTGGCGGGTGGGATTTTCTTTGGGGAGTTGACTGACTTCCCCATTAGCCCTCTAGAAGGGCAAAGGAGAGAAGGGATCTGGGCAGAGGGATGTTTACAAATGCCAAAGTAATACTGGGCAAAGTGGCTCAGCCCCAGAGAAACTCTGGGACCACTGACACTACCATGCCCTGAACCCAGCCCAGCCCAGGGAGAGATGACCAGCCAAAAAGGCACTTCATCTTGGAGTGGAGCTTGGAGCCCCAGGTTTCCAATTTCCTGGCTATTGTCAATTTGTATAGTAGACTCCATATTATCTACACTTAAGAGACTTTTAATTTCCTTTCTTAATAATAAAAGTCTGTCTGAGGTGGTTATAAATTGTGTACTTATCAACCTCTGGGACTAGCTAGGGCTGAGGGCAGTGTGAATGGAGTGCAGGTTAGGGAGGAAGAAGGGGGTGGGAAGAGCCTCTGGGTTCCTTTTGCAGAAATCTCTTCTTCCTCCGGGGCCTCGAGCTTCCTCGCTCTGGCTGGTCTCAGGAACAGAGCTGTCGGAGGAGGAGCAATGCCTCAGCACTCCAGGCCACCTCAACACTCACTGAGACTGACTAAAGACCAGACAAGAAGGAAATAACCTGTTCCTGGAAGGAAAATCTGGAGGGGCAGGGGGTGTGCTGCTAAGCAGTGGGGTTTGTCCGGCAAGACTGGCTCTCAGCTGGAGCTCGGTCAGCAAACCACAGCCCAGGGCCAAATCAGGCCCACCTCCTGCTCTTACTTGTTGTTCAGTCGCTCAGTTGTGTCCGACTCTTTGCGATCTCATGGACTGCAGCACGCCAGGCTTCCCTTTCCCTCACTATTTCCCTGAGTTTACTCAAACTCATATCCATTGAGTCGATGATGCCAGTCAACATCTCATCCTCTGTCGCGCCCTTCTCCTCCTGCCTTCAATCTTTCCCAGCATCAGGGTCTTTTCCAATGTGTCAGTTCTTTGCATCAGGTGGCCAAAGTATTGAAGCTTCATCTTCAGCATCAGTCCTTCCAATGAGTATTTAGGACTGATTTCCTTTACAATTGACTGGTTTGATTTCCTTGCAGTCCAAGGGACTCTCAAGAGTCTTTCCCAACACCACAGTTCAAGAGCATCAATTTTTGGCACCCAGCCTCCTGTATGGTCCAACTGTCACACCCATACATGACTACTGGAAAAACCATAGGTTTGACTAGATGGACCTTTTTTATCTGAACACAACCACCTATTAGCTCTGGCTGCTTTCTTAAGACAACAGCAGAGCTGAGGATTTGAGAGCTGAGCTGTAGGTACATGGCCCACCTAAAATAGCTAGTATTTGACCTCATGCAAGAAAGAGTTGCCAGCCGCTGATCAGAGAGGGTACAAATGACAGCTAAGAAGTTATTCCTGTAATCCGCATAGGAGATGACATGTTTTCATGTTAAATGCTGCCTGCTTGCTTGAAAGAAGGGTAGTATATTTAGGGGGAGTCTATCAGGAACTACATTTTAGGGCTTCTTAAGTCTGTGATCCAAGCACAGGTGACAGAGAGGTCACTGGGAGCTAAGGGAGCTGGGGACATTACTTGCAGGTTCAGGGAACTGAACTGGGTCTGATAGATGGGCAAGAGCAGCATAGCCAGAGAAGCCTGGTGTCTCAGGTAGGGCTGTCATCATGGGAAACAGAGACCAAATCCTCAAGGCCAAGGGGGGAGGCCTCTGCAGAGCAAAGGGCCTTTATGACTTGGAAGCAGTAAAAAGGAACAACAACAGCAGCTACTACTCAGTGCTTATTGTCATTTTGCCTACATTATCTCATTCTCTCCTTATAACTCTATAAGGTAGGTATTATTATTCTCCCTATTTTACAGATGAGGAAACTAAGACCTGGGAAGATTAAGCAGTTTTCCAGAGGTCTACAGCAATTAAGTAGCAGAGCTGAGGGACTTCCCTGGTGGCTAAGTGGTAAAGACTCTGTACTCCCAACACAGGGGTTATGGATTCAATCCCTGGTCCAGGAACTGAGATGCTGCATGGTGCAATCAAAAAAAAAAAAAAAAAAAAAGTTAGCTCTCAACACTATTGCTGTTACCACCATGCCCTAAATCTCTGCTTCCTTCTGAGATTCTGTAATGATGTCATCATGTGATGTACTGGACCTGCTCCTCTCTGGCATTGATTTCAACCACAAAGTCACCTTAAAAAAAAAAAAAAAAAGAGCTGAAATTCCAGCCCAGTGAGCCCAATCCCAGAGCCCATGCACTAACCACTGTGCAGAAATGAGGCTATAGAGAAAGGATGGGGCATCTGAGTGAAAAAATATATATATACATGTTTTTTCTTTTGAGAATTGGAATAAACTGGTAACAGTTGTAGTCTGGGGAAATTGGCTAGCTGGTGATGGAGAGAAATTAACAATCCAGGAGACAGAGAGAAGATAGTTACAGTGATCTAGGTGTGAATGATGTGGGATTGAAGCAAGAGGATGACGGTAGGGATGGGGAGAAGAGTCACCAGCTGCTGAGACTGAGGTCCTCGTCATCAGGCAACATCAGGTGATAGTGGCCATGCAGAGCACCCTGCACACCTGTCTCTACTAGGGATCCCCTCTCTACTACAGATCCTGTCCCTACTAGGGATCCCCTCTGTATTAGGGATCCCCTCTCCAATAAGGATCTCGTCTCTACTAGGCATTCCCTGAATTGTTGATGCATTTCTTCCTCACTGAGACCCAGTGCCTTAATTCTACTGGTGATTTTCTTTCTTTTTTTAATATCTTACATTTTTTATTGGAGTATAGTTGCTTTACAATGCTGTGTTTCTGCTGTACAGCAAAGTGAATCAGCTACACCTACACATATATCCCCTCTTTTTTGGATTTCCTTTGCATTTAGGTCACCACAGAGCACTGAGTCGAGTTCCCTGTGCTGCCCAGTAGGTTCTCATTAGTTGTCTATTTTATCTGTCAGTTCAGTTCAGTCACTCAGTCGTGTCCGACTCTTGACGACCCCATGGACTGCAACACGCCAGGCTTCCCTGTCCATCACCAACTCCCAGAGCCTGCTCAAACATAGTAGTGTGTATATGTCAGTCTCAGTCTCCCAGTTAATCCCACCGCCACCCTCGGAGATTTTCTGCCCCAAGCCTGAGCATGCTGCCGGATGCACAATAGGCCTGGCACCCCACTCCATGGGGCCGCTAAGAGTCGGACATGACTGAGCACCTTGACTTTCGCTTTTTACTTTCATGCATTGGAGAAGAAAATGGCAACCCACTCCAGTACTCTTGCCTGGAGAATCCCAGGGACGGTGGAGCCTGGTGAGCTGCCATCTATGGGGTCACACAGAGTTGGACACGACTGAAGCAACTTAGCAGCAGCAGCAGACTTTTAATAACTGACTCCAAAGCTCCTAGCCAAGCACTCTTAAAAGCCTGGCAGGAGCCCTGATTGAAATGAACTCACTGTGAGGCACCTGCACATCTTGAAGGGAGTGAGCAGGTGGAGAGGGGCACTCTGGGTACACAGAGGCTGGGGGCTGCAGGGCGTGAGCGGAGATGTCCTGTCAGCGGGTGGAAATGCAGTCTGGGGCACAGGCCAGGGCCGTGTCTGCAAGAGTTGACTTGTATGTCATCTGCAGAGAGGTGCTAATGAAAGCATGAGAGCAGACGAGCCGGCAGAGAGGGGCAGGGTGAAGAGAAGGGCTAGGCTGAAAGCGGCCATTGTTGGCGGGCAAGGTAAGGAGAGGTGCCCGTGGAGGAGCAGCCCCAGAGGTAAGAGGAGAAGAGTGAGGTCAGGTTGAGGGGCGCCCCTTTCTTCAGGAGCTGACAGACACCCTTATCAGCTGGTGCAGGAATTACCTCAGCCAGCAGGCCCCAGGCTTCCCACCCTGAGATCTTCCTGCAAAAAAATTATCCTTTAGGTGATAATAAAAATGTCCACACAAAGATGAGGTCGAGTAGTCAGCACAATTTCAGAGGGCTCAGCAAGTCTACTTCTTGCCTGAAGAGACCTGTAGCCCCTCCATTGAACCCTTACCTTAAGACTCAGGTTCCGGTTCAAACAAGTGGCCCCTCCTAAGAAGAACACTTTCAATTGGCCATATCTGGGGATTTACAAAGGCTCTTCAGATAGATTTTGGTACCATGTTCAAAGGCAAAGTGACAGGTCACAAAGGCACAACTCAAAGAGATAGGACAAGCAAACGAGCAGATGAATGTCACACATCTCATCATTTTCCCAAAGCACCATCATGCCACTATTTTCCACATTTTTCTTATTGTTTATTTGTTGATTGACTGGGCAACATAGCAACAATAAACTCAATCAGGCCATGCATGCATGCATGCTAAATCACTTCAGTCGTGTCCAACTCTTTGCAACCCTATAGGCCGTAGCCCATATGAGCAGATGAATGTCACACATCTCATCATTTTCCCAAAGCACCATCATGCCACTATTTTTCACATTTTTCTTATTGTTTATTTATTGATTGACTGGGCAATATAGCAACAATAAACGCAATCAGGCCATGCATGCATGCTAAATCACTTCAGTCGTGTCCAACTCTTTGCAACCCTATGGACCGTAGCCCATCAGGCTCCTCTGTCCATGGGATTCTCCAGGCAAGAATGCTGGAGTGGGTTGTCATTTCCTCCTCCAGGGGATCTTCCAACCCTAGGATCAAACCCACATTTGATCGTGTCTCCTGCATTGGCAGGCAGGCTCTTTACCATTAGAGCCACCTGGGAAGCCCCAGCAGTGTAATTCAAAATGCCAGATCCACAGTCTACATTTGGTTAAGCCTTTTCACCTCATCTGTGTCATAGGGAATGCAGCCTTGGCTGGAGGCAAGCTTGCAAATACCCCCCAATACTCTCAGGGTGCACAGCTCAGTGCTAGGAGTCATAGGAGGATGAACTGCTGGTCAAGGGCTTGCAGAGCTGAGCCTTCAGTTGGAGAGGTGACATCTCTGAAGTGTTGCCGGAGAATCAAGGAAGTGGGGTCCCGGACAATGTGGTAGAGGCAACACATTTCAAGTCAGATCCTGGAGGCTGCAGGGTCTCTGGGAGAGGGAGACGGGCCTCCAGGTGGTGGTGCAGAGGTAGAGAGCAGTCTGGGGGTACTGAGGGAGAGAGGACAGTTGACTGCAGGGCCCTGGCTGGTCCCAGGCTGTGGAAGGCCTTGAGCGTCAGACAGAAAGATAAGGCTTTGGATGGAATAGAACTTGAGCCCCAGAGAGAAGTACTTGGGCCCCCAGCAGAAGGCGCATGAAACAGAAAAGAGAATATGAAGCAGTATTCAGCCCCAGCTCTGCAGCTGGCAGACTCTGGGATCTGGACCTGCTCCTTAGCCTCCTCAGTTTCCTCACTTTTAAAATCAGGATAATTATAGTACCAATTTCAAGTTGGTAAGAAGAAAAATGAGTGAGATAATATATATCAAGTACTTAGCACAGGGCTTCTCACATACTGAAAGTTCAATCAAAGTTATCTGAATTTTGAAACTACTGTTTATTAGTAGGAATATTAGGGAGAGGGAGCTTCCTTAGGAACTGAGCCCATTGGGCTTGACCTGAAGGTTACAGACTGATAAACCATATAAAAAATCTGCCAGACAAAGCCAACGCTCACTTTGCCCTTTGTGCCCTGCAACTGGGCTGGTCCGCTTAGGTAAATGGGTCTGTACATTCCAGGAGCATAGCCTGAGTGTAACTGGGACCCACAGCAGAGAGGTATCACATAAGAACAAGGAGAAATGGTCCAAACTTCTGGCAGGTGGGGGCAGAGTGGACCTTGACAGGGAGTAGATATCATAGGAAGCACAGTGCATATAGCCAGTAGAACAGAAGGGAAATTTCTGTACATCTGCAGGGAAATGGTTTGGTAGCTACTTTCTATCCTGCCTGACTGGAAGCTCCTTGAGGACAGGAACCCACCCTCCTCACTCACTGCAGCATCCTCAGGCGAGGCACCCAGCCAGAGTTCCAGGATCCTTCAGCAGAGGGCTTTGTTGAATTTCACCACCATCTCCCAGGCTTTCTAGCTCTGGCTGCCAAGGATGGCTCACACCTCCTCCATGGTCACACACTCTGGCCTCAGGCAGCCTTACATAGTGGCATGAAGTCAAGATCCAGGGTCTCCATACTCTGGCCTAAGACATTTGGAGGCAGAAGAAACTGTTCTCTGCAGGAGAAAGGGTTGCGGTACTGTCACACCTGATCACTTTCATCTAAATGTTGTTAATCACACTAATAAGAAGAACCAATATTTCCTGTGCTCCTAATAGTACTGATCACTGCCCTAAATGCTTTGTATGGGTCATATTATTTCATCTTTGCAAAATCCATGTTACAAAATACAGAAGACTGAGTAACTTGCCCCAGGTCCTCCAGTCAGCCAAAACCCAGTGGGGACTTCTGATCCAGGAACCTATGCCCTCTAGCGGCAGGACCCTGGGCCCTGGGAAGTGGGTCAGTGACAGGCACTGCTGGGACAGATAGGCAGGTCCTAGGGGGTGTGACCTTTGCAGTGTCTGTGTCGAAAAAGCAGGGGACATGGGGACCCAGTGAGTAGTAACCCCAGAGCCTCCCTGCACACACTACTCCCTCACAGTTTTGCCCCAGTTTTGTTCTAGAAGTTGGCACCTCTCAGAGAGCTTTGGGGGCTGTGAAGATTAAATGAAGGTTCTTGCAGGTCCACCTGCTTTCACTGGGATTTTTCTCAGTATTAGGAAAACTCAGGGCTGACATTTAAATATTAAATGCCCAAGGGCAATTTTCAAGGTTTGAAAACCTGAAGGATTGATTAATCCCAGAGGAAAAATAGCCATCCTGGTGACAATATGAAAATCTACAGTTAAGGTCATTTCCTAAACTTCCTGTGATTCAGGATGGGAAAGAAAATGGTTCAAATATGCTTGATGTCCATCTACAGAATGCTTTTTTTTTCCTGTAAAGATGAGACAAGATGTGGTGCATATATACAATGGAATATCACTCAGCCATTAAAAAGAATGAAATAATGCCATTTGCAGCAACATGGATGCACCTAATGATAGTCACACTGAGTGAAGTAAGTCAGACAGAGAAGGGGAGATATTGTATGGCACTCTTTATAGGAGGAATCTAAAATGATACAAATGAACTTATTTACAAAACAGAAACAGACTCACAGACTGAGAAAATGAATTAATGATTGCCAAGGGGGAAGAATGGAGGAAAGGAATAGTTAGGGAGTTTGGGATGGACATGTTCACACTGCTGTATTTAAAATGGACAACCAACAAGGTCCTACTGAATAGCCCATGGAACTCTGCTCGGTTTTATGGGGCAGCCTGAATAGAAGTGGAGTTTGGGGAGAATGGATACATGTATTTGTATGGCTGAGTCCCTTTGCTGTTTACCTGAAACTATCACAATATTGTTAATCAGCTATTCTCCAATATAAAATTAAAAGATAATATATTTCAGGTTTCAACTTTAACATCAAAAATACTAGAGTCCTCTCCTGGACTACATTTGGGCTTTGCTTCTGCCTGTCGGACCCCCCTTCATTCCCCACCTCCCTGCACTTCACATATAATTCCTGGTGTTATAGGAAATGACATCAATATGGAGGTAATATACATATGCTTTCAATATGTCATCTATCCATGTTACATTTGGGGAGCATTTAGCAGGAAGAACAACAAAATTGGAACCTTGAATTCTGGAGAAATTTGAACTGTTGGAAACATAGCAAGTCGGGGCTCGCTAAGTCACATACACAAACCATCCATAAATTGACCTTCAGAGTAGAGCTCAGACGTCTGCAGGTCAAAATGAGGGGCTGAGCACACTGATGAGAGCACTTCTCACCCAGACAAGAAGGAAAGACTGCAAGAAGTACAGGCGTGTGCATCTCTACGGCAAAGAATAGAAAGTTCCTTCTCACTGCTGCAATTCTTAGAGAATTAGGCTCGCTCTCTCTCTCTCTCTGGTTTTTTTTTTTTTTTTTTTTTGTATTAGACTTGACAGAAGAACATCTGAGAGAAAAACTTGTAAGTTTGTATTTTACTTAGTGGTTCCTTCAAAGACAGAAGAAGGGAGAGACCCTGGGGCTATTTCAGGTTTTCAAACTGCTAAAGAAATTGTACGTACTTTTTTCTCCCTTTGTTTCTAACTAGAATTAATATCAACTCTTTGGGTGAACACAGATTATCACAGACTAACTGGGGAAGTTGGCGGTTAATATCTCTAGGTTGATAACTAAGCCAGTCCCCACCAAGGAGATAGAGTTTGCTTCTGAAGAAAATTTTTGAAATCGTGAGGTCTCTGAGGGGGAAATGAGTAACAGAGCCATGGCTGACCAAGAGACTGGGAACCACTAGGTGAACCAGTATCAGTCTGGCCAGGCTCCAGCCTTTAATATGGAGTAAATAAGGATTTTTCACTCTTTTCAGATCAACTTTTATTTTAATGATTTTCCAAGTATATTCTATATCCCTGGAACCTTGCTCAAAAGTTGTGCATAGAATCCCTTGTTTTGCAATCTAGCTGCTAGAAAGAACCAAAGACGTAGATTTGGAAGTAAAATATATTTAATTGAATTGCCTTTTGTTTTGACAGATGTTTTATACAGTACTTTGTCTGTTAAGAACAAGATGTTCCAATAAATATTGGATAAGTGGGAGAGAAAATTTACTACAAGGCCATAAATCAATTGGCAAGAGGTCATAAACTGCAAGATTGGTGCTCAAAGCATTTATTAGATTATCAGAATCTAAGATTGATCTGTAGCTTTATCTACCTTCCCCTATCCATCATTTTTATGGGACATGAAAAAGAGTTATAAAGGACAAATTGCATTTAAAAAAATTATAATACAGGTTTTAGACAAAGCAGTGCCAGGATATGGAACTAGATTAAAATAAGTGATAAATCAAGAAAGATCTCCAAAATAGAAATATTTCTGTCACTTGCTAGGACGTAAGTGCCAGCTTAGTAGGGAATGAAATATTAAGATAAGAGAAATCATGGAAGTTTTAAAATACAGGGGGGTCTAGAGATTGTCTCATCTGATACCTATCACTTTACAAACAAAGAAATGAAGATCCACGAGGTTAAGGGACATCTGCAATAGCACAGCCAGTTTGTAGCATTAAAGACCTTATTTCTGCTAAAGATAACGCAGAAAGTTTTGTGATTGGTCTTCCTTTTTGGAAGAATCTAATTTAGTAACAGAGAGTACATAAATTTAAGATATTTACCATGAACTTCTTGAGGACAGGAAAAGATTCTTTTTTTTTTTTTTAACTACACATTTCCTCAATATTTGCCTGTAGACTTCAAAGTCTGGAAGACTCTTCATACCGAAACTGTGTTTCACTCTCACTGTGTGCTGGCGGTCCCACAGGCCCAACCATAGGCCTGGTCCCAGCCTCCACATGCTGTGGATGAGGCAAGGGGGACATTTATCTAGCAACTGGGGATGGGAAACGCACTCTGTTACTTGGGTGATCTGAGGCCTGTTTCCTTTGGGCCAGGCAGGAAGGGCTCCTTCCTTCTCAAGACGCGGGTCATACTAGAGGGAGGCAAGTGAGGCCCTGGGTGTGCAACTTAAGGAGGCACTCACTCTCAGAGTCATGCAGGTTCAGGGGCAGTCCTTATAGGCCCCTGAATAGTGAGCGCCTTCTTAAATCATATGTCCTAGAGCCTGGCTCACCAGGAAGAGGAGATTTGCTAAAGCAAAGGACAGTTGGAAGCCTAAAAGGGGAGAGGGCAAGGAGGACAAGACCGCCCAGCTTCCTAAGTGCCTCCATGTTCCCCCCTTTCCAACCCACACCCAGGAGACACAGTGCTGAGGAGACTCAAAGGTGAATACGACAAGGGCTTAGTCCTAGAGATGCTTTCAGACAAATCAAGGAAGCAGACATGCAGTGTCTCACAGCACAGAGTGGATTTCACTCTATTCATTAGTCTCAACTAAAATGCTGTGGGGACACTGAAGAAAAAGTGAGGAAGATGAACTGGAAAAAGTCATTGTGAAACATGAGTTTGCTATTTATAAAAGGAGAAGGAGAGATGGGAGTATCAGATTCTGCCCAGGCACTGGGTTCTACTATGGCAGGGGAGAGGTGGGCTGGCAATGCCAAGGGAGCCTGGGGAATGCAGAAGGCGTGAAGCCTAAGCTGCTTCCAAACAGAAGGTTCTACCAACCTTGAATGTGCTGCAAAGTGGAGCTCTGAATATAGGGTTCCCACATGAAATGCAAGACCCTCCAGTAAATTTGAATATCAAAGAATCAACAAATAATTTATTAATATAAGTATGTCACAAATAGGGAACATTAGGACTAAAAAAACTTGCTTGCCTGGAATTCAAATTTAATTAGGTTTCCCATTTTCATATATATATATATATATATATATATGTATATTATTTGCTAAATCTGGCTACCGTATCTGAATAGAGCTGACGACAAAGTGAATAGAGTGGAAGGAATGGAGGGTGATTAAGGAAGGGGCCTGAGGGGCTTTACCGGGAGGTCCAGGCTATCCCACTGCAGGGAAATCCTCTGCTCTAAAAGGAAAGTGGTAGAAAGAATCCTAGAACTGGAGGAGAGTTCAGAACAGTGGTTCTCAATCCAGGACACACATTAGAATGTCCCAAGAGAGCTCTTAAAAACCATCACTGCCTGAGTCCATCCTCAGAGACTCTGATTTAATTGGTTTCAGTGTGGCCTAGGTATTAACATTTTTTAAAGCTCCCTGGGTGGTTCTAATGTCAAACAGGGTTGAGAACCACTGCTTTGGAGACCACTAAGTCCTGTCCTCTGAGGCAGAGGGTCAGACAGAGCTGGGTTTAAGATTCAACTTTATCACTTCCTGGCTGTGATCTAAACTATGCCTGTTTCCCCCTAAGGCAGGGAGAATAACTGTTTGTACATTGTAAGGTTATTGTATAGATTGTTGCAGACTTCCAGTTAAACATGTAGATTGCGTGCATGCATTTAAATCTATTCTATTCTGAAGCCCTACTGAAATGATAGTAGAAGAATAAAAGTTTTATACCAACCCACATATCCACCCACCTACTAGAGTAGGGAAAGCTGGTTTGTAAGTGTCTGCAGATGGCGAGAAACTAATAAAAAGCAAGCCAAGTTACACCACAGAACCCCAAAAAGTTTCAGACAGGGTGCTCTGCAAGTCGATCTAAGAGCTAGGCTAACAGCCCGAGGACTCATTAATCATGTGCATAGGAGGTAGACAGACCCCCAAACCCCTTCCCCCAACACTTGCATGTGGTGGTCACCCCTCTAGAGAGAGAAATCAGAGAGGGATAGTTTCAAGGACACTCGATGGACACTGAAGGACACTCGTGGATACATAGTGAAAGTGGGAGGTAGCATTTAATTAAAATAGGGGGATGGAGTGAAAATGGCAGGCTGAACAGTGAGAGCCCCATTCTGTCCCCTGCATACTGGCAGCTAGGGGTTCACCCAAAAGACAGGAGACTTTCTAAAGAACTTGACCAGCACAAGAAAAGGATAGGTGCTGACATTAGGGGACCTCCCAAAGAAAGGCTGGGTGCCCCCATCACTCAAGGCCCACATGCAGGTCCTCCCCTTACTTTTTGTTAACTCACTAGAGATCCAAGATAGAAGAGATCAGAAGAGAGCCTCTAACATGCTAGAGAGATCAAAAGCAAATAAGGGGGGAAATGAGCAGTTGAAAGAAACAGATAATTCAAGGAGCAGAATAAAACAGAAGAGAAACCTATATTGAATATGAATAAGAACACAACAATATCCCAAAAGATCCAATATCTAATAGTTCTATAATGAAGATTTCCCAGAAATCAAGACATACTTTTCTGTATTGAACAAATCCAATCAGTATAGCAACACTTGCCACACCTACACACACACACACAAACACACACACACATACACACATACAATCAAAGGGGAGAAATCATGAATTCAAATGAATTCCAAATTCATCATGGAATTTCAATATCCTAGGGACTTTAAAAAGCCTAATGTTGAGAGAAGGGGAGAGAGAGAGCACACACAAGAGCAAGAAAGAGAAGTCATATACAAAGGATTTGAGATCCGAGTGAAACTAAAAAGCAGTAAAGTCATTAATATCTTCAAATCCTAAGGAAAATGTTCTTCTGCTTAGAATTCTATACCTTACCAAACTATGAATCAAGAGTGAGGTTTGCATAAAATCATCAAACTTGCAAGGTATCAAATTCTGCTCTTTTGCCGCTTCCTTGTTGGATGGAATATGTGTTTTATCAAAACTTGAGAAAAAAAATAGAGAAGACAAAGACATGGGATCCAGAAAACAGATCACATACAAGAGTGAGGTAAAAAGAATTCCAGGATAAGAGAGAAGGTAAGGCTCAGGATGACAGCATGCGGCAGACCAAAATACCAGTCAGCCCAGAGTGGAGCGGCACAGGGCACTCTAGCAGGGAACATTCCAAATGAAGGCGAACTGAAGTTTACTTAATTTGTGTGACAATATGGAGAAGAGCTTAATGCTTCTGTTGGGAAATCTGAGACTCCTTTTTCTAGGCAGATAGAAAATCAAGCAATCAAATAAAGTGGCATGAATTTCAAAGCAAATTCATGGCATATAGCAAATGACATGGAATCTTAGAATACTTTGGAAGCATTGTTGATATAAAATACTGTCTACATTCATTACAACATAAACATTGAATATTTAGCTAAAAATGGGGAGGATCAGAGGAGCAGAAATGTGACAGGGTGGATGGGTAAAGGAGCTGAACTACACCCTTTAATCCACAGATAGTGTGTATTTTAAAAATTAAATAATAATATCATAAGCTTCTGATTTAGAAATCTGGAGAGAAACAAGTGAGAAGCAGCTAAAGTAGTGGCTTCAGGAATGAGATAGGATTGGGAAGGGGATTGCTGTTTTTCATTACAAACCCTCTAGTTGTATTTTACTTTTTATATTATATACATGTATTTCTTTAATGTAGCTCCTCACACAGTGCTTTGTGTTGAATAATAGCTCAGTGAATGTTGGCTGCTATTATCACATCCTAGATTGAAAACTGGACAATAGAGATGTTGTGGCTTGCCTAAAACTTCCTCTTCCCCAAATAACCAGAAGCAAAACTGCTGCTGCTGCTGCTAAGTCGCTTCAGTCGTGTCTGACTCTGTGCGACCCCACAGACGGCAGTCCATCAGGCTCCCCTGTCCCTGGGATTCTTCAGGCAAGAACACTGGAGTGTGTTGCCATTTCCTTCTCCAATGCATGAAAGTGAAAAGTGAAAGTGAAGTTGCTCAGTCGTGTCCGACTCTTAGCGACCCCATGGACTATAGCCTATCAGGCTCCTCCGTCCATGGGATTTTCCAGGCAAGAGTACTGGAGTGGGGTGCCATTGCCTTCTCCGAGAAGCAAAACTAGAACCTCTTTACTTAAACCATTTTTGAAGGGCATCCTCTGTGCCAGACTCAGGGATGAGCTACTCCCAGTCCATGAGTTTGTAGTCTGGTCAGGTTGGGAAGGAGCAAGTGTGCGCACAACAGTTCCACGGATACATCTTGGTAAGTGCCACATTACAAGCTTCCAATAGTGACGAAACCAGCCTCTTCGCAAGACGACCCTCTGCATGTTGCAATCTTCATGCCAGTTATTGTTTTTCGGTCACAAAGTCATGTCTGACTATTTTCGACCCCGTGGACTGCAGTATACCAGGCTTCCCTGTCCTTCAGTGTCTCCCAGAGTTTGCTTAAATTCATGGCCATTGAGTCAGTGATGCTATATAACCATCTCATTCTCTGCCGTCCTCTTCTCTTTTTGCCTTCAGTCTTTCCCAGTATCAGTCTTTTCCGAGTCACCTCTTCACCTCAGGTGGCCTAAGTATTGGAGTTTCAGCTTCAGCATTAGTCCATCCAGTGAATATTCAGGGTTGATTTCCTTTAGCATTGACTGGTTTGATCTCCTTGAAGTCCAAGGGAATCTCAAGATTCTTCGCCAGCACCACAATTCGAAAGCATCCATTCTTTGGCACTTAGCCTTCTTTATGGCTCAGTTCTCACAGCTTTACATGACTACCGGAAAAACCATAGCTTTGACTATATGGATCTTTGTCTGCAATTTGATGCCTTTGCTTTTTAATACTGTCTAGCTTTGTCATAGTTTTTTCTTTCGAGGAGCAAACATCTTCTAATTTCATGGCTGCAGTCACTGTCTGCAATAATTTTGGAGCCCAAGAAAATAAAACCTGTCACTGCTTCTAATTTTTCCCTTTCTTCTTGCCATGAAGTGATGGGACCGGATACCATGATCTTCGCTTTTTGAATGTTGAGTTTTAAGCCAGCTTTTTCACTCTATTTCACCCTCATCAGGAGGCTCTTTAGTTCCTCTTCACTTTCTGCCACTAGAGTGGTATCATCTGCATATCTGAGGTTGTTGATATTTCTCCCTGCCATCTTGATTCCAGCTTGTGATTTATCCAGCCCAGCATTTCACCTGATGTACTCTGCCAGATTGGGTCATAACTTTTGAGGGCTATCCGCCATGGATGCTAAATTTTAATACATGAGAGTTTTAGGCTCTGGAGGTAATATATGTACTTCATCACATTTTTCTTTTTAATTTTCAACTTTTAGAGGAAAGCCTGTGGTCATGTTATAAAATGTACTGCGGCAGTCAGTAGGATTATTTGAGTAGCTTAGGTCATGGATTCTAGCTATTTTTTTACATCAGTCAATTTATTCTTTGAGTTCTGCTCTGTTGAAGCATTATCAGCAAGCTTCTGGTCCCTTCCTAATTCACGGACAAATAAGAATTGAAGAACTTTGGTCATAAAGCCTAGGGAGTCCCTCCTTCACGACCACTGGTGTCTTCTCTGGAGCTGGTCATGCTGCACAAGTTCACAGAACAGCAGTGCTGAGGGCTGTAAAAGAGTCTTTCCTGAAAATAAAATAATAAAAAAAATCAAGCTCAGCTGGATTCTGATTTAATAGTATCTGGCAAGCTAACTATATTATTTTTGAACACACAGACATAAATTTGAGATGAATAATAAAACTGAAGTATAACATGGACAAAGGAACTATAAAATTCACCTAATCTTCAAAAGAAATTCTATACTTGAATAATTAACTATGCTCTATTTATAAAACTAGAATAATTGAAAACAGGATTTTCAGTTGATTCATATAGCCTCTGAAATATTTATTATTGCAAGTCGAAAAGATCTGTCTGGGGTTTGTCACTGAAAATGTCTAAACTCAGTGTCCAGATGTTTATTTAAGTTGCTCCCACAGAGTTCTAATGTCAATAACAGGGGTTATCAGAGAGCATCGCTGTGTATCTTCCTTGACTAATATTCTCATTTCTTCTGCATCTTTGATGTTTTCTTTCATTAAGATTCCTGGCCCACGTCCACAAAAATCTGCTGGGCTTGCATTAAAAATTAGTCTGCAGACTTGACATATGATGATGTCCTAGTCTCCACAAAGATAATATTTATCAGCAGTTATCATTTTGGCATTACAATCAGCAGCGTAGAGTCAATTTCGGAGAATAAAAAAGGAATACAGAATCCAGATTTTAGAATGCCTAACTTGCAGATTCCAACTTCCTGCCTCTTCTTTTTTCCCTAATGTTAGATAAGGCAAAATTAGAACAAGCAATGGGATTTCTCACCACGAATCCATGTTCATTCATTCCATTTCTCTCCTTCAGCCTCTCTTACCCTGTCTTCTTTTGAAAAACTAAAGTGAGATGACTTTAAAATAAAGGAAAACAGACCCTCTGTCAAAACTCACTTCCTATAGTTTCTGCAGAAAAAGACACCTGGGAGAACATTTTAAAGACAGATGACAACCTTCCTCTTCATGAGAAAGTGGCAAAAGACAAAATGAGTCTGTTCTTGAGCTGATCAGATTGGGATTCTATTTTTAATCAGCTGTACAAAAGAAACAAGTTTTAGAAGTACCTCCTTCCCAAAACTAACTGAATTTTCCTCAAATTGTTAAAGTACCTAGAACTCAAAGAAAGGAGACATGAGTAAATGAGGTTTGTTTGAATATTCAAAAAAAAAAAATCTTTGCATCTGAAGCCTGTTCAAGCTTATGGTGGAAGCTGCTGGGCAGATTAAAAGCAGCATGAAGTTAACACTACTTACCCACGGCTGTTCACTGTATCAATTTAAAGAATTAAATCTGATTTGAACTCCAATACAATGTAAAGAAAAAAAATTGGCCCTGGTGTGAAAAAACCACTAATGATGCTAGACAGTGCCCTCTGGAAATCACTCCTGGGAACTGTGGACAGATTAATTAGAAGGTCTTATCTGTGGGAAAAATCTCCATCTACATTGTAATCACAAGATTCATAAACTCATGAAATGCAACCCAAGAGGTAACTTCCTAGCACAAAGTAGGCGCTCAATAAATGTTTATTGGCTTTTCAATGAACATCTAGTCTAAAATTTCTATATTAATAGGTATTAACATAAAATTGGATCTCCAGGCAAACACATTTGGGAAATGCTGAGTTAGATAAAGCTAAACAGGCTTTGCACTCTTGGATCCATCAAAGCCTTTAACAGGCTAAGGTGATTTTGAATTCCTAGGGGAGAGTGAATGAGGAAGGGGGGCATGATGCTGTACCTCCCAAACTCATCTTACCACCAAATTGCCTTTTTCTCAGAAGTTCTGTTTTAAGAGACACATTTTTAAAAGACAACCGCAATCCTATGACTTCATTTTAGAAACTGGACAATTCACATCTCCAGCAGTTAAGTGACTGGGCCAAGTGCTCAAGTCATTAACAGCAAAGCAGGAACTTTCTGCCCCCCGCCTCATTCTCATCTCCACCTCTCCCTCTCCCTGCCACCCAATGTATCTTGATTTAAGAGCCTAGAACACTTCCTCTGAGCTCTTTCACTGCTTTCCTGCTAAGACATTTATTTTTGCTTTTATTGGACCCCCCAGAGGACACCCTTATAAACCCGAAAGTTGAGATAATGCAGCTTTACCTGGTGATGTGCCACAATAACTTTAGCAAGATGTGGTCTCTTTTGAGAGATGAACATAAAGGGAGCAGTTATCACTTTTTTTGGAGGGGAGAAGAAGTAGAATTTATGCTTCCATCACACTTCTCACATAGGTAATTGTTAGCATTCCCCACTAGACTGTTAACTGCAAGAGGTCAAGAAATTAGTGCTACAGTCTGCCAGTGCCTAGGGAGCTTCTAGGTGTTTGTGAACATGAGCTGAATAAATGAAGGATGGGAGAGGGACTTCGCTGGTGATCCAGTGGTTAAGATTCTACTCTTCCAATACAGGGGGTGCAGGTTCGATCCCTGGTCAGGGAACTAAGTTCCCACATGCCACTCACTGCAGCAAAGAATGAAGGAAGGAAAGAATGACGAAAGGGACAAACCAACTGGCTCTGTCTTGGAGAACTTCTCACTCTTGGAAAGAATGACTTAACATCCCTCTACCCACCAACACTAGAAGACACCAAGAGAAAAGGATGTCCAAACGAGATCCAGACAGGAACCAAGAGGCTGCCAGAGGAGGCCAGGCAGAACGGTCTCCAGGGAGCCTCTCGGGATGCAGTTCACCTCGAGGGTTTCACAAGATGAGTTACCAAAGCAGTACAGCCAGTAACTGCTGACCCTTTGATCAAAGTTAGCAAACTAGCTTTGTGTCTTATGTTGTCCATACTTTTAAAGTATAGAATTTAGTTTGGGGAGGGGGCTACATAACAGGGATGTACATCTGATGCCCCAAAAGTAAACAGTAAGAGTAATCTGTGGCAAGTCACCTTGGTGGGAAGCTGACTTTGCCTGAAAATCTGGAAATGGGCAAGGACTGTACTTAGACCATTCCTCCGTGTATCATTCAGGTCAAGCCCTCTAGTGGTGGAAGTCCACAGCATGGTTCTTAAAGGGCCTCCTAGGTGGGAAGGGTTGCTTCTGGAAATTTCTGGATGGCCACTGTCCCTTCCTAGTCCCAGACTGTGTCAATGTGAATTTTCCCTCAGATTTTTGAATGAAGAAAAAAGCACGTTTTAACATGAATAATTTGCACAATGCTTCTTCTGTATGTAAATTCTTCTGGAAAGAAAGGCATGAGTCCAATCTCCAGAGCTCTTCCATTTGGGTGCTGGACATGCCAAGCCAAAATTCTTGAAAAATAGATGTGGTTAAGAGCATTTAAACAATCTGTATATCATCTATGCTGTTCTCATTTAAGGGGTCAATATTAAGGGTAAAAACTTAATCTTTCTTCTTAAAAATCAGTTTCACACAAAGGGAGCAGTAACACAGAGAGACACACACCCCTGAACTCAACCCAGGTATGCGTGTTTCTGGGATGCAGAGAGGGAGCAGTTCCATGGGAAGGAATGTGGCAGGACCCCCTGATGAAAAAGCCCATCTGGGAGCTGGGAAATCTGGATTCAATTCTTGGCTCCGTCTCTAGCTCACCACATAATTAAGAGGGCAAATCGGTAATCTCTCTGTCCTTCACTTTGTCCTCTTTAAAATGATAGTGTCTGGCCTCTCCCCACATCTCAGGAATGCCTTGTCAGCAGATGCTGGGAGTGGAGCCTGTGGAGCCAATTAGCTGTAGGCAGCGGGGCCCTGTGCCCAGCCCCAGCGGCCCCTCCTGCCTCTGCCTGTCTCACAAATTAATGTCTTTGGTCACACAGAGTCTGCCTTTGAGAGTGTGAATGAATTTCAGACCACTCAGAGCTCTTCCTTTCAGATGACAAGGTAAAATAACATTTCATTTGTGAAGCACGGATCTGGTTTCACTGTATAAAAATAATATTCCTGTCATGAAAAGAAGACCTGATTAGGCACATGCAGGGAAGGGACCTATTCCAGAAAGAGGGGTGTTCTAGGTTTTGATCTAGCAGCTGTGACCTTGGACGCACCCCCTATAATAAGAGTTACTGTTTCCTGGGTGCTTACAATATGCTGGGAAGCATACAAGTATAAACTCATGTATAAGCATTTTTGGCATATATAGAGTACGTGCTCAATAAATGTTGTTAGCTACTGGTACTAATGGGACTTCCCAAGTGGCTCAGTGGTAAAGAGTCCGCCTGCCAATGCAGGAGACACAGTAGATGCAGGTTTGATCCCTGAGTTGGGAAGATCTCCCCGGGAAAGGAAATGACAACCCATTCCAGTATTCTGACCTGGAAAATTCCATGGACAGAGGAGCCTGATGGGTTAGAGTCCATGGGGGTCACAAAGAGTCAGACACAACTTAGCAATTAAACAACAAGAGCAACTAGTACTAGCATCTAATTTTATATCCCAGCAACCTTATGGGATAGGTCTTATGGTTATTCCCATTATGGAGATGGGAAAACTGAGGGATAGAAGAGCAACTGCTATAATGCCTTGTCCAAATCATTTTCAGGAATGAGCAGTGCATTCCTCAGGCTGCTGGGAGTGCTTTCAGACTAGGGCCTCTAAGAGGACTATGCCTGCTGCAGAAAAGGGGCTCACTCAAGGCCAGGCTCCTTTCTAGGGGCAGCCCACATCTGGTGGCTGACCATGCATGGCAATGAGGTCTGGCCTCCAGTATTCATTTCTTAGGGCTGCCATAACAAATTACTACAAACTCAGTGGCTTAAAACAATGGGAGTTCATTCTCTCACAGTTCCGGAGGCGGGAATCAAGGTGTTAGCAGGCTGGTTCGTGCGGCATGCTCTGAGGGCGTCTGTTCCAGCCTCTCTCCTAGCTCCTGCTGGCAATGCCAGTTTGCCTCGGCTTGTAGGTGCCTTTCTCTCCAATCTCGGTCTCTGTTTTCACCTGGCCTTCTCCCCTGTGTGTCTGAGTGCTGAATCTCCCCCTCTTTTCCCTTATGAGGATGCTGGTCATTGGATTTAGGGCCCCAAATGCAGGATGACCTCATCCCAAGAGCCTTAATTGCATTTGCAAATCAGATCACAGGTTCTGAGGGACAGAACATGGATATATCTTTTTGCAGCCACTTTTCATTTAGTCCTCTAGACCCTGCATAGGGAAACTGCTCTTCAGGGTCACCCAAGCACCCAGCAAGGTCACCTGAGCCTTTGGTGAGACTTCAGCACCTCCCAGCTTCTCCCCACAACTCACCCTGTGTCCTTCTCGTCCCTTCCACAGGTGCTTCTTTCAGGAAGCTGCCTAATCGATGTCCTGCCCACTAATCACCTCAGCGTCAGCAACGATAGTGTTCATTTCAAACTCTCCCCAAACTTCTATCTGTGACTCATATTTTTAATTCCTTTAAATGTGACTCCAACTCTGCATTGTTCCATGAGTTCCTCTGTTGTTGTTTAGTTGCTAAGTCGTGTCCAGCTCTCTGCAGCCCATAGAGATGCCGCACACCAGGCTTCCCAGTCCTCTACTATCTCCCCAGAGTTTGCTCAGACTCATGTCCATTGAGTCAATAATGCTATCCAACCATCTTATCCTCTGTCACCCCCTTTTCCTCCTACCTTAAATCTTTCCCAACATCAGAGTCTTTTCCAACATGTTGGCTCATCAGGTGGCCAAAGTATTGGAGCTTCAGCTTCAGCATCAATCCTTCCAATGAATATTCATGGTTGGTTTCCTCTAGGACTGACTGGTATGATCTCCCTGCTGTCCTAGGGACTCTCAAGAGTCTTCTCCAGCACCACAGTTTGAAAGCATTGATTCTTTGGCACTCAGCCTTCTTTATGGTCCAACTCTCATGAGTTCTTCTGGCTGGATATTAACCACCTTCTCACAGTTTCTCTGACGTTCTGAATTCTCCTGCCTCCTGGACTTTTCTAATGCTACATCTAACCATCTCCCCATCCCGCTAGTCCCCACCCCACCCAAGGGTCAAAGCCTAGTTCAAACTGCCTCCTTCACAGAGTCTTCCTGGCCCTCCTGTCTGAAAGGTCCTTGGTCTCTCTTAGTCACTTAGCCCTGTATACTTTGTTGTGTCTTTTTATTTTTTATTTTTATTTTTTTAGTTTTTTATTTTTTAAATTTTAAAATCTTTAATTCTTACATGCGTTCCCAAACATGAACCCCCCTCCCACCTCCCTCCCCATAACATCTCTCTGGGACATCCCCATGCACCAGCCCCAAGCATGCTGTATCCTGCATCAGACATAGACTGGCGATTCAATTCTTACATGATAGTATACATGTTAGAATGCCATTCTCCCAAATCATCCCACCCTCTCCCTCTCCCTCTGAGTCCAAAAGTCCGTTATACACATCTGTGTCTTTTTTCCTGTCTTGCATACAGGGTCGTCATTGCCATCTTCCTAAATTCCATATATATGTGTTAGTATACTGTATTGGTGTTTTTCTTTCTGGCTTACTTCACTCTGTATAATCGGCTCCAGTTTCATCCATCTCATCAGAACTGATTCAAATGAATTCTTTTTAACGGCTGAGTAATACTCTATTGTGTATATGTACCACAGCTTTCTTATCCATTCATCTGCTGATGGACATCTAGGTTGTTTCCATGTCCTGGCTATTATAAACAGTGCTGCGATGAACATTGTCTTTTTAAAAACGTTTATTTATTTGGCTGCGCTGGGGTCTCAGCTGTGGCACATGGGATCTTATAGTTGCAGCACACAAACCCTTATTTGCAGCATATGTAATCTATAATAGTTCCCCAGTCAGGGATTGAACCCAGGCCCCCTACAAGGGGAGTGCAGAGTCTTAGCCACTGGACCATCAAGGAAGTCCCAGCCCTGTATACTCTGGATGAGAATTATTCTTACACGTGTCAGTTCTACAAGATCTGAGGGCAGAATTTGAGTCCACTTAGAGGCTGCTGCCTCTAAGCAGTCAGGCCTGGCCCTGCCCTGCTCTTCGGTGCTTCCCACATTTCTGTCACTGGTCCTTTCTCTTCCTGCTCTGCACTCTCTCTGGGCATAGATTCTGTGGGTTCTAACAACCCTGTCTATATGGAAGGACCTCATCCTTGGCCTCCAGGACAACCAACTTCCCAAGGATTAAGCTTGCTTTCCAGCAGCCCACTGGACATGTCTGCAAGGACCCCCACAGGGACAACTCCAAAGCCGAGTGTTTATCTTATCATCCCTTCAATTCTGGTCTCTTCCTGGACCAGTTTCACCAGCTCCCAACCTTAAGAACCATAATGCAACAGAACAACCCCAATCACTGAAGGAAAGTCTAGTTCTTTTTGAATGGTGCTGCCTCTTAATGTGCGAAGTTAGGATCACTTCTGAGGACAGAGGGCAAAGCCATGCCCCCTGGAGGGCTCAGCTTGGCAGCCTGGCTCTTCTGTTCTCTTCTGCAAGGCAGTGACTCAGAGGGTGGAGGACAGGTATTTGTGTGGAATAGATCTCTCCTCAGAGAGGCAGGCTGGATGCAGGAAGAAGAGCTAACAGTTGTTGTAAACTTAGGACTATCTCATCCTCACCATAAGCCTCTGACTATGACAATATTCCTATTAATCTCCCTTTTCAGACAAAGAGGCTTACAGCTGTTAAGCAGCGTTATAAGTGGCGAGTCTGAGCTGCTGGCTAAGGCCGGTGTTGAAGTGCCACATAGCCGTCCGGGGAGGTGGTGGCTTTAAAAGTTAGGATTCAAGACCTGGACAGGAACGAACCATGAAGGACTGTTGCCTGGGCTGTGCTTATGTTCTTTGCCCCTGTTCCCCACTGCCATTGTCATCTCCTCTTATTAAGGAAAATGTCTGTGAAAGGCACAGCCTGTTGCAGCTCTGATGTCAAGACCTAGGGAAGGGTCCACCCTGGCGGTGTAAGGCTTGGTGTCAGGATCTCACTTCTCCCCCCATCCTCAACAGTCCCCCAGGAATGCAGGGCACTGGGTGTCTGGAATCCCAGCAAACAGAGCACACGGGCGGGGCAGCATGGGAAACCGAAAAGGGCACTTAGAGAAAAATAGAAACAGGCCTTTACAGTGTGTGACCTTGAGAAAGTCTCTCCCTCGTTGACCCTCCGTTTCCTTCTCTGGAAGACGCTGGAATGATCATACTTCCGTCCCAGGACATGGATGAGAAGCAAGTGAGACCACAGATGTGAAGCCCAGACCTAAACAACACGTGACTCCGGGTGTTGGCATCAGGATCACACGCAGGAGCGAGGGGGCCCTCAGGCTTGTGCAGAGGGTGGCTTCCAAGCCCCTTGCTTCCACCTCCATCTGCTCATTTTCTCCTCTCACTTCGTTCATTTGCTCTCTCATTCGGTTACAAGACATTACTGAGTGCCCACTGTGTCTGGTATGGTTCTGGGTCCCTGGGGAGATAGCAATAAACCAAACAAATAAAAATCCCTACCCTCATACTCCAGTGGGATGAATCAGGCCATTAGCACACGGGAACACATACAATTCTATGGAGGAAAGAAAAAAGCAGCTAAGGGGGGTCAATTCATACTCATTGGCTTCCCTATCAGGAGACATTTGGGGAGATACGCATAGAAAATGAGGAGCCAGGCCCATTAGTGTCAAGGCAGAGAAGAGCTGTGTGAAGGCCCTTAGGTGGAAGTGCTGTGCACACTTTAGGGCACCAGCAAGGAGGCCTGAGTGCCCCTGTCAGTTACTGAGGGTGGGGTCATGTGCAGCTGTGTAGGTTACCAAAAGGAATTTTGCTTCTTTTCTGAGTTGGGAGCCACTGGAGAAGGCATGGGGCAGAAAAATGACTTGATCTGATGATGACTTTAAAAACTCATTCTTGCTGCTGTATTGCAACACCTCTGTGACATGGACAAAGGTAGAAGCAGGGACAAAAGGTAGGAGACCCCACAACTATCAGGCAAAGGAGCACGCTACCTCCCTGGACTGCCAACTCCTAGTTTCCTCAAGATTTCTGTTATAAGACATGCATCTGGGGAGATGCTGACCCATTCCACCTCCCTCGTTTTGTTCTTCAGTTTGTTGATGTGGTGTATCAGAGTGTTTGGTTTGCAGATATTGAAAAATCCTTGCATTCCTGGTTTGAATCCCATTTGACCATGGTGTATGATCTTTTTCATGTGTGTTGGATTCGGATTTCTAGTGTTTTGTTGAGGATTTTTGTATCTATGTTCATCAGTGATATTGGTCTGTAGTTTTCCTTTTTTGTGGTATCTTTGTCTGATTTTGATCAGGGTGATGGTGGCCTCGTAGAATGAGTTTGGAAGTTTTTCTTCCTCTGCAGTTTTTTGGAACAGTTTCAGAATGATAGGTGTTAACTCTTCTCTAAATGTTTGATAGAATTCACCTGTGAAGCTTTTGGATCCTGGACTTTTGTTTGTTGCCAACTCCTTCATTTTTGCCTTTCAATTCAGCTCAGTCGCTCAGCCATGTCCGACTCTTTGCGACCCCATGAATTGCAGCACGCCAGGTCTCCCTGTCCATCACCAACTCCCAGAATTCACTCAGACTCACGTCCATCGAGTCAGTGATGCCATCCAGCCATCTCATCCTCGGTCATCCCCTTCTCCTCCTGCCCCCAATCCCTCCCAGCATCAGAGTCTTTTCCAGTGAGTCAACTCTTCACATGGGGTGGCCAAAGTACTGGAGTTTCAGCTTTAGCATCATTCCTTCCAAAGAAATCCCAAGGCTGATCTCCTTCAGAATGGACTGGTTGGATCTCCTTGCAGTCCAAGGGATTCTCAAGAGTCTTCTCCAACACCACAGTTCAAAAGCATCAATTCTTCGGTGCTCAGCTTTCTTTATGGTCCAACTCACATCCATACATGACCACTGGAAAAACCATAGCCTTGACTAGACAGACCTTAGTAGGGAAAGTAATGTCTCTGCTTCTGAATATGCTATTTAGGTTGGTCATCACTTTTCTTCCAAGGAGTAAGTGTCTTTTAATTTCATGGCTGCAATCACCATCTGCAGTGATTTTGGAGCCCCCAAAAATAAAGTCTGGCACTGTTTCCACTGTTTCCCCATCTGCCATGATGTGATGGGACCAGATGCCATGATCTTCGTTTTCTGAATGTTGAGCTTTAAGCCAACTTTTTCACTTTCCTCTTTCACTTTGATCAAGAGGCTTTTAGTTCCTCTTCACTTTCTGCCATAAGGGTGGTGTCATCTGCATATCTGAGGTTATTGATATTTCTCCCAGCAATCTTGATTCCAGCTTGTGTGTCTTCCAGTCCAGTGTTTCTCATGATGTACTCTGCATATAAGTTAAATAAGCAGGGTGACAATACAAAGCCTTGACGTACTCCTTTTCCTATTTGGAACCAGTCTGTTGTTCCATGTCCAGTTCTAACTGTTGCTTCCTGACCTGCAAATGAGGTTAGTTAGCATCACCAACTCAATGGACATGAACTTGAGCAAACTCCAGGAAATAGTGAAAGTCAGGGAAGCCTGGCATGTTTCAGTCCATGGGGTAGTAAAGAGTCAGACAAAATTTAGTGACTCAATAGCAACAACCCTCATTTTAGAAACTGGAACACTCAAAAAGACCCAAAAAGTTAAGCAACTTGGCCAAAAATATTCATTGTGTTAAGAACAAAACTACCACCACCACCAATGTATTCTGATTCCTCACCTGAGAGTCCAGGACTCACCCAGAGCACTCTTGTTGCAGCAGAATATGAGTGTGCAATTCAGAGCTGCAGAAAAGAGCTTGGGGGTCATGATGTATCAACAGGCTGTAAAACAACAAGGCAGGATGAGACCACCAAAAGAGTGAGCATAGGCAGGAAAGAGATTCAAGAAGAGAACCTTGAGCATTTCAGTGTTTCTTGACTCATGCTAAATTAGCAACATGAAGGCCCCTGGTAGCTTCCACAAGTTTTTTGGGGAGAACTTTGTGAGTAGACCCTTGATTGGAGTGGGTTCACGAGAAAGGAAGGAGAGGAGTTGAAGACAGTGAAAGACCCCACTCTTCCAATTTACACTTCCTGCTGCCCCTTAACTCTTCTGGCCTCCCTTCCATCCTGTCCTTCTCCATTTTCCTTTTCCTCTCTTCCCTTCCTCAAAACGTGCCTGTTTCATCTCCCATTCCCTGAGGTTCTACTTTCCTCCAAGAAAAAGCCATCTAATAAATGGACATCCACTGAGAGATCAATTAGTCAGTTTATTGACATTTTGCTATCTTCAAGATGATGTATATTCTAACATAGAACTCTGACAGATAGACAGATTTTTGCACTAGAGGAAACCATGGCAGCTAGATTGGAGGAGGGAAAAGACACGGAAGCATGAACCCCAACCATCATTATCCAATAGCTACGTTTGACCTGCACAATTTGCGGATCTGAAATTTTCCATTTTGAAATAAACTTTCATATTGAGAAAATGGCACAGAACATTAAGGTCATTGTCGAGAGCATTGCTAGTCCGGAGACATATCAAGACCTACCATGAGTCTCCACCAGTTGTGAAGTATGCTAGGTACTATGTTACTGTAACAAAGTTCCAAAGTCAAAATGGTTTCCTTTAGTTCATAAATTATCTGAGGAACCCCCGTACTAATGAGGATCTCAGTGTGTTGTCTTCAGAGAGGATAAAGACCAAGTGGAGTTACTTCTTGAACACTGAGACCGGCACGTAACCCACAGCCATCTAGACTTCCTCTCTGGATAAGACCAAGCAGTGGGTACTATGAAGAGCAAGGCCAACCACACCCCTGGACAGCAAACTAAACCATTATTTTGTATGATTAAAAAGCCAGGTGCAAGAGGCCATCTGAGAAATGATGATTAGCAACAAGACTAACAAAACCAGAGATTTTACCAATCAGGCAAGGAGGACTCTCCTCTATTCCATATCTGACCACTTCGTTGAAGGTATTGGTCACAGAGATGGCTCGGCAGCACATAAGGGAAGTACAGACAGCCTGCCTACCAAAGGACTGAAGGGCCCGACGATTTAGGAAGCTCTGAGAATTCCTCCTTGTCCCCAGAGAGTCAGAGAGAATCAAGAAGTGCAAAATTTAGCTGACTCCTTGCTGTAGTCACACTTTATTAATATCTTAATTCAAATAGAATTTAAGGGAGAAGGAGATTAAATGGGTTAATGGAATCAAAGTTACAAACTTAAACTTATAAATAAATCATAGGAATGTAATACACAGCATGGTGACTATAGTTAATAATACTGTATTGCATATTTGAAAGGTCCTTAAAAAGTTAATCCTCAAAATTCTCATTGTACACAAAAAACTTTTTGCAGTCGTTTACAGAAATCAGTGTTGTATGTGTGTGCACGTGTGTGCTGTCATGTCTAACTCTTTGCAACCCCATGGACTATAGCCCACCAGGCTCCTCTGTCCATGGAATTTTCCAGGCAAGAATACTGAAGGGGTTGCCGTTTCCTTCTCTGGGGGATCTTCCTTACACAGGGATCAAACCTGCATCTCCTGCATTGGCAGGCGGATTCTTAATCAGCTGAGCCACTGGGGAAGCCTGAGATGGATGTTAATTAGACTTAATGTGGTAATCCTTTGACCATGTATACAAATATTGAGTCATTGTTCATTTGTTAAGTCATGTCCAACTGTTTGCAACCCCATGGACTGCAGCATTCCAGGTTTCCCCATCCTTCACTATCTCCCGGAGTCTGCTCAAACTCATGAGCATTGAGTCAATGATATCCAACCATCTCATCCTCTGTTTCTCCCTTCTCCTTCTGCTCTCAATCCTTCCCAGCATCAGGGTCTTTTCCAATGAGTTGGCTCTTCACATCAGGTGGCCAAAGTATTAGAGTTTCAGCATCAGTCCTTCTAGTGAATATTCAGGGTTGATTTCCTTTAGGATTGACTGGTTTGATCTTCTTGCTGTCCAAGGGACTTTGGACATTGTTATATGCCTAAAACTAATTTCATGTTATGTTAATTATACCTCAATTTTTAAAAAAGAAGAATTCTCAAAGAAGGTTCATCTGCTTCATAGAAGCCATTTGACTTCCTAGCATTTTTATTAATGATGTTGATTAACTGGCAATGACAGTCAAACCCCAAACTGAGATTTCACAGAGGGACTGGTGAGAGGTTTGATGAGCCAGTGGAAGTCAACCTTCTGATGACTAAAAGAAGAAGAGTGTGAGAGTGGAGACATTCAGAACAGACCAAATTACACAGGGAAAAGGGAAAATAGGATAACCCTTATAAATAATGTTAAGTAAATTATCAATTTTTAGTTTATTTTTTATATATTATCCATTTTATTTCAAGAAAATTATTGTCATTGAGAATAGTTGCCATAGTTAAGACTACAGTAAAGAAATTAAAGATGCCTACAATTTTAGAAAATACATTTCTGGCATTGTGCTTTTTCTATAATTTTACACAAATGTGCTAAGAAATTAACTATAAGCAGACTCCACACTGGGTTTCCCAGGTGGTACTGGTGGAAAAGAACCTGCCTGCCAATGCAGGAGACACAAGAGACATGGGTTCAATCCCTGGGTCGGGAATATCCCCTATAGTAAGAAATGGTAACCCACTCCAGTATTCTTACCTGGAAAATCCCATGGACAGAGGAGTCCGGTGGGCTACAGTCTATAGGCTTGCAAAGAGTCGGACACGACTGAAGCAACTTAGCATGCAAGGCACGGACTCCACATTAAGCAGACAGCATGGATAGTGCAGAAAGGATTAGTTCTGTCAAAAGCACCTGCACAACCATAGGCAACTCTCCACGCTTCTCTGTGCCTCGATTTCCCCAGTTATGAGATGTGGAAAAATAATGCCTAATTTTTGTTCCTTCCTTCCTTAAGAAACTAAAGATGTTAATTTGTGATAAGATTTGCCTTCTATTGCCAGTCACAGTTTGCTAATGTGCTTCATTTTAACCCTGCTAAGTATAGCTGAGATGGTTCAGATGTTAAAGAATCCGCCTGCAATGCAGGAGACCTGGGTTAGATCCGTGGGTCCGGAAGATCCCCTGGAGGAGGGCATGGCATCCCACTGCAGTGTTCTTGCCTAGAGAGTCCGTCCCCATGGACAAAGTAGCCTGGGGGGTTACAGCCCATTGTATCACAAAGAACTAGACATGACTGAGTGACTAAGCACACACATTGAAGGGGAGAAATCTTTATTTAAAAATCTAAGTAATCAATAGAAGATATACTTTCATTTTTACAACACAAGCACTGGAAGGGCTATTTAACTCCATACAAATATATGTGGTACTGTTTGAGAGAATTGCTGTATTTACTAGCAATATTTTCAGACAGAGTTTATAAGCACCAAGCTGAGTCTCCATCTTTCAAAGAGCTTTTTTGTATACTCCAAGGACCTGATTTACAACTCTCATTCTTTTGCTTTAATAATGTGAAGTTTTTCCATACGAAACTGGGTCTCTCCTTAGCTCAATGTCCTAATTTCCCCTTGTCAAAATAGCTTTTTAGGGAGTCTCTATTGTTTTCAGTTAATTTTAACACTAAATTAAAAGCTTCATATGGTGGTGATTTTAAAACATTTTGCTTCAGATGCCAAAAGGAACCTCCTAAACTACTTCAGTCATAATTGTTACCATCGTTACAATAAGGTTTTCATATAGACTCCCTTTTAGACCTCAAAGTGTTCTATAAAGACCACACTTTGAAATTTTGTTCTCTCAAAACATACCCCATACATTAGATAAGGGGTCACTGACCTCATCTTACAGACTAAATAGTCAGAAGAGGACAGAACTTCCCACTGGATTCAAAGGAAATAGTGGCATTTAAATCCTAAATCTAATAATCTAATGCTATTCCAGTGGCTTAGCCTCTTTCTGGCCTTTTTTTAATTCCAAGTTTTCTAAAATCATCTGGGAAGTAATAGATCATATTTAATTGTTCAGGCTTTTATGCTGTGCTTTCAGAATCACTTCTGATTTGTGGTCTGGCTCTAGTTCAGTATTATCCAACACGAGGTTGATTTCATCAGCCCTGTATCAAAGCTTCCTCACTTTAGCCAGAAATTAAAATAATAGCTGTGAGTTTCCCCTCCCTGTCATACAGCTAGTCAATAATGCTATTTGCCATATTTTGTAGATGACTCTATAGGCTCCTCATAAAAGCGGGATATGGAACTCTCATTTATTTAGCACAGGCACGCTCAACTTCTCCTACACAAAGACATAATCTTTTCTTTTTAAACAACTTTACTTCCTTTTAGTGTTATAAATTGTCACGAAGCCTGCAAAGGGTCACCTGCCAGGTTTACCTGGTCCTCTAAATAAAGCCCATGATATCTGATGTCATTTTCTCTCACATCTTTTCTTTGATAAAGGTTTATGAACCAACTACCAATGAGGAGGAAAGGATCAAGATACCATCAGTGGCCAAAATGGTCACACAGTGATAAGATGCTTAAACATAACACATTCCAAATGCAAAAATTATCAGAAGGAAAAAATCTCTTTTGTAGTTTAAGTTATAGAGACAGGACAAATACCCCTAGAGTAACCTAAGCTCTTGCTTAGCATTAGCACTTTTTAAAGCCCATACATAACCTTGATTTGTGGTATTCATGTGCAAGGCCATGTGCTCCAGCGCCCAGAAATTTTGAGCACCGGGTTCTTTTCTTGGCTGCCTCTGAGTGCCCTTGAGAAAATGACTTCAACATCCCTGTTACAGGAAACAGAGATAATCCCACAAGCTATCTACCTCCCCCCTTGACTCAACAGCTCCTGGCTCCCCAGAGAATGTGATATGGATCAGAGCCAGGTCCTATGAAAATGAAAATTACCCTATAGATGACTATTATATAATGTGATTAATCCTCCTAACCTCTTCCCCAGAGTAACTAAAGCCCCAAACTTTAGCACTTAACTTTCTTCTCTTAACATAATCCCTTGAAAATCGAAGGTAAGAGTTCATGACAACAGACTCACTTAATTTTTCCTGGTTTAAACCGAACTTTGATATCTTTTAAAAAAATTCTTTCTTGCAAAACTACACAATACTTTAGGTATTCACACTATAAAAAAATCTTGTGAATTTTCTATTTAACTTGTATAGACTAAAAGTAATGACCTAGTTGAAAGAGTGATTTAGTTTATGAATGGCAAAGATTCAGATCTCCTAAGTCTCAAAATACAGAAATAAAAATATCAGAATATCAAGCATTTTTCAAAAACGAATGGAGATTTGTACTACCAGCGAGATTTGCACTATGTTGCTTCCTTTTATGTAACATGGCAAGCTGATTCTAAAATTTAAATATAAAAATGATCTAATTGTAAATTATCTTTCGGTAATAATTACAAAAAGCAAAAAGAAACAAGGAAATAAGTTGCTTTGTTTCTCTTTCCAAATAAATAAAATTTAAAATGCAAAGGCCCCAAAACAGCCAAGCCTCTCCCGAACCTGATGATAGGCTCTACACCAGACTTACCATAAAGCTATTACAGATAAAGCGGCATAATATTAGCACAAACACATTAATGGGCTGGAGAAATGGAGAGGACCCAGAGAGGATCACAGAAATATACTCTGTGCATGGCACAGACTGGTGCTTACTGCATGACAGGAGGGCACTGCACAGTGCCAGATCAGTGGCTACACAGAAGGACCCTTCCTCACACAGTCACAGGTACCTCCCACAGGAAGTCAAGCATAACACAGTAAGAAAGGCAAAATTAAAAAGCATTATTTAAATGAAAAGATTTTTAAAGACAGTATTTTCATGAATTCAGGGTAGGAAAACATTCCTTAAGAAAAGCTACAAAGGACACTAGACATAAAAGATGAATATATTTGTCATTAAAATGAAGAATTTTTATTCACCAAAAAACCATGAAGACAATGGAAAGTAACCAGAGGAGAGGATATTTACAACAAACTCAATAACCATTAGTACGAAGAATGTATACAAATCAATGAGTAAGATGGCCGACACACACACAACAGAGACAGGTTTTGAATGCGCACTTTTCAAAAGAAGAAGCCCAGTGACCAGTAAACGTGTGGAAGATGCTCAAAGGCTGTTTCTAATTAGAGAAATGCAAAATAAAAGCACAGTGAATGTCTCTATAAAAACATCACACACTAAAATTAAAGTCTGGCAACATCAAGTGTTGAACTGGAACTCTCATACACAGTGAGGGATGAGGGGAAGGATAATAAATGTTAAAGATATACCTGTCTCATAATCCAGCAGTTCAACTCCTAGGTAAATACCCTACAGAAATGTTTATGTGCAAAACATGTTCATTGCAGCATTGCTTGTAATAGCCCTGAATGGAAAACATCATAGAGGTGCCCATCTCAGTAAAATAAAGTGGTACTAATGAAATGGCGTATCACGCAGTAATGAAAATGAGTAAATCACACTGACACACAGTGTGCATTGTGTAAGTGTTTAGTGAAAGGCACTAGACACAACATACAGTGTGATTCCAGGGTTTTAAGTCGAAAGTAGGAAAAACAAACAATATTGTTGTACACATAACAAGTAAAACCATTTTTTTAAAAGAGAAGAAGTATTGCCATAAAGTGAGGCTAGTAGTTTCCTTTGGGGGACAAAGGGGAGGCTGGAAGGAACACACAGGGAGATTTTGGAGTGCTGGCAGTGGCTTTTGAGCCTCTGGTTTGTGATTACATAGCTGTTTGCTTCATCTATTAAACTGCACACCTGTTTTATGTACTTCTTGTACATTTTACAAGATTTAAAAGAATGAGGAAGAACTCATACTACCAAACATACCACTGACTAGAATCATACTTATTTAAATAGTGTGGAAAAACTAGAAGGCCTAGGTCCAAGACACACACAGGAATTTAATATTCTATACCAGTACAATGCAGATTTTTTAAAAAACTAAATCTCACCTCATATAATATTCCCAAGTTTGAGATGGATTAAAAATTTCCTTCTGAATTAAAGGTAAGTATAAAAGTGAAATTTTTTAAGGTACTAAAAGAAAATAAGGATCAATCTGTACCCATCCTTGGGGTAGGGAAAGCAGGCCCTAGCACACCTGCACAGGCTTCCCAGGTGGCACTAGCGGTAAAGAATCCACCCACCAACACAAGAGACATGAGACTCAGGTCCAGTCCCTGGGTCAGGAAAATCCCCTGGAGTAGGAAATGGCAACCCACCCCAGTATTCCTGCCTGGGAAATCCAGGGGTGGAACAGCCTGGCGGGCTGCCGTTCATGGAGTCACCAAGAGCTGGACACAGCTGAGCACACACACATACACACAGCACACCTGCAAAGGCAGACCCTAAGAAAAGAACTTCTACACAGAAACACCACCGACTATATTAGAAGGCAAGTCACGTGTTGAAAACAGTAATAACACATGGCAAAATGGACATCTTAATTCATAAAGTAACTTATAAAACAGTAAAATTGGCAAACTCGCCAAGGGAATATAGGAAAGATATGAAGAAGCAATGCTCAAAACAATGAATGAAAATGGTCAATAAACATGACAAGACTCTCAAATCTTCACTTATAATCAAATAAACACATTTTAAAGGAAGCCCTTTTCTGGAATTATTGGCAAATATTTTGAATAGCAACTTGCAATTCTGATAGTTTTATATTGCTAGTGGGAACATTAAGGAAGACAGCCTTTGTGGGGAGTGATGAGTATCAAGTCTCAAAAATTTACTTTCACCTAGCAATTCCTTCTAGAAAGGTACCATTTGGAAATAAGTCACTTTTTTTACAGATGTGACATGTTGATTTTATCATTTCAATTTGCATTATAATGAACACATCGTGAAACAAATTGATGTTAAAAGTTACGGCACACCCATAAAATGGAATATTCTGCAGCTATCTAAAATGTGAAATATTTAGCATGTGGAAATGTTAATGGTATATAGAGCAGAATATTAACCAGTGTATGACTGCATTATTGAAAATATAAATGTATAGATATGCATAGAAAAGTATGCATATGTCCTTGTACCCAAATATTAACAGAGGCCTTCTCTGGGTGGTAGGATTACAGGGGACTACACGTATGTGCATGGGAGCCCTCCCATGATCAGTTTTCCAGGAATAACGTTTATTTATTTTGGTGACTCAGACGGTAAAGAATCTGCCTGCAATGCAGGAGACCCAGGTTCGATCCCTGGGTTGGAAATATCCCCTGGAGAAGGAAATGGCAACCCTTGCCAGTATTCTTGCCTGGAGAATTTCATGGTCAGAGGAGCCTGGTGGGCTACAGTCCTCGAGGTCACAAAGAGTCGGACATAACTGAATGACTATTTTAATAAAGAAGGAGCATCAGATAACTTTAGGATGTGAAATCATTTATAATTAGTTTTAAAAACTAAAAATAACGAAACTGTGCAGGATAGTCCTACATTTGCTTTTTGAGGGAAGGAAAGCAAAAGGGCGATAAAGTTACTCCCAAAAGGACAGGACACAGAACTGAGCGTTCCCTACCACACCTACATCTCCCTAAATGCACTCTAACTCAAATTTCATATATGAAAAGCCTCCTTCAAAGCTAAGTTACATTGAATTAAGCAGCAGTAAAACATCACCATTAGCATTTTCAGGTTGCTCTAATTAATATTTTATTCTTTCAACACTGCTTAAAGGCACCAACATGTTAGACAAAACTCTGACAACATATTTGTTAATTTCTCTGGAGACAACCATATAATCCTTTGAAATTATACATGAAATTGAGATTTCTGCAGCCTACATAAGTCTCTTTTGGGGTGGGGGCGGGGAAGCAATATATTTTGATAACAAACCAATTGTGGCTTTGGAAATTTTTTTGGTTGTCTTATCAAATTGAACCTATCATCTGCTAGAACAATGAAGTCAAGTCAGGCCAAGCCTAACAACAGATAGGGCTTCTCCAGTAGCTCAGCAGTCAAGAATCTGCTTGCAATGGAGGAGATGTAGGAGCCACAGGTTCAGTCCCTGGGTCAAAAGGATCCCCTAGAGAAGGAAATGGCAACCCACACCAGTAATCTTGCCTGGAAAATCCCATAGGCAGAAGACCCTGGCAGGCTACAGTCCATGGGGCCGCAAAAAGCTGGACACAACTGAGCGACTAAACCACCAACAGCTATTCCCTTCACAAACATCAATCACCTTAAGGCTTTTCCTGTTCCTCATGTTACTCCATGACCAGGCAAATCTGGTCATCTAGAGAGACCACCCACCCTCTAGAATTAACTAAAAGTACCGCATATTCCTTATCAGAAGAAAGAAAACATATTTCCTAAGGAAAGACAGAAAGAAACAAATATTTAAGCATTTTCTTTGAGTGTCTTCCTTGGTATTTAATGTCCAGTACTGTAATAGCCCCCATGAAAACATGCACAAAATTATCTAGGCTTCTTCGTTATTCAAAAAAAGAGGGAATTATATCTTCATAATTCATTTTAGGTGATGCCTGGGACAACTAAATAATTCACTAAGACATGTAATAAACATTATTTGGTAGAGGTAAGTATAAAGAAAAAAGCAGTTTAATCACCTGCTTTCATTTGGCTTAGAGAAAAAAATGTGCTTACTATATACTAAAATATCAGACCAACACAGGACATACTGCCAAAATTTAATATAGTGTCATTAAACACAATATTCAAATATTCAACTTTTCAAGGACATGAAAATTATCATCTGAAAGTGGGCTCGTTTTATAGTTTCCTTAGCATAACTTTACAAAATTCTTTCTCTCAACAATGTCTGACACTGATCTCGATACTTGTTAGGCAGTCTGATGTAAGATAATGAGATCTCAACAGGCAGAGATTTGGGAGATGATCTGAACATCCATCTTCAGAGTTCATCCTCGGAGGACTGATCATCATCTTCGTCCCTTACTTCTCGGTATTTCCTTGAAGACTCCCCTTCTGGATTATAGCTCTGCATTTTAATATTTAGTCTTTCAGCTAGCTTCTGTGCTGCGAGCTTGGCTTGTATCTCCTTTAAGACAAAAAAGCAAAAAGTTAGACACTCATACCTTTTCCCTACAATTTTTCAAGGGGAAGTCACTGGAATAGAACCAGTTTCACTGGAAGGGCATGCCCCTTTATTTCTGGGCTCTCTACCGCCCTCTGAGGGAATGAGACACAGTCATCACAGGGCAGGGCTGGAGAGAGCTACCAGCCTGCTACAGCGGTGATCACAGACTTCCACTGATAAACAGTGTGCACTGAGATATCCGACTTCTATGCGAGAAACTGAGCAATCAGCTTGGCACTGCGACAGTTATACACAGGAACCTACTTTCTAGCATGTGGGCAGGCGCACGTGCATAGACAACCCTGAAGAGCAATCTGAGCCATCAACGTCAAAAACCACCAGTGCTGTACTGACCCTCCAACTGGAAGAGTCTTCTTTCCTGGATTAGATTATGGCTTCTAGGCTCGAGAGTGACATTTCAGTGCCACAGTGAAAATCAAAGAATACTAAAAACTGATTATCCCTCACCAAATTAACTCCCATGAAAATTACTATGCAATAAAAAGCCTAAGTAAATCTTAAAGAGCAGCAATGTGCTTGCAGACGCCCAGTGACGGTGTCACTGACTGACTGGCACCGCATGCTCATTCCTCATCTGGCTCACTTTTCTCAGGCTGCCCCCAACCTACTCGAACTCATCTATGTCCCTCCTTCAGGCCACGGGTAGTACAGGTAGGTGGGACTGAAGTGGAATTATTACTGCTCTGCCAAGGAAACCAACTCCAAACTGAACGGTTTAACTCAACCTAAAAATAACTTCACACAGGCATTTAGGGTCAAACAAGGTAAGAAGCAATTCCTCAACCCTTCGTTACAACTAGGCAATAACTTGAATGAACTGAGAGGATGAAAACTAGCTTTTAAAAACGAGTGTCTTGAAAATCCATGCGAACCTAGCTTTTGTGAAAACCAAAGGCCTAGAGTAAATTCTGACTCATGTAAGCAGCGTCCAACATGCAGACAGGAACAAGCCATGCTCTAAATACCTCGTAACTCTGCTTCTGCTGTCTCTGAAGTGCCAGCGACTCCTCTATGGAGAGCAGCTGTGTCGGCAGGTGGTGCAGCGGCAGAAGCCGGGCCGCTGTGATGTCATCAAGATGCTTCCTGTCCCTGCGCCGCCTCTCCTCTGAGGAGACGGGAGACCCTCTCCTCTGACAAGCACTCAAAGAATCATGCGGCTGTGAAGGTAATCTGCAGGAAGCAACCCTTATGTTACACCACCTTTTCACAGACACACATTTGTAGCATTCAACGAAAGTGGTCTTCAACCTTGGCAGCTAACTGTTCTATAAAGGTAATAGTAAGGCCTTTACCACTATTTACATGCACAGATAAAACGTTCCTTTTAAATATATTTACCTCAAAAACAAATATTTAAATTGGCACCTTTTTTGGTAATTTGACAATGCATTCCTCTAACAGATAGCTACACTCATTGCCTCTCCCCTCTCTCCAAATAGTAGAGTGGGTTGTCATTTCCTCCCAGGGGGCTCTTCCCCACCCAGGGATCGAACCCTCATCTCCCACGTCTCCCGCACTGGCAGACAGATTCTTTACTACTGAGCCACCTGGGAAGCCCCCCCAAAAGCTTATACTCGAGCTGAAGCCTATTCTCATTCAAAAACGCCTGCGAAGGGGCTTACTATCTAGCAGAGGGAATTAAATTTGTGAACAGTTTCAGTGTAATGTAGTATCACGGGTACTATGGCACAGGCCCACTGGAACACAGACAAGGGAATGGCCTGTTGTAATGGGAGACAGGATGGCTGGCAGAAACACTTCAAAAAGAGTGCAATCTGAGGAGTCTTGGAATAATAAGGATTCAACATGTAAATGATAGGATCTCTGATGGCATTTCACCAGAGTAAGGACTGATAGGGCTGCAGCTCACAGGAAGCATGGGAGCTGGAGAGTACAGAAAAGGCTGGGGCAGCAGGCTGGGTGCAGGGCACATGGAAGACTTCTAGTCTGCACAACAGGTTCAGGTTTGTACTCTACAAATTGCACTCTGGCAGCAGTGGACAGGAGGGACTGGTAGAATTAAGACTAGGCCAGGACGGAAAACAACTATGGGCCAGGACAGTGATGAGCATCTTCACTTTGACAGGAGAAACGATGAACATAAGGATGATTAGACGAAGGTCCAGGAAATACACTGTGAGGCCCCATGGCTGGCAGAGATGGAAAGGAGGGGAAGAAAGAAGGTGCTGGCACTACTGGCTTAGGGAATATGGGACAAAGTAGTCTGGGAAGAAGTGAGTTCTACTTTGTACAGGACAAATCTTAGGTGCACAGATCACCCCCATGTGGCCAGGTTTCATAGGTAACTGACTCTGCAAATCTGAAGTTCTGGGTAGACTAGGGCTAGAAGAGACGAGGCAGCCCCCCGCATCAGAAGAGCCGGAAGAGCATGCAAGAGGCAGCCAAGGGACACCTGCGTCCCCCGCTACTTCCAACTGTCTACCACCTGGCTCCCCAAAGCCCATCCTCTTCTGATGAGTGCACCTGTCTCTATGGCTCACAAACTTCCCCTGGGAACCTTCACGGATACTCCCTTCCTCTCCTCCCACTTCCAGCTAAAGGACCACAATACAGAATCAGGGTCAGTGTACTCTCTGTTGTATGTATTGACTAGATGATGCTTCTGGTTTTCTGCCTCCTTCAAAGTGAGGAAAGATACCTCACCACACACAAGATGAGTAATTACTTAATCAAAGATTACTTTTTATTCCCAACTAAAAATTAATTCTGGTTTTCTGCTGCTAAGTCACTTCAGTCGTGTCCAACTCTGTGCGACCCCATAGACGGCAGCCCACCAGGCTCCCCTGTCCCTGGGATTCTCCAGGCAAGAACACTGGAGTGGGTTGCCATTTCCTTCTCCAATGCATCAAAGTGAAAGTAGCTCAGTTGTTTCCGACCCTCAGCGACCCCATTAACTGCAGCCTTCCAGGCTCCTCCATCCATGGGATTTTCCAGGCAAGAGTACTGGAGTGGGGTGCCATTGCCTTCTCCACTGGTTTTCTACTCAAAACTATTTGTTCTGGTTTTCTATGCAGAACAAATAGTTTTGAGGTTTAAAAAAATGAATAGTAAGATACAATTGAACTTTAAAGTTTCTATAATAATAAAAAAATTGGTTTAGGTACTTGTAACTACAAGCTTTCAGTTTTTCAAAGAAAAGCAGTAGCGGTTAAACTTTGTATCTGTCGTTGTTTAGCTGCTAGGTTGTGTCAGATGCTTTGCAACCACATGGACCGCAGCCTGCCGGGCTCCTCTGTTCATGAGATTTCCCAGGCAAGAATACTGGAATGGGTTGCCATTTCCTTCTTAGGGGATCTTCCTGACCCAGGGACCGAACCTGCGTCTCCTGCATTGGCAGGTGGATTCTTTACCACTAAGTCACCAAGGAAGCTTCCTGTATCTGATATTAATGTCTTATAAAACTACTCCCTGATAAGAGTGTTATAACTGCACATAAATAAATAATACTCTTTTTGAAGAGATTTTTTTCTGAAGATCTCAGAAATAAAACTATGACAAGGAACTTAGAAGTACAGTTCACTTGCCCCTCCTGCCCAAACTTGTTTTGCTTTTTTAACCCTTTCTCAGCTCCCTTCCTCCTGAAATGATTATATACTTTAATGTTCTTCCAAGTGTGTAAGCCTCGAGTCCTTATCTAGACCCTAAACTCTATGAGGAACAGAATCTTTACTCGTGTGTTGCCACAGCACCTACTGCTTACATACAGTGAGCACACAAATATTTTTTACTGAGAAAGGCCGTTGGTTCCTACAATTGTTTTCCTCTTAGCTTATAGTCTAGTTAGAGGAGGAGCTATGTACAAGAATATGGTTCTGGAAACAATTATAATAAATTCTCTAATTCTATGTTTTATATAAAATTTTGCCTAAGTATCCTGAAGTTTAATGTCCCATCTGCTACTGAAAACCTTTTCAATTACTTGGCTAAAAAAAGAAAGCATTTTCCAGCCAGAATCCTCCACTCCAGCCATGTTCGTTTTACTGCTTCTACAATACGCTCATTCCCAAGTACAAGCAGTTCTCATACCAAGTCCACTGAACTTAATGCAGTCTCCCAGTTTTGGGAGTTTAACAAATATCATGCTCCTGTAACAAGCCTGTTTCTGATGGTACTTACACATTGGTTTTAAATTTATGTGGCGGGGGCATGGGATTTTTGGCTCGCGTTTCCAGCACTTCCATGTAATGAGGCTTCTTCTGGGGCCTACTCCAGAGGCCGGCCAAGTTCTCAGGACTCTGGTTTCCTTCTGAGTGGTGTTCAGTGGGATCCGCAATTGTGATCCTTTGCAATCTATCAATGAACAGGTTGTCTGAGCTGCCAGGATGATCCTCCACTTGACCTAAGGCACAATGCTGAGGGAGACCCTCACTAGCTTCAGATGAGGAAGGTGCTGGGGCTCTGCTGCTAGAAGGTGGGTGCTTGCTCACTGTGTGTTCAGCCTCAGTTGCCTCAGCATCACCTCCGCGAGTCAGATGTTCCAGTCCCTGTTGTCGTGAGGTTGTCTGAGATGATGTGATGTTAGCTACAGACGAACAGCCAGGAACAGGTGATGAAGTATCAAGTATCTGGTCAGAATTCTGGGCCTTATCTCTGCCCCCATCAACAACTGCAATCGCTTTTTGCCTCTCCTTACAGTCTAAGCTAACAGGATAAAAGAGTTCACTTCTTCCTCTAACTTCTTCACGTTCTGCAATGGCAGCTTTCAGTTTGGTGACAGCGTCTGAGATCTTTTTACCTTTGTCGGGCAATTTGCAAATGAATTTTCTACAAAAGGAAAAGAATAGGTATACGTTACATAGAGCCATGTTTTTAAACTTGAGATATACAAAGTAGTATTCTCAAAGGGAGAAAAATCGACCGTTAAGTCAAAAAACTGATTTCCAGCTGCCGGAAATAAGAGAATCATTACCCAAATACCCCTCAAAACAAGGGACTACAGGATGATTAGGGACTATGTCTTGTTTGTCTCATCTATTAACAATTAGAATTTCTGCAGAAGTATTTTAAGCATGATATTAATATAAGACATGCCCCAAATCAGTTTTTAAAGTGTGATTTCCAAGACCTTCCTGGTGAGGGGAGGTGGATGGATCTGCAAGGTCAGAACTATTTATAATAACTAAGGTACTATTTGTCATTTTCACTCTCTTTTCTTACCATGAGTACAGGGGAGTTTTCCAGAGGCAACATGATATGGATGATAGCATTGTTCTGATGGCTAATAGAATGCGTTTTTGTGTTCTTGTGTTTTAAAGATTCTCACTTGTAACTCCTAAGACAATGATAACTATCAGTCGATATAACACACATACAGCAAGAGCTCTTCAAAATGTTCAGTAAGTCTTCAGAGTTAAAGCGGTCCTGAGGCTAAAAAGTTAACTCACTCATTCTCACAGTCAAAATAGTTGTCTCTACCAGGAAATCCCCAAGTGATCATTTGCCACTTTGGCTAAGTGGCAAAAGTTCTTTTTCTGATTTCCTTTTCTTTAGCCATACAATAAATGTGGAGGGAAGGTTACAGCTCACACCCTCTATTCTTTATGACACTACATTCATTCTCCTAATTCTATTAACATTCCTCCCAGTTGAGAGGTCTGTATTTTCCCAACGTTCTCTTCTCTCTCCAGCCTCATGACCACTTCTCCAGCTTTCAATCAAATGTAATTAACTTTTCCATTAACTAAGCTCCAGTAAGTAAAATCAGTGTCAGACTATTACCCTCCTCCAGTTTTCCTACTTTTATTAATGGTGCTCCATACAGGTTGGAAACTTCAGCCATCTCTGTCAACCATATACTCAAATGATCCTAAGCCTGATCTAGTCTCCCCAATCCCACAGCTACCCTTCTAGTTCACTTTTTTAGAATCCCCTTATTGGAGAACTTCTCTGAAAATACCTCCTAGTCTCTTCTGCCTCTTATTCCTTCAAATTTTCCTGCACCAAACTGCTAAAATAAGCTTCCTAAAAAAATCATTATTTTTACACCTATTCTCTGCTAAAATCCATTAAGTCTAACAGCTAAGTGTGAACCAAACTTACTTTGCCTAAGAAGCCACTCTTTTACCCTACTCTTCCCACTTCCTACAGTTCCTGTAAAAAAATGGGATCTAGAGATGAAACTTACTAGGTGTTTGGGGCACTATTTGGCGGAAAGGGAGCGAAAGGACTGGGGATACAGACCCTCCCCTTGGAGGGCCGACACAGGCACTGAGTAAGTAAAATCAAAGAGGAGCTGAAACGCTGGAGAGCCAGAAACACGGGCGCCCGGCGCCCGGGCTGTACGCGGTAGCTCTGTGACTGTAGGCCGGCCACTAGCCCGTGGGCCTGGAACGGACCTAAGACAAGGTGACCTTCCAGGAAAGAGATCGGGATGGGGGCGGGGAGGGGCCCGTCCCAGGGTTCCCAACGCGAGGAACCCTGCGGTGACTTCGCGGGACCCAAGCTTACACGTTGCGCAAAAGTCTCTCCTGGCGCTTCAACATTTCCCGTAGCTCCGCCAAACTCCGCTGCCCCAAGTCCTCGGGAGTTTGGGGCTCGAAGCCGCGGGGAAGCGAGGACATTCTGCGGGGGCTGAGGCTGGCGAGGCGGTGGGCACTCGGCGTCCTCGGCAGCCCCCGTGGCTGGCGCCAGATCCGCGGCCGGCGGGGACTCCGGCGAACGAGCGGGAGTCGCCATTTTCCCGGAAGAACAAGTCTTCTTCTAGCCGAATCGAGCTTTATTGAAACGCCGGAAATAAACACGGACAGAGTTGAGGGAGTGGCGGCCGGGGCGGGAATCGCGGGGTGACGTCACGCGCCGGCGGGGCGCGCTTTCTAGTTGCTTATTCTTCCTGTGCCTTGGGTCTTGGCTTAAGTATTCAGAAAAAGTGAGTTCCTGGGGCCCTGTCCTGAAGGAGTCTGCTGAGTGAGGGAGGAGAGCAGACATTAATCAATTAACAAATGGAAGAATTGTAAGACGGCTATGGGCACCAAGGAAGGAATAACGAAGAAGTGAAAGACACGTGGAAACAGGAGTGATGAATTGGTTAACCATTAGTGAAGCTGGAGTATGTACCGGGCACGTGAAGCCCTGGCCTATGGCGTGGCCTTGCTAGTTCTGGGTTTAGTGAAGACCTCAAACATTAATGTTGGAGGATCATTCAGAACCATCAGCGTTTCTTAAGGCGGCTTTGTGGCATTTGAAGCAAGACTTTTCCTCGTTTTCAGGACTGCCTCAGGTATTGCAAGATATTTGGTGTCTATTTGATGTCTGGGTTTCTGCTCTCTAGTTGGTTTGGCATTCCTGAATCCTCCTAAAAATACAAAACGCACCCCCGCCCCCCGCCGCCCCAACACACACACTCCTGAGTCCTTGTAACAGTACAAAATGCATCTCCCCAACACACACACACACACACACACACACACACACACGATTTCAAAGGCCCACAAGAGGTGATGATAGTAGGAGGTGCTGCACAACAAACGGAGAACCTCTTTTTCACAATTACCCGTTTTGCCCTTGGAAAAACAAAGGCACAAAAACTGAAGTTTTCCCAGGGCACAAAACTAGTAAGTGAGAACATCATTGCTGTAGACACAAATGCCCAGGTGGTCTTTCTGCCACCCCAATTCAAAAATCTTGCAAAGAGCAAGAAAGTTTTTTAGGCTGTTGAGGAAAGCAGTGTAACTGCTAACTCTTCAGTGTAACACCTAACTCTTCTCTATAGTTCAGGTAAGAAAGCTGGATCCCAAAGAAAAAAGTAGGAAGCATGCTATAGTCTTAACAGACATCAGTTGTGAGGTTTGAAAGACCCTATAACCTCCAACCCCAGTCTCTCCCTTCTTTGATACGGAAAATTTACATTTGCTAGTCCTTTGTAAGGTGCTGTAACAAACAATTCCCTCCCAATCAGAGGGAAGCTCTAGATAAAATATGAGGCTATTTCAGGAAGTACAGCTGAAACTGTGTCTGTATCCTTACAATCTAGTCCATTCTGATCAGTTTAACATATCAAAAGTCTCAACATAAACTCTGCTTTGAAACAAGGATTTCAGTAACCTGCTCCATAGCTTTCTAAGTGAGAAATACTCAAGAAAGGCCCTTGTCAGGTATTTGTCCTGTGGCAAGCTCCCACAAGGCCTTCCTCACTCTAGCCTTCTCCCTCTGTTCCTGGAGGGGACCTGAAGGCCTTTATTCCCTCCCCACCTTCTCACCCCCATCCCCCACCCCGGTGATAGTAAGCCCTTTCTTCCGACCTGGGCCACAGGCACCCTCCAAGCAAGGATGCTTTCTCTCAAGCCTCAGAATTTTGCCCCCAGCTGTTTTCCTTTTGTGGAAGGCTGTCCCTTTTCCCCTAGCCCATGTTAAATCTTAGTTTAAGTCTCACCTCCTTCCGGAGCCTTCCTAGAGTATTCCAACCCAAATTGCACTCTGAGCATAACTATAGTGCTTAGAACGTACTGTGCTTCTCCAGGTGTGTTGTGCGTGGCGCTTTCTAACAAGCTGTGAAGTCAGGGAATTCTCTCAAGGAGCTGTATTTTTGCTTTTCTGTCTCCCCTAAGGCAGGTAGCAGATACTAATTGATAAAATCTCCCTCTCTCATAATTTTTTCCCTGTCTTTCCCTTATATTCACCTTCTTAATGAAATACCCTTCTATATATTGCAGATCTTAAGCTTTTAATATAAACGTTGACCATAATTTTCAGTGGTATGGGATAGAATCTTTTACACAACATAGTTTAGGATTTCAAGTTACTATAATACAAATCTGAATTCCTCACAACGGGTGCACCAACTATCTAGTGCTTTAATCAGTAACCAAGAGGCTTAGCAAGTGAAGAGATTTTTTTTTTTTTGGGGGGGGGGCGCTGTACTGGGTCTTTGCTGCCCAAGCTTTTCTGTAGTTGCTGTTAGCAGGGGCTGCTCTCTAGTTGCAGTGTGCGGGCCTCTCATTGCAGTGGCTTCTCTTGTTGCCAAACATGGACTCTAGGGCTCACAGCGTTCAGTAGTTGTGACACGTGGGCTCAGTAGCTGTGGTTCTGGAGACCAGGCTCAAAAGTTGTGGTGCATGGGCTTAGTTGCTCCACAGCATATGGGGTCTTCCCAGATCAGGAATCAAACCCGTGTTTCCTGCATGGGCAGGTAGATTCTTCACCATGAGTCATCAGAGAAGCCCCACAAGTGAATAAATTCGTCTAACATTATTCTACATGTTTCAGTGAAGTTATTTTTTGGTTGAGATTAACATTCAAATCATTGGACTTTGAGTAAATCCAGTCACCCCCTAAAATGTGCATAGACCTCATCAGTCAGCTGAAGCCCTTTAGAGAGCAAAGACTGACCGCCCTTCTCACCCACCCACCACACAGGAAATTTGCCAGCAGAAAGCCTCCAGACTTGAACTGTAAGTTCCGAGTTCTCTAACTTGATGGTCTACCCTGCAGTGATAATTACCTGAGCCAGTTCCTTAAAGTGAATCTCTCTCTGATAATGGCTGATACACAGATCACACACCCTACTGGATCTTTTTCTCTGATGACCCCTAACTAATGTTCAGTTGCTAAATTGTGTCTGACTCATTGCGACCCCGTGGACTGCAGCACGCCAGGCTTCCCTGTCTTTCACTATCTCCCAAAGTTTGCTCAGATTCGTCTCCATTGAGTTGGTAATGCTATCTATTTCATCCTCTGCCACCCTCTTCTTTTGCCTTCAGTCTTGACGCCTGACTAATACAAAGCCTAGTGGCATCAATCTGTTAGGAAAATCCAGTAACCTGACCAGGGATCAAACTCAGGGCCTCTGCATTAGGAGAACAGAGTCTTAGCCACTGAACCACCAGGGAAGTCCCTTGATGGGTCAGTCTTGCTAGCTGCCTCATCTGTGCCTCAGCACAGAACTTAACAAACAACTGACAGCAGCCTTGCCAGTTAGGGAAGAGAAAGCAAGGGAAGGAACAGGCGATTGGAATTGGGTATGAGAAAAAGAGTGAGAAAAGGAAAGAGGAAGAAACTAGTAGAGAGGGAGACAAAAAACTGGAAGGGGTAACAAGGAGAATCCGTTTCTCTCCACAGATATCAGAAATAGAAGGTGTCATAGGAAGCTTTATGCTGAGGAATTCACCCACAAATTCGTCGCTCTTCCAGCTCTAAAATTTTTATACTTCTACAGAATGTCACGTTTCCCCCCTTTGCATTTCACTGTGATCCCACTGCAACAAAAGGTTTTCCTCAGCTACCCAAGAGTTTAGGCTATAAAGTACATGCACTCCACACTACAGGTAAAGTCTTACATGAGTTATCCAAACTGTTTGAAACAAGGAACCACATTTTCAACTCATATCTCTCTCTTTATCAGCAAATAGTAATTTAAAGCCATTTTCCAGGACTGTGGTTCCCCAGTGACAGACTGTGGAACTATTAAAATTAATCCTGACAGAAGATCCTTGCTGCTTTCTCTAAGCACATTCAGGCCGTTGGTTTATGAACAGGATGAACAGACGGCCCATCCCAGAGGGCTTGAGGGAGGAAGCATGTTAAAATGGCTGCCTCCATCTTTGTTTGCTCAGCTGCTTGGAAAAACTAAGACAGAGGGAAATGGGATTAATCAAGGGGGCAGTTGCCCATGGAAAACAAATAGGAAGACTCTGGTGAGAAATCCCAGTCAAATAAGGTTCAAGTCAAAGGAAAAGAACACTTTTCTCTTCAGACTTTCACACAGTTGAGTGTTGTTTGGTGACAAATTTCTCATTTCGGGCCACCACAGTGTTTTATGATATTTCTGTTAGCATGGAAAGAGATAATTCAGGAAAAAAAAAGTTATTGGTGCACTAAAGTTCCAGGTGATTTTACTTTGTAATTAGCAACATTAATGAAGATTATTGGTTAGATATGTGACTGATGGTGATTAACACCTCTCTGTGAATTTTATTTTTATGTCTATTTAGATCCTTTGCCCACTTTTAAAAAATGCTTGTTTGTTTATTTATTTGTCTTTTTGGCTGCACTGGGTCTTCATTGCTGCAAGCAGGTTTTCTCTAGTTGCATTGCGTGGGTACTGACTTCTAGTCTCATTGGTGACTTCTCTTGTTGCCCAGCACAGGCTCTAGGCACTCAGGCTTCCATAGTTGTGGTACATGGGCTTAGCTACCCCGTGGCATGTGGAATCTTCCCAGACCAGGGATTGAACCAGTGTCTCTGCATTGGTAGGTGGATTCTTAAGCACTAGACCACCAGGTAGGACCAGGGAAGTCCTTCTATGATTTTTCATATGAATAAACTCATAAACCAGAAAAAAAAAAAAACAACTTCTTGAAAGAAAGCATGTACTCACTGCTATATTTAAAACAGATAACCAACAAGGACCTACTGGAACACACAGTTCCATTTACTGAAGCACATAGAACTCTGCTCAATGTATGTGACAGGCTGGATAGAAGGGGAGTTTGGGGAAGAATGGATACATGTGTATGTATGGCCGAGTCCTTTTGCTCTCCACCTGAAACTGTCACAACATTTGTTTATTAGCTATACCCCCAATACAAAATAAAAGGCTTAAACCTGCAAAAAAATTATGTTGAGATAATCATATGATTTTACTCCTATATTCTTTCAATATGGTAAGTTTTTATTAATTTTTAAATATTAAACCACCCTTGAGTTCATCTGGAAAAAAAAAGCAAGCATGTGCCGCTGTGTGTTATAGAATATACAGACATTGTAGCTGAGGCCCCTCCTCTCCCATTAGAAGAAAGACTTTTTTTTTTACTTACATTTTATTGAAGGATAGTTGACCTACAGTGTTGTGTTAATTTCTGCTGTACAGCAAAGTGATTCAGTTATGCATATATATACTTTTCTATATTCTTTTTCATTATGATTTATCACAGGATCTTTAATATAGTTCCCGGTGCTGTACTGTAGAACCTTATTGTTTATCCATCCTATATAAACTAGTTTGCATCTGCTAATCCCACTCCATCTACCCACTCCCTCCCACCCCACCCCACCTCTGGCAACCAGAAGTCTGTTCTCTTTGTTCAAGTCTTACTTCACTTCCCTTTGATGGACTGGCTAAAATTCCACCAATAAGAGAATCACTAGGTTAACAAGGATCTTTCTTTGAGACAGTAGATATTTCTAGAAGGGTTGTGGCCTATCAGTCATTTACACTTGAGTGTGAGTTTGTTCCAAATGGCTGTCTCACAAAAGGCTAGCTGAGGTGATGATCTGCACTAAAAAGTGGGCTTTGTTAGAAGAGAAAGGGAGAAAATAGAATTTTGAGGCGTTGGAGCGGAAGAGTAGGCCAGAGAGAGTTTTACAACAGAGAGAGCTGAGGTGGCAGAAAGACTGCAGAAGACCACCTTTTCACAATTGGGCGAATATGTAGGGTAGGCAAAACGGGAGCATATTAAAACCAAAGTTTGGTTAGAATCGATTCAGATTCTGTGCTGAAGGGCAGATCCTTCTATACTTACGTGGGTCTTGTCACCCAAGATTCTTGGTAAAACATCCAGTGCGTTGTTTAAGGAAGGTAATTTGCAAAGTCACTAAAGGGTGAGATTTAATAATTTTCTTCCAAGTGTGATAGGAGAGGGACCTGAGAGTTGTGCCTTTAGTGGAGGGAAAGAAGAGCCAGGTCTCTACTGCAGTGCCAGGACACCGTTTATGTCTCACTCTTTGGAATCCAATGTGCATTGGAGGCCATGAAACAAAGAAACCAATGCTCAGCAGCAAAATGGATTTAGAGAAAACTACCCACCCCTCTCCTCTGGTGAGACCCGGGCCAGAGTCAAGTGTCTGGTCACCTTTAATTTTCTGTTTTGCATAAAGAAGAATACCGCTCTGAAAAGTTTCAGCAAGGGGGAATAGGAGAAAAGGAAGAAGGGAGGCCCACATAGCATAGAATCGGGAGAATGACCGAGAGGAAAAAGTCCTCCTTGATTTTCTCCAAAATTTGGAGGAGAGAATAGTCAAGCATAGTATATGGACGGTAAAGGTGATCCAGATCAGAGAAGTGAAGTAAAGGGATAGTGGTGAAACTTGTTGATCCACAACGATGATTTTGGGAAGAGAGGGTCTGTGTACCACCAACTCTGTATCCAGTTAATTTTCCTAGGCCTCAGTTTTCTCCCATTTAAAATGAGGGTATTGAACCAGATGAACTCCAAGGTGCCTTTCAGTGCTTAAATTATAGGTTTCTAGGATGATGGATGTTATAATACATTCTTTGGCAACATCTGCATCTATTTAAGCTCATAAATGTTGAAAAGAAATATTTGGTATGCAGGAAACCAGGAAGCAGGTAGCTCCCTTTAAATAAATAGTCATCCAACATTGATGAAATTTAGGGTTTTATCAGCCTTTGCTGGACTCCCGTGGTTGCCCATATCTTATGGGACTGGATCATGTTTTCCATCACCTAGAATTCTTGGGCTTAATTTAATTTTTATATCTAATGGATGACAGCTCTGAGTAATTTAAGATTGTTTATAAGGTTAAAAAAAAAAAACCTGAAGTTGTCAAAATAGCAGAAGACAGACAAACTTATAATGAATGATGTGGGAGGAACATCACTTCATGCTGACTAGAGAAAAAAAGTGGTTTAAAGGAATAAGTTTTTTCTTTATAATGCACAGAAAGAAAAACATTAGAAAATGTAAATAAAAGGTTGCAAATTGTGGGGTTTTGGCCACATCGCATCTACAGATGGAGCTTCCCTGGTAGCGCTAGTGGTAAAGAACCTGCCTGCCTGCCTGCCAGTGTAGGAGACATAAGAGATGTGAGTTTGATCCCTAGTTCGGGAAGATCCCCTAGAGGAGGGCATGGCAGTTCACTCCAGTAGTCTTGCCTGGAGAATCCCATGGTCAGAGGAGCCATAGGGTCCCAGAGTCAGACATAACTGAAGCAACTTAGCATACATGCAGTCTACAGATGAGTTTGTTTGGCAGCACAGAGTTTTTCAAAATTACAAATTTGAATGACTTTAAGATGGACATGTACTAGTGATCCTGATGAGCATCCTTCCTGCTCCTCCCCACCACCAGCCACTCACCCCCAATATCCTACCACAGACCCTTGCCACCTTGATGCAAACTTCCTGGGCACCAGGACATTTGAGTTTGGTGTGTGAAAATATAAGTATAAATGAAATTTTAGGCCTTTTCTTTTTTGAGAGGCTGCAATTACAGTCAGTCCTCCATATATGTAGGTTCCACATCCACAGATTCAGCAAACCTCAGAGCCAAAATGGGACTTCTCTGGTGGCTCAGTGGTAAAGAATCTGCCTGCAGTACAGGAGATGCAGGAGTCATGGGTTCAATCCCTGGATTGGAAAGATCCCCTGGAGAAGGAAATGGCAACCCACTCCAGCATTCTTGCCTGGACAATCTCATGGACAGAGGAGCCTGGCAGGCTACAGTTCATGGGGTCACAAAAGGTCGGACACAACTAAGCAACTAGACCACCACCACCATGGACCCAAAATACTCAGAAAAAGAAAAAAGAAAAGGAAAAAAATCCTGGAAAATTCCAAAAAAGCAAACCTTGAATTTGCCTGTGTACTGGCAACTATTTAAAAAGCATTTATATTATGTTAGGTATTATAAATAATCTTGATGATTTAAATTATATGAGAGGACAAGTTTATGCAAATACTGTACCATTTTCTATAAGGGCTTGAGCATGTGTGGATTTTGATATCTGTGGGAATGGAGAGCCTGGAACCAATTCCCCCACTTTTGATACTGAGGAATGCCATGGAAACTCCCTAGATCACTAGTAGATCACTTCCTAGGGATCACTTGTTATAGGAAGGTGTTCTTCACTTCTAAATCTGTTTTCCTAAAGATTGTCTGTGTTTTAAGAATTCCTACAGGAAATTCCTTGGCAGTTCAGTGGATAGGACTCTGCGCATCCCCTGCAGGGCACAGAGGGAACGTCCCTGGTCAGGGAATTAAGATCGCTGATTTTGTAGTTAGTGTCCCTACAGGTTGTAAACTTCACTGACATTGCAAGCTGTTGGGTATTTGTTTGGTTTTTTTTTTCCCTAGAATCAAATGTAAAAAGTGGATATTAATTCAAAAGAACCTAGGGGAAACCAGTTTGTTTATTTTGTAGTCAGACTAATAAATGCTGTAGTCAAAGGATATAATTCTGTTATTTTGAACAGTTGCTAAGAAGTTGTTTGCAAGCATCTCTAACAATATATAGGCTTTGTTTACAAAGCTTGACTTATCATTTTTATCTATAGCAAAATGGATTTTAAAGGGTCAAAGAAAATGATAAATCTTTATGATACTGTAGCATCTTTACAACTACATTTTCTATTTTAAATTCTATTTTGGGATTTTGTGACAGAAAAGGTCAACTTGAGACAGCATTTATTTCCTTCCCCCAGCCCATCAAAAATTTTGTTTAAATAAATTTGTGGGTACCATAAAGATATTTTATTTTAGGGTTGGACCACAAAATGACCAGTTAAGATTTTTCAGGCTGAATGTGCTTTGTTTAGGAGGTAGCAAGTTAAGAGGAAAGGGGAGAATTAAAATATTTGCAAGATGTCATTAATCTCCAGCAAGAGCCAAGAGTTGTTTTTTTTCCCCCTTCATTTTAGAACTAACCCAGCTTTCTGTTATTTGGCTCAGAAAAGTCTTAAATCTGTAACAAGAGAGTAACTTCCTGTTCTCAAGAGTATGGCTGCCAAAGAAAACATTTACAAGAAAAGTCCCAGGGCCAAAAAATTGCCTACTAATTATTTCTCAACCCCCTCCCACCCCAATTCAGGAAGGTGAATGCTGTAAATGCTGTATGTTAAAACTCGAAAGTATGTGTTGAAAAATTAAGAGAAAACCCGCAAGAACTGTTTGCCATTTATTTATATTTTATTGCATTCAAATTACATCAGTTTTATGGCCCTTGGGCACAAATTAATGTTTCTTATAATATTTTGTTCAGAATTCCATGAAAGTTTTTACCTATTACCTTCCCAACTGAAGAAGACAGAAGCAGCACCAGCATGGAACTCACCTAGTCTTACCAGCTCCAAGCTGGCCTGATAATCAACAGTGGGTCTTGGTTTTCTCCTTGACGATCTGTCCATTCAGTGTGTGCGTGCATGCTAAGACACTTCAGTTGTGTCTGACTCTTTGCGACCTTGTCGACTGTAGCCCACCAGGCTCCTCTGTCCATAGGATTCTCCAGGCAAGAATACTGGAGTGGGTTGCCATACTCTGCCAAACTCCAGGGCTTCTTCCTGACCCAGGGATCAAACCCATGGTTCCTGTGGCTTCTGCACTGCAGGCAGATTCTTTACCACTGAGCTACTGGGGAAGCCCCGTCTTTTCAGTGCAGTGTCAATCAGAATCCCAACAGCCCATAGGTAGAAACTGAGAGAGAGTAAAACTCTTACGGAAACGCAAAGGACCTAGACTAGCCAAAACAACTTCGAAAAAGAACAGAGTCGAAAAGCCCATACTACCTGACTTCAAGGCTTCAGATAAAGCTACAGTAATCAAGTCAGTGTGGGACTAGTGTAAGACAGGCAACTAGATCATTATAACGGACTGTACAGAAATAGACCTGTGCACCAGTATGACCAGTTGATTTTCCTCAATGGTATAAAGGCAATTCAGTGGAAAATGCATAGTCTTTTCAACAGATGGTGCTAAAACAATTCATTGGACATCCATATGCAAAAACTTCTTTGATTTATACTTCACACCATGTATTAGCAATCTAATCCTGCCTAACAAATTACATCCAGATTTAGCAGCAGTCTCCCACTGGTCTCTTTCCAGAAACTCATCTCCCGTCTTACTTTGGGGCTTGTCCTCCTCTGACAAAGTCCAGTGAGTTATTCTCAAATTTGCATATAAGAGAAAGAAGTCTATGGTTTATTTAATCCTGTTTATCCCGACATACTTCTTTTTTTGCCCTGCTTTCCTTCTACACAGTCCTACTCACAAGTAAGCCTTATTCATTAAGTCTGTAATATGTGTCCAATAAAAGGAAATCCTTGGGTCTGCAGATATTCATGGTACAACACCTCCTTCACAATAATGACTAGTACTAATAGCAGGGGTCAATGTTAGTGTCGATTGTAGGCATGTCTCTGGAAACTTCTCCTGTGCTGTTTCACATGATGAGTCCAGCCAGCCTCTTTGGGGTGCAATTCCATTTCCTTCCTGGGCAGAGCTGCTCATGGGAGCACTGCACCCAAGAGGCACCCATGGGACTGTTGCAGTTTAGTGACAATACCAACTCCAGCCTTTCCACCCCTGTTCTGAAGTCAGACAGGTCTGGTGGTTTCAGACAATTTGTATCTCTCTTTGACTTTCCATTTCTTTACCTACAAAACGGTGGTAGTGACATTTTCTACCCAGAATTGCTATGAGGATTGGAGTGGTTGCATGCTACGCCTAGGTCGGTAACTCTTAGTCTCCTTTACTTTAGCCAGGGCTCTTTCTGGATACTTTCGTTTATAGATTTCTCCATGCTTGTTGAGGTGTAGAATGTTGTCCCCTCCTTTATAGAAAACTGCCCCCAAGGAGCTTACCTGTATGGTTGTTGTTGAGTTGTGTCCAATCCTTTGTGACCCCATGGACAGGAGCACGCCAGGCCCATCTGTCCTGGACGTGATGGTCTGTTGCATCAGATGTGAGAGTAGAAAAGATAGGATGGAAACGAATACCCCTGGGATTCAGAGAAAGCAAAGATCGGGAGGAGACAGACTCACTGGGAACAATTTTGGAAAGGATGAAGGTCTTGAGGGTACACATCTGTGTCTCCCCAGCACCTGGCATGTGCTGGTGGAGCTGAACTGGGCCTCTGAGTCTGGATGTCCAGGAGAGCACTATGGTCTGATGTGGCCTGAAGCAGGACAGAAAGGAATCCTGGAGCAGGCCAATGGCATTTACTGGGGAGAAGAGGGTGCCCGGAGTAGACAGATCCACTTGGGCCAGCTGGGGATCAGTCTTGGTTGGTGCGCCCTCTATTGGGAAGACCATGTCACATCACCAAGCCCCAGACACTTCCCAAACATTCTCTCCCGAGCTAACCCTAAAAAGAACTTCCTGGGGCACATGCCACCCAAACTCAAACCTCCCATCAGACATATGGTGAATCTTTCGTCACGATGGCCAGCACTAGCTTCTGACTCACTAAGCGGCAGGCCTTCTCTGATTCCAGGATCCTGGAGGACACCAGCTCCTAAGTAAGCCCAGTCCTGTTTCCTGTCAGCTGCCCTGCACTCTCTGGACCATGGGGACGCCTGCACGCCTGCAGCTCACACCTGCACAGTCCAGAGCTCAGGTATCCACAGGCCATGTCCTGAAGGTACTTTCTGCACTGTCTGTTTTTTGGGGAGGGACGTGGGCCTGCCTAAAGCTACCAACTTTACACATGCCTTCATTTCTCATTCCCAGTGTTGGCAAAGAGGTAGGGAAAGAATATTCTCGTTCTGTTGGTGAGAGTTTCAGTGGACTCAAACCTCCAGAGGCCACATTGGACCACATGGACTGAAATACTGAAATGTACCTAACTCGTGACCCAGTGATCCCTCTTCTAGGAACTTATCAGAGGATTGCTTTAAAAAGAGTAAAGGCAATTCCAAAAAGCCAACAGCTGGGGATAGGGCAAGTAAACCATAGTACACGAATAAAGTAGAATCCAACTAGCTCTCAGAAACATCAGTGTAGCTCTATACACCTGTACCTGTATAGAATGCTGTAGTGTGTAAGTGAAATGTGATTATCAACCATAGGTAATACTTCCCAAGTGCTCACTATGCACCCTGCACTATTCTAGGAGCCCCGCAGATATTAACTCATTTCATCTGCACACAGTGACAGTTGAGAAAGCACTGCCACTGATCCCATTTTACAGGGGCTCAAAGAGGTTCTGTGACTTGCTTAAGGCACACACTTGTGACTAAGCTGAGATAGTCTCAAGAGCCTATGTTCCTGAGTGCCATGATTCTACTTCTGTTTAGAGTCCTGTGTATTCTAAAACAATAAATGGTCTATGTGCGTGGGGGTTCAAGAAAGTCTGGAAGGATTGGAATGAGAATATTAATTGAGGCATTATTATAGGAATACATTTTTGGAATAAATTCAGAGTAAATTTGCTATGTGATATTAGGTTTTCTCTCCAGTTCTACATGAAACCTGTGCTTAGGAGGAGGTTGAAGAACAAACACCACTCTATTTCAGATGGTAGATTGAGTGTCACTAATTTTGACAAAAGGGTGAGAATGATCAGCTCTGGGTTTTTTTTTTTTTCAGTTTCAAGTCTGTATCACTGAGGAAGTACCTTCAGTGGTCTTTCTGAATAGTGTTCTTTCAAATAATGTTTAGAATTCTCCACATGTTGCAGGTATATTTAAAAATTTATGAATACAAAGGCCCAGGGACAGACCCCCTTTAATGTTATAGAATGATTCCTAGCATTCTTTGAATTTAAAATTACTGATTTTTTTTCCCTTTTTTGGTTGTTTTAAGAAGGAGGGTGTAGAGTGTTTGCTGAACAGTCTCTATTTCTTTCTTGTTATCACCAAAACTGACATTTTTTATGCCACCACATTTCATTTAGAAATGGGCTTCTCCAGGGGCCCAGGGGTTCCCAGAACCCTCTGCCACTCTAAGTCCTGCTTCATTACCTCCTGGTCCCAGGATCTGCCTTTTCCTGAAATCCTCTTCCTTGACACTACGCTAGGAAAAGGCTTCTCACGCTAAAGCACCTTGGAGAGGGAAGGTAGCCAGGACTCAACAGCAGTGCTTTAAGACACACCTCCGGATGACAAGACCCTCCTGTGCACCAAGCCCCAGGACCTACCTCAACTGGCACTCACATTAGCCTATCAGGTAGGTGTGATTTTTTTTTTAACTAAAGTGCAGTTGATTTACAGTGTTGTATTAATTACTGCTGTACAGCAAAGTGATTCAGTTATAGATATACATTCTTTTTTATATATTCTTTTCCATTGTGCTTTATCATAGGATATTGAAATAGTTCTCCATACTACACAGTAGGACCTTGTTATTTATCCATTATATATATATATATACCATATACCATATATATATATATATATATATGGCATCTGCTAATCCCAAACTCCTACTCCATCCCTCCCCCCAACGCCCTGCCCCTTGACAACCACCAGTCTTTTCTCGGTGTCCGTGATACTGTTTCTGTTTCATGGACAGGTTCATCTGTGTCATATCTTAGATTCTGCAGATAAGTGATATCATAGGGTATTTGTCTCTTTCTGACTTAGTATGATCATCTCTCGTTGCATCCATGTTGCTGCACATGGCATGATTTTGTTCTCTTTCATGTCTGGTAATGTTCCGCTGCATATATGTGCTGCATCTTCCTTATCCACTCACCTGTAATAGACATCTGGGTTGTCCCCCTGTCTTGGTTATTATGCACAGTGCTGCTGTGAACACAGGGCTGCGTGTCTCTTGTTGAATTATAGTTTCGCCCAGATCTATACCTCATGCGAAGAGTTGACTCATTGGAAAAGACCCTGATGCTGGGAGGGATTGGGGGCAGGAGGAGAAGGGAACAACAGAGGATGAGGTGGCTGGATGGCATCACTGACTCGATGGGCGTAAATCTGAGTGAACTCCAGGAGTTGGGGATGGACAGGGAGGCCTGGTGTGCTGTGATTCATGGGGTCGCAAAGAGTCGGACACAACTGAGCGACTGAACTGAACTGAACTGATGCCCAGAAGTGGAATTGCTGGATATATGGTCATTCTATTTTTAGTTTTCAGAGAATTTTCCATACTGTTTTCCACAGTGGCTACCCCAACTTACATCCTCACCAGCCGCCATGGGAGAGTTCCCTTTCTCCACACCCTGCCCAACATTTTTTATTTGTTGACTCTTTGATGATGACCATTCTGACTAGTGGGTGCTGGTACCTCATTGTAGTTTTGATTTGCATTTCTCTAATAATTAGTGATGTTGATCATCTTTTCATGAACCTACTGGTCATCTGTATTTCTTCTTTGGAGAAATGTCTGTTTAGGTCTTCTGCCCATTTTTCCTTTTTCCTCCTTTATACTTACTTATTTATCTGGCTGTGCTGGGACAGGACCTTCCATCTTCGCTGTGGCATGAGGGATCTTTTAGTTGTGGCATGAACTCTTTTTTTTTTTTAATTTTAATTTTTACTTTATTTTACTTTACAATACTGTATTGGTTTTGCCATACATTGACATGAATCCACCACGGGTGTACATGCGTTCCCAAACATGAACCCCCCTCCCACCTCCCTCCCCATAACATCTCTCTGGGTCATCACCGTGCACCTGGCATGAACTCTTGATTGCAGCATGCGGGATCTAGTTCCCTGACTAGGGATCAAACCCAGGGCCCCTGAATTGGGAGCACAGCCTGCAACCGGGCCACCAGGGAAGTCTCCTCCTTCCCATTTTTCAGTTGGGTTGTTTGCTTTTTTTGTTACTGTGTGAGCTGTTTGGGTATTTTGGAAATTGAGCCCTTCTTGGTCACATTGTTTGCAAATAGTTCCTCCCATTCCATAGGTTATTTTGTTTTTGTTTTCCTTACGGTTCCTTTGCTATGCAAAAGCTTGTGAGTTTGATTAAGTCCTGTTTGTTTTTGTTTCTGTTGCCTTGGGAGACTGATCTAAGAAAACACTGGAACAGTTTATGTCAGAAAATGTTTTTCCTGTGATCTCTTCTAGGAGTTTTATAGCGTTACGTCTTATGTTTAAGTCTATAAGCCATTTTGAGTTTATTTTTGTGTAAAAATATGGAACACTTCATGAACTTGTGTGTCATGCTTCTTCTTGTTCAGTCACTCAGTCATGTCTGAATCTTTGTGACCCGAGAGATAGCAGCACACCAGGCTTCCCTGTCTTTCACTGTCTCCTGGGGTTTGCTTAAACTCATGTCCACTGATTCGGTGATGCCATCCCACCAGCTCATCCTCTGCCTTCAATCTTTCCCAGCATCAGGGCCTTTTCCAAAGAGTTGGCTCTTTGCATCAGGTGGCTGAAGTGTTGGTGCTTCAGCTTCAGCATCAGTCCTTCCAATGAATATTTAGGACTGATTTCCTTTAGGATTGACTGGTTTGATCTCCTTGCTGTCCAAGGGACTCTCAAGAGTCTTCTCCAGCACCACAATTCAAAAGCATCAATTCCTCAGCACTCAGCCATCTTTATGCTCCAAATCTCACATCCGTACATGACTACTGGAAAAACCATAGCTTTGACTGTATAGACCTTTGTCGGCAAAGTGATGTCTCTGCTTTTTATTACCCTAAGTTTGTTATAGTTTTTCTTCCAAGAAGCAAGCATCTTTTAATTTCATGGCTGCAGACACCATCTGCAGTAGCTTTGGAGCCCCAAAAAATAAAGTCAGCCACTGTTTCCACTGTTTCCCCATCTATTTGCCATGAAGTGATGGGACTGGATGCCATGATCTTAGTTTTCTGAAGTTGAGTTTTAAGCCAACTTTTTCACTCTCCTCTTTTACCTTCACCAAGAGGCTCTTTAGGTTCCCGTTAGCTTTCTGCAATTAGGGTGGTGGTATCTGCATATCTGAGGTTACTGATATTTCTCCCAGCAATCTTGATTCCAGCTTGTGCTTCATCTAGTCTGGCATTTCACATGATGTACTCTGAATAGAAGTTAAATAAGCAGGGTGACAATATACAGCCTTGACATATTCCTTTCCCAATTTGGAACCAGTCCATCGTTCTAACTATTGCTTCTTGACATGCATACAAGTTTCTCAAGAGGCAGGTAAGATGTTCTGGTATTCCCACCTCTTGAAGAATTTCCCATAGTTTGTTGTGATACACACACCAAAGGCTTTTGCATAGTTAATGAAGCAGATGTTTTTCTGGAATTCCCTTGCTTTTTCTGTGATCCAACAGATATTGGCAAGTTGATCTCTGGTTCCTCTGCCTTTTCTAAATCCAGCTTGTACATCTGGAAGTTCTCAATTCACATATTGTTGAAGCCTAGCTTGAAGGATTTTGAGCATTACCTTGTTAGCACGTGAAATGAGCACAGTTGTGTGGTAATTTGAACATTCTTTGGCATTGCCCTTCTTTGGGACTAGAATGAAAACTGACCTTTTCCAGTCCTGTGGCCACTGCTGAGTTTTCCAAATTTGCTGGCATATTGAGTACAACGCTTTAACAGCCTCATCTTTTAGGATTTGAAATAGATCAGCTAGAATTCCATCACCTCTAGCTTTGTTCATAGTAATGCTTCCTAAGGCCCACTTGACTTTGGACTCTAGAATGTCTGGCTCTAGGTGAGTGATCACAGTATCATAGTTATCTGGGTCATTAAGACCTTTCTTGTACAGTTCTTTCCTGTATTCTTACCACCTCTTCTTAATCTCTTCTGCTGCTTTTCAGTTCAGTTCAGTTGCTCAGTCGTGTCCAACTCTTTGCGACCCCATGGACTACAGCACGCCAGGCTTCCTTGTCCATTACCAACTCCCAAAGCTTGCTCAAACTCATGTCCATTGAGTCAGTGATGCCATCCAACCATCTCATTCTCTGTTGTACCCTTCTTCTCCTACCTTCAATCTTTCCCAGAATCAGGGTCTTTTCTAAGACAGTTCTTCCCATCAGTTGGCCAAAATATTGGAGCTTCAACATCAGTCCTTCCAGTGAATATTCAGGACAGATTTCTTTTAGGATTGACTTGTTTGATCTCCTTGCTGTCCAAGGGACTCTCAAGAGTCTTCTCCAACACCACAGTTCAAAAGATCAATTCTTCAGCACTCAGCTTTCTTTATGGTCCAGCTCTCACAAACCATAGCTTATGGATCTTTGTTGGTAAAGTGATGTCTTTGCTTTTTTCTGTTAGGTCCATAGTGTTTCGGTCCTTTATTGTGCCCATCTTTGCATGAAATATTCCCTTGGTATCTCTAATATTCTTGAAGTGATCTCTAGTCTTTCCTATTCTATTGTTTTCCTCTATTTCTTTGTTTTGCATTGTTCACTGAAGAAGGCTTTCATATCTCTCCTTGCTATTCTTTAGAACTCTACATTCAGTTGGGTATATCTTTCCCTTTCTCCTTTGCTTTTTGCTTCTCTTCTTTTCTCAGCTATTTGTAAGGCCTCCTCAGACAACCTTTTTGACTTCTTGTATTTTTCTGGGGGATGGTTTTGATTACCACCTTCTTTACAGTATTATGAACCTCTATCCATAGTTCTTCTGGCACCCTATCAGATCTAATCCCCTGAATCTATTTGTCACTTTCACTGTATAATCATAAGGGATATGATTTGCTTGCTGAGGGGCCATGCTAATCTTCTGTATATCATTCCAGTTTTAGTATATGTGCTGCTGAAGCAATCAGGTAGGCATGATTATCCCAGTTAGTAGAATATGAAGTTGATAGTCAGAGAGCTTTGATGACACGTCCAGGTTCCCACAACGCCAATTTAAATGCAAATTTGAGTTTAAAATATGCCATTTCCTCTTGACACTATGCTGACTGAGTTGCTTTGCTTTCTTTCTTTGACTCTTTTTTTTTTTTTAAAGGTAAGAGATAGGGAGTTTGGGTGGACTTCCTTGGTAGCTCAGCTGGTAAAGAATCCACCTGCAATGAGGGAGACCTGGGTTCGATCTCTGGGTTGGAAAGATCCCCTAGAAAAGGAAAGATCCCCTGGAGTGATACTCACTCCAGTATTCTTATCTGGAGAATCCCCATGGACAGAGGAGCCTGGCAGGTGACAATACATGGGGTCACAAAGAGTCAGACACAACTGAACGACTAACCACAGCACAGGGAGTTTGGGCACACAGGAGGATTTTTTTTTTTTTTTTTAGTAAAAATGATTTTAATGTTTTATAAACATGAATGCATCTTAATCTTTCTAGAAGGTAAGTTAACTAGATGAATTTCAGGGTTTAAATATATGCACACACCCTCTCGTACAGTTTATAAATGATTTCAGGGACTGTAATGATTGAAAGATTATGGTGCCCTAACTTGAACAGTCCAGAACCTGGTTCTGTTCTTTACCCCTCTACACAGTCGTGAATGACACACAACGACAGCATCAGTAGAACAAAATATATGGCATTTATTAAACGTATGTGACATAGGTTATAATATCAAAATAGAGCATGCATGAACAAATTATTCATTCTTTTAATGAAAACAATAATTGATACTGAAAACATTAAGTGATTAAATTTCCACAACATACAAAATTCTCTTTCGTTTAAAGTGAGAAAGAAAAAGTAAATCACAGGTTGAAGAAATACAGTGATTTCAGCTGGCCCCATAAAGGCATAAGGCACAAATTAAACCGAGGGATTAGCACATCAGAATGAAACGTGTCTGCCCTCACAAAGACTGGCTCCAGCCGAGGCTCCCAAGCCCCTGCACGGGTCCTCCGCACCTGCTCCTTCCTTCCTGGGGTCACATTTCCCCAGGTGCCCATGCTTCTACGGACAGGCTTTCCTGTAGCAGAGAAACATGGCCTCTAATACTTTTATGGGTAAATAAAACCTTCATGCTGTAACAAATGATCCTGGCATGAGTAGCATGAGATTTCAAGTTAATACCCTTTTTCCTCCCAACCGAAGGCTAGTAAAACAGAAAATAGAGAATTCTCCTGCCAGGACTCAGTGTCTATATGGAAAGCTGACGACGGCCCAGTACAGCAGGGTACATACATACACCGGTTGGGGGTTTGAAAAACAACCTTGAAACCTCTCTCTCCTGCCCTCCCCCCTCCACCTCCACTTTGCCTCATGTTTTAGAAGTGGAGCAAAACCTCAGCAATTTCCACTGGGACTTAAAACAGTGTACAGGAGGAAGCAACAGTCACCCTTTCCAGACTTCAGGCTGCGGGGTTCCAGGGCCTTTGTCCATCAGTGAAAAGTACATGTCTCCAAGTGCTTAGGTTAGAGTTTTCTTCGTGGTCAACTCTAGGACTCGTGTGTATGGGGTATAGTTCCTGGAAGGCATTGCGATCTCACGAGTCCTACCTGTTTGGCTGAGAAATGAAAAAAAGACAAATCAGGAATAAGAGACAAAACTCACCATATGCTTCACGTGATAAGATAACTCTAGGAAATCCATTTTCAACACTTAAAAATAGACTGCAGTAATACAGTTGAGTATTTAGAGGGACCATTATTTTTAGTAACTTTAAAAAGTTATTTATTTGGAGGATAACTGCTTTACAATATTGTCTGGTTTCTGCCATACATCAACATGAATCAGAATTCAGGAATATCCCCTCCCTCGTGAAACTCCCACTCCTTTAGGCTGTCACAGAGCACCAGGTTTAGCTCCCTGTGTCATATAGCAAGTTCTCACTGTTGTTCAGTCACTAAGTCGTGTCCGACTCTTTGTGACCCCATATGGACTGCACGCCAGACTTCCCTGTCCTTCACTCTCTCCTGGAGTCTGCTCAATGGAATCATGTCCATTGAGTCAGTGATGCTATCCAACCATCTTGTCCGCTGTCACCTGCTTCTCCTCCTGCCTTCAATCTTTCCCAGTATCCAGATCTTTTCCAGTAAGTTAGTGCTTCGCATCAGGTGGCTGAAGTATTGGAGCTTCAGCATCAGCCCTTCCAATGAATATTCAGGGTTGATTACCTTTAGGACTGACTGGCTTGATCTCTTTGCTGTCCAAGGAACTTTCAAAAGTCCTCTGCCCATGGGATTCTCCAGGCAAGAATAGTAGAGCGGGTAGCCATTCCCTTCTCTAGGGGATTTTCCTGTCCCAGGGATCAAACCGGGTTTCCTGCATTGCAGGCAGATTCTTTACCATCTGAGCCATTAAGAAAGCCCTCAACTTTCCATTAGCTATTTTACATATGGTAGTGTATATAATGGAGAAGGCAATGACAACCCACTCCAGTACTCTTGCCCAGAAAATCCCATGGACGGAGGAGCCTGGTAGGCTGCAGTCCATGGGGTCGCTAAGAGTCGGGCACAACAGAGCGACTTCACTTACACTTTTCACTTTCATGCATTGGAGAAGGAAATGGCAACCCACTCCAGTGTTCTTGCCTGGAGAATCCCTGGGACAGAGGAGCCTGGTGGGCTGCCGTCTATGGGGTTGCACAGAGTCAGACACGACTGAAGCGACTTAGCAGCAGCAGCAGCATGCATATATTTCCATGCTACTCTCAAGCACTGGAGCTTCAGCTTCAGCATCAGTCCTTCCAATGAATAGTCAGGGCTGAATTCCTTTAGGATTGACTGGTTTGATCTCCTTGCTGTCCAGAGAACTCTCAAGAGTCTTCTCAGTCCAAAAGAATCAATTCTTCGGTGTCAGCCTTTTTTATTGTTACGCATGCATGTATATTCACTTATTGATTCTTTTCTCCTATAGGTTATCACAGAATATTAGTAGAGTTCCCTGTGCTATATAGTAGGTCGTTGTTGGTTATCTTTGTTATATATAATAGTGTGTATATGTTAATCCCAAGCTCCTGATTTAACTGCCTTCCACATTTCCCCTTTGGTAACCATAAGTTTGTTTTTTTATCTCCAAGTCTGTTTCTGTTCTGTAAATACTAGGTTCACATATGAGTGGTATCATATGATATTTGTCTTTGTATGACTTACTTCACTCAGTGTAATAATTTCTAAGTTCATCCACGTTGCTGCAAATGACATTTCATTGTTATGGCTGAGTAATATTTCACTGTATAAATGTACCACATTGTTATCGATTCCTCTGTCGATGGACATTTAGGTTGCTTTTATGTCTTGGTCGTTGTATATAGTGCTGTAATGAACATTGGGGTGCATGTGTTTTTTTGGAATTACGAATTTCCTTGGCTATATGCCCAAGAGTACAATTGCTAAATCATATAGTAGTTCTAGTTTTAGATTTTTGAGGAACCTCCATACCGTTTTCCATAGTGGTTGTACCAATTTACCTTACCACCACCAGGAAGGCTGGGAAGGTTCCTTTTCTCCACAGGTTTCCTTCCTACCAGTGTAGGAAGATTCCTTTTCTCCACACTCTCTCCAGCATTTACTGTCTATAGACTTTTTGATGAGGCCATTCTGACTTAGGTGAGGTGATCCCTCACTGTAATTTTCTGCTTCTCTGATAATTAGTGATGTTGAGCATCTCTTCATGCGTGCTTTGGCCATCAGTATGTCTTCTTTGAAGAAATGGCTATTTAAAGCCTCTGCATATTTTTTGGTTGTCTTTTCTTTTTTTATCTGACATAGAGCTGCGTGAGCTGTTTGTATATTTTATAGATTAATCCCTTGTCTGTTGCTTCCTTTGAAAATATTTTCTCCCATTCTGTGGATTATCTTTTTGTTGTTTATGATTTCCTTTGCTGTGCAGAAGGTATTTGTTTGTATTTTTATTTAATTTTATTTTTATTGAAGCATAGTTGATTTCCAACGTGTGCCAATCTCTGCTGTACAGCAAAGTGGACTTGGTTATATATAGACATTCTTTTTCATATTCTTTTCCATTATGGTTTATTATAGGATATTGAATATAGTTTCCTGTGTTATACAGTAGGACCCTGTTGTTTATCCATCCTATATGTAATAGTTTATATCTGCTAATCCCAAATTCCCAGTCCTTCCCTTCCCCTTGGCAACCACAAATCTGTTCGCTATGGTCTGTGAGTCTGTTTCTGTTTCTTAAATAAGTTCGTATGTGTCATATTTTGGGTTCTACCTGTAAGTGACATCATGTGGTGTTTGTCCTTCTCTTTCTGACTGCCTTTAGTTAGTATGCTAATCTCCAGTTGCGTCCACATTGCTTCCCCCCGTTCATGGCTGAGCACTATTCATCGTATGTATACACGTACTGTCGTCTCTATCCACTCATCTGTTGCTGGACCTTTAGGTTGTTTCCGTGTTTTGGCTATTGTGCATAGTGCTGCTATGAACATAGAGGGGTATGTATCTTTGGGGATTAGAGTTTTGTCTAGCTATGTGCCCGGGGGTGGGGCTGCTGAATCATATGGTAATTCTATTTTTAGTTTTCTGAGGAACTTCCACAGTTTGCCACAGCGGCTACACTGACAAACATTCCCACCAGCAATATAGCAGGCCTCTCTTTCCCCACATTCTTCCCAGAATTTGTGGTTTGTTGACTTTTTCCCCATTATTCAAGTGTATCTTTAAACAAGTTTTAATTGGGGGGTAATTGCTTTAAGTGCTTCCCAAGCGGCTCAGCTTTACAATGTTGCACTAATTTCTGCAGTACAACATGAGTCAGCCATAGGTATACTTATATCCCCTCCCTGTTGAGCCTCCCTCCAATCTCCCACCATCCCACCCCTCTAGGTCATCACAGAACACCAAGCTGAGCTTCCTCTTTTTTTTTTAATTGGAGGAAAATTGCTTTACAATGTTGTGTTGGTCTCTGCTGTACAACAGCAGAGTCAGCCATAATTATACATATATACCACCTCCTCCTTGAGCCTCCCTCCCCTCTAGTCATCACAGAGCACCGCGCTGGGCTCCCTGTGTTACATGGCACCTTCTCACCAGCTGTCTGTTTTACACGTTAGTGTATATGTGTTAGTGCTACTTTCTCCATTCATCCCACTCTTTGCTTATGCCACTGTGTCCACAGCTCTGTTCTCTGTGTCTGGGTCTGCATTCCTGCCCTGCAAATCGGTTCATTAATACCATTTTTTTAGATTCCATATATGTGTGTTAATATATGATATTTTTCTCTTTCTGATTTAATTCACTCTGCATAACAGGTTCTAGGTTCATCTGTCTCCCTAGAACAGACTCAAATTCATTCTTTTTATTTATTTTTTTTAGCTTTTTTTTTTAAAAATTTTTATTTTTACTTTATTTTGCTTTAAAATACTGTATTGGTTTTGCCATACATTGACATAAATCCGGCACGGGTGTACATGAGTTCCCAATTCTGAACCCCCCTCCCACCTCCCACCCCATATCATCTCTCTGGATCATCCCCGTGCACCAGCCCCAAGCATCCTGTATCCTGTATCGAACATAGACAGGTGATTCATTTCTTACATGATAGTATACATGTTTCAATGCCATTCTCCCAAATCATCCCACCCTTGCCCTCTCCCACAGAGTCCAAAAGTCCGTTCTATACATCTGTGTCTCTTTTGCTGTCTTGCATACAGGGTTATCATTACCATCTTTCTAAATTCCATATATATGTGTTAGTATACTGTATTTGGTGTTTTTCTTTCTGGCTTAATTCACTCTGTATAATAGGCTCCAGTTTCGTCCACCTTATTAGAACTGATTCAAATGTATTCTTTTTAACGGCTGAGTAATACTCCATTGTGTATACGTACCACAGCTTTCTTATCCATTCATCTGCTGATGGGCATCTAGGTTGTTTCCATGTCCTGGCTATTATAAACAGTGCTGCGATGAACATTGGGGTACACGTGTCTCTTTCAATTCTGGTTTCCTTGGTGTGTATGCCCAGCAGTGGGATTGCTGGGTCATAAGGCAGTTCTATTTGCAATTTTTTAAGGAGTCTCCACGGTGGCTGTACTAGTTTGCATTCCCACCAACAGTGTTAGAGGGTTCCCTTTTCTCCACACCCTCTCCAGCATTTATTGCTTGTAGACTTTTGGATCCCAGCCATTCTGACTGGCGTGAAATGGTACCTCATTGTGGTCTTGATTTGCATTTCTCTGATAATGAGTGATGTTGAGCATCTTTTCATGTGTTTGTTAGCCATCCGTATGTCTTCTTTGGAGAAATGTCTGTTTAGTTCTTTGGCCCATTTTTTGATTCATTCTTTTTACAGCTGAGTAATATTCTGTTGTATATATGTACCACATCTTTACCCATTTATCTATCAGTGGACATCTAGGTTGCTTCCATGTCTTAGCTATTGTAAATAGTGCTACTGTGAACATTAGGGTACATGCATCTTTTTGAATTATGGTTTTCTCAGGGTATATGCCCAGTAGTGGGATTGCTGGGTCATATGGTAGTTTTATTCCTGTTGTGTGTGTGTGTGTGTGTGTGTGTTTTTTTAAGGACTCTCCATATTGTTCTCCATAGTGCCTGTTATCAATTTACGTTCCCACCAACAGTGCATGAGGGTTCCTTTTTCTCCACATCCTCTCCAGTATTTATTGTTTGTAGATGAGGTCCCTGTTTCGTACAGCAACTTCCCACTAGCTATCTTACACATGATAATAACATATATATTTCATTGCTACTGTCAGTTCACTCCACCCTCTCCTTCTCCTGCTTCTGCTTGTATCCACACCTGTGTCTCTATTCCTGCCCTGAAAATAGGTTCATCAGTACCATTTTTCTAGATTCCATATGAATGCTTTAATATACAATATTTCTATTTCATTTTATTTAATTGGAGGATAATTGCTTTATAATGTTGTGTTGGTTTATGCCATGCAGCAACATGAATCAGCCATAATTATATATATGTCCCCTTGCTTGTGACCCTCCCTCCCGGCTGCCGTCTCACCCCTCTAGGCCATCACAGAGCACCAAGCTGGGCTCCCTGTGTTACGCAGCAGCTTCCCACTAGCTAGCTACTTTACACATGGTCGTGCACATATGTCGGTGCTGCTTTCTCAGTTCATCCTTCCCTCTCCTTCCCCCGCTGTGTCCACAAGTCTGTTCCCTGCGTCCACATGTCCCTTCCCTGCAAACAGGTTCATCAGCACTATTTTTCTAAATTCCATATATATGCACTAATGTTCGATACTTGTTTTTCTCCTTCTGACTTAACTTCCCTCTGTATAATAGGCTCTAGGTTCATCCACCTCATTAGAACTGACTCATATTCATTCCTGTTTATAGCTGAGTAATATACCACTGTGGATATGTACCACAACTTTCTTATCCATTCATCTGCAGATGGCCGTCTAGGTTGCTTCCATGTCCTGACGGTTGTAAATAGTGCTGCAATGAACAATGGGGTACATGTGTCTTTTTCAGTTACGGTTTTCTCTTCATATATGCCTAGTAGTGGGATTGCTGGGTCACGTGGTAATTTTATTCCTAGTGTTTTAAGGAATCTCCATACTGTCTTTCATAGTGGCTGTATCAGTTTACATTTCCACCAACAGTGCACAAGGGCTTCCTTTTCTCCACACCCTCCCCAGCATTTGCTATTTGTAGATTTTTTTGATGATGACCATTCTGACCAGTGTGAGATGATATCTCATTGTAGTTTTGAATTGCATATCTCTAATAATAAGCGATGTTGAGCATCTTTTCATGTGTTTGTTGGTTATCTATATATCTTCTTTGGAGAAATGTCTGTTTAGATCTTCTGCCCATTTTTTTGATGGGGTTGCTTTTCTGATATTGAGCTGCTGGTATATTTTGGAGATTCATCCTTTGTCAGTTGTTTCATTTGCAATTATTTTCTCCCATTCTGAGGGTTGTCTTTTCATCTAGTTTATAGTTTCTTTTGCTGTGCAAAAGCTTTTAAGTTTAGTTAAGTCCCATTTGTTTATTTTTTTTATTTTATTTTCATTACTCTAGGAGGTGAGTCAAAGAGGATGTTGGCTGCACCTTATGTCTGTTCTGCCTATGTTTTCCTCTTAAGAGTTTTATAGTTTCTGATCTTATGTTTAGGTCTTTAATCTATTTTGAATCTGTTTTTGTGTATGGTGTTAGAAAGTGTTCTAATTTCATTCTTTTACATGCAGCTGTCCAGTTTTCCCAGCACCACTTACTGAAGAGACTATCTTTTCTCCACTGTATACTTTTGCCTCATTTGTCAAAGATAAAGTGCCCGTAGGTGCAGAGGTTTATCTTTGGGCTTTCTAGCCAGTTCCATTGATCTGTATTTCTGTTTTTGTGCCAGTATCATATTGTCTTGATTACTGTAGCTTTGTAGTAGAGTGAAGTTGGAAGGTTGATTCCTCCAATTCCATTTTTCTTTTTCAAGATTGCTTTGGCTATTCAAGGTCTTCTGTGTTTCCCTACAAATTATAAAATTTTTCCTTCTAGTTCTGTGAAAAATGCCATTGGTAATTTGATAGAGATTGCATGAAATCTGACTTTACTACCCAAAGCAATCTATGTTTTCATACTATAGATTCTTCCAATCCAAGAACATGATATATCTCTCCATCTGTTTGTATCATCTTTCAGTTCTTTCATCAGTGTATCTGCATAGAGATCGTTTGTCTCCTTAGGTAGGTTTATTTCTAGGTATTTTATTCTTTTTGTTGAAGTGGTGAATGGGATTGTTTCCTTAATTTCTCTTTCTGATTTTTCATTGTTAATGTATAGGAATGCAAGGGAGTTCTGTGTATTAATTTTACATCCTGTGACTTTACTAAATTCATTGATTAGCTCTTATAATTTTCTGGTGGTATGTTTATCAATGTCATCTGCAAACAGAGTTTAACTTCTTTTCAGTCTGGATTCCTTTTATTTCTTCTCTGATTGCCATGGCTACAACTTCCAAAATTATGTTGATTAATGATGAGGAGAGTGGGCACCCTTGCCTTGTTCCTGATCTTGGAGGAAATACTTTCAATTTTTCACCGCTGAGAATACTGTTTTCTGTGGTCTTGTCCTATACGGCTTTTATTATGTTGAGGTAGATTCCTGCTGTGCCCATTTTTCTGCAGAGATTTTATCAAATGTGAGTTGAATTTTGGTGAAAGCTTTTTCTGCATCTATTGAGATTATCATATGGTTTTTGTCTTTCAATTTGTTAACATGGTGTATCACATTGATTGACTTGCATATATCAAAGAATCCTTGCATCCCTGGGATAAACCCCACTAGATCACGATGTATGATCCTTTTAATGTGTTGTTGGATTCTGTTTGCATGTATTTTGTTGAGGATGTTTACATCTGTGTTCATCAATGATTGGATGTAGTTTTCTTTTTTGTGTGATAACTTTATCTGGTTTTGGTATCACAGTGATGGTGGCCTCATAGAGTGAGTTTGGGAGTATTCCTCCCTCTGCAGTTTTTTGGAAGTGTTTGAGCAGGATAGGTGTTAGTTCTTCTCTCAATGTTTGATAGAATTCACTGTGAAGCCATCTGGCCCTGGGCTTTTGTTTGTTGGAAGGTTTTTGATCACAGTTTCCATTTCAGTGCTTGTGATTGGTCTGTTCATAATTTCTATTTCTTCCTGAGTCGGTCTTGGATGGTTGTTGTACTTCTCTAAGAATTTGCCCATTTTTTCCAGGTTGTCTATTTTCTTGGCATATAGTTGCTCAGAGTAGTCTCTGTATTTCTGCATTGTCTGTTGTAAGTTCTTTTTCATTGTTTGCTGACGTTTAAATGATGGCTCTTCTGACTGATATATGTTGGTACTTCATTGTAATTTGCATTTCTCTACTAATTAGTGATGCCGAGCATCTTTTCATGTGCCTACTGGTCATCTATATTTCTTCCTTGGAGAAATGTGTATTTAGGTCTCCTGCCCATTTTTCCACTGGGCTTTTTTTGTTGTTCTTGTCTACTTATATAAGCTGTTTGTGTATTTTGGAGGTTAAGCCCTTGTCTGCCCCATCATTTGCCAATATTTTCTCCCATTCTGTGGATTGTCTTATCTTTTTTTTTATGGTTTTCTTTGCTGTGCAAAAGTTTGTAAATTTACTTAAGTCCCATTTGTTTGTTTTTGTTTTTATTTCTCTTGCCTTGGGAGACTGATCTAAGAAAACATTGGTACAATTTATGTCAGAAAATGTTTTGCCTGTGCTGTCTTCTGGGTGTTTTGTGGTGTCATGTCTTGTGCTTAAGGCGTTAAGCCATTTTGAGTTTATTTTTGTGCATGATGTGAGAGTGTGTTCTAATTTCACTCATTTATATGCTGCTGTCCAGCTTTCCCAGCACCACTTGCTCAAGAGACTTTCCCCCCATTTTATATTCTCTTCTCCTTTGTTGGAGATTAATTGACCTTGGATGTGTGGGTTTGTTTTTGGCCTCTCTGTTCTGTCCTGTTGATCCATATATCTGGTTTGGTACCAATAATACACTGTTTTGAATGCTGTAACTTTGTAATATTGTCTGAAGTCTGGGAGTTATGCCTCCTGCTTTTTTCCCTTAGGACTGGCAATTCTGTGTCTTTTATAATTCCATATACGGTTTTGGATTATTTTTCTAGTTCTATGAAAAATGTCATGGGTATTTTGATAGGGTTTGCATTAAATCTGTAGACCTTTTTGTGTCGCATGGCCATTTTAACACGTTACTGATCAGAGATGTATTAATATGTGTTTTGTTACCTGAACATTATTAACTAGAGATGTTTCCATATTCATTTACATAACAAATCGCTGGCCACAAGTGTTAGTTTCTGCAAAAACCCCCTGGTCAGTAATGTGTTAACAGTATTAATTCTTCCAATCCAAGAGCATGGGATATCTTCCCTTTCTCTGAATGCTCTTTACTTTCCTTTATTATTGTTTTATAACTCGCAGCGTAAGTCTTTCACCTACGTGGTCAGGTTTATTCCTTTTTTTTTTTTTTTTTTTTGGTGCTATTTTTAAAAGTTTTTTTTGTTTTTACATTTCTTTTTGATATTTCATTGTTAATGTAAAGAAATGCAACCAATTTCTGAACGTTAGGCTTAAATCCTGCTACTTTGCTGAATTCATTTATTAGCTCGAATAGTTTTGTGTGGAGTTCTTAGGATTTTATATATTTATATATATATATATATATATATAAAACCATGTTGTCTGCACACAGTGAAAATTTTACCTCTTCCCTTCCAGTTTGGATACCTTTTATTTCTTGTCTGCTGTGTCCTAGACTTCCAGGAGTATGCTGAATAGAAGTGGTGACAGTGAGCATCCCTATTTCACATTTTAGCAGGAAAGCTATTACCTTTTCACCACTGAGTGTTTTGTTGGCTGTGGATTTGTCATAAATGGCTTTTATTATGTTGAGATATGTTCCCTAGGAAATGGATCCAAAAAGATATTGCTGCTATTTAGATCAGAGTGTGTTCTGTTTTCCTCTAGGAGTTTCATAGTGCCTGGCCTTACATTTAGGTCTTCAGTTTGAGTTTTCTTTTTGTGTATGATGTTAGGGAGTGTTCTAATTTCATTCTTTTACATGTAGCTATCCAATTTTCCCAGCACCACTTATTGAAGAGGCCGTCTTTTTTCCATTGTACAGTCATTTGGATACTACTTTTTCCAATCCAAGGATATGGCGTATCTTTCCTTCTTAAAAGCTCCCTCCCTGGGTGCAGGCCCCATCCCAATTCTTTCTTTTCCCTTTTATCCTACGCAGTTATGTGGCGATTTTCTTGCCCTTCCCAAAGTCTGAGGTCTTCTTTCAGCATTCAGTAGATGTTCGGTGTGAACTGGTCCACTTGTAGATGTATGGTTAATGTTTTTGTGGGAGAAGGTGAGCTCTACGTCCTGCTCCTCCACCATCTTGAACCCCCTTCTCCCTGGAGCCAGACAGTAGTTTTAGCAACTTACAGTTGCTAGGTATCCATGATTCAGAAAAATTAAAAACACACACACACACAAACCCCCATGCATTCAGGAGCTCACAGTTAGATGGGAAAAATACATACTTAGATTGTTGTACTGTCTTAGGTACTGTATAAAGACATAAGGAGCTATACTGGATGCTCTGTATTTGCCTGTTCAGATCCATCCCTGCCCCCCTTCTCTCCCCTATACCCTGGGAAGCTGTCCAGAAGGTAGACATCAGTGGACCCCCTCACCCGTTACCTTCCAGCTGGTTTGGACCTGTTAGGAGGTGGAGGCAGAGAATGGAGCACAGGCAGACCGAGTCATCTGCTCCCTCTGCTCAGGCTGCAGCTTGGTAGTTGGCTACATTCCTCTAGCAAAGGCTGCGCTACAGCTCACCCCTTCATCTCCTCTACCAGCTTTCTCTCCCCATCTCTTCAGGCCCAGGCTGGAAACAGCTGCCCGCAAATTTGTACACAGTCATTTCATTTAAGTGTCTTCCATTTTCCCTTCCTGCTAAGACCCTGAGCAGCACAAGAACAAACACATGATGGGCAAACTGAGGGCAGAACAAGTTAGCTTCACTGGGAGGAAGTCAGCCCCGGGAAGGTGACTCCTGAAGGATGGATGCCTAGGCATTCCTCAGGTGAGTGAGGAAGAGGTGGGCAGTACAGGCAAAGAAGGGTGAACACAGAGCCCACAGTGTGAAAAGGAGACATACTTAGCCAGGACTGGAGCAAAGAGTTTAGTGTGAAAGTGGCAGAAGATGAGGTTGGGGTGGAAGGGGGAAGAAGGGCCCTCTGTGCCCTGCTGAGGGGTTCAGAATGAGACAGCCATTTTTAAGGAGGGCAGGATATGCCCCATTTTTATTCTAGCAAGATTCCTTGGCACCTCTGAGGGTTGCCTATAAAGGCCTTAGTCTGGAGGCCAGAGGTTATTTAGGAGAGTTTTGCTATTTAGAAAGTGAGAGAGACCATAAGAACTCAAACTGTGAAAATCGCACTGGAGGTAATGCAAGGAAATGTTAAGATGATATTTAGGAGGCAGAAGTAACAATTTTGTGATGATAATGGAGAAAAATGTCCCATTTCTTTTTCCTTATAGACATATAACTACTTTTCCCAGCTTCCCTTGAACTTTGGTAGACCACATGACTCTACAGGCAGAAATGATTTCTATTACTTGCAGGTTTAGCCCATGTCCATTTTGCTGCCAAAGATATTTTCCTAAAAGAACAACTGGAGCACACTACTATTCTTCCAACTCTTCATTCTCCCCCTTGCTTCCTGGATGGACTTTCATCTCCCGTGCAGGGTATAAAGGCCTCTACCGTCTACTGTTCTGTCTCCCGCCTGGCCCCTCCTCATTTACACACTGCTTCACAGTCTGCCATCCTCAGCTTCCCCTCATCAAATCAATCTGATGAATTCCTACCTGTATTTCAAGAATCAAACCTTGTCCCCCGATTCTGCACAGCAGTGATAGAAACCATCATCCCCGTCTCTGTGTGCCCTCGGTTTTCTCGAGCAGTGCTGCTCAGTTTTCTCCTTCCACAAGGCTCCCTTTTGCTAAAGTTGCCCCCATCAGTAACACCTCCCATCGGGCTTCCGTGGTGGTTCAGTGGTGGAGAATGCACCTGCCAATGCAGGAGAATAATATCTTGCCATTTGCAAGACATGGATGGACCTTGAGGACATTAGGGTAAGTGAAATAAGTCAGACAACGTATCTTATTCATATGTTTTTTTTTAAAAAAAAAAAAAAAAGCAGAACAAAAACCAAGTTCGAAGATACCAAGGAAAGATGGATGATTGCCAGAGGAAGGGTTTGGGGGATGGGCAAAATGGGTGAAGGGGGTCAAAAGGTACAGACTTCCAGTTATAAAAGTCATGAGGATGTAATGTACGGCATAGCAACTATAGGTAATAATACTGTATTGCTTGTTTGAGAGTTGCTAATAAATCATCACAAGAAAAGTTTTATAACTAGATAAAGCTACCCAGGTGGCTCAGCAGTAAAGAATCTGCCTGCAATGCAGGAGACGCAGGTTCGATCCCTGCGTTGGGAAGATCCCCTGGAGAAGGAAATGGCGACCCACTCCAATATCCTTGCTGGGAAATCCCATGCAGAGAGGAACCTGGCGGGCTACAGTCCATGGGGTTGCAAAGAGTCAGATACAACTGAGTGACTAAACAACAACGACAACAAACACCTATTACCGTGCGGTGATTTTCAACTACGGTTGGGAGACAAATTCTTAATAAGGTGTATTAGAAGCCTGGGTGTGGGGGATGTTAATCTTAACTCTCCCAAGAGATTCAATGTCTTTTCCACACTCTCCTCCCCTTGAAAATGACTGTCACAGAGGCTTGTGACACCCCTGGAAGCATCTCACTGCACCTGCTGGTCTGCACATCCGCTGCTAGCTATAATTTCGTGAAGTGTGAAAACCACAGCTTGCTTATCTTCGTGACCTCAGCAGCTCACTCAGGCCAAACACAGAACTGTCAGTACACAGATGAATGACCAAGGGAACCAGAGGACGACGGATTTTGAGGAACGAGTGGTAACAATTTCACCACCACATGCTACAGAGAGGAATCCACAGGATATCACAGGTCAGGAGTCCCCAGGGACCTGACCAGGCAATTTAGTGGAGTGCCAGGGGCATGAGCCAGATGGCAATTTGTGCCAACTCCTGTGAAAATTCCACAGAACAGAAATAGTCTCTGGTGACACTATCCTAAAAGCCCATAAAGTTCAGAAATATTTATAAAGGTGAACCCTCTGGGTTTCAGAAACAGGCTCTCATATCTCAACCTTTCAAAAAGAATTGAGGTCAGTTTTTTTACTTGATCACTAAGAAACAACAGGATTTCAAGAACACAAATAATTTCAACCACAGAATGAAAATTCAGCCATTTTCTTTAACATATTAAGGCTATTGTTAACCTTTTATTAATCCATAAAGGGGCAGTTCCCTGGGGCAAACAAAAGCAGAGTCAGCAAATAATGCCTTGACAAAAAGCTACTTTGTGTTCTGGTTTCTACAATAGAAATATGAAAATGTAGGCATTTTAAAGTACTTACTATGCGCTGGGAACTTATGACTGCAAGGACTATTTTTCATTAAAATGTACCTATTAAGACATAATTTATGAGTTTACTGGAAACTGAGTTTCACTAAGGGATAAAGGAGAGAAGTCTTTTTTCTTTTGGTATTTTGTTTTCCACTTTTCTCTTTGAAGGCTAGCTGACCTAAAATTGCTCTCAATGGCCTTAATTAATATATATCGAACTTCTCAAATCTGACTCGTGAGTTTTGCCTTTAATGAGGTGTTTAGAAGCCCCTGGCATCAGGGTGAACGCCTTTGACCCCTTCCCTCTCTCCTTGCTTTCCAGAAATCTATGCCACACAAAGACGAGATGAAGGAGAAGAATTTGAGAAGGCGAACCTGGAGCCAGGGACGGGACTGAGAAGATGAGATGGAACACTGGTCTCCAGAGGCTGGGGAAGCGGGAGTGGAGCGCATGGAGCATGTCACGAAGGAAAACGCCAGCCCCGCACCAGTGAGTGAGTCCAGGTGCAAAGCTCAAAGGTGAGCGCAGAACCCTGAACTTACGGCAACTGGGACTGTGGTGATGACAGAAATATGCAAACATGGCCATATACAATGGACACTTTATATCTAAATCATCTTAGCAACTTTCAGTAGGAATGACGATCAGAATCTTCCCCTAGGTAAGGAAACTGAGATTCAAAGAGGTTGGGCATTAGTTCAAAGTTACAGATATACCCAGAGGCACATCCAGGACCCAGACCCAGGGCTGATTTCCAAGCCATCGCTCTTAACCACAACTAGAGGATCTGACTTTGATGGAAAAAAATGTGCTCAGCTATGGATAGGGTGGGTATGAAGATGAAGCGGTGCCTAGCAGGCAGCCAGGAGTGAGGACTTGTACGTAAGAGAGGTGTGAGCTTCCTAACCTCTTCAAATCTCAGTTTCCTTACCTAGGGGAAGATTTTGATAGTCAACTGACTTCCAATTAGAGCTGCTCTATTTTTTCTGTGCTCCCTGAGCAGCTCTAATTGTTAAGTCAGTCATGTTTTACTCTTTGCAACTCCATGGGGCTGTAGCCTGCCAGGCTCCTCTGTCCGTGGAATTTCCCAGGCAAGAATATTGGAGCTGGTTGCAATTTCCTACTGCAGAAGATCTTCCCTACCTGGGGATCAAAGCTGGTTTCCTGCGTGGCAGGCAGATTGTTAGCCACCAAATGCTGTTAGCAGTAGCACAGCATGTAACACTTGCAGGTATAGGGAGAAATGGGTCGTGGGTGCCATACAGCTTTACAACAGCACGGGCTTTGTGCCCAGCGCCTGGGACACACTGCAATACCCGATAACACAGCTGACCAAAGACCTCGTCGATCACTGGGGCTTCCAGAGTTCTACACAGTGTCCAGTGTAAACCACTGATACCAAACCGCTGACAACTGAAAAATTCAACACATACGGAAGCGCTAGCCCCTAAATTAAGCTGTCAACCAACCAACCCAATCAAAAAATTGGCAGAAAACCGTAATAGATGTTTCTCCAAAGAAGAAGAAATACAGATGGCCAGGAGGCGTATGAAAAGATGTTCAACATCACTCATTATTAGAAAAATGCAAACGAAAACTACCATGAGGTACCAACTCACCAGTTAGAATAGCCATCATTAAAAAGTCAACAAACAACAAATGCTGGAGAGGATGCTGAGAAAGGGAACCCTCCTACCCTGTCAGTGCAAATGTAATTTAGTGCATCCATAATGGAAAGCAGGGATTCCTCAGAAAACTAAGAGTAGAATTACCATATGATCTAGCAGTGCCACTCCTGGGCATGCTGCTGCTAAGTCGCTTCAGTCGTGTCTGACTCTGTGCGACCCCATAGACGGCAGCCCGCCAGGCTCCCCAGTCCCTGGGATTCTCCAGGCAAGAATACTGGAGTGAGTTGCCATTTCCTTCTCCAATGCATGAAAGTGAAAAGTGAAAGTGAAGTCGCTCAGTTGTGTCCAACTCTTAGCGACCCCATGGACTGCAGGCCACCAGGCTCCTCCATCCATGGGATTTTCCAGGCAAGAGTACTGGAGTGGGGTGCCAGTGCCTTCTCTGCTCCTGGGCATATACCTAGACAAAATTCTAATCCAAAAAGACATGCACTCCGATGTTCATAGCAGCACTATTCACAATAGCCAAAACATGGAAACAACCTACATGTCTATTGACAGATGAATAGCTAAAGATGTGGTCCATATTTACAACAGAATAGTTACTCAGCCATAAAAAAACAATAATGCCATTTGCAACAACATGGATGGACCTAGAAATTATCATAGTACGTGACGTAAGAGAAAAACAAATATCACTCATATGTGGAATCTCAGTTTTAAAAGATGATACAAACTTATTTTAGAGAAGAGAATGGCAATCCAATCCAGTATTCTTGCCTGGAGAATTCTATGGACAGGGGATCCTGGCAGGCTACAGTCTGTGAGGTTACAAAGAGTCCAACACAACTGAGCAACTAAGACACAAACTTATTTACAGAACAGCAGCAGACTTATATCAAAAACAACTCACAGTTACCAGAGGGGAAACACTGGGGAGAAGGATAAACCAGGAGCTTGGGATGAACACGTGTATACTACTATGTATAAAGCAGATAACCAACACAAACCTACTACAGCACAGGGAACTCTATTCAATATCCTGTGATAACCCATATGAGCAAAGAATGAATACATGTATAACTGAATCACTTTGCTGTACACTGGAAACTTACACAACATTGCAAATCAACTATACTCCAATAAAATGTTAAAAAAATACTTGATACCATGTCTTATATGTAAAATCAAGGTTTGATTTAGATAATAGGAATACTAGCTATGTATTAAGTTCTTCAGTTACCATGCTGAATTCTTTACATACATGTTTTCATTTAATTCTCATAACAGTCCAATATGATTTGATATTGTCATCATCATTTCCATTGTAAGGAGGAAATCACAGAGGATTAAAGGAGACTGAGTGACTGGCACAGGGCTGTGCTCAGCTGGCTGGGCAGGCACCCCCACAGCCTAAACCTTCCGAGCTGGAGGGTACGGCAGAAGACCCAGAAGGAAGAACAAAACTCACCTGCGTAACAGGCTTAATTCATTACTTTTTATGGATCTAAGATATTTGGGGAGCCTGTTTTTTAAAATATTCTTGAAAACACCATGGAATCTTTTATTAGTTAGATGCCAGTTTGAAGTCTTAAGTGAGAACCAGGGATTCTTTTAGAACATATGTAACACAATTTAGCAATCTCTACTGAGCATTTTAAAACTATAGATGTACCACACCAGGACTCCAGAAGTATGGCTCAAATCCTGGCTCTGTGGCTTCTAGGAAATCCCTGTATCTCTCTGGGCCTCAGTTTTGGTGTCTATAAAACAGGGAGATTAGATCTGGGGCGGGGGTTCCCATTTGATTGTGACCACAGAGCTCTTTATTCAAGCAAAATCTTACTTGGAATCTAACATATAAAACACACTAAAAACTGAGTTTCTCAGGTTGGGTGTTTTTTCTGTGAGGGGGGGACGGTCCCCACAGGCCAGCTCCTTGCTTACCTCGTTGCCCCCACCCCGAACCCCCTCCTGGAGCCTGAGCACAGAGTGCACAGTTCCAAAAAGCACAGGTGGGAAACCACAGCCCCACCTCACCCCTCAAGAGGCCATGCTCCTCACCCCCCAGACGTGCACGGCGCCTGTCACATAGTAGGCACTTCATAAATACTTGTGAGAGAAAGAATGAAAGATTACCCTGCCTTTTCGGAAATGGGGATACGTAGTTTTCATTTCCTCTGCTGATTGCCCCAGGTAGTTAAAGTGCTAAGATGGATCCTGGGGGAAACCAAATGTTACATTTATGGAAAAGCTGCTTTTAGATACTGAAGTGGCTTCCAAGTTCAGCGCAGCCATAAGTTAAGGGTCTGTCAGCACTTCCATTATGAACACCGCTTTGTGGTTTCATAACTTAGCCATAAAAGTTTGCTTCAGGCTATCCCTCAGCATACAAATTGAAAACCCTGTTTTAGGCCAAAATGTGGGAATTAGAAAACAAACAATTTATTGGTTTCAGACATAGTTTTGTACCCGTCTCAACCAAATAAGATTTATTATGTGGGCAATTAGAGGGGACTAAGCCACTTGGTTCTTGAAAAATTTAAAAAAAAAAAGGAAAATAGCCAACCTATTTATATTTTAACAGTTGTCCCTGGGTATGATCAATCATTCTTTTGGGTCCTATTTTTATCAAGCACTTTATCCCCTGCATTGATGAGACCTGGAGTCTATTTATACATTCTTTTTCCTTCTTTTTTAAACATTTTCTGTTAATGGTATCAGAATGAAAAATATTGCCTTGTTTTTAACCAAAAAGCAAGCAACGTAAATGAGACATCTCAAAAAAATAAAAGCTTAATCCTGCTTTTGGTAAGTATTTTGAGAATGGCAAGTATCTCATTTTAATGAACAAAAAAGACAACATCAGTAATGAATAAACAGGGATACGAGACATTGTTCTACAGTGTGAGAACTGGTTAGAGCTGAGAAGTCACCTGGCCAACTCGCTGACTTACCAGGTCAGGAAACGGAGGTCCCAGCTAACAGAGTCTAGCCTAAACATGTCCCGCAGCTCCTAACCCCGAGGACGAGAGCTGGGTGTTCTACAGCCCAGCTTGGCGATCAGCTCATTCCTGTTTCCCATGGATGTAACCATTTAAGCCAGGAGTCTCCATTTTCCTGACCTACTCATGTCTACCACCACACACACACACATGCCCCTAACCATACAAGAATACACCTTCCTGCACAAGGGTACGGCACTTTGTGACTCTGGTTACCCAAGTCACAAGCCATGTACCATCAGTGCCCTTGGTATGCACTTGTTTTCTGTCCTCTTGGAGCCAAGCACAGTTTTGAGCACCTAGAGACACGGGGTGGGTTGCTGGGTCACAGGTGCTAACCTGACTAGGGAGAGACCCAGGTACTGGGCTTGTGAGCAGCTTAACAACACATGGCTCTGTCCTCTAGCTCAGAAATGCAGCTGAACAAACCAGGTTATAGTTCCTGTTGATGTATTTGTGAATCTGGTCTAGTGCATGACAACACTGTTACAGTACTAGGGAGCAGCAGGGCTTAGAGTCTCCCTACTCTTACTAAAGCACCTCACAGGGCCCTCTCACACTGCTGAGAATGTCTGCCTGTACATCTGATTTCCCTTGCAGCCTGCACTCTGCGGCAGGAACCCAGTCTAATTCCTCTCCTTATCTTCACTGTCTGGCACAGGGGAGGTGCTCAACAGATGTGTGCCGAATGGACAGATAAACGAATAGACAAAGGACCAAATGCACACACTTGCTATGGGGCTCATCTTCTCTCTGCAGTGGCCTCCCCAGGTCTCCCCTGGGCCATGCATGCCCCAGGCCTCCGCACAGCCTCCCCACTCCACAGAGTCCAGCCAGACCCCTCAGCAGCCACCACTTCTCTTTGCAGAAATACTTTTGATAGAAAGAATGCAATTCTGGGAATAATAGCACACTGAAAGTATTTTCTTGGGTCAAAGGGGAATTTGAGTTGGAACAATAGGAAATTCTTAAATACCTGGGTAGAAGATCACAGCCCACTCCAGCCTCTCTGGTTTCCACTCCAGTCTTGGACTGGGTTTCTATTAAATAGTCCAACCTGCTCTGTAGTTCATTATTCTAGAGATGAGGGGGGAAAGGGCTGTTAGTAAAGCAAATGCGTTCCCCTACAAATACATATGATACAATTTGTATGTATTTTCCGGATTTTCCCCTAGACACAGACATCTATCACAGAGTATTTTTAAGTGCCTCTTCTACAGTAGGAATTGAAGGAATACATTGACTGAATTCTTATAAATAGCTTTATGTGCATGGACATACGTATGTATCCAATTTTACCTGAATGGAAACAAAACAGAATATCCTACTCTGTACCATTATTTGCTGCTTTTCGCCCACTCAACAATGTGTTGTGACTCTTTCCATGTGTATTAGTTTTCTTTTTATGTCAACAAACTATTTTAATGGGTTCATAGCATTCCATTGTATGGATCTACATTATTTAACTAGTCTCTTACTGATGACCTTTAGATATTTATCACATTTTTTGTAATTATAAATAAGGTACAGCTCATGTTTTAAAACTCCCTCATTAAACTATAAAATGAGTTTAAGTCTATTAACTTAATTTAGAGGGAAATACCTCTGTAACTTAATAATTAGTATTTTGTAGGTGTGGAAAATTCAGAATCTCAAACATATAAAGTAGAACAAGCTCCTTGGGATTAAAATTAGCATTCTGAAATAGTGTTTTTTTTCCAGGCCAGAGCCAAACATTACATAGGTTGATGATTAGATGCTCAGGAATTGGAAATTTGCCCCGTGGGGGAAATGAAGGACAAAGGAGCAAAAGAGTTGAGGATATTGAAATGAAAACAGATGAAGTGCTGCTGCCTAAAACCCAAAGGACAGGAAGATACACCTTTTAAAAAATTCAGACAGCGGTTATCTCTGTGTATAAAGATTTTTTTATTTCTCTTTTAAAGTTCTATGTATTTTCTGTAATGCTAGACTAAATTTTCATGAGGCAATAACCATAACTATGCTCCTGACTGTATTCCTCAAAACACAGTATGTAGTATATGCAAGATAAATATGTATTGAATAAATGTATAAATGCCTTTGAAAGTGTGTTAGTCGCTCAGTCATGTCCAACTTTTTGTGACGCTATGGACTATAACTTGCGGTTCCTCTGTCCATGGGATTCTTCTCCAGGCAAGAATACTGGAGTGGGTTACCATGCCTTTCTCCAGGGGATCTTCCTGACCCAGGGATCAAACCCAGATCTCCTGCATTGCAGGCAGATTCTTTACCAACTGAGCCACCAAGGAATGAGTGTTTTATTTGCATAATCAGAAAAAAATAAGCATTTGTCTTTTCTAAGCTGATGCTGAAGCTAAGGCACTGTATTCTAAGACCCTCAACAACACATGAAAGTTGAAAAGTTATTTGGAAACAGAAGCTCATTTGTTCTGAAAGAGCTCTTGCTCTGGATGGGTGATAACAAGGTGCAAAGCAGCAGCTCTGGTGCAGACTCAGGTTCTGCAGGATGTAAAGGTCTAGGAATCCCTTCTGATAATGGGAAACGGTGTAAAGGAAGAGAAGGCACTCCAGGTTCCCTAGCTGCTGACAAGCCATGACTGATCTGTGAGCTCGGCATCTGTCACCTGGTGCTCTGGGAGAATGGTGTTGGCTAACTGCCAGGGGTTAGCACCATTTACACACACACACACACACACACACACACACACACACACTCTCTGCTTCACCAACAATATCTGAACTCTCCCACTCATACAGAAAGAGAGGCCTGCCCATTAACAATCAACAGTCCCACCGTTTCATTCTTTCTCAGTGTAGACTGTAATCATGAGGATTCTGTAAAATGCTGAGCTGAGTACCTATAGTTAGGGGCAAAAAGGCAAGGTTAGCAAATGTACCCCAATTGGTATACAGTGAGTAGTGGACTTATAGTCCTAAGTCTTTTGTTCTATTTCAAAGGAACTCTTGTACAAATCAAGCTTCCCTGGTGGCTCAGATGGTAAAGAATCTGCCTGCAGTGCAGGAGACCTGGGTTCAAACCCTGAATCAGCTATTCACTGAAGCACGGATATGAAAATCTTTAACTTTTAAAAATGTAATACTATTAGCTAAAAAAACAACAACAACCTGAGTATCTGCTGGGAATCAGGTAGTATATAAAATCAAGTGAGGGGAGGAAGTTGGCAGCTAAAGAAATAGGGCATAATTTGTAACCTTTGAGGAGTTCAGTCTTTTGGGGGTACAGACATCTAAGCAGAAAATAACAGAACAAACTCCTAAGTCTCATGCCAGGGGGACCCAGAAAATATCATGGGGGCACTTCAGAGGGGATGTCTAACTCAAAATGGAGGACTGGATTGTCTGTGAAGATTTTCTGGAGTTATGCAAGGGACAGAGAGTAAGGGAAATAAAATGAGTAATCCAGAATTATGGAAGAATACTAGGTTGAGAACAGGCCCCTGACTGTAGTATACAGGTACGCAGGAGTTGGTTATGAAGTGCTGTGTATGCCACTACCAAGCCTCTACACCCAGGCCCATGAGACCAAACTCAAATTTTACTTCAAACACTTGGGCTCCAAGTGAAAACTGTATTGGGAGGAAATAAAACTATAAGGAAGGAAGATCAGTCAAGGAGGTCACTGCAATTTTCTAGGTAGAGTGAGAGCCGCACTTCTAGTATATAGAAGTAAGCAGTTAAATAGAGCCTCCTCAAAAATATACAATGGAGAAAAAGACAGTCTCTTCAACAAGTGGTGCTGGGAAAACTGGTCAACCACGTGTAAAAGAATGAAACTAGAACACTCTCTAACACCATACACAAAAATAAACTCAAAATGAATTAAAGATCTAAATGTAAAACCAGAAACTATAAAACCCTTAGAAGAAAACATAGGCAGAACACTCTCCGACATAAATTACAGCAAGATCCTCTATGACCCACTTCCCAGAGTAATGGAAATAAAAATGAAAATAAACAAATGGGACCTAATTAAATGCTTTTGCACAATGAAAGAATCTACAAGTAAGGTGAAAAGATAGCCTTCAGAATGGGAGAAAATAATAGCAAATAAAGCAACTGACAAAGAATTAATCTCCAAAACATACAAGCAGCTCATACAGCTCAATACCAGGAAAATAACCCAATCAAAAAGTGGGCAAAAGAACTAAACAGACCTTTCTCCAAAGAAGACAAATAGATGGCTAATAAACACATGAAAAGAAGCTCATCATTACTCATTATTAGAGAAATGCAAGTCAAAACCACAATGAGGAATCATCTCACACTGGTCAGAATGGCCGTCATCAAAAAGTGTACAAACAATAAATGCTGGAGAAGGTGTGGAGAAAAGGGAACCCTCTTACACTGTTGGTGGGAGTGCAAACTGGTACAGCCACTATGGAGAACAGTGTAGAGATTCTTTTAAAAAATGGAATAGAACTGCCATATGACCCAGCAATCCCACTGCTGTGCATATACCCCAAGGAAACCAGAATTGAAAGAGACTTATGTACCCCAGTGCTCACTGCAGCACTATTTACAATAGCCAGGACATGGAAGCAACCTAGATGTCCATCAGCAGTTGAATGGATAAGGAAGTTGTAGTACATATACATAATGGAATATTACTAAGCTACAGAAAGGAATGCATTTGAGTCAGTTCTAATGAGGTGGATGAACCTGGAGCCTATTATACAGAGTGAAGTAAGTCAGAAAGAGAAACACAAATACTGTATATTAACACATAGATATGGACTTTAGAATGGAGAAGGCAATGGCACCCCACTCCAGTACTCTTGCCTGGAAAATCCCATGGATGGAGGAGCCTGGTAGGCTGCAGTCCATGGGGTCGCTAAGAGTCGGATATGACTGAGCGACTTCACCTTCACTTTTCACTTTATGCACTGGAGAAGGAAATGGCAACCCACCCCAGTGTTTTTGCCTGGAGAATCCCAGGGACGGGGGAGCCTGGCGGGCTGCCGTCTATGGGGTCGCACAGAGTCGGACACGGCTGGAATGATTTAGCAGCATGGACTTTAGAGAGACGGTAATAACTATCCTACATGCAGGGCAGCAGAAGAGACACAGACGTAAAGAACAGACTTTTGGACTCTGTGGGAGAAGACGAGGGTGAGATGATTTGAGAGAATAGCATTGAAACATATATATTACCATGTGTAAAATAGATGACCAGTCCAAGTTTGATGCATGAAGCAGAGCACCCAAAGCCAGTGCTCTGGGACAATCCAGAGGGATGGGATGGAGAGGGAGAGGGTTCAGGATGGGGGGACACATGTATACCTCTGGCCGATTCATGTTGATGTATGACAAAAACCATCTCAATATTGTAAAGAAATTATCATCCAATTTAAATAAATAATTTAAAAAATAGAGACTCGTGCAAAGAATAGCTATCAACCTTGGGCAGAAGACAAACAACAACTGAGGTCTGCAGAGACTGAAGGACACGTAAGTTTTAGACAGGAGGTAAAACTGGGAGCAGATGACAAGCATTGGCTGGGTTCTCTGTGATTCTTTTGTTTCTGTTTGCAGCTTTGCCCAAGAGCAGAATAGTCATAGTGGAGGCAGCACAAACACAGTAAAAATTTGGTAGAAAGACCATCTGTCTGGTAGGAAAAAAAAAAGAAAACCAGTAGGAGTCTACGGGATAGAAGCGTTACCAAGAGTGAGAGGGAAGCCAAAATGGAAGGGTCAGAAAAGACTGAAATTCTATATTCTGTGTATAAACTCAGTTCCAGTCTTCAGCAGACCCCTGAACCGTGTACATGTGGAGCAAAGTGAAAGCAGTATGAAGCCAAGGCTTAAAGAACTGAACTGAGATCTAACCCATCACACACCATAGCAAGGCAGGATGCAGTTGGGTCTAACCAGATTCTTTACCTTCTAAAGCAATTACAAGTCTATTTTCCTGCACATCACTGATGAAGGAAGGGGAAAAAAAAAAAAAAAACAAATAGAAAATATAAATAGAAAACAAATGGTAACTTTTGAACAGAAAAATACAATGCCTGAAATTTGATCAATCACTAGATTGCCCTAAGAAAAAAATGGATATGCCAAAGGAAGGAGTCAGTAAACTTGAAGACATTAATAGAAGTCATTCAATCAAGATAAGATAATGTTGAAAATAATAAATGAAACTTCATGGAATGTGAGACAATTTTTTAAAGCCTAACATAGGGACACTCGAATCACAGAAGTAAAGAAGAAACTGGAGCAGAAAAAATATTCAAAGAACTAATGTGGGGGCAGTGGGGTGGGGGGTAGTACATCTCCAGGTTCTTGGGGAAAACAAAGAATGGCTGAAATTTTCCCATATTTGACAAGAGACATAAATTTATATAAATTCAAGAATTGAATATAACCAATAAATTGATTATATATTATTGAATATATAATCAATATATATTGATATATATTGATTATATATATATAACCAATATATTGATTATATATTGATTCACTATATATTCTTGAATATAACCAATTCAAGAATCTCATCAAACTCAGACAACCAATTCAAAGAGAAACCTACCTTGGCATATTACAGTCAAACTAGTGAAAAACACAAAGAAAAATCTTGAAAGTCATCCTGTTACATATAGGGAAACAGTAATCTGAATTACCAAAGGTTGCTCATCAAAAACATGAAAGCCAGGTGAGACTGAATACTAACGAAGGAAACTGTCAACCTAGAGCTCTCTATATATTTCCATAATGAAGGTGAACTACAGGCCTTATTTTTGAATAAGAAAAACTAAGTGAATGTGTCCCCATCTGGTCTGTACTATACAAAATGCTAAATAAAAATTCTTCACCCTGAAGAGAGGTATCAGAAACTCAGATTTTTCAGGAATGAGTGAAGAATATCAGAAATAAATACTATATGAGTAAATATAAAAGACAATTATTTTCTCTTAATTTCTCCAAAATACATACAACTTAAAACTTCTAGCAATATACTGTGGGTTTATAGTTATATATAGATAACTCAGGTAACTCAGGCAGCAGAGGGAAGGGTTAATGGACCCTGCAAGATTTCTATATTTTATATTAAGTGGTACAATATTACCTCTAAGTAGACTGTGAACACTTAATGATGTATATTATAGTACCTAGAGGAACCACTCAAATATTAAAGACACAATGCCGATTGATGAATGGATGAATTAAAATGGAATTCTAAAAAACTTTGGAATAGTCCAAAAAAAGGCAAGAGAAGGGAACGAAACCAGCAAATAAGCCAGAGGGACTAAACAGAAAACAAGCAATGGCAGAACTAAATCCAACCATATCAATAAAAATTAAATGTTGATGGACTGTACACTTCAGTATAAGAACATCAGAATGTATAAAGAAACAAAACCTAACTATATATTGTCTACAGGAGATGTACTTTAAATAACACAGATCAGTTAAAAATAAGTGGATGGGAAAAAATATACCATGCAAACCATAAACTTAAGAGTGCAGAAATTATAATACCAGATAAAAGAGACTTTAAGACAAAAAGTATGAACAAAGGTATTTCATAATAAAGAGATCAATTCATGCCAAAACACAACAGTCAAAATTGTGTATGTACCTAATAAGAGAGCTTTAAAATATATGAAGTAAAAAACAAAATTAAATAGACAGTCTGAAATCATAGCAAGGGACTTTAAACCCCCTCTGAGCAACTAAGAGAACAGTTACACAAAAACCAGGAAAATCATAAATAATCCAGACAATATTATCAACAACCTAAATCTAATTGATATTTATAGAACACACACAAAAACAGAAGAATATGAATTTTTTTATAATAGTCAACCAAGAGAAACCATATGCTGAGCCATAAAACAAGTCAAACTAAATTTAAAAGAATGAAAACCATACAAAGCGTGTTCTAGGACCATAACAATTAAATTAGAAATACAAAATGATAAGATATCTAAGAACACCACAAATATTTGGAAGCTGAACAACACACTTCTAAATAACTGATAAGTCAAAGAAGAATCTCAAAGGAAATTAGAAAATATTTTGAACCAGATGATAATGAAAATACATCTTATTAAAGCTTGTAGGTTGCAAGTTAAGCAGGGCTGGGAAGGGACATTCATAGATTTAAAAGCATATATTAGAAAAGAAGAAAGGTCTAAAATCACTGGCCTAAGGTCTACCTCAAGAAGCTAGAAAAAGAAGAGCAAAGTAACACCAAAATAATTAGAAGGAAGAGAATAATGAATATCAGAGCAAAAGGCCTCAATAAAACAGAAAACATAATATTCTCTATCCACAAAGCCAAAAGCTATTTTAATTTAAAAAGAAAACAGCAAAATTAATAACACTCTACCTAGATTGATCAAAGAAGGGTGGAAGGGGACAAATGATCAATATCAGAATAAAGAGGCATTAATAAGAAATAATAGGATATCTATGGTGAAAAAAACTATCAATCCTTACTTCACATAAAATACAAAAATTAAGTCCAAATGGATCTTAAAACTAAAAGCAAAACACCTATCATTTTTAGAGGAAATCATTGGAGAAAATCTCTGTGACCTTGTAATAGGCAAAGATTTCTTAGGAACTAAAAAGCAGAAACCATAACAAATTGATAAATTGAACTTTACCAAAAATAAAAATGGATACCAAAAGGTATCATTAAGAAAATGAAAAAGCAGGTCATGAAATGGGAGAAAATGTTCACAATACATATATCTGACAAAGAACTGGTATCCAGAATGCATAAAGGACCCTTAACAATAAAAAAGAAAAGTAAAACTCAATAAAATAATAGGCCAAAGAAAGCACTTCAAAAAATAATATATACAAATGGCTAAGAAGCACTTAAAACATGCTCAGCATCACTGGTGACCATGGAAATACCACCATAATGAGATACCACCACATACCTTCCAGAATGGCTACATTAAAAAGACTGACAGTATTAAGGGTGAGGATGCAGAGAAACTGGAACAGTCCACCTTCTGGTGGGAAAGTAAACTCCTTTGATAAACAGATAGTTTCTTTAAAAGTTAGACCTTTATCTACCATACATCCCAGCCACCCCATTACTAGGAATTTATTCAACAAGAATAAACCCGGGCTTCAGGTTCAAGATGGCAGAGTAAAAGAATTTGTGCCCATCTCCTGCAAGAGCACCAGAATCACAACTAGCTGTTGAACAAGCACCAACAGAAAGATGCTTGAAACCTACCAAAAAAAGATACCCCACATCCAAAGACAAAGAAGAAGCCACAACTAGATGGTAGGAGGGGCACAATTATGATAAAATCAAATCCCATACCCTCTGGGTGGGTGACCCACAAACTGGAGAACAAGAACACTGTTGTGAAGGTTTGGAACCCCATGTCAGGCTTCCCAGCCTGGGGACCCAGCAAAGGGACTGGGAATCCCCAGGAAATCTGACTTTGAAGGCCAGCAGGATTTGATTACAAAATTCCCACAGGACTGGGCGACCAGAGACTCCAGGGTCTCTGATGAAATAAAACCTTGTGTGCACCAAGACTCAGAGGAAAGGAGAAGTGACTCGACAGGAAACTGAACCAAAACCACCTGGTAGTGTTGGAGGGTCTCCTGTGGAGGTGTAGGTCAGCAGGGGCTCCCCAGAGGGACAGGGGCAGGGGGAGGTGCATGGGACTGGCAGCAGCTGTCTGGGGAGGTCACCTTTGGGGTAAACCTTCTTGGAGGCCACCACCAACCTGACCATATTGCCCATAGACCCGAGGGCTGGGTTTCCTTAGGCCAAAAAATTACCAGCAAGGGAGCACAACCCCATCCTTCAGCAGATAATTGGATTAAAGCTTTACTGAGAAAGACCTAGTTTTTCCCACCACCAGTCCTTCCCTTCAGGAAGCTTACAAAAGCCTCTTAGCCTCCTCCATCAGAGAGGGTAGACAGAAGAAGCAAAAAGAACCATAATCCCACAGCAACTAAAATAAAACCACATTACAGAAAGTTAATCAGCATGAAAAAGCAGAAAGTTATATCCCAGATGAAGGGACAAGATAAAACTCCAGAAAAGCAACTAAATGAAGCAGAGATAGGCAACCTTTCAGAAAAAGAATTCAGAATAATGATAGTGAAGTTGATTCAGGATCTCAGAAAAAGAATGGAGGCAAAAATTGAGGTAATGCAAGAAATGCTTACCAAAGACCTAGAAGAATTAAAGAACAAACAAACAGAGATCAATAATATACTAGAAGGAATCCACAGCAGGATGACTGAGGCAGAAGCATGGATAAATGACAGAGGATAAATGATAGAGGACAGAATGGTGGAAATCACTGCCACAGAACAGGATATAGAGAAAAGAAGGAAAAGAAATGAAAACAGCCTAAGAGACCTCTGGGACAACATTAAATACATGAACATTAGCATTACAGGGGACCCAGAAGGAAAAGAGAGAGAAAAAGGACCTGAGAAAATATTTGAAGAGATAATATCTGAAAACTTCCCAAACATGGGAAAGGAAATAATCAACCAAGTCCAGGAAACACAGAGTCCCAGGCAGGATAAACGCAAAGAGGAATACACTTAGACACACAGTAATCAAACTGACAAAATTCAAGACAGAGATAAAATATTAAAAGCAACAAGGGAAAAATGACAAATAACATGGAAAGGAATTCCCATCAGGCTATCAGCTGATTTCTCAACAGAAACTCTACAAGCCAGAAGGGAATGGCATGACATATTTAAAGTGATGAAAGGGAAGAAGCTACAACCAAGAATATTCCACCCAACAAGACTGTCCTTCAGATTTGATGGAGAAATCAAAAGCTTTCCAGATAAGAGAAAATTAAAGAGAATTCAGCACCACCAAACCAGCTTTACAACATAAGCTAAAGGAACTTCTCTAGGCCTAAAACAAGAGAACAGAAAAGCCCTACCTACAGAAAATAAACCCAAAGCAATTAAGAAAATGGCAATAGGGTTATACATATGGATAATTACCATAAATGTAGCCATTTACATTTAAATACAACAACCAAAAGACATAGACTGGCTGAGCGGACGAAAACATGTGCATGGATGCACTTTCACTTACCACATCACTCTGCTTGACCCCCCCAAACTGTATGTAATTATTTTATATTGTTAGGTTAATCATGTTCCCATTATGGCTTGCAATTGTAATTATCTTTTATTTTTTGTCTTGTTATTGATTGTGAAAACTGATAAACATCTTTCACTATTGTGAAAGAAAGCGAAGTCGCTCAGTCATGTCCGACTCTTTGCGACCCTGTGGACTGTAGCCTACCAGGCTCCTCCGTCCATGGGATTCTCCAGACAAGAATACTGGAGTGGGTTGCCATTTCCTTCTCCAGGGGATCTTCCCGACCTAGGGATCAAACCCGGGTCTCCCGCATTGGAGGCAGACGCTTTAACCTCTGAGCCACCAGGTTATGTAACTATTACTCAATACCATTGTATTATGATTGGTCAGCAGAAAAATTATAGAATTCTGTATCACCAAAACTACCATCTAATAGAAAAACCTGTAATCACTTAAAAAATCCATATGCATATGAGAATTATTTTGGAATTTTCTGAAAAATACCAATGCCCAGGTATTGCTGTTTTTGCCAGCTCTCCAGATATGTTTCTAATGAGTAGCCATGTTTAAAAATAACTGGAGTATATGAGGATCTTTTACTTTTATCTAGTTTGTTTCACTTTTTCTATTTCATATTCAGTGCTCCCATTTCATTTAGTTTATGATTCCCAATTTCTCCATCTTTTTTTTTATGTTCTTTCTCAAGCCTTTATCAAGTGTAGTAGAAAAGCTTTTGTATACATATATATAATCTATATTTTAGAAAACTTATGAAATTTTTCCTAACTAAAAAATTTATGACATTTAGATTCCACTTATTTGACTTAGTGTGAATAGAATGCTAAATTTCTAATTGCTAAAAAATAGATATGCAACAAGCAACAAAGGCTTACTGTATAGCACAGGGAACTATAATTGATATCTTATAATAACCTATAGTGGAAAATAATTTCAAAAATAACATATGTGTATATGTATAACTGAATCACACACACAAAAAAGAAATTTTGTAAACTTTTTGAAATTTAGTAATGTTTATCTTTTTGCCAGTTTTTCTAAATGTCCTATGGATATCTAATAACATATGAGATATAAAATTTTAAATATGTTTATGTAGGATATGATTAATATAAATTAAATAGAAATCTGTTATATTTAAATCATTAATAACATCATTCAAGATGCCCCGTTCTTATTTTTTCTGTACTTGATAAAATATTCTCGGGAAAATGTTAGTATGTCTATGATTAGATATTTTTTCTTTTCCTGTATATTTCTTCTGATTTTTGCTTTATGTGTCTGTTTTTTTGTTGTTAAGGTGTCTAATAGTTTATGATGTCTTTCTTTTTTGTGAATTGTACCTTTTATCATTAAAAATATTCATCTTTGCTTCATTTAAAATAAATTAATTACTTTAAAAAAAGAATAAACCCTAAGTTCACATATTGATTTGTACAGTAATGTTCCCAGCAGCTTTATTCACAATAGCCCCAAACTGGAAACAACCCAAATGTGTATCAATAAGGAATGGAGAAATAAACTGTGGTATCTTAATAAAAGATATCCTGCCACAAAAAAAGAATGCATATAAGATGAATATATCTCAAATCATTACACTGAGTGAAAGAAGCTAACTAGACATGAAAGAGCACATAACTATACAATTCTATTTATATAAAATGCAAACAAGTCCCAAAAAAGCTCCCTGGTTGCCTGGTGGTGAATAGGGAGGGAGATGGACTGCAAAGGGAAATAGATCTTGAGAGCGATGGAAACGTTCTGCAACTTGTCTGCAGTGGTGGTTTCACAGGTATATACAACCATCAACACTCATTAAATTACACACTTTCTTAAAAATGGAAGCTTAATTGCCATATAATATTCTATTGGTTTCAGGTATCCAACATATGATTTGGTGTTTGCACACCCTATAAAATGATCACGGCAGGATGTCTAGTTAACATCTGTCACCATACTCTTTAGAAAGCTGCAGCTTTATTTGTATGAATTAATACAAGGTTGACAGGACCTAAAAAAGGATGATGAGAGCCTGAATATGGGCAACAGGAGGACAATTAGAGCAGGATGACAGAAATAATAATTAAAAAACAATAATTTTAAAAGGTAGGTCTTGATGCAGGAAAGCAAACACACTCTGCTCTGAGCCTCACAGGCTATGACTAAAGAGCAGCCCCGGCTGACTGCCTGGCCTGTGCTGCAGAACAGATCGCTCCAGGACTGAGAATCAGGTTCCAGGGTTTTCCTACTCTCAAACACCACCACCTTGTGTTGAGCTGTGAAATGCAGACCACCCAGGAACTTGGGAGGCTGTGCGCCTCCCAGAAAGGAAGGACCTGGTGTGGCACCTCTTGGCATTTTGGGGAAATTACGTCACAGATGAATGGCAGCCACCTCCTTCCCCGGCTCCCGAGGCCCCAGGGAGGGAGCAGCCGGAGCTGCAGCCCGAGCTCTAAACAAGAATGCACGTCCAATAAAACCTGCACGTGGTGCCTGGTGCTGCTGCCCCAGTGTCACACAGGAAAATTCATAATTGACCCAGGAATGCACAGCAGACACGTTGAGAGGTTTATGTACCACACAACACACGTTAAATGCAGGATGGACAAAACCAAGACATCTGACTCCTTTCCTCTGACTTTGGAGTTGGAATGTAAGTTTAGGATTTTCAGCAGAGAAAAATGAAATGGGATCTGTTCAGTTTCAGAAAGCTGATGAACCTTATGAAGCCAGATGCTTATAACTTTATTTTAATAAAAGTTTCTCAGCAGGTAAAGAACCGCCTGCAATGCAGAAGACACAAGTTCAACCCCTGAGTCTGGAAGATCCCCTGGAGAAGCAAATGGCAACCCACTCCAGTATTCTTGCCTGAAAAATCCCATGGACAGAGGAGCCTGGCAGGCTACAGTCAATGGGTTACAAAGAGTCAGACACAACTGAGCAACTAAGCACATAAAGTAAAACATATTAGAAATAAGGGATGGGGTATTTCTTCTTCAAAAGATGAGTGAATAAAAATATATTTGGAAAAAAAATAAAATAGAATGGGCATATTTTTGCATCAAGGAGATTTTTGAATCAGCTGATGAAAACCTAGTCTGATGGGGCCAGGCTAGCACAAACTTCTAGGGATCTGGTGGAGGAAGGGGTTGCAAAATCTAATGAGTTTCTGCACCAGTAAGTACATATGATGGATTCAGGGACCAAAATAATCTACATTCTCTATTTAAAAGAAGGAGGAAGAGAAGGACAAAAAGGAAATGTAAATCAGTTGACAATAGAAGGAGTCCCTGGGAACTAGCTATTGAAGAAACAGTAAACACACGGCATTTACCGGGAGCTATGTACTTTTCTAATCACTTAGTATTAACTAATTTAGTCTTCCTAACAGCTCTGTGCAGAGGACTCCCATTTACAAATGAGCAACCTAAGGCACAGAGCAGTTAAGTAACTTGCTCAAGTAACTTACATAACCAGTAAGTGACAGAGCTGACACTGGAACTCAGGCAGTCTAGCTCCAGAGTCTGAAGTCAGGCCCTTAACAAAGGGTAGCTAGTTTATTCGGAGAAGGCAATGGCACCCCACTCCAGTACTCTTGCCTGGAAAATCCCATGGATGGAGGAGCCTGTAGGCTGCGGTCCATGGGGTCGCTAAGAGTCGGACACGACTGAGGGACATCACTTTCACTTTTCACTTTTCTGCATTGGAGAAGGAAATGGCAACCCACTCCAGTGTTCTTGCCTGGAGAATCCCAGGGGCGGGGAAGCCTGGTGGGATGACGTCTACAGGCTCGCACACAGTGGGAAGCGACTGAAGTGACTTAGCAGCAGCAGCAGCTAGTTTATTAATCAGACAGAACTAGCATACTTGCTCTGTCCACCAAAACTTTTTGAAGATAACTAAAACACCATCATTGGCATCATTACAGTGAAGCAGAGAATGGAAAGTCAAGGAATAAAAATTCCTGGTGTTAGAATAGGTCAACATAAGAGAAATTCTTAGTGGCCAACAGGACCCTGTGTTATAAAGCAAAACAACTAGATAAAATTGGAAAATGTCAGTGCAACCTCAGAATCTTAAAAAAACACATATTTTCCCCAATTTTGTCACTACTAAAATGGTCTTTAAACAACAGGGTTCTACTGTACAGCATAAGAAATTATATTTAATATCCTGTGATAAACCATAATGAAAAAGAATATAACTGAGTCACTTTGCTATACTGGTACACTGGAGAAGGGAATAGCAAATCACTCCAGCATTCTTGCCTTGAGAACCCTGTGAAGAGCATAAAAAGGAAAAAAGACATGAAACTGAAAGATGAACCCCACCCCCGCCCCCAGATCAGTATGCTACTCGAGAAGAGCAGAGAAAGAGCCACAAAAGGAATAAAGAGGCTGAGCCAAAGCGGAAATGATGCTCAGTTGTGGATGTGCCTGGTGGTCGAAGTAAAGTCCGATGCTGTAAAGAATGATGTTGCAAAGGAATCTGGAATGTTAGGTCCATGAATCAAGGTAAATTGGAAGTGGTCAAACAGGAGATGGCAAGAGTGAACATCAACATTTTAGTAATCAGTGAAATAAAATGGACAGGAATGGGTGAATTTAATTCAGATGACCATTTTATCTATTAGTATCTACTATTATCTACTACTACTACTGTGGTCAAGAATCTCTTAGAAGATATGGAGTAGTCAACAAAAGAGTCCAAAATTCAGTACTTGGGTGCAGTCTCAAAAATGATAGAATGATTTCGGTTTGTTTCCAAGGCAAACCATTCAACATCACAGTAATCCAAGTCTATGCCCCACAGAAGAAGAGGAAGAAGAATGGTTCTGTGAAGACCTACAAGACCTTCTAGATCTAACATCAAAGAGATTTCCTTTTCATCATAGGAGACTGGAATGCAAAAGCAGGAAGTCAAGAGATACCTGGAGTGACAGGCAAGTTTGGCCTTAGAGTACAAAATGAAGCAGGGCAAAGACTAACAGAATTTTGCCAAGAGAACACACTGGTCATAGCAAACACCCTCTTCCAACAACACAAGAGAAGACTCTACACATGGACATCACCAGATGGTCAGTACCGAAATCAGACTGGTCATATTCTTTGCAGCCAAAGATGGAGAAGCTCTATACAGTCAACAAAAACAAGACCAGGAGCTGACTGTGGCTGAGATCATGACCTCCTTATTGCAAAACTCAGATTTAAATTGAAGAAGGTAGGGAAAACCATCCAGGTATGACCCAAATCAAATCCCTTATGATTATATATTAGAAGTGACAAATAGATTCAAGGGATTAGATCTGATAGAATGCCTGAAGAACTATGGACAGAGGTTTGTAACACTGTACAGGAGGTGTTGGCCAAAACCATCCCCAAGAGAAATAAGTGCAACAGGGCAAAATGGTTGCCTGAGGAGGCTTTACAAACAGCTGAGAAAAGAAGAGAAATGAAAGGCAAAGGAGAAGAGGAAAGATAAACCCATTTGAATGCAGAGTTCCAAAGAATAACAAGGAGAGATGAGAAAGCCTTAAGTGATCAATGCAAAGAAATAGGGGAAAACAACAGAATGGAAAAGACTAGAGATCTCTTCAAGAAAATTAGAGGTACCAAGGGAACATTTCATGCAAAGATGGGCACAATAAAGGACAGAAACAGTATGGACTTAACAGAAGCAGAAGATATTAAGAAGATGTGGCAAGAATACACAAAAGAACTATACAAAAAAGGTCTTAATGACTCAAGATAACCACGATGGTATGATCACTCACCTAGAGTCAGAAATTCTGGAGTCCAAAGTCAAGTGGGCCTTAGGAAGCATTACTATGAACAAAGCTAGTGGAAGTGATGAAATTCCACCTGAGCTATTTCAAATCCTAAAAGATGAGGCTGTTAAAGTGCTGCACTCAATATGCCAGTAAATTTGGAAAACTCAGCAGTGGCCACAGGACTGGAAAAGGTCAGTTTTCATTCCAATCCCAAAGAAGGGCAATGCCAAAGAATGTTTAAACTACTGTACAATTGTGCTCATTTCACATGCTAGCAAGGTAATGCTCAAAATCCTTTAAGCTAGACTTCAATAGTATGTGAACCGAGAACTTCCAGATGTACAAGCTGGATTTAGAAAAGGCAGAGGAACCAGAGATCAAATTGCCAACATCCACTGGATCATAGAAAAAGCAAGGAAATTCCAGAAAAACATCTGCTTCATTGACTATGCTAAAGCCTTTGACTGTGTGGATCACAACAAACTGTAGAAAATTCTGAAAGAGATGGGAATACCAGACCATCTGACCTGCCTCTTGAGAAACCTGTATGCAGATCAAGAAGCAACAGTTAGAACTGGACATAGAACAGTGGACTGGTTCGAAATTGGAAAGGCTGTATATTGTCACCTTGCTTATTTAACTTATATGCAGAGTACAGCATGTGAAATACCAGGCTTGATGAAATCACAAGCTGGGATCAAGATTTCAGGGAGAAATATCAATAACCTCAGATATACAGATGACACCACCCTAATGGCAGAAAGTGAAGAAGAACTAAAGAGCCTTTTGATGAAGGTGAAATAGGAAGAGTGGAAAAGCTGGCTTAAAACTTAACATTCAAAAAACTAAGATCATGGAATCTGGTCCCATCACTTTATGGCAAATAGATGGGTAAACAACAGAAACAGTGAGAGACTTTATTTTCTTGGGTTCCAAAATCATGGCGGATGGTGACTACAGCCATGAAATTAAAATACACTTGCTCCTTGCAAGAAAAGCTATCATAAACCTAGACAGTGTATTAAAAAGCAAGAGACATCACTTTGCTGACAAAGGTCTGTCTAGCCAAGTGAAGTGAAGTCGCTCAGTCATATCCAACTCTTTGTGACCCCATGGACTGTAGCCCACCAGGCTCCTCCATCCATGGAATTTTCTAGGCAAGAGTACTGGAGTGGGTTGCCATTTCCTTCTCCAGGGGATCTTCCTGACCCAGGGATCGAAGCCGGGTATCCCACATTGCAGGCAGATGCTTTACTGTCTGAGCCACTAGCTAAAGCAATGGTTTTTTCCAGTAGTCATGTACAGATGTGAGAGTTGGACCATAAAGAAGGCTGAGCACCGATGAATTGATGCTTTCGAATTGTGGTGGAGAAGACTCTTGAGAGTCCCTTGGACAGCAAGGAGATCAAAATAGTCAATTCTAAGGAAATCAGTCCTGAATATTCATTGGAAGGACTGACGCTGAAGCTGAAGCTCCAATAATTTAGCCACATGATGCAAAGAGCCGACTCACTGGAAAAAACCCTGATGCTGGGAAAGATTGAGGGCAGAAGAAGGGGGTGACAGAGGATGAGATGGCTGGATAGCATCAATGACTCAATGGACATGAGTTTGAGCAAACCCCAAGAGAGAGTGAAGGACAGGGAAGCCTGGCGTGCTTCAGTCCATGGTGTTGCAAAGAGTCAGATATGACTGAGGGTCTGAACAACAACAACAACAACAACAACAACTTTGCTATACAGCAGGAATACAACACTGTAATTCAACTGTACTTCAATAAAAAATAAGTAAACAAAACAAAACAAATAAAATGGGCCTAACATAAGCTCAGCAGTTTAGCCCACTACCAATGCTCATGCCCAGGTAATCAGCAGCACTCTTCTCCACTAAAACCAGGGCTCCTTGGAAACAGGCCAGTATCATATCATATCTTGGGATTGGGAACAACGGGAACAGATCTGAAATGCCTGTTGCCAAACAGCAAGAATGACTCCACAGGTATCAGGAACTCTGCTACATGGGAGAGGAAGGGACTGCAGAACTCTCTCCCCAGATGAGCTGTGATACTCTGTGCTTCGAAACTTAAGAGAAGGGAAAATCACCGTGGAAGCAACATGAGTCTGTGAAATCCCTTTTGTTCATGATGTTCTACAAAAGGAAAATTAATATAAAGTGTAGAGAAAGGAAGTTTTCATAGCAAAGAAAGATGAGAATAATAAGATATGTTATAATTTGTTATTGACCTTTAAAACTGAAAAGCATTCCTATATAAGGCCATGTAGTTTCTTTTACAGAGTGTTAATTACATGTCTGTTTTCTGTGATTTCTGTGGTGAGTAGGAAAAAATAACAAAAGGAACTATAAGTCAAGTCAGGCAGGACTTGCGGGCCCTTGGAAGGACTGCTTGGCACTGGTGGTCATACAACAAGCAGGTGAAAAGAGAGGCAGAGATGCACTGGCATCGTGGTCACACACAACTAACAAGGAGATGACAGCAGTGTGTTTGTAACGTCATCAACTGCTCACACAACCCGAAGAGGAAAACCAAGAGCTCAAACTCATCTCCTAAGAGGTGAAATCTCTACCTGGTCCGACAAAGAATGATAAAGTGTCAATAAGGGATATGCACATTTTTAACGGTACTAAAGATAGGTCAACACACCCCAATGATAAGGGGTCCTGAGTTTGAATCACCTTGAAGCCACCTAGTCCTATACCATAAAGCAAGAATGTGTCCCTCCAAGAGTCAGCATCCTGTAGGCTTTGCTGCTCAGAAAAGGTATTCCTTATCCTCTGGATATGAAAGATCAGTGCAACTGTCTGGAAAATGTCACAATGACATTTAGGTTAACTCTAAGAAAACACTGAAATCAATGAAACAATGGCCTTTCAAAGATCTTAAAAACCAAGAACACAATGAAGATATAAACTAAACCCAAGATACTTAATATTTTAGAATAAGTTAAAGTGTAAATGTATTATTAAATCTTGACATGCTGTATATGTTTTATCTGTTGTTTAAGATGGATGATCAAAAGGAATTAGCCATTCTAAATTTGTAGTAGAATTTAAATAGTTTAGGGAAATTTTATCAACCAAATCTAGAGTCAGTGTTTAAATGCTCAAGGAGAAATGGTTTTCAAACCATTCTGAATGACTTTTTGGATACACACAGCAGACACAGCCGCCCCACTCCCATGCTCTGGATACTCACCAATTCCTGACATGCCTTTATGACTTTTCACCTGGGGGGCTTCCTCTGCCCACCGGAGCCAGTTGGCTTTGCCCAGGGCAGGCCAGAATTGCCACAACCTCCTGGAGCAGGCCTCAACCAACTACTGATGGGAGTTAGTGGACAAATACCCCAGCTTTCAGACCTTCTGGTAAGGATATCTCAGAGGCTAGTGCGCGCCATCTCCCCCAGACACCCAGGGCAAGTGAGCAGCAGCCATCCCCAGTGGCAGTCTCAGTAAGGTCGTCGGTAGAGGCCTTCACGCTTTCCCTGACTCATTTCTCCTCTCCCCACTGGGGCTTTCAGGGATCACCTCCTAACTAAACTATCAGACTCACATCCACATCTCAGAGTCTGGGCAACCCAGATGAAGAGAAGAGAGGAGTTCCCCAAATCAAAAGCACACAGATGTGTAAGGCTCTTCTCAAAGCACAGTCCCCCCTTGGGCATTTTCTAATTTCCCAGCAGGGGAGCCGGCTTGGAGCACAGCCAGCCGGGGGAGACGGAAGGGGGTGGACACGGTCTTGGGTAACCCTCTGCCTCTCCTGTCAGCATCTCCTTCCTGGAACCAGCCTCTCTCGGGACCCATGACTTTCACCAGGTCACACGCTCTCTGACTCTCACTGTGGAGCTGTGATTCCTCCACAGGGAGCTGTGATCTCAGAGGACAGTCTTCGATACAGAAGTCTCCATTCATAAAGCTAGAGCTGGACTCAGGGGACAGGACAAATGTCCACTTACTCAGCTGTCAGGACAATGAGCCCGTTATGAGGGGCTTCTGCTTATGACTTTTATAGGCAGCCCCCCTGAAACAGAGGAAACAAAGACCCTGCTCGCACCCCTACAAACATGGTGGTTAAGTGCTCAGGCTTACTCACTTATAACTGTCACTTTGGGCGGGTTCCTTAAATCCCTGAACCTCAGTTTCTTTAGCTATAAAATGGAGGAAATATAATCTAACTCACCCCTCTTACTAAAGAAAAAATGATTGATTGCTTAGGCATGCCAGCCACTTTCTATGCACTCCCATCACATGGACACACACGTAGGTACAGTTATCATCCTCAGGTTCTAATTCAAAGAGATCTTTCCAGGGTCACCCAGCTAATAAGAATGTAGGGTTCAATCCTAGGCAAGCTTGATTCCACTCATGACTCTGTGGTATACAAAAGATACAGAAAGTAAAAGCGCCCAGCACACACTAGGAGCTTAATTACTGTCGTTACTTTCCCGTGTCCGTACTTCGCCATTCTCTCCTGGGCTGGGGAAGGACTATAACAGGGACACAGACAAGGAGAGATTCACGGAGCCTTAAATGAAGAGGCTCAATGCCAAGTTCTTAATAAAAAGCCTTCAGAGAAAACAGAAGGCTTCCACTTCTATTAACACCTAAGCTCTTAAAGTTCTTTCAACTCCGTAATTTCCTTCCCTGGAACCTCCACAAAATTCCCAAAATGCCTTTCAAAAGGCCATAAAGTCATGAATACTAAATATCATAGACGTTTTCAGTGAAATTAAGTCACCTCTGGGGCTTTCCTGGCGGCTCAGTGGTAAAGAACCTAGCTGCCAAGCAGAAGATGTGGGTTCAATCCCTGGGTCAAGAAGATCCCCTGGAGAAGGAAATGGCGACCCACTCCAAAATCCTTGCCTGGGCAATCCCATGGACAGAGGAGCTACAGTCCATGGGGTCACAAAGAGTAGCACACGACTTAGTGATTAAACAACAAGTCACCTCTAAAGCGTGTTGACTCGATGTCACAGAAGAGCACTGGGTGAGGAGTCTGTCTCTCAGCCTGGCTCTGGCACTGAACTGTGTAACCTTGAGAAAAGCTACTTGCCTTCCCTGTGCCTTTTTGTTGTTATTATTGAGAGAATAAACCTCATCTTGCCTTTCTTAAAGTCGTTGAGAAAATCGTGTGAGAGATGTATGTGAAAATACTTGGCAAATTACAAAGCACAACACAGATGTGGGGAGTTATCAGCATTCATCAGCAGCCTATCCAACTTGCTAAGAAAATTCCTGAATAAGAAAAATGGGAGCCAAAAAGCAGAGGTGAGTAACAAGGGAGGATAAGGAGACTCAGATGGTAAAGAAAAACTAGCTGTCAGAACCTCATTTTCAATGTTGGCAGTTAACCTTCAATCAATTTTATAAGGCCAGGAAATAGCCATATTTTTAATTAAGTGTCGGTGGTAGGCTCAGCAACATAAAATTTAATGGTAGGGAAGACACCAGCATGAAGAAACATAGCTTCTTACCTCTCCTTCTAAGAAAGATATCTTTTCTAAAAGCTGCAATATTAAGAGTTGTTTCTGCTGCACCTTCTTCTTTAGTGATTCAATCTAGAAAGAAACAAATTGGACATTGTTAATCAAAAATGCAGAACGGTACAACTTAATCAACTAGAAGAGAAGCTTTCATTTGGCTTTCATTCAAACAGAAACTACATATTGGTTCTTCCGTGTTCTGTACAACAGTATTAACATGAGGTGCTCCATGGAGAGGGGGGTTCTGTGCCCAGGTAAGCTTGGGACATCAAACATGGTTGTGGAGTTGTTTCATTAGGTTTATTTAGCCTAACATTTCTGCACTGATTTTACCGTGGAACCCTTAGTAAAACTTCACTAATGAGAAGTGTGGACGTAACTCTACATAAAAAATTTATTCAGCTTGAATTTATGCCACAGCCTGTATTTCCAACATTCAGCTCTATTGGTCCTGTTTGTATATTCATATTCGTTCAACTAAGTGTCAAAAGTTTTGCTCTGGGGAAAAGGTCACCGTCACTGAAAGTAATAATGAAATTCGGAGGATTGAGGACTCCTGAGGCCTGGGGCAAGCAGGGAAGTGCTCTGAAAGACAGGGGCTTGAGCTGGGTTTTTTCCCTTTGTTTTTATACTATATCTATCTTGGAGTACCATTTGTTTTTCACTCACGAATCATGTCTCCATGGACAAATCGCAGGTTTCCTAAAAGCAGGAACCAGAGTGCTCTGTACCAGGCCATGTCTTGGACAATAGTGGGAACAGTGTGGGGGTTCAATAAATAACATGTGATTTGGAAGAATGCACTAATTTTCCAACAATTTTTATATGAAATTTGAGCATCTGCAAAACCTCTTTTTAAAAATCCCTCTCCGTTCAAAATGACACAATTCCTATGGAAGGGACTCTAGTAATAACTAAAAGAAGTACAAGTGTACAATTACACTTAACCTTTGACCCAGCAATTCTATTTCGAGGAATAGATCCTATAGATACATTAGCCAAAATATGAAATGACTTGGACATAGGATTTTAGAAAACACACACACACAAAGACAGAACTCCATCAATAAGTGGCTGATAAACTATGGTACATCTTAACAATGGATTTCCTTGTAACCTTCGAGAAAAAGTGAAGATCTCTAAAACCCTGATCCAGTATATTGTAAGGAATGTATAGTGTGCTGGCTTTGGTGTAAAACTGCTGAAGACATATGAATGAATACTTGCAAAAAGAAACACTACAAAGATCAAACAAGTCTTAATATTTACCAAGAGGGAAAGGGAGGAAGGAAATTAGAAGGAAGAGACAGAAGAAAGACGTTTCTGATAATAACATTGTTATACAGGTTCAATCTTGGAAGCACACTTTATAGATTTAAAAAATAAAAACCAAAAAGGCAGGGGGAAAGTGAATCCTAAAATTTGAAAACAAGCTGAAATAAAGGAACTTAACTGTATATCAAATTGTTAAAAGAAGTAATTCAGGCACTGTTAAAACAAGGTAATTTGACTGGATAGTTTTAGTGGATGTATTCTAAAGATAAAAAGAATTGCAAAAAGCCTCTCACACCCTGGGAAAATTTGGATAGTAATGTTAGTATTATATTTCGAAACTATTTGATAGATTGTATAATAACATTTGGAACCAAGGTCTTTAGTGTAAGAGTAAGAAATATGAGTATGAAATCAAAGAGGTAAAAAAAAAGTTTTGTTAGATTTGAAATGAAAGTATCAGCATGAATTCATAATTTTTGTTTGCTTTTTAAAATATATACTAGATAAGCCTGAGACACCTTATTCTACCTGAAAACAAATACATGAAGGGTCTCCCTTGGGTCAAAGACAAGACAATCTGTACATCAAAAAGAATGTAATTAAGTAAAACACATGGAATATATACATTTTGTTAAAACCCTGAGCATTTTATGATTCTTAAAAAAGAAAAAACAAAGCAGCAACAATTGGAAATGACAGAGGAACCAACTCCTTACTTAGAAACTTGAAGATTTAGAGAAAAGGATAAAGCATTTATCCGGCCTTACTTGCACAAACTGCATGTTGAGATTACTTTAAAAAGTCCCAGTTTATGAGGAAAGAAGTTTTACTTTACAGAAGAATTCCAGGTAATAAATGGAGAAGGAAAGAGAAAATTTGGAAATCACCATTGTGTGATACCTAGGAAATATTACTAACAGACTCAAGCAACTTTCATGGACAGATGAAATACTGAGGGGCAAAGCTGATGAGGAACCTGATAACTGTGTTGAGGGCTGTCACCACCTGAATCCACAGCCAGCCTCACCATCACTCAAAGTGGGATCACCAGACAATATGTGCCCCCAGAGCAGTACAAAATGAATCACCCAGGAAGTAGTCTTGCCTCCCCCGACTAAAAAAAGTTGAAACAGAATCTAATCAAGCTAATAAGGAGACAAAAAGTCAAATTCAGAATGTGGGAACATTTATAGGACAGCTGACTTAGTTCCTGCAGTAAGTCACTGGGTCGGGGTAAACTTGATTTGGGGGTGAGGGGAGTAAACGGAGCATGCTCTAGATCAAAGGACTTTAGAAACCTAGCAACCAAGTATAGTGGACTTCTCTGTATGCTGATTGGGGCAAAGTACTATTAAAAGACTTTTTAAAGACATTTTGGAAAAGGTTATTACAGACCGATATCAAATGGGACCAAGAATTATCATTGATTTTGTTAGCTGTGAAAACTAACATACAATAATAACTAATTATGATTACAGAAGGAAAAAGTGCACATGTTTTAGAGATGCTAGTGAAACACACAGAATGTCTGGGATTTGCCTTTTAAAATAATTGCACAAAGGAAAAAATAAAAGGAAAAGAAGGTGGAGATGAGGCAAATGTGGCCAAATCTTGCTGGCTGTTGAATCTAGGCAGTGACTCATTATTACCCTCTTTGTCCTGAGTGAATTAGACATTTTTTGTGATTAAATATTTTAAGTTCTACCTGGTGTCAAAAAATATAATACTCCATCATGAAAAGCAAACCATTTATACAAAATAGAACACAAGAAATATACTTAAGGAAAAATGTTCAATGTTGATAAAAAAAAATTTTAATTAACAATTCAAAACAGTCACTAGTTATCCTTTCATATCTATTAAATTTGCCTGAAACTACGGACTGAAAACATTGGTGCTGGAAGGGCTGGGAGAGACGGCCATTCTCATGTGCTGCAGGTGGTGCTGTAAATTAGAATGACCCTTTGGGCAATTTAGCAATAAATATTAAGAGCCATAAAGCTGTTCATACCCTTTGACCTACTAATCCCACTCCTGGGAATTTATCCTAAGGATATAATTCAGCTGTAGGAACAGAGCTATATATACAAAGATGTTCTTACTCCTATTATTTATAATAGAGAGAAAATGGAAATAACCTTAATGTCCAGCACTGAAGGAAGTGGTAATAAATTATGGAATATCAATTTGATGGAATATATTACACAAACACTAAAAACAAATCTATTACAAAATGGAAAAGTGTTTACAAAAAGCCTCAAGGGATAGAAAAACAAGAGTTTACAACGATGAAAGTAGAAGCTGGAAGAGAAGTTAGATAAATGAAATCATTCTGCAGTTAGGGTAGGATTATGGGCAAAACAAAAGTTTGTTTTATTTACATTTCCTTCACTTTTTGTAGGAAAATTTGCAGAAATTATCCTTATTGTGTCCCTTTTTCATTCCTTCTTATATTGTTAAAATTCTTAAAAGCTGACTTTTAAAGTCTTTAAACGATAGGCAAAATGTGTACTGAAGTGAACTAAAATATTCCAAAGTCAGGAGTAATATTTCATCAAATAGCACAAGTGACTTCACACACGCACTAGTTGCACCATCTATGAAGTAATCAGTGAATCAAGAGAAGTGAGAGGGTTAAGGATACCCTCATGAGCAGCTCATAGGAAGAGACCAAGATTTTCTGCTCACCTTTTCCTGAGATTTTAGTTTTAAAAAGAAATCAATGCAAAGCAGAGATATCATCTAGGGAAAGAGAGCTCAGGGGAGATTTCTGGGCTAATGTTAGTGTGAGGAGGCACCTTGCTCTGGAGGAAAAAATGGGTGTGGGAAGAATGTCAGAGATCTGAAGCTTCTGATGACAAGGCTCAAGGTTTTCAGCAACTGATGCTTCAAGAGGCAATTGTGCTCTTGCACTAAAAATGAAAGCCGTGCACACTCATTTGTTTTCATCCTTGAGCATTTCTCATAGAAGCATCCTGTACAGTGTATTCTGTGGTCAGAGTTGACGTGTTCAAACTAGGGACAAAGGATGCTTAGGCTGGCAGGGAGTGCATGGCAGGCCCTCATGCCCTACAAGGTGTGCCAACTTCTAATTTCAAGTTATTCCCCTACAGATGTCTGTTCCTGAAGCACACCCCATGCCTTCTCCCAAGTAAGTCATCCAGTTTCTAAAATAAGCAGACTCTCATGTGTCTGGATGGGACTTCCCCGATGGCTCAGTAGGTAAAGAATCTGCCCACAATGCAAGAGACACAGGAGACACAGGTTCCCTCCCTGGGTCAGGAAGATCCCCCAGAGAAGGAAATGGCAACCCACTCCAGTATTCTTGCCTGAAAAATCCCATGGATAGAGGAGCCTGCCGGGCTATAGTCCAGTGGGTTGCAAAGAGTTGGACATGACTGAGCAACTAAGCACGCATGCCCACATGTATCTGGGTTTGCTATTATTCTAGCTAACATATGACTCCCAAGCCTTTGGTTCTTTTCCATCATCTAAATCACACTTTTTTGTGAAAAATGCTGTTATTTCTGACTGCCAACTTCAAAGAGTCTTGACATATTGTCTCCTATATCTTACTCCTATAGTAACATAAACTCTCAAAAATCAGCTACTACTATGTTATTACTGGTATTTCTTCCTCCCTAGACTGTCAGCTTCTTGAGAGTAAAGGCCTTGATCAGCTTCATATTCTCAGACACTGAATGAATGAATCAAAGAATCTGTCCATCCATTATCCACCCTGTAGACTTCAGAAACAAAATTGTTTGGAAGAGACTCTGGGAGGACCAGAGGAACCAAGACAGACGTGCTAAATACATAACCTCCAAAGCTCCCCCCAGAATTGGGGGCATCCCAAAATCCAGGGAACCATGCAGGCAGTATGCAAGTGAAATCCATTTGGCACATTTGCTCTCACTTCTTGACTCATATCAGTTTGTAAATTTGACCATTAAGAGGTTTATGTACTTCACAAAGCTGCATTTAAATCTAGCTGTCACCAGGTGGTGGTAAATGACCCAAGTTACCAGGCTCGAGTCAAACTATTAAGAAACAAGAAATTAGATGAAGTCTGGAAAATAAGTGCTTCTATCTTACTTACCCAAGAATGCCATCTTGTAGTTAAATTTAAATATCAAACAGCAGGGGGACTTCCCTGATGATCCAGGTGAAGAATCCACCTTCCAATACAAGGAAGATGGGTTCAATCCCTGGTTGGGGAACTAAGATCCCACATGCCACAAAGCAACTAAGCTCATGGGTCACAGCTACTCAGCACAGGTGCCTCAACTAGAGATCCCACAAGCCACAACTACAGAGAAGCTCCCATACCACAGTGAAGATCCTGAGTACCTCGACTAAGACCTGACACAGCCAGAAATCAATTAATTAATCTAAAAACTCAAACAGTAAACCCTCTTATAGAACAAAGGGGAGAAACCCATCTTGGTAAAATCTAGAACCTTTTACTTGATGCTAACTCACTGAACTGACGTCTAATTTTGTCTTCATTAGCAAGTTTTTTTTTTTAATTTTTGTAATTCAAACTGAATATATGTCTTGTAGCCTAACTGATCATGCAGGAACAGGCCAGTTTGATATTTAAGGCGGGTTTAGGGAGTCATCTAGTTTCTAAAACTGTAACAGCTTTTCTTCTTTAGCCACAATTGAGTAACCTGGATAGATGGCTGGAGCCAAGCAATCCCTTTCAACTATAGCCACACAACGGAGTCACCTGGACCAAGTCCACTTCTAGGCTCTACTTCAGAGATGGTCTCTTACTCAAAAACCCTCCCAAGCTTCTAAGGGGGAGGGGCAAATTAGGAGTTTGGGATTCACACACACACTACTATATATAAAACAGATAGCCAACAAGGACCTACTGTATAGCACAGGGAACTATCCTCAACATCTTGTAATAACCTATAATAGAAAAGAATTGGTTATATATAACCAAATCACTTTGCCATACACCTGACTCTAACACAACATTGTAAATAAACTACACTTCAATAAAAGAAAACAGTAACAAAACAGAACAACCCTCCCAAGTGGTCTAATGTTCCAGTTCCCTAGTGTGGACAAGAGATGCTTCTGCTGTGGTCCCACTTTATCGCCCCAGTTTCCTTTCATGCCATCTTTGGCCCACAGCGAACCCTACGAAGAAGCCACTCCATCCTCTGAGTGTGCTGTGAACACAGTGGGACCTCTGCCCCAGCTGGCGCCTTCACCAGGCATGGCCTCCCACCCTCCATGCCCTTCTCCACCAGGAAATCTGCTGGCAGGGGTACTCCACAGTCACTTCCCAGGCTAGCTCTTGCCAAGTCCTCCAGGCTGCCTTCACATCTGTCTCTGTTCATTTCAGCCCTTCGAGCAAACCCCTCGCAGGAACCATCACTGCCACTACCACGGTCTGTTTAGATCTTCCCCTTGCACCAGACAGCAAGCCCACGCAGAACAGATGTTTAGTGTATCGATTATCTTATATGAAAGAGCAGTCCTCTTAGGAGGTGAAATCACTGCTATCCATCCACACATTTTTATAAACTGCTTTGGAAACAGATTCCTATAGTGAAAGGATCCCTCCCAATTTCTTTCAAAAAGGACCTTGTATGTCAACCATACTAAAATGAAATTATACAAAAACTCAGTAAGGTCCTCTTATGGATTCACAACAACCCCCGGAGGTTGCAAGGCTTGTCGGCTTCCTGGAATTTTTTCACATTGGTGACAGACACGAAAGACACGGGTCATTTCGTGTTAGATGTCAGAATGTGATATAGCCTATAATTAAAAGGATGTGAATAGTACCCGACTGTGCAAGACTCATGAAATATAACTCAGTACGGAGGTTGGTGATGTGGAGAGAAATGAATGAATATAAGAAATAGAGCAGCAAGTAAGTACCAAATACTAGATAGCACTTGATACTTTTTCTTTAAGAGATTATGCTTTAGGGCGTTTTCTCTTACCAGCTGGAAAATGATAATATACATATATCTGCAAATGCCTTTAATAAAACAGAAGATACACTGAAACGGGGCATGATATAGAAGGTACATTAAAACTGACTGTCACAGTGAATTAAACTGTTTAAAATCTTGTAAGAGTAAGGAAATTAGATTTTTTAAATCCAAACTAAGTTTATGATATTATTGTTTATTTTCTCTGAAATTTGTTTTGTTTTCATTCTAATTTTAAGAATAGCCAAGGAAAGTAAACCAAGCACTTTTACTCAAAATCAGTGTGATGGTTGGTATTTGTGTGTGTGCTTATCATGAAACTCAACACATTAATAAAAAGTTTCCAAACCTCTATCACCAGTACCTCTTTCTGTTACTCTTTCTAATGGACTCATAAAGCCATTAAGATGAATGGTATAGAACCCTAATTTGACATGAAAGATGCTAAAAATAAAGCAAGTTATAAAACAAATAAATAAAAAGACTTTCTACTTTAAACCACCTTGGTAAAGAAAGAAGTCATTTTCCCATTGAAAATATACCAAAAATGGATACCTGCCAATCAAAGCCTCTAATCAAAATGAGAGAATCAGAGTTCTGAATTCTAGGTCAAAGAGAAGCAATAGGATACTTGAATATGAGTCTTTCTTGACTTTTCATGGGAAATGCATGCTGCTCAATTATTTGAAAATTTGACAGAAAAATAGACTAACGATCCCTATTATTGTTACCCACATTGAACCCCCAGTTACCCAGAGACCCAGTGGACTGACTGGGTTACAGCTGGCACAGGACAGGCAAGAATTTTCTAGAACTCACCTGGGGTTTTTATCACCTCCCCTTGCTCCCTCTTGTCCTAACCCAGCCTAGTTTTCAGCTCAACATGCTGTGATCTGGCAAAAAGTTTTCTCCATTTCTCTCAACAAAATAGGAATCATGCCCGATGCCCAAACACCTCACCGTGAAAACTGAGAACAATTGATATCTAATACTCTTCTTCTGAAAAGGTTTTTTTTTGTTGTTATAGTTTCTCTTTTTCTATTTTATAAGTGCTGTAACAGTGTAATTTCATAGTTATATATATTTTTAAAGGGCATTCCCTTTGGTTAAAACCACCACAGAAAGAATTTAAAAGTAAGGTTACCTTCTTTTCTTAAAAAATGATACAACACAGGGGCCTATGACAAGATGAGACTCTGCCCTGCACTAATGCAGCATGAAAGGACAGTTTAAAAAGGACAAGGAAAATGGTACATTATCTCATTTTGGGGGGAGTGGAGGGATGAGTTAAGGCCACAACAAAAGGAAACTGAAAAATTGCTAAATGAAGCTCTGAGTGGGGAAAATGAAAAATCAATGAAGGAACGGAGGGAAAAAGGTACATTTTTCATCTTCATGATGTTTGATTGGGTTTGGAGAAATTCATTTTCAATTAATGTGTCTTGTGGCATTCAGCCAGGCCAGATATGAACAGGGCACACATTTTAATCAATTTTTTTCTATTAAGTTTGAAGTAATATATAATCATAGAACTATACTATTCTAAAGGATCAGTTGAAACTGGCTTCTGTGGTAAAGTAATCTAATTTGGTTTGATTTCTATCTTATATTACAGATCACCCCACTTCTACTGAAGAAGAACCAGCCCCCTGAATCTCCTGGGTACCCACTCATAACTGGACTATACAAACATCAGTGAAGGACGGATAAACTGGCATCCCAATCTGTGGGCATTCACTGGCAAGAAAGAAAAGAGCATACTGGGCATTAGGGCTTTTGATGGCTTAGCTCATTATTCTCAGAAACAACCCTCAGAGTCATTATCCCCATAGACGAAGGAACTGGGGTTCCTAAAGTTTCACTGTTCACTCACTCCTCAACATCAGCCGTGACCCAGTGCTAGGTTCCAGGAGCACAGCCTTGAGCCAGGGAGATGTGGTCTCCACTTGCAGGCAACCAGCACGTGGAGAAAGAAGTGCATGAGTTCGCACAATAGGGGAGCAGGCAAGTGATGTTTGGTTCCCCTCCTACCCAGAGACAGAATGCACTAGCCATCTGCCGATGGGATGAAGGAAAGGTTCAGACCACAGGACTAAGAGGGGACCAGCCTGTCCCAGCTGGCCTGGAACTTCCTAGGTTTTAGTCTCATGTGTCAGGAACCTTCTCATTTGCAGGCAAACCAGGACAGTTGGTCACCCAAGAGCTTGATGCTGGCAGGGCTGAGACCTAAACCCACGTCTCTCTGATGACAAGGCCTGGGCTCTTCTGTTCACACCAGCCTGAGGTCCAGAGGGTGGCCTCTGTCCTCCCTGTGATGACAGCCTATCTCGGCAGTGCTGCCTGCAAATTAGGCCAGGCAGGGAAGAACACAGGCAGGCAAGACCTTCTTTTACCAATGGATTGCTGGGGCCCTATGTCTTAAGGCTGCTCTTTTCTCCTCTGTGACTTTAGAGGAAGGTGAGGTGGGAAAGCAGGAAGGAGGGTCCTCTAAGCTTCCCTGGATGGACACAGCATCAGGGACAAAAGACCACACACCGAACAGGAATATCCAGGGAGAGAAATGTTTCAGGCTAAACAATCAGCGGGTGTACAGGCATAACCCGTTTTACTGCACTTTGCTTTATGGTGCTTTACGCATACCGCATTGCTCACAAATTGAAGGTTTGTGGCAACCCTGCATTGAGCAAGTCTGTCGGCACCATTTTTCCAACAGCATTTGCTCACCTGTATCTCTGTGTCACATTCTGATGATTCTCACAATATTTTTTTAATCCTCCATGGCAGCAAAAAGATTACGACTCACTGAAGGTTCACACGATGCTTCTGTTGTTGTTCAGCCGCTTAGTCATGCCTGGCTCTTTGAGACCCCATGGACTGTTGCCCGCCAGGCTCCTCTGTCCATGGGGATTCTCCAGCAAGAATACTGGAGTGGTTGCTATTTCCTTCTCCAGGGGATCTTCCCAACTCAGGGATGGAACCCACATCTTCTGCATTGGCAGACAGGTTCTTTACCATTGAGCCACCAGGAAAGCCCCAGATGACAGTTAGTGACCAGTTTTTAGCAATAAAGTATTTTTAATTAAGGTCTGTACATTTTCTTATACATAATGCTATTGTACACTTTATACACTACAGTATAAACATAGCTTTTATATGCACTGGGAAACCAAAAAGTTCATGCGGTTCACTTTACTATAATAGTTGCTTTATTACAGTGGTCTGGAGCCCAACCTTCAGTATCTCTGAGGTAGGCCTGTATACAGAAGCACCCAGCTCCACACCTGACACGAAGCTGATGCTAAAAAAAAAAAAAAGTAGTTTAAAAAAAGGTTCCTATTGATAGACGTGCACTACTATATACAATATAGATAATTAATAAGGACGTAATGTATAGCACAGAGAACTCTACTCAATACTCTGTAATGACCTACATGGGAGAAGAATCTTAAAAAGAGGGGATATATGTATAACTGATTCACTTTGCTGTACACCTGAAACTAACACATCATTGTCAATCAACTATATTCCAATAAAATCTTTTTTAAAAAAATAAAGGTTTATTAATTGTGTCAATTCTAAGACCAAACAAAACAAAAAATAAAGGAGGCTCCAATTAAACACACACACATACACACGCAAGTGCACATCACAGAAACACATGTTCCTAATGTTCAGATGCCCTGGAACATGGACCTTCACCTGCACTGACCAGGACTCTCCAGGAAGCCTCTGAGCTGCCCTTCTTGCCCCTCTCCTCTCTGATTCTTCAAGAAACCCCTGCCAGAGGCATTGGCAATGGGGAGCCATCGAGGAATCAGGAGCTGAGAAATAAAGGACGTTTTCTCTGGTTGTTGCTGCTAATCCACCACAGTTAGGCTCAACCTACATTTCCAGTCTCTTCATCATTACTCCCTGCCATCATTACAGTTGTCATCTCAAACTGGGATATTGCTCACTGAACTCACCCTGTACTTTCTGGCCTTCATGTTTGTGCTTTTAATTGATTCTATGTCTAGTCTGGCACGTCTTTTCCACCTACTCAATCCCTGCCTAGAAAAATCTAACCCATGCTGCAAGACACAGTCAAATATCACCTCCTCCCTAAAGTTTCTCCATGCACACTAGAATTAGTGAGTATTTGCAGGCACTGACCTACGCCCTTAGTGTACATTCTTTCCATCAACAACCTCTGAAGCAGGTATTATTATCATCAGTCACATTTTTTGATAAGGAAATGAAATGTGGGAGAAGATAAGTAAATTGCTCAAGATATAAAGCCCAGTGAGAAGCAGAGGCAGGACGCAAAGACAGATTTAATTTAGTTGACGCCTACAAACTTAACCAGTGTTCTCCAGTTTCTATGTCCTCAGCACACAGCTCATTGCCTGCTCAACCCTTATATTCTGCCTTGAGTTATAACAGCTTTAATGTCAACCAGAAAATCCTTTGAGGGCTTTGAGGACTCAGGTCTGTCTTTGCATTTGGCTCATAAAAGATGCTTCTTAAATGTTTACTGGCTGACCCATCAGAAAAGCGCTCTCCATAAACAGGGCCTAGCTCTTTGTCACCCTCACTCCCACTGATGTATGTAGAGGGCTGACTTTCCTGCAAACTTTAGCACAGAGGCAGGGGAATGGGAATATATAAAGACAGTGGCGCAAAGCAAATTACTTCAGCTTGATAAAGGCTGAATGAAAAAAGTCAGTGGTGGAAGGATGGACTATTCAATGAATGGTGTTAGAGAAACAAGCCTTCCATGAGGGAATAAAAGGTGAAATTTCTATTCATACTATATACACAAAAAATAAATTCCATACAAATTACTCCTTATTTGTTCAATAAAATTTATTGAGCACTTGTTTTATGCCAGTGACTATTCCAAGTGTTGGGGATACAGACATGAATGAAACAGACAAAACCCACTGCCCTCAGAGAGCTTACATTCCAGTGGAGAGAAAGAGACAATACATAAACAAGCAAAACAGGTACGTGTAGGATATAGCACAAGATGATAAAGTGTTATGGAGAAAAACAGAGTAAGGAAGAATGATGGGCAAGAACGTGGGGCGGGGAGGGGGAGGCGGGTGGTGATTACAGACCTAAAAATGAAAAACACAACTCTAAAACTTATGACAATTGAGACACACAACACAGCACAAAAAGACTGATAATTTTATAACAAAATTTTTAAAATGTGTACATTATACGAAACCCCATAAACAACCAAAAACCATGAACTGGGAAAAGATAATAGCATGCAATTAGTTTGATAAACAACTAATATTGGCAGCATACATAATTCCTACAAATCAGCAGGAAAAAAAGAAAAACCACCAAACAGGAAAATGAACAAAAGATGTGAACAACCAATTTATAAGAATGGGAGCTTGACTGCTGAGAAGTTTAGGGTCAATTTCTCTAGTTGTAATGAGCAGTTACCAGGCTGATGCAAATTAAAATTAAGCCAAAGAAATATTATTTCACAACTGGCTAAAATTATAGTCTAAGAGGTGGTGAGGATGTGGGGAAATCTGCCCTTATACATGACAGGTAGACGTCTATGCACACTTTGGAGAGGGACACAGGTGAGACTGTGCCAACCCCAGTCCCTGGCAATTCCTCCTCTAAGTTTATTCCCTCGATAAGCATAGACACATGTACAGTATTGTTTGTAAAAGAATAAAAAATTGGAAACAAGCTAAATGTCTATCAAGAGGATACATTATAATATATTCAGATAGTGGAATATTAGAGAGCCATCAAAATGATTAATTAAGATCTAGTATATGGAACAACACCAAAAACAAAATTGGGGAAAAGAATAAGTTTCAAAATAAATACAATAAAATTTATTTATACACTATATATAAAATTTTACACACTGTTTTACTATTTATTTGTATTTTGTCCACACAACACAGCATGTGGGATGGTTCCCCGACCAGGGGTTAGACCCAGGCCCCTGTGATGAAAGCACCAAATCCTAACCACTAAGGCACCAGGAAACTCCCTGCATACCTTTTTAAACCCAGAAACTAAGCTATATATTGACAATAAACATATGTGTGTGTAGTAAAAGCAGAGAAACATGGTCTGGATAGAGGCCAGTTGCCTCTGAAGGAAGCGCTGGGGCAGGATGGGGTGGAGGGTAAGAAGGACAAAGATTTGAAATGGGAGGAGTAAAATGAGAACTTCTTTAAAGTTCTTTATTTAGGAAAAAAATACAAAATATGCCAAAATGTTAATATCTTTCAATTCCAGAAGAGAGTACATGGGTTTTATTTTTATTATTCTCCATATTTAATTTTTTTCCAGTGCCTTCCCTGGTGGGCCAGCAGTTAGGGCTCCGCGTTTCCAATGCAGGTGGCACAGGTTCAATCCCTGGTTAGGGAGCTTAAGACCCCACATGCTGTGCAGTGAGGCCAAACAAAACAAAAATTATAATTTTTTCCAACTGCTAAAAAAAATAAGCAAAGAACGAGGCTAGCTTTGGAGTCAAAAATCTGGGTGTGGGCCTAGCACCGTTGTCACCTGTGGAGAGGCTGCAGGCAACTTATTTTTTTAAGACTAAGCTTCAGTTCCCTGTACTAAAAAATGGTGCTAATAATACCGCCCACAGAGAATTAACGTGGCATGGGAGCTCTAGATGCACAGCCAGGCAACACGACAAACACCCACTCTCTGAGAGTTACTCAGATGAGAAGCACAGTCACAGAGACTGCCACGGACAGAGTGTGAGCTTCCAAGTCTCTGAGAAATATATCTGAGCCAATCAGAAACGATTTCAACAAACAGAAAGTGGGTTCAATGACATTTACAAAGAAAAGACCTTCTCCCTTGAAAGGACAGTTCGAATCGTGAATACAGTAACCAGTACCAGCAGTACCATGAACCTGCAATATTTCAATAATGCATAGAAAAAAGGCTTACATCTGTGTGAGCTTTCTGACACCTTCTAAAACCTTCACATTTTACATCAAGCATCTAAGATTTTTAAATCAAGAAGTGGCTACTACAGTGTTAAACACCAGAATTGAAAACTGTAACATTTTCAATTATTGTAAATTCGGCCTCAGCTTATGAGTAGTATCTCCTTGGGGTAGGAGTGTGAGCAGCCCTAGGACAAAAGTATAGCCTTAAAAAAGAGTTCAAGGCTTAGGATCCAATTAAGTGTTGGGAATGGGGTGGTAGTGTGAGTGAGGGCGGGGGGGACAGGGTTTGAGCACCTAACTCATGTTTGATGTAGTAAGTCAAGTTCACACCATATCGCTGTCCTGGCAGGAGCGGTAAACTGAGGCACATGGGCAAAGGCAAGGAGGAGCAGATGGAGGGAGGTCCTGAAAGGCAGGGGACCCAGATCTAAGGAGGTCCCCAACCAGCCCAGGAGCCAGCATCAGGCCAAGGCGGAAGTACGTGGGTCATCTAGTTAAGGCAAAATTTCGGAGGCACTCTCAGGGTCTCACAGACAGCCTCAGCCCCTCACTCACTCTCTGCCCCACAACAGAAGGCTCATCTGGCCCCGGGACACTACCCATGGCCCAAAAGAGAGAAGGAACTCCCAGGGCAGGGCAAGAGCACACAGTCCTAGGACGGAGGCCCACATGGGTGCCCCACTTTCTCCAGAAGTCATTACATTCCCTGGTTTGATATTATTTCACTTTTTGAAGCTGAGTAGCGAGTCTACTCCACTAGAACAAATGCTAATAACTTTTCCACCACAGACTCTGAAAAACAAGAGGGCAGTAGTGGAATCTCTAGAAACAATGCAGGTCCCTATGGTAGAATGATATCTAGATGAGCAATTCTCAGATCCGACTCCAAGCTCCCTGGTGGATGTTGGGAAACCCGGCAGAGTATCTGGGGATCTGCATTCAAACAGAACACTGGCAGAGAGTAAAACTACACCGCCAGTTCACTACTCAAGTGCAAAGTTATCCATGTGCTCCCTTTCTGCTGCACAGAAACATCTAGACAGAGGACCAAAGCCAACTACCTGCCCACTTGGCCACAGAGAAGTGGATGGAGTGGAAAAAACTACCCAACGTCTAAATGACACCCACCCCCTTGATGAACCCACTCCAATACTAGGCTAATACCACCCACTGACTATTATTACCGCTGCTGCTACTACAATTCTCAGCAACACTGTTTAGTTGAGATACCAGGGCCTGTGGCTGTCTCAAGGCCTCTATAAAAATATAGCATGCATGAAGGATATTTCACGTCAATATATTGGGTGAGTCAAAAAGTTTGTTCAGGTTTTCCTATAAGACGTTATGGACATTTCAGCCAAATACATTTCTCTTTTCATCAGATGTACTTCTTTTCATGAAGTGAGTTGAGCTGTGTATTCATGGTGATGGAAGCAAACCAAACGTACTTAAACGAGAGTGCTAAGTTGACTAGTGTTGTATCTTGATTCAGCAAGACATGCTCAGGGCCACTTCCCACATACAAATATAATCAAGAGACAGAGATACTTGGCTGCTTCTGTATTTCCTGGGGTGTGATCAGGTGGGGAGCACTTCCTCCTGGAGCACTGGAGTTCTTCGAGGCTGCTTCCCATCTCCTTGGCAGGTGTCCTTGATAGCTTTTCCATAAATAAGGCTTCAGTCTCCAAGATCTTAGGACCAGCCTCCACCTGGCACTTTTAAATTATATTTTAGTACTATCTTTCACCACAGTTCCTTCTTTGATGTCTAGGAACCCATGTTGCTAGAAATACTCTGTGGGTCTTGGAGTTCTCTTGACTGTAGTGTCAGGCCATAGAAGCTGAGGTTACAGAATGCGGGTGTTTCCACCAATAAGAGCCCTACGTCATCACATTTTCCTGTCAATAGCATGTCCTTCGTGTTTTGTTCATCCGCTCATCACACATACACACCACCTCTTCCCAGCAGAGAGAGTACAAGTGTTCTTCTAACCACGAACAGTGAAAGCAACTGCTTCCAACCCGGAGCAGGCTACCATTTTGTTATCTTCCAAACAGCCGGAGACTAAATCTGGAGAAGAGCTCGTGGGACATGATCTGGAAACAGGGCAATTGAGCGGGTTAGGGTTGTGGGCTCATGGCCACGGCTCCTTTCCCCTTCCCCCAGGTGGCTAATTATCTGAATCTTCTAAACACAGGGTACTTGGTGAAAACGTGTTTTGCACTGTACATTTCAGCACGCCACACCACACAAGAATTTTAAAATAAATTGTGTGCTAACAAATGATGGATCCATTTAAACGGGAAGATTCTTGGAACCGAGAGAATTTAATTTTTAATTGCTTTCCTCCAGATAATTTTCCCCTGGGCAGAAAGCTGCTTTGATTGGCAGGGGACTGGGCCTTGATGAGAGCAGGGAAGGAGGCGTCAACCCCCTGTTGACTGAAGATATTTAAAGGTATGTCAGGTGTTCACTGCTGGGGCTGTAGGTTTCTTGCAGCCGTGTGCTCATCCCTGATCTCCTGTGTCCTTTAGCAGCAAGCTAAAGAACTCTACCTGATTTGAGACAAAAGACCCAGACCGAAGACAGCTTGGCAACAGAAGACTGAAGCCCAAGAAGCAAGGATGACTGGAACTCAGCTAACACCAGATAGTAAGATCCAGGAGGGCAGAGCCACTATCTGCCCCGCCCCCAACTGGTGCCCAGCCCCAGCAAAGAGAGAGTGCAGGCAGGGATCTGGTAAATGGATGGATGAGTGAGTTTCTTCATGACTGTTATTTTTTTCAGTGCCTCTGTATTTTCTGGAAAACTCTTGAAAGTCTAAAAGGGGCATTTTGGGGCGTGTGTGCATGTCTATTTGTCAGATCCAGAACTAGTCAAAAGAACCAGTGGTGGGAGGGAGATGACCAATCCCTGATAAACAGCACAAAAGGAGACTTAATTGAGTACAAAGATCTAGCTAAGTGGGGGTATCTGCTCTCACACTTCACACAAGATACTCTGTATCTTTTCTCAGTGAACTTGACCCGATAAGATATATATTAATCCTTCATTTCAAAAGGGCCCCCTTTTACACGCACAAATCCCTGTGGAAGTGTACTGTCCCATACAATGAAAAATCATTATTGAGCTAAGGATGGCAATACCAAGATTGGTTAGTTTTTACTTAGTATATTTTTAAGAAATTACACTCCACTGGAGTGGAAGTGAATATACTGCTTAACATGTCAGGATTCAAAGAACCTCAGTAATAACACCTAGATGTTTTGAGAAGAAGGAGCGTATCATTTTAATAAACCAAATTTCTTCACAGACATCATGACTCAGATGACAGCAACGATGGATGGGGACTGGAATCCTGCCCCTGTTGAGTATGAAGCCGTCACAGGGACAGGCTTCCAGACTTCATGGAAGAGAGGGAAACCTGTCCCTAACACTGGTGACATGTAAAGGTTGCCTCTATCTTCCAGTCAAATTTGCCTCCATGTCTGGGTGGCTGGAGTTCACAGAAAGCACTTCTCTTCTCAAGCCAGAGTTGAGGAGTCCACATGACTAATTCAGCCACCTAGATTTTTCAAACTTTGGTCCAAATTTAGAATATCTTTGCTGATTTCATTCATTATGCAAAGCAGTGAAAAGGCTGAGATCCTACCAACAGCACCGCCTAGTAAACAATAGAGAATCCTTTATATAGTTTCTATCTTGTCTTCTTCTCTCCTCATAAATGCATACCTGATTAAGGGCTAAATGCCTTTCAGGGCAGCCAGTACTACAAATGTTTCCTTTATGTTGAACAGAAAGCTGAAATGTGCCTCTTTGCAAGTGCCACCCAGTGGCTCCAATCTGCCTTTGCATTGCAATACAAACGAAAACATATTACCTCTTCTCCATGACAGTTTTCCTAAGATGTGAACTCCCTTCTCACGTCTCCCCGTGGCCATCTCCTGTCCAAGTCCTTCAGCCATTCCCCGGATTACTAGAGTTCTAGGGTTCTAATACTTCCCAGCCTCATCCTGGACTTCTTAGTGTGCTCATTCATCCCTTTTCCATGTTTCTAACTTCTAAAAAAAAGTTAGAATTGGCTACAGTGATTGAGAGTTTAAATCATCCTCCTGTTGTATGAGTTAACATGGCGTACAGGACAAATACCTTAATTCTTATTACCTGATAGAAGTAATTTTTAGTTTAAATTTAGAATTAAAGCTCTCCTTCTCTGTCTCCACCTAACTGTTGAAACCCAGCTGGCCCCAGCTGGCCTCTGAAATTTCAGCCTGCGATTTCACTTCAATGGTTGGTCTTTCAGACATCATTGGCACTTAGAATAGCTATATTTGGGAGATATTACATCAGAGACACTAAAGCAAGATATGGACAGTGATCTTTAGATGCTTCCTTATTTGCATATATAAATACTCCCCTGTGCTCTGCTAAGTCATTTCAGTTGTGTCTCTTTGCAACCCTATGAACTGCAGCCTGCAAGGCTCCTCTGTCCATGGGATTTTCCAGGTGAGAATACTGGAGTGGGTTGCCATGCCCTCCTCCAGGAGATCTTCCAGACCCAGGGACCGAACCCCCATCTCTTACATCTCCCTGCATTGGCAGGTAGGTCCTTCACCACTAGCACCACCTGGGAAGTCCTAATTATTCCCCTACTGCTTTCAAGTCGGTATGTTTATTAGATTCCAGAAGTAACTTAGAATTCTAAACTTGAAAATGTATTTTTAAAAAGACCAATCAGGGCTTCCAGTGTTCAGCGGTGAAGAATACACCTGCCAACGCAGAAGACACAGGTTCAACCCCTGGCTGGGGAAGATCTCAGGGCAACTAAGCCTGTGTGCCACAACTACTGAGCCTGTGCTCTACAGCCCAGGAATCGCACTACTAAGCCCTCATGCCACAATTACTGAAGCCCACGCACCCCAGAGCCCAAGCTCCACAAGAGAAGCCACCACAATGAGAAGCCCTCACGCTGCAACCAGAGTGTAGCCCCTGCCCGCCGTAACTAGAGAAGCCCCACAGAAGCCCCGAGCAATGCAGACCCAGTGCAGCCAAAAATTAAGTAGATTATTTTTTTAAAAAAGACCAATCATTAAACCCTTACAGAAGAAAACTGAATCAGAAGCCAATGCACATGAGGTTTTGTTCACCATTCTCTAATATTAGACAGGGAAACAATACAGACAGTACCCTGTGGTGAGGCGGGAGAAATGCAGTATGCCACAGCCAAGGAGCCCCTTGGGGAAATGAGGGGCAGCCGGCTGCAGACACTATGAGTGTGGAGTCAGAAGCAGACTGCCACGGTTCCTGAGATGCTAACTGTGACAAAGTGATGCTTTTCCTTCGGAAACACCCCTGACATCTACCCAGTGCTGATCCAGGGCAAGGCCTGCCCATCACTTCTGCTGGCAGTGCTCCTGCCCAGCGGGGCCAAGGGACCGCGAAACTGCATCAGGATTTCCTCATTTGAGTGCCTGCTCCCTCTTCTCCTATTCTGCTCCACTCAGGCCAATCACACTGTGTTAGTGGGTTTCTCATTTGGGTGAAGATTTTATCTAATGTGTGTTTATCCTACACACAATTGAAAAAGGTGTCCCTCCCCATCCTCACAATTCCCTGACTTTAGCCCCACTCAGAGCTCCAACATTTTAGAGATTAATTTAAAAAAAGATATATGTTTAATCTATCATATGTGTAAATTATTAGAAGTAGATACTTTTCATTTTAATAATGCATTAACAAGTAACTTTTCAGAGTTGTGCTTAATATAAGCACACATAATGCTTTTTTCAGTTTTTCTGCTGCCGACCAAATGTTTAATTAAAACGAAACCTTTTCTTTGCAAGTTAGAGAATGAGTCCCTAGGGAATCCTTATAACCTTGTTAGTACTAACTGCTCTTGTTTCTGATTTTTTTAATTGAATAAGAGAAAGATAATATGTTGTACACAGCATGGATTTTCTCCTATGGAGCATACAACAAGAGAGAGACAGGTTACTATAACACAACTTAAAAGAAATTTTTTTTTCCTCCTAGAGAAATATAAATGTTCAACTTACCTGTTTTTTCATTTAGAAAAACAGGATAGTAAACTATGTCCAACAATTAGTAAGCATGTACCTTGGTTTCATACTATACAGTTTAAGAGAAAAAGGACCCTTTGGTCCCTGAGCTGAAGGCACCCACCTGCATAGGGGGGTGAATTAATGAAATGTGCCTCCCAGCTTTCTTAACTGTAACCTTTTGATCTGGAGAGAGCCCTCTTTTAGAGGGATCATCACTAGTTCAAAGGGGACATATGAGGCGCTTCTCCTTTGGGCCAAGACAGCAGTGGCCTGAGCTAGTTCACTGTGAACTACAGAAGACAGAGCTGAGAGTCATATCTGTCTCTGGGGCTGAAGAGTCCCCACCACAGGAAGCAATCTCACGCCCATGACTCTTCACAAGGACTTACCTCCTCAACCATCTGCTTGACTTTCTTCTGCTGGCAATGCACCATGTCATCTAGGTGTCGGATCCGCTCCCGGAGGCTGGCTGACGCCTCCTCCAGCTGCTGATACCTAACACAGATAGAAGACAGAGCCAGTGAACCCTTGACCAACGCAGCAACACTAGCACACGAAGTCACCGAAGTCACCGCTCAAAAGAAACACTGCCCAGAACAAGATGCACTCTTCCTGCTTTGTATGTATCCTAGTTTATTAACCACTGACCAACCACCCCCGCTGAAGAAGGAACACAGGACCCTTTTTCAAATTCCCACTTGCAATTTTCACCCTGTGTAAAGACAGTTAATTTACCTCCCAAGAGCTGAGAGAGAATTTTTTTTTTTGCACCACTTACAGACAGATATGAGAGACTGTTTCTTTGGGGGTTAAAACAACATTGGAACATCCAGTAATTGCTACAATTAGGAAAACAGAGAAGAGTCTAGCAACACAACAACATATCTGAAATCAAGTGGCAGAGTACTGGGAAAGCAGGAATTACAGTTGTTCCACACCATTTATTTTGAGAAAATGGGAAATATGCTGAAACACCCTTCCTCCATCAAGACAGAATAGACCACCTCAGAAAATATTTCATGTTTAAAAAAAAAAAAAAACCAGCACAGATTATCCTCAGACTACTTGGTTCAAATAAACCCAAGAAACCCAGCAAATGGACTCTTCCTTTGGGGCCACTAAACTAGAACTCGGACAAAGGGTCTGGTGGTCTGCTTACCACTTCCCATCTTTGCTGGGTCCCTCCTTAGCACAACCTTAAAGACTAGGGAGGATTCCTAGAACTCTGCAAACTCTGATGTCACGTAAGAGGAAGGAGAACAGGTATTTTTCAGCATACATTGTGGCAGGCAGTACAGCCAACAGTTCTCTCACAATAATAACCCAATGAGATAGACACTATTAGTATCACTTTAATTCATCCCACTTTAAAAAAGAATTCTTATTTTACAGAGAAGCAAAGGATCTCAGGCAGATTAAGTAACTTGCTCAAATGCTCAGCACATGCCAACCTCGTTTCCCTTCACTAAAGGGCCACGTGTGGACTCTCTGCCTTCTGGTTTCCAGAATAGGCAGTTCATTGCTCCTGCATTTCCCATGCAGGGCTTTATACACTCATAGACAAGGGACAAGGCAAGGTTTCACTGAAGAATGTTTGGAAACAAAGACATTGTAAAATTCGTTTCCACGGCAATGGTATTAGTCACTGTTGAGTTTTCTCATCAACAAGGTGCATCCTGTGGAGCTCAAGATTATGAGGAACATTTACAGACAGAACTTTGGCACTAGTGACAGGCACTGACGTGTTCCACTGTTCTAACAACCACCCCTGGGCTGCAAGATGTGGCTGGAAGCTCCCAGTCCAGCGTTTTACATGTTATCAGTCTGCAATGAGTGATAACCAAACAAACGAAAATGCAAGGACCAAGTGAGCCCACACAAACACAGTGTGTCCACCATTAATCCATTATAAAACAAAGGACGGTATATCTTACCTTTCTTTGTTAGAATCAGTTATTTCCACTGACATTTCTGTTTCATGCTCCAGGAGTTGAAGTTGAAGTTGATGGCGTTCCTAAAACAGACAGACATTAATATTTAACCAATGGATCCCCAAGTTGGCTAACGAATGTACAGCAAGCAACTCCAATACTAGTCAGTTCAAATCTATGTGACACCTATGGGCTTTTACACACTCACTCACTGGAGTCAGAACAAATCTCAAAATTTCAAATTTGCTAGTGTGTATTTATAGACGTATTTATGTGTTAGAGACAAATAACATGGGTAAGCCATTCAAGATTTATCTTTTAAAAAGTATTTCATCAGCCAAGGCTCAGATGTCTTATGAAAATTTACAGTTCTAAATAATGATAATCAATACTCTAAATGAACAACCTGTGATACTACGAATTTTTTTATTATTTTCTGAATCCTCAGGAGGGTCTGGAATTCTGTAATATTCTATAAATTAACTGGGGGTAGTGTTTACACAGCTGTGTTTACTTGTAAAAACATACTGTAAAAATCAGAATAAATGTGCTGCAATGACCTCCACATTCTAATCCCTGAAACTTGCGAACATGTTGCCTTACATGGAAAAAGGAACTTAGCAGACATGATTAAGTTAATAATCCTGAAATGGGGATGAAATGGGGAGATTATCCTGAATTATCTGGTTGGGCCGTTATAGGAAGAAGGGTTAGAGTCAAGAGATGGACACAGGCTGGGAGGTGCTATAATGCTAATTTAGCAGCTGGAGGATGGGGCCATGCGCCAAGGAATATAATTAGTCTCTCAAAGGGAGCAAAGGCGAGGAAATGGATTCTCCTCTGGAGCTCCCAACAACCCTGCCCACACCTTGATTTTAGGACTTCTGACCGCCTAAAGATGGTAACTCTATGATGTTTTAAAGCCACTAACTGTAGTAAATGATTGCAGTATCAATAGGAAACCAATAAGTTGTGCATGTAAGATTTGTACAGGGATTTCCCTGGTGGTCCAGTGTGGCTAACACTCTACATTCCCAATCCAGAGGTCCTGGGTTTGATTCCTGGTCAGGGGACTATATCCCACATGCCACAACTAAGGCACAATGCAGTCAAATAAATAAATATTTATTAAGAAGATTTGCACAAATTTCTGTATAAATTTAGTTTACCTTAAAAAAGTAAAAAGAATATGGACATTTCTTTGAACACAGTGAAAAATATTAATAAAGGTATAGTGTCGATTACCACCAAAATTGCACCAGAAATACATTACAACTGTTAGTATGACAAATTTCCTTAAAATGAAATTTATCAAATCCTGCTCACTAATTGAGAGGAGACTCTTCTGCTTGAGGGCTTTCTTTAAGTATGGCTGTGTCTCATCTTTACCCTCAGAAATTCTGCCTAATAAGCTCTGACTAGTTATACAGATCCCAAACTTCTCTCCCACCAAATATGAAAAGCAAACCCTTGAAACTTGAACTCCCACAACTTCTGAAGCTGTCAACAGTAGCAGACAAGGGATAGTCAGAGAGGGAAGCAGTACAACACTCTGGAAGGGAGGGTATGTTATCATTAACATATTCAGAATAAAGGGAGACCAACTTTTTCGTGGGGTTTTGTTACTTCTTTCAAATCTCTACAGTGAATGCACAGACTAACTGTCCCCATGGTTTCTGCCACTGGCTGGAAATTTACATGAGCCCTGAAATAACAGTGGTGAATTCTTAACAAGTGAGCCTTCCCTCCAACTCCCCAAAAAGCTGTCATAAAGTAGGACAAGGCCTGGCTTACAGTATACTTTAAATTTTGATATTTTCCTAAGTTGAGGTACAACAAATCTTAAGTGGACACTGCACAATCCCTTGACATATCTGTATTCACGTTACCTGGTGGAACCACCACCAAGATCAAGGCATAGAGTACTATCTATTCTGCAGAAGAGTCTCTGATAGGACATACTCCTTAAAAGACTTTAACTGATGAAGAAAAAAAGAAAGCTGTTTTGGACACAATGTTGAGAAACAGTAAATTAAGGGGTACAGCAGAGAAGTCATTCAAAAGTACATGGTTTGTCCTCGAGAAAAATCCAAAAATATGTGAGAACAGGATACAAAGTCTGTAGGTATGTTGTTCACAACGTGTGACAGAGGTTTGCCATGGTTCCTGCTCTCACAGATTTAGCCATGAAGGGCAAAAAACAGTAAATGGCCACATCTAATCTTAGCTACCTAAAGCAAGCGTTTTGCTAGCCTAAATGAGAAAAGTTACGAGAAAGGACAACAGATTCTCAATCACTAGAGAAAAAGCCAGGAGGACGTGGGAACATCTTATGCCACATAACCGTGGGGAGGGAGGGCCAGCCTTACTAGCACTCTAGCCCCCCAGCCACAAACCCCCATGCAGGCTCCACATGGACATCAGTGGGAAAATGTTGGGAAGTTTCCAGAAGCCCAAGGAGACAAAGAAACTAAGCTATAGAACAGGTCCAGCTGAAAAAAAAAAAATGTTAACACCAGGGGCAGACATTTATGCAAGTCACAACCTAAAAATCAGAGCCACACATTTTTTGAGCCCCTACTCTATATATGCCAGGCACTGCCCTAAACATGTGGCCTGGATTTTTCTTGTTGACTCCTCACAAAAGGCCTAAGAATAAGAATTACTATTATCAACATTTTACAGAAGAGGAACCTGAATTTGGAAGAGGCAAGTAACTTCTTGCAACTAGAAAAAGAGGCAAGACTCAAACCCTAGGTTCGTGTGATTCTAAAACATGGACAGTCTCTCTGTCTGTGAGTGAGAACCACCCGCGCACCTGGCTCCTGTTTGCCGCAGGATAGCCTGTCACTCGGGGGGAGTGTGCTTTAACCAGCACCTTCTGCTGTTGCAGGAGCGAGGCAATGTAGGGGAAAGCTTGCCTGCATTCCAGAAAATGCCTTCACTGCCCAATCATTACAACCACCATCTACAACCAGTACTGATGTCAGACCTAACCATGCCACTGATCTTCTCTTCAAGACAAGGTAGGATTCTGCTTTCCCAGAGGGCAGAGGTGAAATTGTAACTGACTCTCTATTTGTTCAAGTCCATCCCCTCAAAAGATATTACGTAAAAGAAGAGCCCCCTGGCCAGCTGAGAAGCTCTGTTTAAGGCTATTCCCACCTTCCTGGTCAGAGGAGTGTAGAGGGGACCAGGCCACAGACACCATAGGTCAGCCCTCTTCTCAGAACCAGCCGGAAGCCCAGCTGTTGGTCCTGCTTCCCGTCATTTCCCCTCCCTCCATCATTGGCCTGGGGATTCCCAGAGTCCAGTGTGGGCCACAGGATGCCAAGGGGTGGTCTCAGCTGGTCCCCCTCTTTTGTAAACTCACACAGCTAGAGAGCCACTTCCTAGAACCCACAGCTCTGGTACTCAACCACCACTCTCCCTTGGAAGTCAGCTGTCACTTGGTAAAGGTCATCCTCCCTTCATCTTTCTTGCTTTTTCTCTTTCCGCTCTCCCACCTCTCCTCTTTTCTCCACTTCTCACCTCATTTCTTCTCTCTCTCTAGACAGGCTCATTATCCCAGCTGAGCTCCTGTCTCCTGCAGGCCTCTCCCTGCTCCACCCCCACCCACGGAGAGCAAAGTCCCCTACTCTGACGCATAACCAACCCTTCAGACCCCGGTCCCAGAAACAACTGGCTTGGGGTGTCGACGTAACATGGAAATAGGGCTTGACTGCCTGCCAGGGAAACCAAGTTCATGCTGAGGGCCCCAGCAAAGCAGGGCTGCTAAAAGATTAATTTCTGTAAATAATTTTGTATGTAATGATGTTAGAAGCATCAGAATTTTCAACATAGGAACACTCAGGACTTGCTGAAACTTCCATATACTTTACTCTTTGCTATCTCTTTTTTTTTCTAGATTTTTAATTGGAGGACAATGGCTTTACATCCATATACTTTATTTTATAGTTCTGTCTTTGTTATTTCAAGTCACAAGTTGTAGGAATGAGAGGGATCTGCGGTGAGGGCTTCTCACACCTTTGGGCAGGCCTGAGGGGAGCTGTTACCCTGCAGGGAGGCTGGGCAAGGGCCCTGCGGGCTCCAAGCTGTGTTACCTTCTCCATGCGCTCAATCAGCCTGTCCAGCTCCCCGATCCTCTGGTCCTTCTCCTCGAGGCTGATCTCTGCCGCCTGCATCTTTTTATTGGCTTCTTCAATGGCTTTCAGAAAACTATTGGTTTCTTCCTGCAAAAGAAACACACTCTTCTCAGAAGAGCATGCAGTCACTACCAATCAGGGTTCAAACAGCTCAGGCCTTGCTAAATCATCTTGTCTCTTTAGAAGCATGACCCGGCATGACCTGGGAGCCTAGAAGAGTCTCAGAGAATCATGAACTCAAATTCCATGATTCCGGTTCTAACCAATGAATAAAAGACACATTGCAAGGGCCTAGTTATCTTTCTGCCTTTTTCCACCACCCTTAAAGAAAAAAAGAACCTACAAATGTTACTTATCTCCTGACAAGATGCTCAAAGTATCACTGTATTTGCCAACAACATAAAGGGAATTAGGGCTGGAAGTGGAATTGAATGCAGAGTGCCCAGATCTTTCTCCCAAACACCAACTCAGTCAATTATTCAGCACATGTACTAAGCCTGTGGGGACACAAGATAAGGCAGATCGAGTCCCTGTCCTCAAGGAATCGATGCTCTGCTAGAGAACCCAAGATCGGAGATGCACAGCCCAGCTCTAATAACAGGGACAAGAGAATTCCACAGCAGAGAACAGAGAGAATGGGCTTCGCCAGGACAGGGGACACTTGCAGCTGTGTGAGGAGGAAAGACTTCATTCGTGGAGATGCTGGCATCTTCAAGACTCTCAGGGACCATAAGCAGGATGGGGACAGGGAAGGAGGAGAAGATGCGGTAAGGAAATGCACAGCTGCAGGTAAGCCAGGATCAGCCTGGATGTGGCAAATGGTCAGACTGGCTGGAGAAAGGGGTGTACTGAGAGCCAGAGGTTGAGGGCTCCTTTAAGCAGGGAGGAAGGTGAGTAAAGGGAAGGAGAAGGGAGAGGAGTGAGAGGCACATACTAAACCCATCTTAGAGTCCACTAACTCACCTCCGAGCACACACCTTCCCATTTAAAGCTCACCAACAATAATGCACCCAACACTCCCCGGTTGTTCCATCAGCAGGTGGGACATACACACCAGGAGAGCCTCCTTCTCCGCATTGTGCCGCTGCTGCTCCTCCTGCAGCTTCTCTTCGTACTGGCTGTACAGCTTCCGGGTCATCTCTCTCATCACCTCCGCGTTGGCTTGTTGGGAGGATTCCACCTGCAAAGAGACTCACTTCAGAGCTACAGCTTCAGCAGGTTCTGGCGAATCGCACCTTACACTCTGTATGTGTCGAGCATGAACTCACAGAGGAGTGGGCCCAGGGGCCAGGGCTCTGCAGGGGACAGAGGCAGCAGGAACTGATGGGGAAAGAGATAGAAGGAAGAAGGAAAAGGGATGAGCAGGTGCATGGAACGTTAAAAGTAGCCCTGTAAATTTATTTACATGATACTAATATTATCAGGAAAAGGTGTTCCATGAGTGACTTTTCACAAGGTAGAAACATACTTCTCTATCAACACTGCACCTCAAATCTAACTGTTTTAAAACTGAATTCTCTCTAAAACGTGCTCCACTGTCTTATTTTTTCTCTATGTGTATTTGGCTGCGTTGGGTCTTAGGGCACACAGGATCTTTGTGGCTTCATGTGGGATCTTTCACTGTGGGACACGGACTCCAGTTGTGGCACACAGACTCAGTAATTGCAGCGGGCAGGCTTAGTTGCCACACAGCATGTGAGATCTTAGTTCCCCGACCAGGGATCAAACCCATGTTCCCTACATTGCAAGGTGGATTCTTAACCACCAGGGAAGACCCTGCACTGTCTTATTAACCCCTTTCTTCAGTGTCTTTTCCTGGGTAATGTTATTTTGCTCCTGAAATTTTATCATACTTTATTCTATCAGTTTTAACAACCCTTTTTCTCTAGGTAATATTGTTGCTGTTCAGTCGCTAAGTTGTGTCTGACTCTTGCAACTCCATGGACTGCAGCATGCCAGGCTTCCCTGTCCCTTCACTCTGCTAGATAATATATCCTCATTCTAACTGGCCTCAGAAAGACATGCTTCTTGAAAGCCTTGAGTACTCAAGAATCTAAGCAATTTGAGTTATAAATCATGAGGGTATTCTCCCACAAGGCCTTCTCCTCTAGAACAGCCTAAGGCTGTGCTGAACACAATCTGAAAAGCACAGATTCAAATGAAAACAAATTCACTCTGTTGTGGGATGAAAATAAGACCACTACATTATCAGAATTGGGTCAGAGCAGGATAAACTATAAAATTAAAAAATGAAAAGGTTTGCTATATGAAGAAAGAGGGAATAAGAGAGGAAAGGGCAGATACAGAGGTTCTATTTCTTACACTTGTTTCATAGAGCTGACTTTGAAACAAATAATTTACCTGATATAAAAATTAAATTTTAAATAATTATCTTGTTTAATCATTTAAACAATTAAATTGTTAAACAATTAACAATTTTAAACAATTACCAAGATCATTCACTGCGAAAAGTAGAGTCTTTTCAACAAATAGTGCTGGGACAATCGGATTTGTCACATACAAAAGAATGAAGTTGGGTCCCTAAAACACCATATATAAAAATGAACTCAAAATGGATGAAAAACTTAAAATGTTAAAGCCAAAACTACGAAACTCTTAGAAAGAAAATTTGTGACCTTTGATTAAGCAATGCCTTCTCAGATATGACTCCAAACGCACAACTGACCAAAAAAAGATACATAAATTTGACTTCATCGATCTTCAATATTAAAAACTGCTGTGCTTCAAAGGATAGCATCAAGAAATTGAAAAGACAACACAGAGAGTGGGGGGAAATTCTTTCCAATTATACATCTAATAATTTGTATCCAGAATATATAAAGAATTTTTACAACTCAACAATAAAATATAAATAACCCAATTTTAAAATGTGCAAGGGATCTGACAGACACTCCAGAAAAAATATACAAATGACCAACAAATGCATGAAACAATGCTCAACATCACTGGTTATCAAGGATGCAGAACTACAATTAACTACCACTTCACACACACGAGGATGGCCATAATCAGTAAGAGAGTAACCAGTGTTGGCAAGAATGGGGAGAAACTAGAATGCTCCTACATGGTATGGTGGTAGGAATGTAAAATGGTGTATGCCTACCTCTACATTACCTTTCATATGTTTGACATTTTCCCCCCACGTGCATACACCAAAAAAAAAAGTTAAGTCAGAAGAGCAGGAAAGCCTTGGAAGAGAAGGTGCCACATGGAATTGAAACCATCTTATTAGCTGCACTCACCAATCAGTCCCTAGAGAAGACTTCAGCTCATGTAAGAAATCTGGACTCATCCTTTCCATACGTTTGTGCTTTCCCTACTGTTGCAGTTGGAAATGTTCCCATGTTGTTTGCTGAACCTAATCTGGGGGCTCCTGGGGGCTTGCACAGACCCAGCTTAGGAGATGAGAAAAAGTAAAGTGGGCAGACAGGCATATGTTTGGGGTGGCTGCTGCTTCCTTTCTGCCTAGGCCCTGCCCTCGCCTGTAAAGCTCAGGCCATTAATTTTATGCCTCTGAAAGTGTGTTTGTGTCTCTTCCCTCCAGCTGATTGCTAATTCAAGAGAGCTGAGTTAGCTGGGTAGATAATCTCTATATAAGCAAGGTATACTACAACCTTAAGAGGTGACATGATGTTTATTCCAAGGACTGGACCAAAGTCTCTCCCGATGTCCTCTACATCTCCTTTCTCATCACTAGGCAAGTTTTGCTGCCAAGAAGCCACAACATGGGAAATCCCGAACAGAGATTATCACGAACTGAGAGAGACCCAGTGTGTGCTGTGCTTCATCTCCACTTTGAGAACAAGCTCTGTCCCTCATGGCCTGCTGACATTGCATCCAGGTTATGTGAAATACTGTCACTTCTTAAATTGCTATTTTGAGGTAAAGCATTAGCTTCCAAAACACAATTGTAAGGCTGGGTTAGAGGCTTGGTCTCCCTGATGGCACAGCACTGGAACAGACGGGTGTGGAGCATGGATGGAGAGAGCAGACACTGAATACGTATTTGTGAGATGAATGACCACATAAAGATCCTGCCCTGGGGGACAAACTCCTAACAGTCACTTCAGAATGTTTCAGCAACAAACCCCTTTTTTTTGAAGTAACTCTTGTGCGGAAATACAATACATGAAAGCATAAATAGAAGAACAGCCCTGTTTGAAGTGAAAGCAGGGAGGAAATGACTATGTAGCTCCGTGGCTCCTTCCCCTCCCCCAGGTGGTTGTGTTTGGCCAAGTGGGTGGTGATGGCAGGGCCCATGGGCAGCCATCATGGAGACCACGCAGTGTGGGACAGCAGCCTGTCCTCCCCATCAGTTGCCCCGTGGGTAGACCTTACAGAGATGACCATGTAGCCCAGGCTATTCCCCTAATTATTAACAGCACTTCCTTTCACTCCCAAACATACTCAGTCGTGCAATAAATCATGTGAGTACACAACCTGTATATTGTTGTGTACTGTATATTGTCTGTATATACTGTATACTGTATACATACTGTATATCAAGGCTGTATATTGTCACCCTGCTTATTTAACTTCTATGCAGAGTACATCATGAGAAACGCTGGGCTGGATGAAGCACAAGCTGGAATCAAGATTGCCAGGAGAAATAACAGTAACCTCAGATATGCAGATGACACCACCCTTATGCAGAAAGTGAAGAACTAAAGAGCCTCTTGATGAAAGTGAAAGAGGAGAGTGAAAAGGTTGGCTTAAAGCTCAAACATTCAGAAATCTAAGATCATGGCATCTGGTCCCATCACTTCGTGTCAAATAGATGGGGAAACAGTGGCTGATTTTATTTTACGGGGCTCCAAAATCACTGCAGATGGTGATTGCAGCCATGAAATTAAAAGATGCTTACTCCTTGGAAGGAAAGTTATGACCAACCTAGACAGCCTATTAAAAAGCAGAGACATTACTTTGTCAACAAAGGTCCGTCTAATCAAGGCCATGGTTTTTCCAATAGTCATGTATGGATGTGAGAGTTGGACCATAAAGAAAGCTGAGCACCAAAGAATTGATGCTTTTGAACTGTGGTGTTGGAGAAGACTCTTGAGAGTCCCTTGAACTGCAAGGAGATCCAACCAGTCCATCCTAAAGGAAATCAGTCCTGGGTGTTCATTGGAAGGACTGATGTTGAAGCTGAAACTCCAATACTTTGGCCACCTGATGCAAAGAGCTGACTCATTTGAAAAGACCCTGATGTTGGGAAAGATTGAGGGCAGGAGGAGAAGGGGACGACAGAGGATGAGATGATTAGATGGCATCACTGACTCAATGGACATGAGTTTGGGTAAACTCCGGGAGTTGGTGATGGACAGGGAGGTCTGGCGTGCTGCAGTTCATGGGGTCTCAAAGAGTCAGACATGATTGAGCAACTGAAGTGAACTAAACACAACCCACAAGACACTCTCTTCTAGAACAGTCTAGGCTGTGCTGAACACAATCTGAGAAGCCCAGGTTCAAGTGAAAACACAAATTCATTCAGGAAATAATTTGTTGAATGACTTCTGGGAGCCGTTTGTGGCTCTGCTCCTGGCACTGGGTAGGAACTCTCACCAGAGCCAGGAGCAGACCCACGGATGAGTGAGGGCTCCATGCTTCACATACGGAAGGAGCACTGAGACCTCCAGGGCCTTAGAGGCTGAGCTGCAGAATAAGCCAGACCTGAGGGCTGGAGGGATACTGCCCAGAGTCCTTGATCACCCATTCACTTTCTTCCAGGGGGGCCCTCAGCTCTTCATTTTCAAACCAGACAAAAAGGTCTTGGGATCTAAAAAGGAAGCTAAACAGCCAAGCTTCTTCTTTAAATAATTAATTTTGGGATTGTCCTAGGTCTTCGTGGCTGCATGCGGGTTTTCTCTAATTACAGTGAACGGGAGCTACTCTTTGTTTTGGTGCTCAGGCTTCTCGCTGCAGTGGATTCTCTTGTCATGGAGCACGAGCTCTAGAGCGAGGACTCAGTAGTTGCGGTGCACAGGCGTAGTTGCCACGTGGCATGTGGGATCTTGCCAGACCAGGGATCAAACCCATGTCCCATGCATTTGGCAGGCAGATTTTTAACCACTGGACCACTGGGAAAGTCCAAACACTGAAGCTTCTCAAGCCCCAAACTTGCAGGCATCTCAAGGGCCCTCTCAGTACATAAGGGCAGTGCCATGATGAGGTCTCAGCAGCTGAGGCCACTGAGATCGAGGCAGGAGAGCCCAGCGGGGTGTGTATGGGGTGCCCCCAATCTGCACTGACAGCTCTGAACACAGAAACCCTCTCAGTGCCGTCAGGTCAGATCCTGCGGGGTTGGCCACAGAAGGGCGCCAAAACCCAACAGAGAAGAGAATGGAGAAATCAGAATGGGAGAGCTGATGATGGAAGGAGAGAGAGGAGGAGGAGGAAAGAGGTGGAGGGAACGGTGAGCAGGAGATCCATGCTCCTGTATCTACCTTCATTTTCAGCAGCTTGTTTTCAACCTGCGCTGCATCTAACTGCCTCTCCTTCTCCCGCAGCTTGTCCATGGAGGCTGTGTACGTCTGCTGCAGATTTCTGATCTGATCCTTGATGTTGCTGTTCTCCAAAGTAACATCCACGAGGGTTTTCTGATAGGATGAAAATAAAAACCAGATCTAGCGGTGTGAGAAAACTGGCCAGACCACACCGGGACATCCCTTTGTCATTAACCATTGAGGGAGACATCAGCCACAGGAGCTACAAGCCCGGGCCCCTGGTATTAGAGCACCTGAAGGCCCCCTGGTGGCCAGGAGGTCTGCTGCCCTGTACTGAAGCCAGCCAGCTTCCCCATAACTCCCCATCACTGCTGCCAACACCACGTGCCACTGCCTAGGATGGATGGAAATGGATCAAACCCTTTTCCAAGGAAAAATGCTAATGATACATAATTTCACATGTAAAGAAATTGGGTTTGAAAACAGTAAGTACAGAAGAACCCCACTTTGAAAAAAAAATTCATAAGCATCTGTTCAAATGCCCGGGGGAAAAAAAAAAAGACTAGGAGGTTGTAGTTCTTGCTATTGTTTCGTCACTAATGTGTCCAACTCTTGGAACCCCATGGACTGTAGCCCACCAGGCTCCTCTGTCCATGGGATTCTTCAGGCAAGAATACTGGAGTGGGGGGCCATTTCCTTCTCCAGGGGATCTTCTCAGTCCAGGGACTGAACCCATGTCTCCTGCACTGGCAGGCAGATTCTCTACTGCTGAGCCACTGGGGAGAGAGGAGAAGACTAGGAGAGTTACCCAAATTCAAATAACTGCTTTCACTAGGGACAGGAGTATGGATAGTATTAACTTTCTTCTCTGTTAAAATCTTCTACATTTTCCAAATTCCTAAGTCAGAAAACAAAATAGGTATTTTATAAAAAGGAGGTATTCCCCCTTTTTTTAAAAACAGGCTGTTTACTTCAGTACCTTTAGACGAGCTGCCAGAATAGCAACAACATGGCTGAGGCTACAATGAGGCTGCAGGAGCTTCACATTCCTCCCTCAGGCAGAGAAGGGTGGTAATGAAGGGAGGACAGGCAACAGAGTCTAGAACAATTGCCTGACAAGTGTCAGATGCCTGATGCTCATTAATCCAGACCGCCCATTGAAGCAGGAATGCTTAAATTAACACTGTTGCTATTTCATGCTTAACTCTCATTACAGAGGAATGTCTTCCACAACCCCAGAATTCCCCGCACTAGACACAAGGCAATTTCTACCACCTCCTACCGCCTCCTGAAGTTACCTACAACTCATATAGAAGGGCTGGAAATTCTTCTAATATAAGATGTTGCTGTTGGACTCACTTCCTAACACCTGTGTCCTCTTTGTAGCTGGCCAGTCTCTGAAGCTTCTCCACTCCTGAGCCTCCACCTTGGATAATAAGCCTCATTCCTAAACCTATTTAAGTCAGTAAAACAGGATTTTTAATGGTGGTATATAGGTATGAAAGAAAATACAGAAGCCATTTGGAGGCTGGAATCACAGAACATTGGAGATGCAAGGAGCTTGAAAAACCACCTGGCCAAGCATCCTCTCTCCAAGTCCCACTGGATTTACAGAGACCAGTCCTGTGCTTAGAACCTGTATCAGATGCCAAGAGACCAGGACTGGAGCTACACTTTGTTCAAGCCATTTCTGTTGGTCTCAGTTTGTTTATCCATCAAACAAGGGGGGGTGGAGATCATCTCAATTGTTCTTTCCAGCTTTGACATTCTGTAAAGTCGAACTGAAGACCTGGTCTTATTGTCATTAATAATGAAAACGGGGTAGACTAGACAGTAGAGAAGGCAATGGCACCCCACTCCAGTGTTCTTGCCTGGAGAATCCCAGGGTTGGGGGAGCCTGGTGGGCTGCCGTCTCTGGGGTCGCACAGGGTCGGACATGACCAAAGCGACTTAGCAGCAGCAGCAGCCGACAATGGAAGAAATAAGAAGTTAATATCTTCAGACTCATGTGAGTTTCCTGGCCATGAGACAGTATCTTTCTTTCCTCCACTCCTCCCCTTCCCCTGCCTCCACCCACTTCTTTTTATTCTTCTCAAACAATTTTTAACCTTTTCATTATAAGGCTCCTCTGACTGCCCTGGAATAAGAGACTAGACTGTGATGAGGAATCAGTCAGGGTCCCTGGGTTAGGGTGGACCCTGTTCTAACAAACAGCTGACCTTTGAAGTGAATGCCTGGAGTGTCAGTGATGGGGACAAAAATGTTGCCTGCCTGCCTGCCATTCCAGTAAACAATGAATGCTGCTGGCCATCAAGCCATCAGCCAGGGCAGCCCACCTGACAGTGTGCCCTGAGGGGAATGCAGGATGGGAAAAAAGCAGGATACCAGGCCTAGAGAGTTAAGATGCATACCAAAGAAATAATGTCCATGAGCCCAGACTCTTACATCTTATCATACATAGAAAAGCATTAAAAACGTTTACTTAAGATGTCTCTCTTTTGTGATTAACAGCAACCTTCTGATGTTTGACTACATTTTTTTTTCAGCCAAAACTCCTGTATATCCTGGTCCTCCCTAACTTCTTTGGAACAGTTCCTCAGAACTCTCTGAGAGACTGAATCCTGGGCTATAGTCCTCAGGGAGGTCCCTAAATAAAACAGAACTGTCAACTTTTAGGTTGTATGTTGTTGTTGTTGTTGTTTTCCAGGCAAATCAGAAGTATGATGGGGAAGAAAAAAACACAGATACCAACCAGATGTGAAGTTAGGTAATATACAGCCTTTCCTGGTTGGCCAGGGTGAGAATATGTCCAAGAGGGAAGGAAAGTGAGCCTGGACAAGCCCCCTTGATGGCAGGAGGAAGGGAAAACAAAGGCTACTGAATAAACCAGACCCAAAGCAGGGCCTGGCCTGAGGCCAGGGGAAAGCTGGCATGCTCTAAGGAGAGCCAGGAAAAGGGTGGGACTCAGAGCCCCACCAGAAATGGGCTTCCAGACAAACCCAAACACAAGGCCTGCCCCCACTGTGGGACTATATCCGAGCTTCGATGCTGGCACTACCGCCCAATCAGCTGTCAGCAAAAAGTACTGGATCCTAGGGGAAGTGGATCATCCCAACATAAAATTTGTTTGCTTATCTAGCAAATTATTTATAGAGAACCAGAAAGGATATGAAATAGCTTGTGTGAACTTTGAAGAGGAAGGTAAAGAGATAAGAGCCAAATAAAGTTGGAAGGGGACAGAATCTATTATTTGCATGTTTGGAAATTAAAGCCCGAGGAGTCTGTCGAATATAATGTTGAATCTAATGCTTGGCTCTAAACATTTTCAAATTTATTTGCATACTACATGGGGGGCTCAGTTGAAAGAGTAACAATAGGCAGCATGTGAGGGATTAACTCCCAACAAATCAAAGTAATAACGAGAAGAATCCTTTGGTGTGGGTTGACCACACATCTGCACACGCGTAGGATCCTGGCTGTTTTTGGCATCCCTGTCTGGCACTACCAGGTGTTCTCTGGAAGGCACATGACTTTTTCTTTTAATGCAAAATAATTTCCACATTAGGAAAACATGCCTAATAGCCTTTGGGAGTTACTCATCATGAATAAATGAGGATTGCCTTGGGTTAAGGCCATCTTTCCTGTGACTGGTGAGACTTCTCCTAACACTGTGGCATGAGGGAGCAGGTGATATGTTGTTTCAGGCACTGATGCTTAGGACCACTCAGGTGTCTAGTGGGACAAGTGACATCACTAGCGCTGAACTCAGGATCTAAACCCCCATTTTAATAAGGGCAAAAACAAATGCAACTGCAAGGTTGGGAGTCTCGGCTTGGAAGCATTTCCATCAGCTTCCTTCCTTAACCGTCTCCCTGGCTCAGCCTTTACTGTGACCGAGTGTATTCTGAATAATGAGCCGAGAACATTCTGTGACTTACTCTAATACAAAGACACAGGGCCCACCCTTGGCTAAGCTCATATGCACTGGAACAGAGGACAACCCAGCCAATGGGGAGCAGATGAGTACCTGCAAGCTGATGGAGTCTGACGCCAATGCTGCGTTCATGGCATTAAAACTGTCCAGGGCTGACGACTGGGTTTGGATGTGATTCTCCAGGTAGTCCTGCTTTGCCTGTGAAACCTGGACAGATTGAAGAGACAGTTACACACAACCAAACCATACATGCTCACAAAAATCTTCAGGTAGGTCACAACTTTCTCCTGAGGGCAGACACATCAGGGTCAATGATACTTCAAGTACAGCTTTACATTAAAAAGTCAACATCTGCATGACCCAGAGAGCAGAAAGGCAAGACAACTTTGCCTCTGGATGATATTCACTCCTTCCCCAACAGGGCCTCACTTACTTCTCACAACGCTATGCCGCCCCCAGAACATGCCTTTTTATAGGGAGGAAAGGGAAGGAGAGGAATTTGAATGCAAATATACAGCTACCTTTACGACTAGAATCTAGCTGGATACGACTTTGTATAGTCTTGCTTTTGCCTACTCACCATAGAAGGAATATGCTTTGGACTCACCCAGTTCCCAGGAGTTGTTTTGCGGCTGCTGTTGTTGTGTTGTCTTTGTTGGATGTATATTTAACGTGTTTCAGAGAGTTTCATCAGAGCCCAGTCTTAAGCTAGACTTTAAAGAAGGGCTGGGTATATAGAAAGGCCAGGAGGCAATAGAACCAGAGGTAAGGTTCTGGGAGGCTCAAGGGTTGATCCTGTGAGGCCTGTGGGAGCCACAGGAAGCAGTCAGGCATGAGACAGGGAGAGGTGTACCCTTGGGAAAGGAAAGAAATAGCAGGCCAGGGGCAGGAGGTGTGTTCCAGCTCAGGGCACATTCATACAGCCAATAAGTTAGCATCTTTTTTTTTTTTTTAAGATTATTTTTGATGTGGATCATTTTCAAGTCTTCATTGAATTTGTTACAATATTGCTTTGTTTTATGTTTTGACCTTTGGCCTATGAGGCATGTGGGATCTTAGCTCCCCAACCAGGGATCGAACCCACACCACCTGCATTGGAAGGTGAAGCGTTAACTACTGGACCGCCAGTAAAGTTCCACGTTAGCATCTTAACCTGGCTACAGTCTGTGGTGCGACCCAGAGAAGGAGGAGACTGCAGGTAGAGATGGAGCTCCTGTGACAGTCTAGATGAGAAAACGAGGGTGTGCAGGAGGTGGCCATGGAAAGCGAGGGGCAGAGACCTGCTTATGCATGCAAGTCCAGTCCTCTGGCTTTAGTCACAGTCAGTGTCAGCGGATGGCAGAGGGAATTTCCATTGGCAGGTGACAGTTTCACAAATCTCTTCCTACACGTCAATGAGAATGACAAGCTGGATATGCCTGTATGCTCCCACCCCATATAATCAAGGCAGTAGGTCTTACTTAAGCAGATAATTTCACAGCCCAGACATAAACGAGACTCTAATACATGACTGCTGCAACTGTGCTCCTTTACTGCAGATGTTAACTTTTATGGGAAGTATGTCATACAGAATAGACTTTTCCTTCAAGGTTATTAACCACAAATATTCTTTTAAATGTAGTTCCCATAAAGCATTAGCTCGGTTAAACCAGAGGAAGCTTATTTTTTCTTTAATTTTGAGTAGGCAATATATTCCTAGAGTTCAAACATTTTAAAAGTAGAAAAGGCACTAAATATTTCTAAATATTAGACACTAAACAAAATATTTTTTCACGCCTGTCCCATCTGCTCAGTTACCACCATGTCCACTCTGCACCTCAAGTAGGAACCACTGTTAATTACTTTCTTGATGATCCTCCCAGTAATTTTTTGTACACACACAAAACAATCTAGATATATTTATTTTCTCCTTAGTTTACATAAATGGTAGTATACTACACATGACATTTTCCTGCGTCTTGCTTTTTCACCACTTACTCTGTACCTTTGAAATTTTTCTGTATCTTTTTGAAGAACTTATTCATTTTTATTTTTTAACAACTCTGTGATTGTAGAGATGTAATATATATTTTTTAAATTTTCTCTTTCTTAATGGACTTGTCAGGTTTCCAATCTTTTTACTATTATAAACAATGTTTAACAACTAAGTTTATGCATACATCATTTCACATATGTGAGAGTTTTTCTATAGAATAAATTCTTAGGAAAAGAATTGCTGAGTCAAAGGATGTAGGCATTTGTAATTTGGGTAGATATTCCAAATTGCTTTCCCTAAAAGTAATACAAACTACATTCCAAGCAGCAATCTGCCTGATCCTCTATAGCACAGCTAATACAGCATCTTGTTCCACTTTTGCAGTTTTGCCAGTCTGCTAGATAAAAATTATATACAGACCATTTTAATCTGAGTTTCTCTTATTGAGAATGAGGAATTTAAGATCTCTTCATCTGTCCCTTACTATAAATTATCTGTCACAAATATTTTGCCTATTTTTATGAGGTGTGGCCTTTTTCTTTTTGATTCATGGGCACTTTTTTAAGTATCCAGAATATTAGCTTACTAGTCGCTCAGTCATGTCTGACTTCTTGTGACCCCATGGACTGCAGCTCGCAAGGCTCCTCAGTCCATGAGATTTCTTAGGCAAGAACACTGGAGTGGGCTGCCATTTCATTCTCCAAGCCTACTACCTATCGTACGAAGGCAAATAATTTTTCCCAGGTTGTCATTTGACTTTGGTATTTTTGCCAGCACTAGTCTTCATTTTAATGTAGTCAAAATTATCAGTGTCATTAACTCTTCCTTTAGTGAATTTGGAATTGCATCTCCTCATAAGATAATACCTTCCCCTGTCCAAGAGTGTAAAACAATTCACATATATTTCCTTCTGGCACTAAGTTTAACAAAATCTACCCAAAATTTGTCCAGATATAAGTCTGTCCCAATAGCATATACTGACTGCTCTATTTTCCTCCCTTCATTTAACATGCCACATTTATCATAGATTGGGTTACATTTCTGGGCTCTTTTTCATTAATGTCTATTTATTTATGTGCCAATACTATTCTGTTTTCATCTCTGAGGCTTTCTCAATTTCTTTCTCAGTATTTCTCAATATTAAGAGGCCTAGTCTCCTTCATTGCCTTTTTATCCCCCCAGAATTTTAACTTCCTCTTCATATTTATTTTCTGTACACCATGGAACCACCTAGTTCAGTTGTAAAAGAACAACATAAAATAAAAATCCTTTAATACTTTTACTGGGTAATATTAAATTTACATATCAACATGAATGGTATTAATGTCTTATGATGTTGAATCTTCCTTTCCAAGTATATGACGTATATGTCTTTCTACACATTAAAATTTATTTTCAGATATCTGGTAGTTTTTTGTTGCTTTTATTTTCTCTAACTGGTTTTTTGCATATTGCAATCTATTTGTCTATGTCCATTAATATTTTACCTTGCTACTTTATAGAATTCTTCTGTTTATAGCAGTTTTTTCATTGGTTCGCTGGAGTTTTCTGGGTATGTAGTCATACAGTTTGTAAACTGTGATAGTTTTTCATCTACCCGTCCAGTTTTTATACCTCTAAATCTATTTCTCTTGCTAAATTCCATGGCTAGTCTCTCCAGTACAATGTCATTTAATAATAATAGAGCTGGCTTCCTCATCTTGTTCTTGACTTTGGAGGGAATGCTTTGAAAGTGAAAATTATTCTTGCCACAAAAATTTTCCTTCAAATAATAAACTTCATTCTGTGATAATATTCCCTCAGTTTATGATTCCAGGGACTTCCCTGGTGGCCCAGGGATTAGGAATCTGCCTTCCAGTGCAGGGGAGGTGGGTTCAATCCCTGGTCAGGAAACTAAGATTCCATGTGCTATGGAGCAACTAAGCATACGCCACAACTGGAGAGCCCACGAGCTGCACCAAAGACCCAGTGCAATCATGTTCCTGTGATTCCACTCACAAGGAACATGATAAACTCAAGTATCTTCAGGCACTAGCAACTGGGAGGGAGTTCTAAGCCTTAGCATCCCTTCACATGATGCTACTTACTGACAGTTCCTGGGTGAGCTGTCGAATCTTCTGTCTCATTTCATCATAGTCTCCGTACATTCTCTTTCTTACTTTTTCCAAAGTGGCTCTCACCTGCAGCCCACAAAAATACTGGTTAGAGATCAAGCTACAATATTTTCATGTGAGATTTCCAAAACATTTAAGAAACCCTAATAAGAGAAGGGCCTCACAAAAAAATAATCTTAGGAACAGGACAATTTGGGATATTAAGAAAGAGTATCTCAAGGGAATTATCCAAATAATAGTGATAATAATAAATACACATTGTGGATTATATATAATTATTAGTAAATATTAATTATCAAATAACATGCTCTGAAGAAAAAGTGGTTTATTGAAATTTACCTACCACCCTAAAAATCATATTCAGGCAGGATTTTTCCCCTTTTCCTATCACATATTTTTATAAGTAGGAACTGTTTAACTGGTCAGCTTCGTAAATACAAGACTATTGTTGTTGTTGTTCTGTTGCTATGTCATGTCCAACCCTTTTGCAACCCCATAGACTGTAGCCTGCCAGGCTCCTCTGTCCATGGGATTCGCCATGTAAGAATACTAGAGTGGGTGGCCATTCCCTTCTCCAGAGAATCTTCCCAACCCAGGCATCAAATCCATGCCTCCTGAATCAGCAGGTGGATTCTTTACTACTGAGCCACCAGGAAAGCCAGAACACATGACTAGGCAGACCAAAACGAAAAACAAAAAAAGGGCACCTCTAATTTTCCCTATCGCTGTCCTGACTGCCAGAGAGCAAATAAATGTTTGGAAGGTAAGGAAGGAAAGTATGAGCTTAGAGAGCCCATAAACGTGAAAGTCAGTTCCTCAATAATCACCAACACTACAGAAGGCAGTAAACATAAGGAAAGTCATGGTGATTCCCCCAAATGCCTGTTTATACAAACTCTGTTTAAATTTCTCTATAATACCACTTCCAGAGAAGTAATGGGGCCTTAAATACATTCTCAATAAAAACGAAAAAACCTAACAAATAGTCTCTATCTTCACTCTTCTTCTGGTGCTCCCTTGGTTGAATGAAGAACTCAGGGATTCTCCTATAAAAAAGCAGCCTCAAAGGAGCCCTCTCCAGAAGGCTCTGGAACTTCTATCACAGGAAAGGCTCAAAAGCAGCAGTTTGGTTAGAATGAAGGGTTAAGTAGGCCACAGCATGTGGGGACTTAATTTTGAAACTATTTATACAACTAGCACATTGCTTTAAACTGTATGTTTATTAGGAATGACTGGATACTGGTGGGATTTCAGGGCAGGAGAAGGCAAGTCACAACACCTTGCCCTTCCCAAATGAACTGTAATGATAGAGTCTACTTTCTCACCACTGAATACAAACATTTTGGGGGAAATGAGGCCAAAAGCAACAACCTTTTCATTCTGGGCAGACAGAACGGCTTTCATCTGTGACCCTGAGTTGGTTCTCAGCCTACTCACTGTTGGGGAGCAGGTGGAGTTGGATGTGACTCCCATTGGCAAATACTGCCAGAGTCCACCCACAAGTGAGGGAAGGCGCACAAACCCATAAACACACTCAGGAATGAGTAGCCTGGGATGGGTCTGAAGCCAGCCACAGAAAGTGGGACCAAAAAATTAATTTTAAATTGTAGATCACAGTGGAGGTTGGCAATTCAGGTCAGAAATTCTCATGTGATTTGGACATCTGACAGCCTGAACCTACGATTTTGTCTTGGACAATCTGCAACTCACCAATCTGCTTAGCAGGTTTACCTCTGAAGTGGTGCCATGTTATTTGGGGCATCTCAGTGAGAAAGGCATAAGCATTTGCATGAGAAAAACAGGGGCAACCAAAAAGGTACGAGCTGTCCCTACACAGAAACATAGGAATGGGCTACTCTGAACGGTTAAAAATGTTCTTCAGGATTTGGATGACTGGGGCTCTGAGGTTGACAGTTGTCCGACAGGCTCTACCCGCTTGCGTATGAGTATGGCTCGTCTGGCTTTTCTTCATTTCCTCTGTTAAGAATTTATTATCTTTTTTATTCCTTAAAATTGTACAACTATCCAAATCTTTCAAGACAATTAAGAAAGGTACATTTATTATTTTTTGATATTTGATAAGAGATGCTCTTCTCGAAAACTCAAAACAAAAGCTGACCACACGTGTTTGTGTCCTACTGGCAAACACAGCCAAATAAAACAGAGCTAGTTTTGACCTTAACGATCCCTCCTCAGCCCTCATGATCTATAAATGAGAAAACTGAAGCTCAGATAGGGCAGAAGTTTGGCTGGGTCAAACAGCTGGACCTTGAACCAAGACCCATGGGGACTCCATTGCCCAGGCTGCCCCTGCTTCTCACGAGCACTCTTTAGTCCACAGGCCAGTGTCTGGGACAGCTCATATCCTCTCTACCTAATCACTCTGGTTTGACAACAAAGGCACTGTTCAATCTAGGGAGACACTGGGTAGACCAAGAAAGAATGGAGATGATGGATGGACAGAAGGAAGGAAGGAGGGAAGGAGGGTGGGAAGGAAGGAAAGATAGATAGATGATAGATAAAAAGAAAAGGTTACAAGGAAATACTCCAAAATGTTAACAACTGTTCTGGTTGAATTGAAGAATTGTGGGTGATTTTGTTTTCTTCTTCATACATCTTTATATTTTTCAAAAGTTCTCCAAAGAACGTACACTTTAAAAGAAATGTAATATTAATTACAAAGAAATGGTATTAATTGGCCTGGGTTAGACAATGTCTATTGTGGTTGACTTCTCAGCATCTGTTTCAACCCAACTGATCAGCCTGAACCATCAAACCAATTCCCAAGGCCCATTCCCCTTGCCAGTGATGGATTTGGGAATGGGCATGTGACCTGGGTCCTTGCCAATGAGACACCAGGGCAAGTCTGATGACGGGTCTCTAAAGGGGAACCAGAGATGACTGTCTCCTTTTCCCTCTCTGGACACCATCATATTTTCAGATGCTGTGAGCCTAAGGCTGAAGGAGGAAAGAACCATGGGAATCTCAGAAGTAGAACTGGTGCTTGGAGAGCCCTGCCTGGAGTGCACCTATCCCTAGACTTATCCCCACATGAGAAAAATTTCCTTTTAGAGTTGGCTTTTCTGCCACCTGTAGCCAAAAGTATCCAAATTCATACAGCTGTCCAAACTCTTATATTAGGAGTGTCCAATAAAACACGCAAAACTACCTAAGAGCCTCCTTATCATACATGGAAGAAAAAAGCTATTTGGTCTACTGAGTATCCTTACTTAATAACATATAGAACTTCATCCTATACCTCACTGCAAAATTACATGTGTGCTCCCCTGGTGGCTCAGACGGTAAAGAATCTCTCTGCAGTGTGGGAGACCTGGGTCCGATCCCTGGTCGGGAAGTTCCCCTGGGGAAAGAAATGGCAACCCACTCTAGTATTCTTGCCTGGGAAATCTCATGAACAGAAGAGACTGGAAGGCTACAATCCATGGGGTTGCAAAGAGTCGGACACAACTGAGCGATAACACTTTTCACATCACCATGAAGATCTGTAGCGGTTTTTCCATCCAAAATGACATTTAGAATTATTTCAAAATGACTTATTACGTTCATATCAGAGCTTCCAGCTCCACCCTCTTACATGCTACAAGAAGACTGTAAAACAGAAAAAAAAAAAAAAAAATCCTTAAACTACTCACGTCTTTGATGTAGTTCATCTCTTCTTTCAGCTGATTGGTGGTCCACCCATACACCACCATTTCTTTCTGCTGGTTTTGATCTGATCGTCGCACCACACCATAGACAACACCCTGGGGGAGTTTCCTGGTTGATTCTCCATTGCTCAGGTCACGATGCTGAAAGAGGGGAGGAAAAGAGAAGAGAATGGTGACTCTTTAGGCTTTGTAGAGGCAGCTGTCATCACGGGCCCACTGAACATGGTTATGCAGGTTGTGCCCAGCACTGAGATGCCTGGCAATGGGGGAGGGGTGGCACTGCCAGTAGAAATCCAACCTGGTCTCTACTCACCAAGTCATAGTTGGCCTGTGCCTATCTTTCCCCTGGAAGACCAGCACCTTGCCCTAATTTCCACCAAAGCTCTGTCCCTTTATCAAGCAGCGTCTCTGCAGGAACCCATCTTCCCAGAGAAGGTGCCTTTTTGACACAGGCGCCTTCTGACAAAGGTGCCTAATGGACTTGTGCCATCCCTGATAGCAAGAGTGAGTGTCTGAAATCTCACATTCTTGGTAAAGCTGTTTTTATGCTGGTTCCTCTGTATGACTTCATCGTCATCACTAACTGTGTGGCCTGAAATGCAGGAGGCTGAGATATGTGGGGGGAAGAACGCCGACAGCCATCTGGCAGCCAGATTGTCCCCTGACGTTACAGCTGACCCTGGAGCCAGTTCTGAGGAAGGAAGGTGGGGTCCCCTGTTGTGACTATTCATGAAATACTTCTGAAAAGTCAGGCAGAGGCAGCATGACATCACTCCAAAAGAATCCTCTGCTCCTTGGCTCTCTCAGTTAAAACTCCCATCATTGCTGAAGTGCAAATACACTTGGGAAGCGGAGAGACGTGGCCAAGAGAAACTAAGATTTATTGAGCACCTTCTATAAGCTAGACATGTCCCTCATACATTTAATCTTCACAGCCACGCCACAACACAATGACTGTCCTTTCCACTTAATAGCGGAGAGAGCTTAAGTTCAGAGAGGTCAAGTCTCGTCTCTTGTTCATGGCCACATACCTAGGTTCAAGCCCAGTTCTGTCTGATACTAAGGACACCTCCCCATAGGCTTTGTTGGATGTAGAGGGACAGAGCAGGCCATCACAACATAGGAGAGAGGGGACAGGAACAACCTAAGACAAGGGACTGAGATGACAGAAAAACCAGCCTATGTCTAATCTTCCTTGGGGCTGACAATGACACAGGACAGAAGGCTGAGTTTCATAATGGTAACTTTGCTCTTGAACTAATTTTTAAACCACCTGTGCATAAATTCTTTCTATGTACTTGCAAAACATCACTGACATATAAAATTATAATGTGCATGTTAAAATCATTCATTTGTGGCAGAATAGTAAGTCCTTTATGGCCCATTCAATCAAAGCTTGTAAAAGTTACCAAATTATTAATCATTAATGACCTCTAAGCTGGGGCTTCCCTGGTGGTTCAGACATTAAAGCGTCTGCCTGCAATGTGGGAGACATGGGTTCGATCCCTGGGTCAGGAAGATTCCCTGGAGAAGGAAATGGCAACCCACTCCAGCACTCTTGCCTGGAAAACTCCATGGATGGAGGAGCCTGGTAGGCTACAATCCATGGGGTCGCAAAGAGTTGGACACGACTGAGCAACTTCATTGGTACTGGTAATGACCTCTAAGGAGGGGATGGTAGGGAGGAGCAGGGATACTGAAGGTCAGAATGAAATTTGATTTTTTTTTGTTATAACTTCATGTATCATTTGCTTACAATGTGACTTTTTGAAAAATAATTAATAAGAAGGGCTTTCCTGGTGGTTCAGTAATTAAGAATTTGTCTACCAACACAAGCGACACAGGTTTGATCCCTGGTCCCAGAAGGTCCTAAAGGGCAGGGAGTAACTAAGCCTCACAACTGCCAAGCCCGTGTCTGCAACTCCCGAAGGCCGCACAGCTAGAACCTGTGTTCCACAACAAGAGAAGCCATCTCAGTGAGAAGCCCACACATCGCAATGAAGAGGAGCCCCCGCTCGCTGCAACTAGAAAAAGCCCACATGCAACAATGAAGACTCAGCACAGCCAAAAAATTTTACATAAATCTTAAAAAATAACAAAACATCCATTGCTTCCCACTCTTCTGTACAAACTTGTTAAGAGATAAAATATGAGGGGTGGGACACTTGCATTGCTTATGGAAAATGCTTTCACTAGAACTCCTCATACCTGGGCCCCACAGGCACTGAGGCAACTCTTAATGTTGATACCTAAGTTTAGGTGAGTGGGGGGTTAAATGGCACTCAGTGGAGTGAGAAGCTCGGATTAGATATCCCAGCTTTACTACACATATAATCAGGAAGAGGAAAAGCTCTAATGAAACTCCCACATACCAGGAAACAAAAGCAAGCTCTTTCAGTCACCAGCTCCACCCAGTTCCTGAAAAACAAGCTGATGCTGGCCTCAGGCTTTGGGAAAACTTGTTTCTGAAAAGCAAAGGTTTTCACAGGTGGACTGTCCTACAGGAAAACGCTCAGGTGACCAGATCAAGAGGACTTGTCTCCCTGCCCATGAGGGGAGATGGGGACCACCACAGATGGAGGTATATGCAGACAAGCCAGGGACAACATGGTCTGTGGAACACATCCCAAGAGGTCATGGATCTGAAAGTTACACATGTGGAAAGATATCAAAGATCTGTTAAGTAAAAAATAGTACATTTCATATTATTTCTATTTTTTGCTTTGCAAGTGAGTGTCTGAGTGAGTAAAACATCTAGAAAGTTGGACTCCACATCTTCAATAATACTTTTTCAAAAAATGACAACTAAAAAATTATTACAAAGTCAGGATCTAAATGAGAGACCCCCAGGGAAGGGCCCAACACAGGAGCAGGGCCATATGCATGGGCCACCCCACAAGGAGAGGACTCCTGAGGAGCTGCTGGGCTGTGATGGGGAGGGGGAAGGGGTGTTTACAAAGAAAGAAAATATTTTTTGGCTAGCCATTTTACTATACAACCTTTTCTTTAATCCCCATATTAACCCTACTGTGTATATATTACTATTTCTTCCAAGGTGGGAGTATTCAAGTGCCTGTTTGTGTTTCCAAATCTAGGCTCTTTCTTTAACCACAACCTTCAGGATAGCTTGCGTGTTAATCACTCAGTCATGTCCGACTCTTTGTGACGTCATGGTCTGTAGCCCATTGGGCTCCTCTGCCAATGGGATTCTCCAGACAAGAATACTGGATTGGGTAGCCATTTCCTCCTCCAGGGATCTTCCCGATCCAGGGATCAAAGCTGGCTCTCCTACATTGCAGGCAGATTCCTACCATCTGAGCCACCAAAACCCTCAGGATAGCTTAGAGGAGAGGAAGCGGAGCTCACAGCTTTGTGTGGCCCCAGACCTCAGGGTTATGATAGCCAAGAGGGAGGCTCTCAGATTCAGGGCCTCTGGGAGGAGGTGAGCCCAGGATAGGAGACTCTTCTCCAGCCTCCCAGGATCCATGTCCCTCCAGTCCCCCACTTCATTCCAGCCTCCAGGCCTCTTTTCTCTTCCTTTATCAGCCAACCTCCTTTGTGCCTCAGGCATTTACACAGGCTATTCCCTCTCACTGCAGAGCCACTGCTGGGCTGAAATGTTCTTCTCTCAAGGTCATCTTCACCAACTCTTCAGACAGTCAGGTCTCTACAACACTTACCACAACCATGATGGAGTGAGTGTTAGCATCACGATATATGTAAGGCCTGTTTCCCTACCAAATCAAAGTTCTAAGAAGTCTAGGGTCTTATCTGTCTTCTTTTTCACCATAATCCCCAGCAACTAACAGTGACGGACACTTAATGAGTTCTCAATAAATACTTGCTGAATGAATAAGAAGCTTTAAAAGTTGGAAGAGGTTCTGGGGAATTACTCAGAATATGTAAAGTTGGTCCCTTGAAGAGAACACCCTTTGTCCTCTAAGATGAAGCCACAGGGTGGGGGTAGGGGGTGATATTTGCCCCAAGCATAAAATCTATATCCAGAAAAAGTTGCATAGTAGCTGAGACTTCCATTACTTTGACAAAACGTGAGCATGCTTTTGGTCAAAAACTGGAAAACCCAGATAAAAAAAAGAGTTGACATGTTTGGCACTGTGTTTGCAGCTAAATTTTTCTCCTCCCGTGTCCTTTAAAATAATCTCCCCATAAGATAAATATTAATTTTTAGGCATGATAACAGCATTGTGATTATATTAAGAGATTATCTTTTAGAGAAATATACTAAAACTATTTATGACATCTGGGACACAGGGTGGAGGAAGTGGAGATAGGGCGAGACAGACCATGGTTTGAGGGTTGTCAGCTGGGTGAAGATTCCAATATTCAGTACACAATTCAGTCTCCATAATTAAAAGCTTTTTCAACTTCTTTATAATGCTGCTCGGTATTAAAAAAGTCAAATTTTAAAAAAATGTGCACTGGGCCTACTAAAAGCTTCCTAGACATAAAACAACAGCAGATGAAACTGCCTTGAAAACAAAAGCCCTAATAAAGGCACAGAACAAAAAAAGTTTTTGCCAAAGAAGGGAAAAGGACATAATTAGCTGAAAGAGCATCCCAAGTCCCTCTCTGCAAAGGAGCAGAATTCATGACAGGCATTATCAGTAAACTAACAGAGACTCTCTCAATGAAACTATTCCCTGGAATGTTTGCGTGACTTACAACTTACAGGCTTATGCTATGGCTGTTTTCCCTAAAGACACTTGGCAGCAAGCACCTTAGAAAAGAAAAATGATAGAAAAGTAACTCAGCCTAAACTCCTGCTATAGAGGTTTTATTGCTATTGGAAAGCAGGGGTATAAATTCAGTGATAGATGACCATATTTTCTAAACCTTAACTCAGAATATAAGATCTTGCAATGAGATCACCTCTACAGAGGTTATCTACAGGGACAGTGGCTCTATCTGTTGTAGTCACTGCTAGATCCTCAGTGCTCACCATAAATAGATGCTCAATAAGTACAGTTTGAAGGCAAAAAGAAAGAGAAAATAGTTGGAATTGTGCCTGTGTCAGAATATTTGGAGTATGTGGCCATCCAAGACACTGATTCTACAAGAGAAAAGCATCCCATGGTCAAGAAGGGGTCTCAGACATAAAGAACGGACTTGCGGACTTGGGGAGAGGGGAGGAGAGTGAAATGTATGGAAAGAGTAACGTAGAAAATTACATGATCATATGTAAAATAGACAGCCAACGGGAATTTGCTATATGGCTAAGGAAATTCAAACGGGCTCTGTTATCAACCTAGAGGAGTGGGATGGGGAGGGAGATGGCAGGGAAATTCAAAAGGGAGGGGATATATGTATACCTATGGCTGGTTCATGTTGAGGTTCGACAGAAAACAACAAAATTCTGTAAAGCAATTATCCTTCAATTAAAAATTAATTAATTAAAAAATAGAAGGGGTCTCAGAGAATAAATAATATCAGAAACACAGCCTACCACAAATCCAAACTAATGCTGGTAGACTGCCACACCAGCCCCTGGCCCCAGAGGCCAGGATAGGCAGCTGGTCACACGTCTGGCTACCAGTATGGCCTCAATGGCCTGAAACATGAATTGAGTGACTTGAAAACTAGAAAGTGAAAGTGAAGTCGCTCAGTCGTGTCTGACTCTTTGCGACCCCATGAACTGTAACCTACCAAGCTCCTCTGTCCATGGGATTTTCCAGGCAATAGAACTGGAGTGGATTGCCATTTCCTTCTCCAGGGGATCTTCCCAACCCAGGGACTGAACCCGGGTCTCCTGCATTGTAGACAGATGCTTTACCGTCTGAGCCACCAGGGAAGTCCTTTCCAAAACTTTTGGTTTTGGACTTCTCCCAGCCAGGGGGCTTCCCTGGTGGCTCAAATGGTCAAGAATCTGCCTGCAATGCAGGAGACCTGGCTTTACTCCCTGAGTTTGGGGAAATCCCTTGGAGAAGGGAATGGTAACCCACTCCAATACTCTTGCCTGGAGAATCCCAGGGACAGAGGAGCCTGGCGAGCTATAGTCCATGGGGTTGCAGAGTTAGACACAACTGCGCCACTACCACTTTTTCCAGCCAGAAGGCAGGAGGTGACCTGGGGACTCTTTCAATGCTGAGTGTCTGGGCGCTGGATCCATCCTGCAGGCAGAAGCGATCACTTTCAGGAATGTGGTCTGACCTGTGTGTCCATCATAGCAAATTATGGTTCCTGGTCATTATTCATGCTTGACATTGTTTTGTCCAATTATGACAAAAATGGACACTATAACTGAGCCTCTGGGGCTCTTCCACAGTCTGAGAGAGCACTAGGACTATTCCCTCTGGAATACAGAGGGGATGGGCAGGCTTGTCCCCTCAGATAAATGGAGACCTTTGAGTAACTAAGATATTTGTTGTTTTTAACTGTCTCACAAGAATGAATAGAGACCACTTCCTACGTAAACTTATGGTTGGAAAAAGACAGATCACTTTGAATGCTTAAAGATGAGAAGGAAAAGAAAATTTCTAGTCAAGCAGAAATCACACAAGAGGGACTTTCCTGGGGGTCCAAGTGGCTAAGGTTTCCAATGCAGGGGCCAGGTTTGATTCCTGGGTTAGGAAGATCCCCTGGAGAAGTGCATGGCAACCCACTCCAGTATTCTTGCCTGGAGAATCCCATGGACAGAGGACCTTGGTGTGCTACAGTCCACAGGGTCGCACAGAGTCGGACACAACTGAAGCAACTTAGCACGCACGCACACAGAGAACTAGAGCCCTCATGCCACAAGGAAGGGTTCACGTGCCGCAACTAAGACCTGGCGCAGCCAAAAAAAAAATCTCACAAGAAAATGTAGTCCTATAGTATCCTTATAAGAGTAACTTCTTAAAGATAATACTCCATTCTACACAGACAATAGCTGCTTAGGCCTAAAAACTCCAGGAAAAAGAGAAGAGTATCTGAGGGGAGGTGGGGGGTCAGTTCTCTTCTGGAACCCAGTGGTACAGTACACACCTTAGGTAAGTTACCTTGACTGATACCAGACCTTCCTGATAGGAGGAAGCATGCAAGCTGACGTCACCATGACGACTTGCCAGGGCACAGACCTGAGTAAGAACTGCAAAGCGTTACTAGCTGTGTGGCCCTGTGCACGGGACTTACTTCAAGGTCCTGAATGTAAAATGGGGATAATACCATCGATTTCAGAAGCTTGTTTCAAGGAAGACACGGAACAACATAATGAGTCATCTGGTGCACTGCCGGGCATACTAACAGATACTGACAGATTCTATAGTTTGTGGCGGTGGCTTTAGATTTCTGAGTATCTGATTTCCTACTAGATTCTCCATGTCCGTCTGGATGCTTCTGCCTGTCTGTCCACCTCTCTCCTCTGGCGTCTTTTTGCTGTTCCATCTCAGTCATCAGATTCACTCTGACAGCGACATGCTCACGCTTGAACTGGCCTTGGTTTCTCCGCATGAGGAAAGAAACACAAAGTCTGGGGAAGTTAGGAAAATGGAAGAGGTGTGGCAGCAGTTTTGTACACGGTCTCCCGTCTCTCCTCAGTGTCTGATGAGGTGGGGGCGGGCACACTGCTGGGGCAGCCATTGAGCCCCGACCTTCTATCAAACCAGTCACTGCACCTCACTGTCTACAGATGGCACTGTCATTCATATTTATTTGAATAGAGAGTCCCAGAACTAAAGAAATTTAGAAAAACGCTGCTCCAGGCTAACATTTCCACTTGCCAGAAGAGGAAATTGAGGCCCCTGGAGATGACTTGAGTGGCCCGCCCATGACCTTGAGTGGTCAGGCAGCCAGGACCAGAACCCAGGACTCTCTGCCCTTCCAGGGGCTGCTATCTCTGAGAGGCACAGAGAGTCCTACACAGTATCACCAGGGAGGCCCCAGCCGCATCTGAATCACGGCAGTGCACTCCCTCACCTGGCAACAGCCCGGGATATTGTGTAAATAGTCACACCAAGGACAAGAACTCAGCAGGCCTATTCATCTGGGGCTTTTAAGGCTTTAAAGACTTAGAAGACTATAAAACCAAACGGCGAAGGTTTCCTTTTAACCATTTTACTGGACTATGAAAGCCCCCCGACTTTTCCTACATACACGTATATCTACTCTCTCTCAGTCAAGGTTCTCCAAGGTTTACATAAAAACTGCTTCTTTAGAAACATACGTCACTCCAAGGATATCTATGACAGTGGGATGTTAGCTGTTCAAAATATTATCTACTTCAAGCTACTTAGTCAATTGGGAAAAACTTCACCACTGCACAGACTCAGAATCGGCAGAGCTCAGACAGTATTCTCTAAAATTCAACTATATAGTGAGACCCTGATACAACGTGATAAAGGGGGTGTTGATTTGGTTTCTTATTTGTGTGTGTGTATGTCTATGTCTCTATAAAAGTATAATCCATACAGATTTGGATAGGAATATAAATGTATACACATTCACAAAGTTCTTTGAAAATGACAGGGGTTTAATTTCAAAATTATTTACTACCAACTTTAATGTTCAACAATTTAATAAACATGTCAATTCCTCAACATGAAATGTGTATCTACAACCCAATCAGCATTTCCTCTTCCCTATAATTAATGACTTTTAATATGTAACTAAAAGTTCATCGCTCATTCACTGGAGTTGTTAATATAATTTAAGGTGATACTAGTTCACAAAGAAACTTATCAGGGGTTGAACTGTGTTCTGCAAATTGAGAGCATGCTGGAGTCTTTCTCCCCAGAACCTCAGAACTGGACCCTATTTGGGGACAGGGACAAGTTAATAAGAGGTCATTAGAGTAATAGCTAATCCAATATGACTAGTGTCCTTCTAAAAAGAGGACAGTTTGGATCCAGAGACATATACACACAGGAGAACACCAGGTAAAGCTGGAGTGATGCTGCCAGAGCCAAGGATTGCCAAGAGCCTCCGGAAGCTGAAAAAGCCAAGGATGGCTGCCTCCCTGGAGCTCTCAGAGACAGCAGGGCCCTGCTGACACCTTGATCCTGGACTTCTGGTCTCCAAAACTGTGACACTAGTTTCCGTTGGTTAAGCCCCCTTGGTTTGCGGTACATTTTATGGCAGGCCAAGGAAACTAATATAAAACTGAATCACCACAATCCAGTCACTCACTAAGCACCAACTACATGCAAGGCAGAGATCTAGGGTCTGGGAGACAAAATTAAAAGACTGCACGTTTTATGTGTGTGTATATATGTACACAGGGCTTCTCTGGTGGCTCAGATGGGAAAGGATCTGCCTGCAATGCAGGAGACCTGGGTTCGCTCCTGGGTGGGGAAGATCCCCTGGAGAAAGGAATGGCTACCCACTCCAGTATTCTCGCCTGGGAAATCCCATGTATAGAGGAGCCTGGAGGGCTATAGTCCATGGGAATCACAAAGAGTTAGACACGACTGAGCAACTAACACACACACACATACACACACACACACACACACACACACACATGTACATGTTGTATCAGACTTGGCAAGAATATGTATGTGTATATATGTGAAGTACCTAGCAGCAGATGGCTAGGTGCTAAGGGAGAGGGCTGCCTGGGTGTCCTGATGCTCAAGAGAGGGAATAATCACTCAAGCACAGGCAGGCAGGAGGGTCTCAGGGAAGCAGGCCTTTGGTGGGGCCTTTGAGGATGAGAAGACTTGGATAAACTGAGAGACGGCTGGGGAGAGGCTCCAGGCACAGGCTATAGACTTAGCAAGGATTCTAGAGGAAGCAGATGTCATGGGGTTGCGAGATGATAAGTAAACCTGTCTGGTGAGGGCAGAGCAACCAGGAAAAAAGGAAGAGTTAGTACTAAGTGGATTTTAGATGGGCCAAGTGGTCATGCAAGAGGAAGTGGCTGCAGGGTCTGAGTCCTGCAGTCCAACCAGCAGTGCCACAGTGGAACCAACAAGCGAACCAATGCACACTGCTGACATTTCGACATTTACTTCCTTACAATAATCAAATATAGCTATCTTATTTCAAAGAAGAAAGGACTTCCCTGGTGGTCCAGTGGCTAAGACTCTGCGCTCCCAATGCAGGGGGCCTGGGTTTGATCCCACATGCTGTAACTAAGAGCCCACATGTTGCAAACAAAGAGTGAAGACCGAGGATCCTGCAACTATTTACCTGGTGCAGCCAGGTAAACACATAAATATTGAAATAAGAGGAGAGGCATCAACTCATCATCTTCTACCCTTTGTCATCATTTGCCATTTTATGTCAGAGGGCCAAAACCAGGACTTAATCAGGTAGGTTATTTGAGGAAGAAGGTTCTAGTGAAAATGAATTATTCTGGAAAAGGGAAGGTTGGACTCGAAAGAGAAGGCGGAGAGAAGGGAAGGGGGTGTCAGACTCCCAGAGGTATAGGGAGTTGGGTGCAGAGAACTGCCTCTCGATTCCCTCCCCTCGAACCGACACACTCTCCTCGTGGCACCCTTAACATCTCTGCCTCATTTCCAAGATGACGCCATCAGTCCCCTCGAAGTACATGGCTCTGGAGGGGACACATATGAGGAACAAATAATAGAGAAGACACTCGTTCTCACTGGCCATCAGGAAATGGGCATTGAGATGCGTGGGGCACTTTGTTCTCACAGGGTCAGAACATTGTCTAAGTGCGTTACCTATGTTCCAATCAAGCCGAGCACTTCCTGGTTATCTGTGTGCCTGACTCCTTGAGACCCCACAGATTAGGGCTGTATCACTTCAGGCAAGTTACTTAATCTCTTTGTGCTTCAGTTTCCTCAACTATAAAATGGGATGTGTATGGGTGCTCAATCACATCCGATTCTTTGGACCCTATAGACTGTAGCCCACCAGGCTGTTCTGTCCGTGGGATTTCCCAGGCAAGAATACTGGAGTTGCCATTTCCTACTACCGGGGATCTTCCTGACTCAGGGATCGAATCCATGTCCCCTACACTCGGGCAGATTCTTTACCACTGAGCCACCCATATCTGTGCACACCAGTGATCCAGATTTCACACTTTTAGACAAGAACGGGCACATTCGGGTGGTATGGCCATAGACTGGATTTCATATTTTTAAATACAAAAATAATGGGAAAACAGCAATAAAATGTCTGTACATAAAAGGAACCCCATGTAAAGAACACTGAACACCAGCATGCCCATGGTAGGACAGGGCGGGGGAGAGCAAGGTTGGCATATGAGGTGGTATCATCACCCAAGAGGAGTTCTCTGAGGCAAGGTCTATGCAGAGAGGAAGCCAGGCCCAGGTGTACAGGCAGAGGGATGCTCAGAGGAGGACATACTATCCGAAAACATGCAGCAGGCACAGCCCAAGAGGGAGGAGACGCAGGATGGGCAATTTCAGAAGGGAGAATGACTTCTCCCAGTGCCCGGGGAGAAAGGTGAAGAACCAGGGCCACTGGGTTTGACAGTCAAGGGGAAGCATTTGACATTTAATCCTCGCCTCTCTAGTCAGTGGGCTTCCCTTGTGGCTCAGACAGTAAAGAATCCACCTGCTATGAGGGAGACATGGGTTTGATTCCTGGGTCGGGAAGATTCCCTGGAGAAAGGAATTGCACCCCACTCCAGTACTCCTGCCTGGAGAATCCCATGGACAGAGGTTCCTGGTGGGCTACAATCCATGGGGTCACAAAGAGTTGGACATGACTGAGCGACTTTCACTTTTCACTTTTCTCTAATCAGTATTACAGGCCAGACGCGGTTGGGGAACCTTTGCATACTCCAACTCAGTTACTCTTTGCAACCAGGTTTTCATGTGCCTACTTGAAAGATGAGGAAACTAGTAGCAGAGGAACAAAGTGTCTGGGAGTCATCTGGTGGCCTGGGGAAAGCAGGTTTGGGGCAGATGGGATGTTCCATTCGAGAAAGACTAAGAGGAACAGGCACCCCAGCATCTGCCTTGGGAGCAGGAAGCCCTCCACACCCTCCTGAGGAACCCATGACTCCAGAGAAAGACACCACCTCTGTTGTCATTGCCTCCAGAAGCCTCTAAACACACCATCATGAGGCTGGGCAACCTGAACCAGCTGCCGCACCCTTCCACCACTGCCCTGTGAGTAATTCCTCTCCCTAATGATGTGGGGCCAGTAGACAGAATGGCCCACCTAGCAGTGGTGCTTATGTGCAGCCAGCTGCCCCATAGCTTCCTCAGGTCCTCAAAAGACATTATGCAGGGCTTACCTGGTGGTTCAGCAGTAAAGAATCCACCTGTCAATGCAGGAGATGCGGATTCGATACCTGATCCGGGAAGATTCCACATGCCGCAAGACAGCTAAGCCCATGGGCCACAACTACTGAGCCTGTGCTCTAGAGCCCACGTGCTGCAACTACTGAAGCCCAAAGGCTCTGGAACCCATGCCCCCCAACAAGAGAAGCACTGTGCTGAGGAGCCTGCACACTGCAGCTGGAGAGTAGCCCCTGCTTGCCACAAACAGAGAAAAGCCCGCACAGCGACGAGGACCCAGCATGGTCCAAAAAAAAAAAAAAAAAAACACGCTGTGCATCTCCCCTGACTGTGAAAAAGAACAGGATCCAGCTCTGCCTTCAGTGGGCTGCAGCTCTAACAGGGCCCCGGAAACCCTCTGAGAAGTTTCGCTTCATCAGCATCCCATCAGGCCATTTACAGCCTCTTTATCTGAGCGAGCTTCAGTCCCCCAGCTGTCACACCACAGACAAAGGAACCAAAGGAAGAAGTCACCTCGCCAGTGTTCTTGGTATCCTGCAGTTTTGTGGACTATGTACGATGTCACAGAGAGGGGCAGCCACACTGAAGGACATCAGGGGGGCTAGCAGCCCCAGGGCCTCCTCACTGGTGCTCACCTCTGGCTCCCAGTGACTCAAGACCAGGCACCTGGCCAGGATGTGGTGACAGAATCACCCAGAACAGCCTCACAGTTACCACCAGGACCTTCAAGTGCTGCCACCACCCAAGGACTTTGGTTCTGGGGTAAGAGCCAGCCCCACCCTCCTCCTCTCTACCTGTTTTTCTGCAGTGAGTCACCAATGCATCAGAGATTGGCACGCAGGCTGTGCACCTCGTCTGCCGAGTCTAGCATCTGGGCACAGTCTCTCTCTGGAATTTCTGCCCTGTGCTCCAGGAGTTCTTGGGCAGGAGGGTCCTGGGGTGCAGGGAAATTGGGAGGACTCTGGCCCCCATCAGCACCACTTTCATCTGGATTACGTGAGGCTTCAGGATGACATTGTGATTTTTTTTGTTTTAAAGAGGGTCTAACTGTTTTTAAAAGTTTGAAAAGCACTGTTCAAGGTCAACAGACAAATCAGGACACAATGTGAAGACCAACACGCCTGTGACACAGAACAGATTGCCACTTCCTTAGGTAATACTTGAGTCTTCTTGAGCAGTGGCATGCCCTCCGGTGCCTCACAGCACCTACCACCCCAGTGTTAGCACGCAGAATCCCCTCACAAACATCTTCCCAGGCATGCAGCTCAGAGCTAACACCAACAGACCCAATTCCCCACTGCCTCTACCATGCATTCAGGGCCCTTGTCCTGTCACTTGCCCCAGCCCCTTCTCCCCCATGGTCATTCTGACTCCCCATGTGCTAAGCTGCCCATGAGCCTCTGGACACAGCCTAGGGCCACTCCTCTGACCAATCTATCAGCTCTGAAAGGATGGACAGAGAGAGGATCAATGAGGGCAGAGGGGACCCACACCTCCAGCAACACAGGCCCCTGGTCATCAGCCAGGGTTCACCAGCCAAAGCCTGACCACTTCCACTCTCTCTGCCTATGAGCTTTTACCTCTAAACTTTTTCTTTGGAAAATGTTCAACTATATAGAGAAGCCAAAAGAACAGTTAAGATATATTACCAATGTACCATTATCATGAATAAGAAAAGTACCATTTTTTAATAATATGTAATATATGGGTTTATGTTCAAAATTGTACAACTTGATATTGTATCAAACGATTCTCCAGGCAAGAATAATGGAGTGGGTTACTATTTCCTTCTCCAGGGAATCTTCCCAACCCAGGGATCGAACCTGGGTCTCCAGCATTGGAAACAGACGCTTTAACCTCTGAGCCACCAGGGAAGATGTATCAAAAGATACATATATGTATATATATACTGGACCCAGGATTTAATCAACACTTAATTTATTATAATAATGTTAAGTCTCTCTCATCTCTTTTATCTCCAATAGATTCTTATTTTTTTAATAACATTAAATCTATTAAGGGAGTCTGGTTAATTTTTTTATAGACAATCCCACATTTTGGATTTTTCTGTCTCTTTATTACTAGATTCAGTTACACAAGTTTGGCATGAATATTATAGGTAACATTATTTATTTCTTAACTGCATCATACCAGAAGTCACAGAATACCAGGCTGCCCAGTCCTGGCAAAGCCAAATTGGATCTCCTGGGAGAACCACTGGCTGCCATACTGTGGCACTGTGCCTCTAGAGCCTGTAAGTCATCAGTGACGTCATACTCTAAGCCCACATCAATATACTGCTCCAGGTAATCTTTCACCAACTAGTTTTTGCATTCATTGATGACCTGGCATGGGGGTTACAAAACAAGAAATTATCTAAATTTATCAGCTGATGTTATATTTTTTTTAAAAAAAAGAGCTTTCCCTTTTATAATCTATTACTATAAACCCATGAGGGGTTTTTTAAATTATTTAATGTGTCATAATTCATCATTGTCATTAATTCTTTTGATTTTGAAATGTTTCCATTTTCAGCAATGAGAGCCCTTTCAAACAGGCTTTTGGGTCCTTTGATACAGCCCAATTTTCCATGTTCCCAGAGCCCTGCTTACACTTCAGGATCCTAACACTCGAACTATCACGGCAGCTTGGTTTATTTATATGTCTGTCTCACCTGAAAATCTGTCAGCTCCTCAAGGCAAGGCCAAGGTCAGACTTATCTCTGCAGCCCAGCACTTAGCTCAGCAGCTGGCACAAAAAGGCCTGCTCGGCTCCTCCTCCCTGCAGCCGGGTGCCCTTGCCAGAGCTGCTTTGGGGCCACTCCTCTCCAGGCAGCAGCCCCATCCCAAGAGCTGGGCCTCTGGCTCCGGCCACAGAGAAAGGCTCAGGCCCCATCGCAGCTCACAATGGGCCCTTTGACTCAACTGGTCGGGCTCTTTCAGGAAAAACCCGTCCCCTGCCACCACACCTGTCACCAAAGCCAGCGCCCCTAGAGTTGCAAGGCAACACACAGTTGGCATTCACCTAGAAGCAACAGCAGGGTCCCGAGGCCACCCAGCCGGCCAGGCCGAGCAGCCTGGCTTCTGGGAAGATGGTGGGTGGGGGGCCTTTCATCACACAGCTGCTGACACGCAGGCTCTGTGAACAGCCTGGATGGAGGACAGCAGGGGAAGGGGTTCAAATAAAAAGGTACAAAGAGGGGAGGGACTTCCCTGGCAGTCCAGTGGGTAAGACTCTGTGCTTCACTGCAGGGGGCAAGGGTTCAAACTCTGGTCAAGCAACTGAGATCCCACATGCCGCACAGCATAAAACAGCAACAAACCGGTCAAGACTTCGCCTCAGAGATGGCTTACCTGCTCTCTTCTTTCAACCTTCTTTTCACTCGGCTCAGGCACTGGGTTCTCGGGAGGCACAGTCAGCCGTAGTCTGCAGACATTTGCCTGGGAGAGAAAAGAGGAGAGACCAGTTATAAACCTGCATTTGGGGCAGAAGGAGCCAGATCACCTGGGGTTTCTCGGAGCCTCTGTCGCCTCCTTAGCAATGGGAATGATGGCACAAATCACACAGGGGATGCTGGGGAAAGACCAGCTTCCGCTGGGCCCATCACAGGCACTCACCACCTCCCTGTTTATGTTTTATGCTTTCCTTCTTTAGCAAACTACTGAATAGCTTCATAGAATTCAAACATTCTTTTAAATGGCTCATGTTCCATTACAGTACAGGATGATTTGATTTCAAAGTACAGCTAGAAGGGTAGAGACCAAGCTATACACAGTGGTGGAGGGGTGGGAAGGTGCTTTCTACTTGACTCTATGTTGAATTTTCCTATAACAGACATGTACATGTTTAATCACACAAAAAAATTTTTAAGTCTATATATCCCTGTCCACAGCAGCATTATTCACAATAGGTGAAAGGTGGAAACATCCCAAATGTCCATCAATGGATGAGTAGGTAAATAAAATGTGTATATACATAGAACAGAATATTTACATGGCTGTATAAAGGAACAAAACTTCTGACACATGCTATGACATGGAGCAACCTTGAGGACATGATGCTAAGTGAAATAAGGCAGTCATGAAAAGACAAACCTGTATGGTTCCACTTACACAGGGTCCCCAGGGTGGTCAAATTCAGAGACAGAGAAGAATGCTGGTCGCCAAGGACCAGTTATTCTTTAATAATATGGAGCTTCAGTTTGAAAAGATGAAAGACGGATGGTGGTGATGGTCTCACAATAGTGACAATGTACTTAATGCCACATGATGCTTATTCCACCCTATTATCGCAGCCTGATCCTACTGTGATATATTCTGGAGAGAAGTGGAAAGTGTGTTGCTTTTTACCCTGCCATTAAAAAACCACACCAAAGGGAAAAAACAGAGAGTCAAAGCAGCACCCAGAGCACCCAGCCCACAGCCCGACACACTCATGAGAGCACAGCCTGTCCCTGTTATGGGTGGAATTCTGTCCCCCTACAATGTATATACATAGGAATCCTAACTCCTAGTACCTCAGAATGTGACTTTATTTGAAAATAGGGTCTTTATAGTGGTGCTTGTCGTTCAGCCACTAAGTCATGTCTGACTCTTTGCAACCCCATGGACTACAGCATACCAAGCCCCACTATCCTCCATCATCTCTTGGAATTTGCTCTAATTCATGTCCATTGAGTCGGTGATGCCATCAAACTATCTCATCCTCTGCCACCTTCTTCTCCTTTTGCCTTGAATCTTTCCCAGCAACAGGGTCTTTTCCAGTAAGTTAGCTCTTTGCATCAGGTGGCCAAAGTATTGGAGCTTCAGCTTCAGCATCAGTCCTTCCAATGAATACTCAGGACTGATTTCCTTTAGAATGGACTGGTCGGATCTCCTTGCAGTCCAAGGGAC